>NC_050585.1:23131351-23756351 GCF_013368585.1 Megalops cyprinoides
TTGTGGTTTTGCTTCTGTGCGCGTGTGCTCTGCATTCAGTTTCCGCACAGATACGATACTCGATTCCGGAAGAATTGGAGCACGGGGCTTTTGTTAGCAACATAGCGGAGGATCTTGGGTTCGACGTGTCTAAACTCTCTGCACGCAGATTTCGGATAGTTTCAGGCGCCAGGAAGCAGTATTTGGACGTCAGTTTAGAGAATGGTATTTTATTTGTCAACGAAGAGATTGATCGCGAGGAGCTCTGCGAGCAAAGTTCTGCATGTTTTTTGCATTTGCAGGTCGTCATTGAAAACCCTTTAGAACTATACAGGGTGGAGGTAGAGATTTTGGATGTGAACGACAATTCTCCCACTTTGCCTTGGACTGAATTTAACCTGGATATATCCGAGTCGGCAGCGCCCGGGTCCCGTTTCCCGCTCGAGAGCGCACAGGATCTGGACGTGGGCACAAACTCTCTTCGCACGTACTTGCTGAGTGTGAACGAGCACTTTGTCCTCGACATCCAGACGCGCAGCGACGGCAGCAAGTTTGCGGAGCTGGTGCTCGAGACTCCGCTGGACAGAGAGCAGCAGAAGACGCACCAAATGGTGCTGACAGCGGTGGACGGGGGCACGCCGGAGAGGTCCGGGACCGCGCAGATCACCGTCACCGTGCTGGATGCAAATGACAATGCGCCTGTTTTCGATCAGACTTTTTATCGCGTGAGGCTGGTGGAGAACGCACCCAGAGGCTCTCTAGTGATTAAACTCAACGCCTCGGATTTGGATGAAGGCTCAAACGGGGAAATAACCTACTCCTTCAGCGGACACGCGCCTCTGAAAGTGCGGCAGCTGTTTAGCGTGGACCCCTACACGGGCGAAATTAGAGTAAAAGGCGTCGTGGATTACGAAAAAGCCAGAATGCATGAGATATATGTGCAAGCAAAGGACAAAGGTCCATCGGCTGTCGCTGTACACTGTAAAGTACTCATCAATGTTTTAGATGTGAATGACAACCTTCCAGAGGTGATCCTAACCTCGGTGTCTACGCCCGTTCAGGAGGACGCTCCTCCGGGGACCGTGATCGCAGTCATAAGTGTAATGGATCTGGATTCCAGGGAAAATGGGAACGTGGACTGCACGATTCCCAATAATATACCATTTCAGCTCCACTCCTCGTTTACCAATTATTATACTTTGGTCACGAGCGAGTTTCTAGACAGAGAAACAGTGTCCGAGTATAACATTACCCTCACCGCGAGGGACCTCGGCACACCGCCTCTGTCCACTAGAAAAACAATTGTAGTTCAAGTGTCTGACGTTAACGACAATACTCCTCGCTTCGCAAAGCCATCGTACACTGTCTATGTGACTGAAAATAATGCCCCTGGCGCTTCCATTTGCTCGGTGACTGCCTTCGACCCCGATTCCAATCAGAACGCGTATCTGTCCTACTCTATTCTGGAGGACCAAATTCAGGGCATGCCGGTGTCCACTTACGTCTCCATCAACTCAGACAACGGCAACATCTACGCGCTGCGCTCTTTCGACTATGAGCAACTGAGAAACTTTCAGATTCGTGTCCGGGCTCAAGACGCTGGCTTCCCGCCTCTGAGCAGCAACGTAACCGTTACTGTCTTTGTTTTGGACCAGAACGACAACGCGCCGGTCATCGTCTCTCCTGTACCCCAAAACGACACTGTGGCCACGGAGGTGGTACCTCGGTTGGTTGACGCTGGTTACCTTGTTGCGAAAATCACCGCTATTGACGCTGACGCAGGACAAAACTCGCGACTCTCCTACCAGGTTCTCCAGGCAACAGACTCGACTTTGTTTAGCGTTGCCCTTTATACGGGCGAAATCAGGACAATACGTCGATTGGTGGATAAAGACGCCACGAGGCAAAGGCTGGTCATTTTAGTCAAGGACAACGGTCAGCCGCCCCTTTCGGCCACTGTTTCCATCATCTTATCAGTAGTTGACAGCGTGCCAGAATCGCTGTCCGATTTCGGCGACCTTACCCGAAGCCCCCAGTCTCCCTCCGATCTCCCTTTGTATTTAATCGTGTCTCTGAGCGCTATTTCATTCATATTTCTGGTGGCTATAATTGTCCTGGCTGCTGTAAAAGGATACAGGGACAAACACTCTATCAGGGGATATAACCTCTCCCTCAGCGCTTGCTGCGGGTTTCGCGCCGAGGCTTCCACGGAGGTCTTTAAAAAATCCAACCTAAACCTGCAGGTATCCACTGGAGCTAAAATGCCCACGAGCTGCGCAGAGGGGCATAGCAACAGCGCTCTGTCCCAAGCCTACTGTTACAAAATGTGTTTCGCCCCGGATTCAGCAAAGAGTGACTTCATGTTTATTAAGCCATGTAGCCCGACCACAGCACCGCCCAAAAACAACACGAAGGGTGTGGAGCACCTGGCGCCAGCTTGGAGCGCGCAAAACCGGGGCCAGGCAGTGAACAACGGAGCAACGACTCCGTGTGAGGTAAAAGCGAGGGCAAACACGCAGACCAGTCCCCTGGGCTGTAAAGTGTTACAGTGCAGCATTTTAACAGTTTTAAATGCTGTCTGATTCCTTGAGGATGCAGTTGTGAATGGATAAACCGGGTGGTCATATTGATGTCAGTCTTCAGAGACGCACTTTGTTCATTCTGGCTCTTTCAGGCAGTTGTTTTCCTGTATTACACTTGTCTATTTCATATCTACAATAAGCGCTATCGTTTTTCGCGGTTATCAAATCCTATGACATGCAATCCTATGACATACACATTTCATAGCATCTTAAATTGAACAAAATGTTTGTATAAAGCATGTGTATTTTCCTTTTGGTATAGGCTTGTTAATCGTCAGTGTTTAATTGTGTGTGTATTCAAACACATATTTATTGGTAAATATTTAAAGGGAATACGTGCAG
Source organism: Megalops cyprinoides (assembly GCF_013368585.1). NCBI lineage: Eukaryota > Metazoa > Chordata > Actinopteri > Elopiformes > Megalopidae > Megalops > Megalops cyprinoides. The sequence goes on from NC_050585.1 coordinate 23,134,255, forward strand.
AGTGTTCAGGTAAACTCAGGGACTCGATAAAGGCAAGTTCATACAGAGTCCGGACGAAACAGCGTGTAGTTGCCCATTTACTTTCACGATGTAATCTTTTCCCATATCCAGAAATTCATATTCGAAGTTGATGCTATTAATATGGACGTGTGTATGTGTGTGCGCGCGCGGGCGCGTGTGCATTTAAGTGTAAGATGAAATGTCTGTGTGCCTGCGGTAGCTAAAACACTATCTAAAAGCGTGCAAATTACAATTCACTACAAGACATCATACCCATAGCCGTTTTGATCGTGAAGTGTTGGTCTTATGAGAGCAAGACGTGGACCAGAACTCTGCTTTAGCAGTGCGCCTTGGCAATCATGCCTCACAAGAGACCTTCTTATTTGACAGTTGTAGTTTAAGTCCACTAGATGGAGCCATCGTCCCGCAGATGACGCCCTTTTCTGTCGCAAGCACTCGGCTATCAGAAGATGGAATATTAGTGTGTGTATATTATACAGTGTGCTTGAGTCAGTTATGGAGCCTCAAAGATAGAGCAGCTTACCATTATACATTTTCACTGTCTTTAAGATCAAATGCCGTCCCTCAATGTGACTTGCTGTTTGTTGACCTCGTCAGAAACACCAGCTACATGGTATTAAATATAATTACACAATGCTGAATAAAGAGACAATGTTATTATTACGGTTCATTTATGTTTATTCCTAATTTATGTTTGAGGTAAATACGAACTAAAAATTATAGGACCAGCAGGTCATCACGTCCTCCAGGCTATAAATAATTTAATTCAATAGAAGTGTCCATACGACGTATTCAGGAATGAATAATATGTTTAGGTTAAAGTTGCAATAAATAACTTTAAAGTGACATTTAGCAGCATACCTTTATGGCAATATTTAAACTGTTGGTTTCAATTAATATTTAGAATTAAATCAGTGTGCAACAAGAGTCTCTGTTCTAATTAATCTTAAAATAGCAAGTTTGAAGGTATTCAAAGGAAATCACTGAAGGCAACAACGCGGCCGCTCCGTGAGTTTTAATCCTCCTCCTTAATTACAGCGCGTGTGTGACGGTGATAAAGCCCGAACACATGCTGTCAACAGCAACACGAGATGCGCTCGGCAGCAAGGCGGGAATAAACAAGCGCACAGTATAGCCCCAATAAAGGAAGCTGCCGCGAGACGAGCGGAGTGACACCCGCGTCCAATTTCAAATTATTTTAATATCCTGTTTCTGAGCGGATTCCTTTGAAGATTAGTATCACGTCTTGTTTCATCCCGGGTGTTTTGATTACTTTTACGTGTCTTCTGTAATGCATTTCCATGCTAATTCTGTAATACGCTTACATAGCGTTCCCCGTGATAACTGCTGTAATTAATAGAAGTACTGCAATTAATAAAGCGTGGAATCTATATTATGGGACTCATTCCTGGAAAAAAATGCATCTGGGTCGTTTCTGGTCCCCAGTTGCACCAGCCAAGAACAGACAGTCCACGCGACGTCAACGCTGAGACAATCAGCAATCATCCTGTGCACCACAGGGCGGCAGTCTGCTCACACACAATCCATGTGCTCATGGACAGCAGAGACACGTCGCTGTTGTTTCTGTGTTAATCGGACTCGCACGCGATACCTTTGTAAATATAAAAGTAGGTAACAGACAATCCTACTTGTAAAAGTAGCTATTACACCTTTATGTTAACCCTCTGAAAATAGATGTATTCACTGGAAGCAACCTCCATGGATTGCTGTGTCACTTGCATGCAGGGCCGGTGCTATGGGGGTGCATCACACCCCCAGACGGACCTCAGCGCACCTCCAGTTGTCTCCTTATATCCCGATGTCTACATAGTGCTTATGACTTTTTGTGCACCCCCGTGGATTGCAATTGCATCGCCTCTGCATTTTCTCCTGGTGCCGGGCCTGCTTGCATGGTGTCATTAAACCAGTTTCCTTCCTTTTCACTCATGTTTAGATTCCTTTTGTAGTTCTCTGTTATATTTGCACTACATACACATGGCCTAGCATAGTTATTGAGTCTGATGTGATTTTAAAGATTGTGGCTGAAAATGTCATTGTCCTTGCCATGAAAGTCAATCCTGATCCACTCAAACACCTGCTCAACCCCTCCTACTATGTTATTTATAAAACTTCTCTATGTTTAAAAGCCCTGTCTGAATACCGTTTATTATCTGTCCTTTTCAAAATCAGGTACAGTGTTGGAGTCAATATTCAGCATGGTTTTTCTAACTGTTTGTGCTCTCCTCTGCCTACTAGTTGAAGCTGCCGAACACTGACCGGGCTTTGCTGAAGAACCAGCAGACCTGCACGATCAGGAGGTGAGCAGCTGAGCAGAGACGGCCCTTCGGCTTGAAGCCATTTTATTCTGTCACAAAGGCACTGACTCTGCCTCTCTCCAACAGCTACAGCTCCATCCACGAGGAGGGGACCCTGCCACGCCCAGGCCCGCGAAAGGCACCAGACAGAGACAGCGCCGCCTCTCCCGCGGGCAGCCAGTACTGGACCTGGGGGAGCCACATCCGCGGTGAGTGAGATTCAGCCCTCTCCCCCTCAACAGCCCATGTCCACTGAAAGCTACCTTTGAGAGATGTGTTTTCAAATGACTTTTAAAATGGGCTGCTGTCTGTGCCTGTCTAGTCTGCAGAGGCAGGCTATTCCACTGTCGGGGAGTATAAAAGCAACATGCTGTTTCACCATTTCTCTGTGATTAACTTTTAGATTAACTTTTGGAAAGAGAGAGGTTTAGCCTCTGATGATCTGAGGGCCTGTCTGGGCTGACATGTTTTAGAGGGTCAGCAATGTAGTTAGGGGTAAAGCCATTAAAGGCTTTAAAAAACAAGTGTAAGAATTTCAAAATCAACTCTGAAAGAAACAGGCAGCCAGCACAGACGTACTAGTACTGGACTAATATGAACCCTCTTCCTGTTATTGTTAAGTAGTCTTACAGTAGCATTTTGAACTGTAATCTTTCAGTGCTTTCCTGTGGAAGTCCAGAAAAAAAGTGCATTTCCATAATCCGTCCTGCTTGAAAAAAATGCACATATTTATTTTCAGCATGAGACTGTGAAGAAGGGGCTCTAACTCTAGTTATGTTCCTAAAGTGGAAAAATACCTTTTTTTGTAATATTTCTTATATAGGACTGGAAATATTCTTTCAGTCAGTGGCAGGAAGTGACATACTGCACTTCCGGTATACAACACTCTCTCTCTCTCTTCTATGCCCCTCTCTGTCTGTTTCTGTCTATTTGTCGCTGTCTTTTTCTCTCTGTCTCTGTCTTTCTTTCTCTGCCTGTCTGTCTCCCTCCTCCTTCAGAAGAGTCCTCCCAGTAGATCTTGTATATCAGGGTCTTGAAAGGTCACTGGGCTGCCCTGGGAAAATGGCATCATTTACATTACAACTGTTATTTAAGGTAGAAGATGAAGCTTGTTGGAAGTTTTACTGAGGAAGAGTAATGCTGGAAATTTTCACACCAAGGTTAAACTGGATGGTATCATGGTGTGAGGTGCACATAGGTGCACAAATTATATGAATAACCAAGCAAACACTTTCCCTGGGGTTTATTGCCTTACAGAATGACTGTAGGTGCATTTCAATGAAGTTTATTGTTGATTCAGCTCAGAGCAATGCTCCTCTGCAGATAAACAGCCATGAACATACTTAACAATGGGCATTTTCCAGCTTTAATGTAGAACGTAGACAAAGTTGGCTTTTCTAACTGAGACAGATGGAATTTCCAACTCATACTTTTGTCATTTTATTGGAAAACAGATTACAAGATGTCACCCCCTGCATCTGGCGTTCCAAACTGCTCGTGGACCCCCAGATACGCCCCACCTCCGCAGCGCTGCATCGACCCGCCGCCTGACTACCAGCACAACGTCTACATTCCCGGCAGCCCCAGCGGCTGCGGCGCCGCCTGGCGCACGCTCCGGGACCGGCAGGACACCAGGGACTCCTTCTCAACCTTCGGGAAGAAGAGGCGCTTCGCGTCCAGCTACGAGCCCAGGGACAACGCTGTGATCAACAACGAGCTTTTTGCCAAGTGAAGTAATGGTGACGCAGAGGGCTGTCCTCACAACATGTATCGCCGAGCAGCGTCTCCTTTCACTGTCACACGGAGAGTCCCGACTGAGGATGTCTGAAAATATGTACATTTATGAGAATCATCCAGGCCTGGGTCCAAACGTGTCCATATTCTTCTCCTTTTTTTGGTGGAGGGTCTCCCTGCCCTGACACTGCGACTGTAGGCGCCGCATAGAGCTGTCAATAACTTGCCCGCTAGTGTGCTGTCAGTGTGTGTTTACAACAGTATCTGTGGAGTCCTGTAGTACACTGTGAGTGCACATTTCTGTGGTCATTATTCACATGGTGATGATTATTGTCACAATCAGAACAGAACAAGCTTGTATTAATCCACACATCTGAGTTCAGTGTAACCAGCCCTCTGAGACGGGAGGCAGGGCAGTCCAGCCTGACTGTCTAACCCTGGAGACATGGGAGTTTTCATCAAGTAGACAGAGGGGCTGTGCCCAACGCCATGCTCCCAATGCCACTGCCTTAGCAGACTGAGAGTGCTGTGCATGAACGCTGACACCCATGCAAACTGTGCTTCAATGCGGGAGTTTTCATCTGTGGCATGCTATTGGTCTACCTGCACTGAAGCCAGTGTACTGTCTGATATCTCACTGTATTAAAGTCATTTCTGAAATATTACACCTGTAAATTTGTCTTTAATAGCAGTCCTTGTTGTTTATTATTAGATTATGTGGACATACTCAATCCTTTGTTTCTCCTTTCTGAATATTAAATATCAAATAGAAGTTACCCCTGTAAGTTCCGGAATTTATGGTTCCATATCAACACCCCCCTCCCCCCCGGTTAAACCTACTTGCAAGTAGGAAGTTTGTTCATTACCACTGAAATGTATTCTTATAAAGAGACAGTGCTAAAGTGAAGATTCAGATACCTGAATGTGCTTTGTTAACAGTTTCGAGACATTTCATATACATTACTCGGATACTTTACACACAGATACAGCATGTAAAGCACTTACATTTTGCTTTTTTAGTTATTAGTTGCCTTGCAATATTCACAATTTCTTTCCATTGTTGACACAAATCTGTTATTAAATCTTTTCATTGAAAAGAACTTGTAGGTGTTACATACCATAATTTTCTACAATCTGCTGACAGGTTTAAGATTCTATAATGCAGCACTGCTGGGCTTCGTCATAGGAGCGAAAAGTGAGGCCTTCCTGGAGGATCCTGGGAAGCACACTAGGTTAGAGTACAGCTGGTCCTGGTGGATGCAGTGCATGTTTCAAAATACTGAGTCCTTCATCTATCAGTTGAATTGACTGGTGAACTGGTGACATAGTCACTTGATGCTTTGGCAGGAGAAAGTAGGCAGCAATGACCCATGATCAAACCATGTTTGATTTGTGAAGAGGAAAATAAAAAACAGGGGAGCCCTGTACTATTACCAGTGTTGGGAAGGTTACTTTTGAAATGTAATAGGTTACAGATTACTAGTTACCCTGTTAAAAACGTAATAAGTTATGTAAGTATTTTAATTACTTCATCAAAGTAATGTAACTTACTACATTTAATTACTTTTTGATTAATTTTATAACAAATGTTTTAAACTGGGCAATAAAGCTGAAAAGTCCTAAAAACATAAATTTAAACCAGGCAGTGTAAACTTCACAACAGTACTCAACACTGATTACTGTCAAACATTTATTAAAAGTTCTTCAATAACTTGAATTAAGATTGGAATGTTTTGATTTTTTAAAGCACTACCAGCAAAACAAATCACAAGTATGTACATCACAAACAACAATCTCTGACTGCAGTAAGGGAAAAATGTAACCATAACCTCAAACCAAGTCTACATTGAGGTCAACTCCATGCTGAGTGGTGATAGAATTATCAATAGGGCTGGTTAGCCTGCTGTTCACAATTTTTTGACACTGGTTTCTGAATGACCCTTTTTCAATACCTCTTTTTTATTTGCAGAAAATTCTGAGGTCATATACAGATTTAAAATAAACAAAAATCTTTACATAGCTTCTAAAATATTTATTTCAACAAAAAGAACATTATTAGGTCTCACATAGGCTACCTACATCAGTAATCAAGGAGGACTAACGTTAGCAAAGATTTTCTGTCAAAGAATTCTTAAATGGAAGTTCAGCTGTTCAAAAGGCATCTGTTAGCTAGCTAGCAATTGATTTGTCATGAATGGAGATTAAACATAAATGTGTAACCTACTGGACGGGTACCAAGCAAAATATAGAGCTAAATTACGTCTTGAACACACATAAATAACATGGTTGGGCGAGAGGTACTTTATTTTATGTGACTGATTACGGTTACATTAACGTAGGCTACCTGTACATGTTGCCTCAGGTTTGACATCGAGCATTTCGATGTTGACAGCATTTTTACCACTGCTAAACAAGCTTTACACTGTATAGTAATGTTAGAGCTCTTTTCTGATTTCAGGAGGAAATACTGCTGAATTTCCAGCACTGAAAGGCGTTCTTGTCCGACGACATGGCCACCCGCCTTGGCGGTTGGCTGGTCGCAGGCATGGCAGACTCAGGTTGCTTAGAGCAATGCGCATTGATTTGATTGGCAGACGAGAGACGGTGGAAAATCAACTAAGAGAACCAATCAAAGACAATGCTCTAAATTTGAGCGCATACTGCCAAATGAATGGAGCCTGTCTAGACGTAGAGAAAGCTCCTTGTAAGCCATCCTACTCTTGATGGTGTTACACTCATTTGTCCCAACGGCTTTGCTGACCCGCGTTGTCTGGAAATATGCCAAAAGGAGGTATCCCTGCACGGCGACGCAAAGCAAGATGCAAAACAACAGAATGAATGCTAAATTCTACATATACGCTTTTTACCGAAAAGAATATATTCGGATATAACCCCTTTTGTAATCACCAACATTTTGATTAGTAACTGTAATTTAATTACATATTTTTTCTCAGTAACTGTAACATATTACAACTACATTTATTTCGTAATTTAGTTATGTAACATCATTACATGTAACTAGTTACTCCCCAACACTGACTATTACATACTGCAAGACACTACACTTGCAATTTGCATCATTGCATAAGATACCATACTTACAATTTGTACCAATATACTGTAAGATTGATATTTTAGTTACGATTTGTGCTTACGATTTGTGCTATAACATACTGTAAGATACTTACAAATTTGTACCAATACATAGCCTACTATAAGATACCATAGTTACAATTTGGGTTACAGCATACTGTAAGATACCATACAATTTGTACCATTATATACTGCAAAGTACAGTTACGAAGTTACGAAAAGGACAAAAAAAAAACTAAAAGAAAAATCATTTAAAAATATATATCAGCCCTCTAACAGCCAGCAAAGATAAACTGTAAGAGCAAATCCACTTTGCCTATTTGGTAGATGACAGGGCTGGGCTAAGATGGACAGACATTAATCTGCAACAAGAGTTATGAGTTATTTAAAGATGAATCAGAGGACAGCAGGAACAGGGTCTAGTGTGGAGGGTCCAGTGTAGCGCAGAGCAAGGTCCAGGGTAGAGCAGTGTCTTTGTGCTACTCAGAGGATGAGTTTACTTGCTTGGATCCAGAGTAAAGTAAGTGGCTGATGTGAATATAGGATTTTGACAGCATCCAACAGAAGGCAGTCTGTTGAAGAAAAATAAATGGAGTGAGCAGAGAGGTTGCAAGTGATTGATGTGATTGATTGCAAAAATGGGACCACTGTGCATCTTGATAATTCTGCCCATACCAGGGTGTATTGAGTTAATTACAAATGTTGTTACTCTCAGTCAACACAGTGGACTAAGTTGTACTGGGTGTAGAACCAACAACAGATAACAAAAAAAAAATGCTAACTGCACACTGAAAAAGTATATCAGTCCGACCCATAGAAGAATATATTTATTAATGCTCATATATTGACAACAAAAGTGCAAAAACAAAAAGTAAATTTTTTAGTCTCATTCAGACCTTCATCAATGCTGAAAATGATCTATGCTTTATATATATATGCCACAAGGTAATAAAAACAAGACATTTTGAAAGAGTGTGTAGACTTTCTAGATCCACTAGATATATAGATAAATATATACATATAAATGAAAAGCTATTAAATCAGATTTTTTTCTACTTTTATTTACACATGATAACCCACAACATCAAAGACACAATATGACATGTTTCTGAATATTAACTTAAAATAGAAAAACTAAAATCCCTTGGTTGCATAACATTACAGACCCTTTATAATGGGAGTTGTAATTGTGCTCAGGTCTAACCATTCACCATCCAAATCATGCCCTAAGACAATCAACTTCACCTGTGTCCAGCTGAAGTAATTCTGATTAGTTCAGGATAAAATCTGCTGCTCCTGTAGGTTTTCTCAGCAGGTTTCCAGGTTCTCAGTAGATATTCAGCATCATACTGTGGGTTGCTGCTTCTCTTCAGCAGGGATAGGAGCTCTGGTGAGGATGGAGGGGAAATGAATAGTGCATAAAAACCCTATATGCAGCCAAATCCACAGTGGAATGGCTGAAAAAAAGGCAGACCAATGTCCTGGAGTGGCCCAGTCAGAAAATTGAAAATCTTTGGACTGACCTGAAAAGAGCTGTTCACTTTTTCATTTAGATGTTGTTGGTTAAAAAGTCTGGATGTCTATGTCTTGATTTCAGCCTTTAAGACACCAAGAACGAGAAATTTGAAATGGGTGTCTAGAGTTTCTAGGTCCATATGAGAAAACCTGTCCAAATATAAGACATGGCCAAACTTTGAGCCCTCGATCCTCAAACCCAAAACACGTCTTGCGCCTTTGTACACACAGTGTCGCTGTTCCCTTATAAATCACACTGTACTATAACTCAGAGGAGGCCATGACAGTTCGCCACTGTGTGGGGTGTGCTACAGTCTCCATGCGGACAGCTCGCTTCCTTTCATAAATATTCTTTTTCTTCGGCCCTGCCCGTGCACTTTCTTGTGGATATAAAACGTTCTGGAACGAGGGATTATTAGGATTTATTTTACTGCTTAGAAATACATGTTTGCAGTCTCAATGGCGTGCCATTTCACTGTGCAGCTCTGGAGAGGGTTCATCTTGGTTGTCTTTGTATTTTGTGAGCTGTGGAGCATCGCTTTGTCCGTGACTCGCTACTCTATCCCCGAGGAAATGGCGGAAGGCTCAGTAGTAGCGAATTTAGCTACAGATCTGGGATTTGATGTCAGCGGCCTGGCCCAACGTGAGGTAAAGCTAGATATCATTCATGCTAAGAAATACCTAGAGATTAACAAAAGGACTGGGGAGCTGTATGTCTTAGAGAAGATAGACAGGGAATATTTGTGTACGATGAAAACACTGGAGTTTTATGTTCCATGTTTGCTTAAACTTGATGTGATACTTGAAAGCCCTTTACGCATCTTTCACATTGAATTAGAAATCACAGATATCAATGACAATGCTCCACATTTTCGGAGGGATAGAATGGAATTGGATATTTCGGAGTCGGCATCACCCGGAGAAAGATTCTCTTTGACTAATGCAGTGGACCCTGATGTGCGGACGAACTCCATTAAAACATATTATCTGAGTGAAAGCGAACATTTCACTATCGAGATTCAGAAGGGAAGCGCGGGGTCTAAATATGTAGAGCTGGTTTTGAAAAAAGCTCTGGACCGAGAGGAGCAGGCTGTGCATAATCTAATACTCACCGCTGTAGATGGCGGAGTCCCCGCGCGATCCGGCACCGCTAGCATCATTGTGCGCGTGCTGGATACCAATGACAACGCCCCTCAGTTTGATCGGGAGGTTTATTATGTTAATATAACGGAAAACTCTCCGACAGGAACAGTGGTATTGAAACTAAACGCTACTGATTTAGACGAGGGTTCAAATGGAGAGATTGAATACTCGTTTACTCTGTACACATCCGAGAAGACACAGGAGATGTTTTCTCTGAATTTTAATACAGGAGAAATAAGAGTGAAAGATGTCATTGATTTTGAAGAAACAAAAATGTTTGAAATGCACATTCAGGCAAAAGACAAAGGATCTGTCCCTCTGTCGGGAGAGTGCAAAGTAATGGTGTATGTTAGCGATGTGAACGACAACTATCCTGAAATCACCATTAAATCTTTGACAAGTACAATTACCGAGGCGGTTTCCGTGGGGACTGTCATTGCCTTGATTAGCATTAGCGACAGAGACTCTGGAGATAACGGTAAGGTCGAGCTTTCAATAAACAAACAGCTACCTTTCGTTCTGAACAAGTCTTCAGAGAACTATTTCGAACTTCTGGTTTCAGAACCTTTAGACCGTGAAAAGGTTTCGGAGTATGACATCATTTTCCTAGTTACAGACAGGGGCACGCCCCCTTTGTCTGATAATGAAACGATCACTTTGCATTTATTGGACGTCAACGACAACGCGCCGCTTTTCCCCAAGTCCTTCTACACCATCCCGGTGATGGAGAACAATGCGCCAGGATCCCTGCTGAGTTCCATCACAGCCTTTGATCCAGATTTACATGAAAACCAGTATCTGGTTTATTTCATTATCGAAAAAGACATAGTCAACACGTCGATGTCAATGTTATTTTCCATCAACCCTGAGAACGGTGATCTTTATGCACTAAGGACTTTTGATTACGAGAGAGAGAAGGAGTTCCTGTTCCACATTGAAGCTCGAGACTCTGGTGTCCCTCCTCTCAGCAGTAATGTCACTGTCCACATCATTATTCTGGATCAGAACGACAACACTCCTGTCATAGTGTCTCCGTGGCGCGCACACGGCTCTGTAGTCGAGGAAGTGATCCCGAGATCCACTGAGAAAGGATATTTGGTCGCCAAGGTGATCGCCATTGACTCAGACTCTGTGCAGAACTCTCGAGTCACGTACCAGTTTCTACAGATCACTGACGCTACTTTATTCAGTCTGGACCAATATAACGGGGAAATCCGGACGACGAGAATGTTCAGTTACAGAGATCCGCGCCATCAGCGGCTGGTCGTTGTTGCCAAGGACAATGGCGACCCAGCTCTTTCTGCTACAGTTACCATTAAGATATCAACGGTGGAACACGTCATTAAAGCGTTTTCTGAAACAACGGAAATTCCATTGGAATATGACATATTTTCAGATTTAAATTTGTATTTAGTGATCGGTTTGGGCTCGGTGTCGTTTCTGTTACTGATGACGATATTGGTGATCATCGTGCTGAAGTGTCAGAAACCGAAGCCCACCAAAGCGACCCCTCCCTGTAGGAACAGCGTGATTAGCCAGAGGAACTCCACCATAGCGGATTCCACGCTGGTGTCCAGCGATGCCTACTGGTACAGCTTGTTTTTGGCGGAGACACGAAAAGGAAAGCTGGTGATCAGACAACCAATACCGAAGGGGGGCGGTTACATCGTTTCTAGTATACCCCGGAGCACGGGCCTGACAGAGACCAGTGAATCAACCGCGTCCACTCTGCAGGTAAAAAGTGTTTTTTTATTATCATTATTATTTACAGTCTGTATGAATTACAGTACTCTTAACGAGATGAAACTGTGCTTTTTGATCGTTTGTAACATGTTTGACCTTTTGTTGAAAATGGCACAATGAATTTACTACTATTTCACATAAAATCAGTTGGATTTCATCGTTCATGCCTTTCCCCTCATGATGAAGTCACACGCGCTGATTGCTCGGAGTGTTTTTATTTGGCCAGGGCTGTTTAGAATATCAAACCTAGAACTGCACTCATCATCTACCTGCCAAACCCACGGGTTTAATATTCCTAAAGCGCCCTCTCCCCTCCTTGGACACTGTAATGCATTTCAAATACATATCTTCTTCGATACATTACTTTTATATTTTGTCATGCAGCAGACGTTCTCATCCACAGTGACTTCCAAAGTACAAGTACACCATGCATTTAACGAAATAATTATTTGTAAAATGAACAACTAACATATAAAGTTATGTTCGGAGGAGTGAAATGTGTATTCACAATCACAGTAACTTAAAAACAAACAGTAATTCCTCAGCCTTTCCTCTGTGCCTAGTCGTTTCAATATCTTTGCCATTTCATAGATCTTACAAGTCTACAATAGATTCAGATCAGAGTTATTTCAAACAGGGCAACTGGCTCCGCTTGCGAATTGCTCACAGATAAGGATCGATCAGGATTGTGTTTAAGAACAATTCGGAGTCCTGTGTGTTACAGCAAGGTTTTAGTGTAAATACAACGGGAGATTCCGATTGAAGAAAAATAAGTTAATTGGCCAGAAATAATTGTTTTTACGCGCCAATAATGGCATGTCATGAAACTATATTTGTTTACTTTTCTTTTAATTTTCATTTTCTTTGAGAAATGGCAGGTTATTTCCGTGTCACACGATTACCTTGATAATTGCCCATACTTGAAATCGATGGTATGAGTGACAAAATCAGGATTACCTTTAATATACGGATTAGGATCAATCCCGAGTAGTTCGGTTTCATGCGCACAGTGTCGCTGTTCCCTAACGCAACGAATCTGTCTGGCATCGTAGGGAAGCCATGACAGAGCAGCAGAGCGAGAGATGCGCTCCGGGTGAAGCACCTCTCAAACTGTAAGCGTTGTGCGATTAAGGAAACACTATCTTTCTACATTGTAATCTGGAACCCACTCGTCTGTAAACACGGGACCTTGTTCAATGAGAACACCCGACAAGAGTACCGTTTTTCCTATTTGCTATTAATTTGATTCTGCTGCAATGGCATTACAGTTCATTGTGCTGAAAAGGAAACGGTTGCTGTTGGTTTTCTTTGTACTTTCTCGTCTGTGGAGTATTGCTTTGTCCGTGACTCGCTACTCTGTCCCCGAGGAAATGGAGCTCGGATCAGTGGTTGCAAATTTAGCTACGGATTTGGGACTCAACGTTCGCAGCCTGGCGGAGAGAGAGGTAAAACTTGATATTATTCACAGCAAAAAATACCTGGAGGTGAATAAAAACACGGGAGAATTGTACATCGCAGAAAAGATAGACAGGGAATATGTATGCTTAACTAAGTCGTCTTGTTTTCTAAAAATGGATGTAATAATCGAAAACCCTTTACGTATATTCAATATTGAATTGGAAATCACAGACATTAACGACAATGCTCCTCGCTTCCGTAGGGAGAAAATAGCGCTTGATATTTTAGAGTCTGTTTCACCCGGAGAAAGATTCTCCTTAACCAATGCCGTGGACCCTGATGTCGGTACGAACTCCATTAAAACATACCACCTCAGTGAAAGCGAATATTTCAGCCTAGAGATTCAGACGGGAAGCGACGGAACTAAATATGCAGGCTTGATTTTGAAAAAGGCTTTGGACCGAGAGGAGCAGGCTGTGCATAATCTAATACTCACCGCTGTAGATGGCGGAGTCCCCGCGCGATCCGGCACCGCTAGCATCATTGTGCGCGTGCTGGATACCAATGACAACGCCCCTCAGTTTGACCGGGAGGTTTATACTGCAAACATAACAGAAAATTCGCCGATAGGATCTCTTCTGATGAAACTGAATGCTACAGATGAAGACGCAGGTTCAAATGCAGAAATAACGTATTCGTTTTCACTTTACACCTCTGAGAAGGCGAAGGAAGTATTTAGTTTAAATTCAAATACTGGAGAAATAAGGGTAAAGGACGTTATTGATTTTGAAACAGTGAAATCTTTCGAGATGCACGTGATAGCGAAGGATAAAGGGTCGCTGACGGGGGAGTGTAAAATACTGATCTTCATTACTGATATGAATGACAACTATCCCGAGTTAAGCATAAAATCTTTCAAAAGCACCATAAAGGAAAATGTTACTGTTGATACAGTAATTGCCCTCCTTAGTACGAACGACAGAGACTCGGGGGAAAATGGAGAGGTCGACCTTTCAATCAACGAGCCATTGCCCTTCGACCTCCGCAAGTCCGCAGAAAATCATTTTGCACTAGTGGTTTCTGAACCTCTTGATCGTGAGAGAGTTCGAGAGTATGAGATCACTTTCATAGTAACAGACAGAGGCACACCTCCTTTGTCTGACAATAAAACGCTTACCTTAGAGCTACTTGATGTCAACGACAACGCTCCGCTTTTCCCAATGTCTTTCTATACAATACCAGTCATGGAGAACAATGCGCCAGGGTCACTGTTAACGTCCGTCACTGCCACTGATGCAGATATACATGAAAATCAATATCTGGTTTATTTCATTATCGAAAAGGAAATAGCCAACACATCGATGTCAATGTTATTTTCCATTAACCCTGAAAACGGTGATCTTTACGCACTAAGGACTTTTGATTACGAGAGAGAGAAGGAGTTTCTTTTCCACATTGAAGCTCGAGATTCTGGTGTCCCTCCTCTCAGCAGTAATGTCACTGTCCACATCATTATTCTGGATCAGAACGACAACACTCCCGTCATAGTGTCTCCATGGCGCGCACACGGCTCTGTAGTTGAGGAAGTGATCCCGAGATCCACTGAGAAAGGATATTTGGTCGCCAAGGTGATCGCCATTGACTCAGACTCTGTGCAGAACTCTCGAGTAACGTACCAGTTTCTACAGATCACTGACGCTACTTTATTCAGTCTGGACCAATATAACGGGGAAATCCGGACGACGAGGATGTTCAGTTACAGAGATCCACGCCATCAGCGACTGGTCGTTGTTGCCAAGGACAATGGCGACCCAGCTCTTTCTGCTACAGTTACCATCAAGATATCAACGGTGGAACACGTCATTAAAGCGTTTTCTGAAACAACGGAAATTCCATTGGAATATGATATATTTTCAGATTTAAATCTGTATTTGGTGATTGGCTTGGGCTCGGTTTCGTTTCTGTTACTGATGACGATATTGGTGATCATCGTGCTGAAGTGCCAGAAACCGAAGCCCACCAAAGCGACCCCTCCCTGTAGGAACAGCGTGATTAGCCAGAGGAACTCTACCATAGCGGATTCCACGCTGGTGTCCAGCGATGCCTACTGGTACAGTTTGTTTTTGGCGGAGACGCGGAAAGGAAAGCTGGTGATCAGACAGCCAATACCGAAGGGGGGCGGTTACATCGTTTCTAGTATACCCAGGAGCACGGGCCTGACAGAGACCAGCGAATCAACCGCGTCCACTTTGCAGGTAAGCATACGCATGCATTTTTCTTTAACTGATAGAGTATATTATTTACATTGCTATTACTATTTATTCTAAAATGAAAATGCAGTTTTTGATACTTTGTTCACACTCGCAGTTTATTTAACATGCGTAACCTTCACATAGGGCAGCAGTGTAGCATAGTGCTACAGAGCAAGACTCGTAACCGACAGGTTGCCGGTTGGTTTCCCCGCTGGGGAACCATTTCTGTACTCTTGGGCAAGGTATTCAACCCAGAATTGTCTCAGTTAATATCCAGCTGTATAAATGGATAACATGTAAAATTTGTAACCTATGTAAGTCGCTCTGGATAAGGGCGTCTACTAAATGCCAGTGTATTGTAACGTTGGGTTGTATGCCAGCATTCACTCTTTGCCCCTAATTCAACACTCAAATACTCTCTGTGTTTTTTTTTGCCGGGCAGTTCAGAACCTCAAACCAAGAACAGCAGTCGTCGTGTACCTGCCAAGTCACAGTGCATAGGTTTTGTATTCCTCACGCGCCCCTCCCCCTGCCTGAACGCTGTATTAACAACACATGTCATGTAATTTGTAAAGCACCGTATTTACAAACATTCGAAGTGATGTCCTGAGGACGAAAGCGTATATTCACATTCACAATTATGTAACAACAAAGGGTTGATAGAATTTTTCATCAATGCTTCGGCCTTTCCTCGGCACCTAGTCTTTGTGATATTTGTGTGTTTTCACAGCCTAGGCTTCTCTAAGAGCTCATTCAGACTGGGCGATTGGCCAATCTTGCGATTTAAACAGGTGAAGTTTGACCAGGTGTGTGTTTAAAATAATTCCATCTGCATTGCAGGTTTTAACGTGCATACAGCGAGATATTCTGAGTGAACAAGAATTAGGTTCATCGTTCACGAATTGAACTCTTTAAGCGTCAGTCATTGGGGTTTTTTCTTGATCTTTTAAATTTTCTTTAGGAAATCGCGTTATATTTCCGTGTCTGACGATGGCCATATGTGAAATTGATTGTTTAAGTGATAAAATGAGGATAAGGGTTTTTGTACGTTTTGCTATTCATTCCGAGTAGTTTGGCCCATTTAATTTCATGCGCGCAGTGTCGCTGTTCCCCAACACATCGCGACTGTTTGGCATCGTGGGGAAGCCATGACAGTGCAGCAGAGCGAGAGATGCGCTCCGGGTGAAGCACCTTCACTCGTAACGCGTTTCCCGATTGTATAAATTCGATCTTAAAACCGCTCTTGTGTATAAACGCACGATATTTTTCTGGAAGAACATCCGGAGAGAACACTTTCTCCCTATTTGCAATTAATTTGATTCTACTACAATGGCATTACAGTTCATTGAGCTGAAAAGGAAACGGTTGCTGTTGGTTTTCTTTGTACTTTCTCGTCTGTGGAGTATTGCTTTGTCCGTGACTCGCTACTCTGTCCCCGAGGAAATGGAGCTCGGATCAGTGGTTGCAAATTTAGCTACGGATTTGGGACTCAACGTTCGCAGCCTGGCGGAAAGAGAGGTAAAACTTGATATTATTCACAGCAAGAAATACCTGGAGGTGAATAAAAACACGGGAGAATTGTACATCGCAGAAAAGATAGACAGGGAATATTTGTGTCCTACCAAGACATCTGTGTCTTGTTTTCTAAAAATGGACGTAATAATCGAAAACCCTTTAAGGATATTCAATATTGAATTGGAAATCAAAGACATTAACGACAATGCGCCACGTTTCCGCAGGGAGAAAATAGAGCTTGATATTTTAGAGTCTGTTTCACCCGGAGAAAGATTCTCTTTAACCAATGCCGTGGACCCTGATGTCGGTGCGAACTCCATTAAAACATACCACCTCAGTGAAAGCGAACATTTCAGTCTCGAGATTCAGACGGGAAGCGATGGAACTAAATATG
This sequence comes from Megalops cyprinoides, assembly GCF_013368585.1. Lineage (NCBI taxonomy): Eukaryota > Metazoa > Chordata > Actinopteri > Elopiformes > Megalopidae > Megalops > Megalops cyprinoides. The sequence goes on from NC_050585.1 coordinate 23,151,378, forward strand.
CGGGATTGGTTTTGAAAAAGGCTCTGGACCGAGAGGAGCAGGCTGTGCATAATCTAATACTCACCGCTGTAGATGGCGGAGTCCCCGCGCGATCCGGCACCGCTAGCATCATTGTGCGCGTGCTGGATACCAATGACAACGCCCCTCAGTTTGACCGGGAGGTTTATACTGCAAACATAACAGAAAATTCGCCGATAGGATCTCTTGTGATGAAACTGAATGCTACAGATCTAGACGCAGGTTCAAATGCAGAAACAACGTATTCGTTTTCACTTTACACCTCTGAGAAGGCGAAGGAAGTATTTAGTTTAAATTCAAATACTGGAGAAATAAGGGTAAAGGACGTTATTGATTTTGAAACAGTGAAATCTTTCGAGATGCACGTGATAGCGAAGGATAAAGGGTCGCTGACGGGGGAGTGTAAAATACTGATCTTCATTACTGATATGAATGACAACTATCCCGAGTTAAGCATAAAATCTTTCAAAAGCACCATAAAGGAAAATGTTACTGTTGATACAGTAATTGCCCTCCTTAGTACGAACGACAGAGACTCGGGGGAAAATGGAGAGGTCGACCTTTCAATCAACGAGCCATTGCCCTTCGACCTCCGCAAGTCCACAGAAAATCATTTTGCACTAGTGGTTTCTGAACCTCTTGATCGTGAGAGAGTTCGAGAGTATGAGATCACTTTCATAGTAACAGACAGAGGCACGCCTCCTTTGTCTGACAATAAAACACTTACCTTAGAGCTACTTGATGTCAACGACAATGCTCCGCTTTTCCCAATGTCGTTCTATACAATACCGGTTATGGAGAACAATGCGCCAGGGTCACTGTTAACGTCCGTCACTGCCACTGATGCAGATATACATGAAAACCAGTATCTGGTTTATTTCATTTTAGAAAAAGAAATTGTAAACACTTCGATGTCGATGCTATTTTCAATTAACCCTGAGAACGGTGATCTTTACGCACTAAGGACTTTTGATTACGAAAGAGAGAAGGAGTTTCTTTTCCACATTGAAGCTCGAGACTCTGGTGTCCCTCCACTCAGCAGTAATGTCACTGTCCACATCATTATTCTGGATCAGAACGACAACACTCCTGTCATAGTGTCTCCATGGCGCGCACACGGCTCTGTAGTTGAGGAAGTGATCCCGAGATCCACTGAGAAAGGATATTTGGTCGCCAAGGTGATCGCCATTGACTCAGACTCTGTGCAGAACTCTCGGGTAACGTACCAGTTTCTACAGATCACTGACGCTACTTTATTCAGTCTGGACCAATATAACGGGGAAATCCGGACGACGAGAATGTTCAGTTACAGAGATCCGCGCCATCAGCGGCTGGTCGTTGTTGCCAAGGACAATGGCGACCCAGCTCTTTCTGCTACAGTTACCATCAAGATATCAACGGTGGAGCACGTCATTAAACCGTTTTCTGAAACAACGGAAATTCCATTGGAATATGATATATTTTCAGATTTAAACCTGTATTTGGTGATCGGTTTGGGTTCGGTGTCGTTTCTGTTACTGATGACGATATTGGTGATCATCGTGCTGAAGTGTCAGAAACCGAAGCCCACCAAAGCGACCCCTCCCTGTAGGAACAGCGTGATTAGCCAGAGGAACTCCACCATAGCGGATTCCACGCTGGTGTCCAGCGATGCCTATTGGTACAGTTTGTTCCTGGCTGAGACGCGGAAAGGAAAGCTGGTGATCAGACAGCCAATACCGAAGGGTGGCGGTTACATCGTTTCTAGTATACCCAGGAGCACGGGCCTGACAGAGACCAGCGAATCCACAGCTTCAACGCTCCAGGTAGGAATGTCCATGGTTATTGATCTAATTCGCTTTCATTTTATGAAGCTGTCCGATTAATCAGGAAAAAACCCTGTCACAATCACTCTGTCAAACTGGTTTAAACATTCAGCAACGCACAGAAGTACGCATTAGTATGTATGTCTCGAAAGAAGAGCATGTTCCTCTTCTGGTTTTCTATAATCACTCGTTTAAAATGGGACTATTTCAAATTAATTATGTTCCGTGATTTCACAGGTAAAGTCACCAGTTAATATTTTTTCAGTCCTGCGGTGTAAATATAAACTTTTTGGCAGATGATCGTTTTGTATTGGAAAATGGTATTTATTCAAGTGCTTTCAGAGATGAAGTTATTCAGGTATTTTTTTCCACACTTCAATGTTTCAGCAAATCAAATCGATGCATGATGAAATGTATTTGTTCCTTATTTTTAATAATTTTACGTGTGTTTTCTGATGCATATGATTTTGTGTCATATATCAGTACTGTACAGACATCAACACACAGGTCAGGTCCAGCAGGTTTGTGTATTTATGAACATTGAGTTGGTCACTGAGATTAATAACAATCGTGTGTTAAAATAGGTACGTATTTAAAATTTTATCACATAAGGAAATATTTCCCTGAACCGTTTTAAAATCTTGTTGTTTTGGTGTGCAGTGGAGATTCATCTTGACCTCATCGTTAAGACTGTGTTCATTGTAAATTACGCACAGTGTCGCTGTTCGCTAATAAGTCGCACCAGTTTGCGTTCGAGCAGCAGCCATGACAGTCAGGGGAAGTAAACCGCTGCACATCATGTAGCGGAAAGAGCTCCGTCAGTTCCAGCCCTTCAGTCGAGCAATGGCACAGGGTTTGTAGAGTCTTACTTCTATTGTTGAGTGAAATATCAATAACATAGTTACAGTCTGCAGCAGTTGAATTATATTTTCTTTGTGTTGCCTGTTGGATTAAAGTCGCCGATGAAACAATGGAGGCGCCTTTGATTGTGCTGCCAAGAAGGTACGTCTCGCATGTCCTTGTGTTCTCTGCAATACTGAACGCAGCTTTTTCGGTCACGCATTACTCTATTCCTGAGGAGATGGAAGAGGGTTCTGTTGTGGCTAATCTGGCTACAGATTTGGGACTCGAAGTCAACACTTTGGCTAAACGCAAGATGCGCCTGGATATTATCGCCAGTAAGAAATACCTGGAGATTAACAAAGAGACGGGAGAGCTGTACGTCATGGAGAGGATAGATAGAGAACATTTGTGTGCTGTGCGTATAACTTGTTTCATTAAAATGGATGTCATTATCGAGAACCCCATTCGAATATTCAACATTGAATTGGAAGTCATCGATATTAACGACAATGCGCCTCATTTTCGAAGGGACACAATATACTTGGATATTTCCGAATCTGCTTCTCCAGGAGAAAGATTCTCTCTTAACAATGCCGTGGATCCCGATGTCGGTACAAACTCGATTAAAACATATTATCTCAGTGAAAGTGACAGTTTCGATATTGAAATCCAAACAGGAAGAGATGGATCGAAATTTGCTGATTTGATTTTAAAAAGAGCTTTGGACCGAGAGGAGCAGGCTGTTCATAATCTAATACTCACCGCTGTAGATGGCGGAGTCCCCGCGCGATCCGGCACCGCCGGCATCATTGTGCGCGTGCTGGACATAAATGACAACGCCCCTCAGTTTGACCAGGAGGCGTATATTGTGAATATAACAGAAAATACCCCCATAGGAGCTCTGGTTATTAAATTAAATGCGACTGATTTAGACGAAGGTTCAAATTCAGAGATTACATATTCTTTCAGTCTATACACATCGGAGAAGACACAGGAAATGTTCAGTTTACATCCAAACAACGGCGAAATAAGAATCAAGGAACTCGTTAATTTTGAAGAATTTCAGTCATTTGAAATGGATATATTAGCTAAAGACAAAGGATTAATGACTGGGCAATGTAAATTAATGATTTTCATAGCCGATATGAACGACAACCACCCTGAAATCTCCATTAAATCATTTCAGAGTAGCATTAAAGAGAATGTCACTGTTGACACAGTAATAGCATTTATTAGTGTGAGTGACAAAGATTCCGGAGATAATGGCAAAGTCGATATACAGCTATCAGGACCACTGCCCTTCTCTCTAAAAACGACATCAGAGGGCTATTACTCGCTGGTAGTTTCGGAACTCTTAGATCGTGAAAAGGTTTCGGAGTATGAAATCACTATCATAGTGACAGACAGGGGCACGCCCCCTTTGTCTGATAATGAAACGATCACTTTGCATTTATTGGACGTCAACGACAACGCGCCACTTTTCCCCAAGTCCTTCTACACCATCCCGGTGATGGAGAACAATGCGCCAGGATCCCTGCTGAGTTCCATCACAGCCTTTGATCCAGATTTACATGAAAACCAGTATCTGGTTTATTTCATTATCGAAAAGGAAATAGCCAACACATCGATGTCAATGTTATTTTCCATAAACCCTGAAAACGGTGATCTTTACGCACTAAGGACTTTTGATTACGAGAGAGAGAAGGAGTTCCTGTTCCACATTGAAGCTCGAGACTCTGGTGTCCCTCCTCTCAGCAGTAATGTCACTGTCCACATCATTATTCTGGATCAGAACGACAACACTCCCGTCATAGTGTCTCCATGGCGCGCACACGGCTCTGTAGTTGAGGAAGTGATCCCGAGATCCACTGAGAAAGGATATTTGGTCGCCAAGGTGATCGCCATTGACTCAGACTCTGTGCAGAACTCTCGAGTAACGTACCAGTTTCTACAGATCACTGACGCTACTTTATTCAGTCTGGACCAATATAACGGGGAAATCCGGACGACGAGAATGTTCAGTTACAGAGATCCGCGCCATCAGCGACTGGTCGTTGTTGCCAAGGACAACGGAGACCCAGCTCTTTCTGCTACAGTTACCATCAAGATATCAACGGTGGAGCACGTCATTAAAGCGTTTTCCGAAACAACGGAAATTCCTTTGGAATATGACATATTTTCAGATTTAAATCTGTATTTGGTGATCGGCTTGGGCTCGGTTTCGTTTCTGTTACTGATGACGATATTGGTGATCATCGTGCTGAAGTGTCAGAAACCGAAGCCCACCAAAGCGACCCCTCCCTGTAGGAACAGCGTGATTAGCCAGAGGAACTCTACCATAGCGGATTCCACGCTGGTGTCCAGCGATGCCTACTGGTACAGCTTGTTTTTGGCGGAGACGCGGAAAGGAAAGCTGGTGATCAGACAGCCAATACCGAAGGGGGGCGGTTACATCGTTTCTAGTATACCCAGGAGCACGGGTTTGACAGAGACCAGCGAATCAACAGCGTCCACTCTGCAGGTAATCAACTACTACGATAAAGCATTTTAAATTAAACACTATTCCAGCCTGACTAGCTTGTACCACTGCATTTTAAACTTAGTTTCAATGTATTAATGTTACACAAGCGTCCCCAGTGTTACCAAATTGACGCATTATACTACAGCTGGTTCGAATACAATTCTGGTACATTGGCAATGACTCTGTGTAATAGTAGAAACAGAACATAAATGTGTTAAATAATTTATCTCATCAACAAAAACCGAGTCTTAATTTAATTTCAGTTGTCGTAAATGTAAACTCAAGGTCTTCAACCCTAAGTTCAATGTACTTGGCTCATGCAGCGGTAAAAGCATCAAAATGTCTTCACCTTGGTTTTCAACCTTACGCCGTTGGTTTGTTTTCATTGTAACATTGTTTCAAGCTGAGATAAACCATAAATGTTGCGCATGTCAAAAGTAGAAACCTCGTAATATCAGCTCTGGACAAACTGGCATCTGATTCATAGCAGTATATTTTTGCTGTAGCCGCAGTTTGTGAGGAAGAACATGCTGTTTTAACATGCACACAATTCGGGATTTTTTAAGTTTGGTTAATTATTATCTATTTGTATCCACAATGGGGAAAATACATACGACCTGGTTCATAGTTTGTTATTTTTTTAGATTAGTGTGCCCCAATTTGTTTTTATACACAACGTGTCGCTGTTGCCTAACATATGTGGGAGATAGCCTCTAGAATTCGAGGGAGGCCATGACAGTTCTGCTATGAGAGACGCGCTACGGTTGCCTCTGAGCATATCTATCTCTATGAACCTACTGACTGGAATAATAATACAACACTCGGATATTTCGTCCATTATTCACTCGCAACTACCTTTGCGCTCCTCCTGCTTTGGGAGATTCATTCCGTCAGTTGCTTTTGCTACTTGGGATCCATTCTTTTTCACTGCAATGGCGTTCACGGTCCTTGTGCAGCTCTGGACACGGTATGTCTGGATTGCCTTTGTATTTTGTGCGCTATGCAACATTGCTTTATGTGTGACTCGCTACTCTATCCCCGAGGAAATGAAGGAAGGATCCGTTGTAACAAATTTAGCTACGGATTTGGGACTCGACGTTCGCAGCCTGGCGGTACGAGAGGTAAAACTTGATGTTATTCACAGCAAAAAATACCTGGAGGTGAATAAAAACACGGGAGAATTGTACATCGCAGAAAAAATAGACAGGGAATATCTGTGTCCTTACAAGACATCTATGTCTTGTTTTCTGAAAATGGACTTAATAATTGAAAGCCCCATAAGAATATTTAACATCGAATTAGAAATAATGGATATTAATGATAATGCGCCTCGTTTTAGAAGAGAGACGATATATTTGGATATTTCCGAATCTGCTTCCGCGGGTGAAAGATTCTCTTTGACTAATGCCGTGGACCCTGATGTCGGTAAGAACTCAATAAAAACGTATCATTTGAGCGAAAACGAAAATTTCGACCTCGAGATTCAGACTGGGAGCGATGGGACGAAATATGCAGGCTTGATTTTGAAAAAGGCTTTGGACCGAGAGGAGCAGGCTGTGCATAATCTCATACTCACCGCTGTAGATGGCGGAGTCCCCGCGCGATCCGGCACCGCTAGCATCATTGTGCGCGTGCTGGATACCAATGACAACGCCCCTCAGTTTGATCGGGAGGTTTATTATGTTAATATAACAGAAAACTCCCCGATAGGAACAGTTGTGCTGAAGCTGAACGCTACAGATTTAGACGAGGGTTCAAACGGAGAGATTGAATATTCGTTTACTCTGTACACATCCGAGAAGACACAGGAAATGTTTTCTCTGAATTCTAATACAGGAGAAATAAGAGTGAAAGATGTCATTGATTTTGAAGAAACAAAAATGTTTGAAATGCACATTCAGGCAAAAGACAAAGGATCTGTCCCTCTTTCGGGAGAGTGTAAAGTAATGGTATATGTTAGCGATGTGAACGACAACTATCCTGAAATGTCCATTAAATCTTTCACGAGAACGATTAACGAGGGTGTTGCCATGGGGACTGTAATAGCCTTGATCAGCATTAGCGACAGAGACTCTGGAGATAACGGTAAGGTGGACCTTTCAATAAACGAACAGCTACCTTTCGTTCTGAACAAGTCTTCAGAGAACTATTTCGAACTTCTGGTTTCAGAACCCTTAGATCGTGAAAAGGTTTCGGAGTATGACATCACTTTCATAGTTACAGACAGGGGCACGCCCCCTTTGTCTGATAATGAAACGATCACTTTGCATTTATTGGACGTCAACGACAACGCGCCGCTTTTCCCCAAGTCCTTCTACACCATCCCGGTGATGGAGAACAATGCGCCAGGATCCCTGCTGAGTTCCATCACAGCCTTTGATCCAGATTTACATGAAAACCAGTATCTGGTTTATTTTATTCTCGAAAAAGACATAGTCAACACGTCGATGTCAATGTTATTTTCCATAAACCCTGAAAACGGTGATCTTTACGCACTAAGGACATTTGATTACGAGAGAGAGAAGGAGTTCCTGTTCCATATTGAAGCTCGAGACTCTGGTGTCCCTCCACTCAGCAGTAATGTCACTGTCCACATCATTATTCTGGATCAGAACGACAACACTCCTGTCATAGTGTCTCCATGGCGCGCACACGGCTCTGTAGTTGAGGAAGTGATCCCGAGATCCACTGAGAAAGGATATTTGGTCGCCAAGGTGATCGCCATTGACTCGGACTCTGTGCAGAACTCTCGGATCACGTACCAGTTTCTCCAGATCACTGACGCTACTTTATTCAGTCTGGACCAATATAACGGGGAAATCCGGACGACGAGAATGTTCAGTTACAGAGATCCACGCCATCAGCGGCTGGTCGTTGTTGCCAAGGACAACGGAGACCCAGCTCTTTCTGCTACAGTTACCATCAAGATATCAACGGTGGAACACGTCATTAAAGCGTTTTCTGAAACAACGGAAATTCCTTTGGAATATGATATATTTTCAGATTTAAATCTGTATTTGGTGATTGGCTTGGGCTCGGTGTCGTTTCTGTTACTGATGACGATATTGGTGATCATCGTGCTGAAGTGCCAGAAACCGAAACCCACCAAAGCGACCCCTCCCTGTAGGAACAGCATGATTAGCCAGAGGAACTCTACCATAGCGGATTCCACGCTGGTGTCCAGCGATGCTTACTGGTACAGCTTGTTTTTGGCGGAGACGCGGAAAGGAAAGCTGGTGATCAGACAGCCAATACCGAAGGGTGGCGGTTACATCGTTTCTAGTATACCCAGGAGCACGGGCCTGACAGAGACCAGCGATTCCACAGCTTCTACGCTACAGGTAATGAATCATAAAGAGAAAGCCTTCATTTATGATTTAAATACGGTTTCATCCTGCTTCGTTAATTTCACATTATTTTCAACGTTAAAAATATGGAGCAAATTAGTGTTCATCAATATTATCAACATCAAAGCATAAAATTTATTTTCCGACAGATATACAACTTTTCTATAAGCATACACATTAATCTCATATTTGGAATTAATCTGTCTCCTTATAGATGTGTAAAATGAAACAATTAAATTACGCATCTGGAATTGTTATGGAGAAATTTACAATATAGGTATTTCCAACTGGACTTAATAAAGTTTAAAGTTACACATTTTCTTTAGTTTATATAATTATTTTTAATGCCTGTTAAGCAGATCAAAATGGGCTTAGAGCGGGAAAATACCTTGCCCACTTCGATGAACCACGCAGCTAATAATTTTCGGCAATGCTACTTTTTGAATTGCTTTTCATTGTGAGTTAATTTCTAGATAACATCAACTGTACATTTTGCCTGTCTAAAACATAGATAACTGATTAAATAAATTATGGAAAATATGACTGCTGAATCATAGGAAATTTTCGCACCCGTCGCAGTTCATGAGGAAGAACATGCTCTTTTTCACACGCAGTCTACACAATTCAGGATTTTAAAGTAAAGGTGATAATTTTAAGTTTGTACGGTTTCAATGGAAATGTGTTGACAAGGTCTTTTTTTAAAGTCTTTGAATTCTTTTCGATCTGTGTCGCAATTTGTTTCATTTTTACGCACCGTGTCGCTGTTGCCTAGTGAACAGCGTAAACGTGCAGTTCGAGGAGGCCATGACAGTTCGGCTGTGAGATAGACTAGCTGCAATTTCCGCTGAAGCACATCTTTCTCCAAGAGACTTGCTACTGTCACAGTAATAGAACGCTCGAATATTTCGTTGAATTAGCACTTGCGGATACTACACAGATCCCATTTTCACGGATGCATTCGATTAATTGATGAAACCCTTTGGAATACGTTCTATGCCACTATAATGGCGTCCATTGTGCAGTTCTGGAGGGGATTGAGCTTGGCCGTCTTTGTATTTTGTGAGCTGTGGAGCATCGCTTTGTCCGTGACTCGCTACTCTATCCCCGAAGAAATGGCGGAAGGCTCGGTGGTAGCGAACTTGGCTATAGACCTGGGATTTGATGTCAGAGGTCTGGCGCACCGAGAGGTAAAACTAGACACCATTCATGCTAAGAAATACTTGGAAGTGAACAAAGAAACTGGAGAGTTGTATGTGTTAGAAAAGATAGATAGGGAATATTTTTGTCCCATAAAGACATCGTCTTGCTTCCTTAAACTAGATGTAATAATTGAAAGTCCTTTACGTATATTTAATATTGAACTGGAAATTACAGATATTAACGACAATGCGCCACACTTTCGAAGAGATCGCGTTCAGCTAGACATAGTAGAGTCGGCTGTGCCTGCGGAAAGGTTTTCTCTGAATAATGCGGTGGACCCAGACGTAGGTAGTAATTCAGTTAAAACGTACTATCTGAGTGAGAGTGAACATTTCACCATTGAGATTCAAACGGGAAGTGAAGGTTCTAAATATGCCGATTTAGTTTTGAAAAAAGCTTTGGACCGAGAGGAGCAGGCTGTGCATAATCTAATACTCACCGCTGTAGATGGCGGAGTCCCCGCGCGATCCGGCACCGCTAGCATCATTGTGCGCGTGCTGGATATGAATGACAACGCCCCTCAGTTTGACCGTCAAATTTACTTTGTTAATATAACGGAAAACTCCCCGATAGGAACAGTTGTGCTGAAGCTGAATGCTACAGATTTAGATGAAGGCTCAAACGCAGAAATCGAGTATTCATTCACACTGTACACGTCCGAGAAGACACAGGAAGTGTTTTCTTTAAATTCAAATACAGGAGAAATAAGAGTGAAAGATGTCATTGATTTTGAAGAAACAAAAATGTTTGAAATGCACATACAGGCAAAAGACAAAGGATCTGTTCCTCTTTCGGGAGAGTGTAAAGTAATGGTATATGTTAGTGATGTGAACGACAACTATCCTGAAATCACCATAAAATCTTTGACGACTACCATTACTGAGGGTGTTGCCATGGGGACTGTAATAGCCTTGATCAGCATTAGCGACAGAGACTCTGGAGATAACGGTAAGGTGGACCTTTCAATAAACCACCTGTTACCTTTCGTTCTGAACAAGTCTTCAGAGAACTATTTCGAACTTCTGGTTTCAGAACCTTTAGACCGTGAAAAGGTTTCGGAGTATGACATCACTTTCATAGTTACAGACAGGGGCACGCCCCCTTTGTCTGATAATGAAACGGTCTCTTTGCACGTATTGGACGTCAACGACAACGCGCCACTTTTCCCCAAGTCCTTCTACACCATCCCGGTGATGGAGAACAATGCACCAGGATCCCTGCTGAGTTCCATCACAGCCTTTGATCCAGATTTACATGAAAACCAGTATCTGGTTTATTTTATTCTCGAAAAAGACATAGTCAACACATCGATGTCAATGTTATTTTCCATAAACCCTGAAAACGGTGATCTTTACGCACTAAGGACATTTGATTACGAGAGAGAGAAGGAGTTCCTGTTCCATATTGAAGCTCGAGACTCTGGTGTCCCTCCACTCAGCAGTAATGTGACTGTCCACATCATTATTCTGGATCAGAACGACAACACTCCTGTCATAGTGTCTCCATGGCGCGCGCACGGCTCTGTAGTTGAGGAAGTGATCCCGAGATCCACTGAGAAAGGATATTTGGTCACCAAGGTGATCGCCATTGACTCGGACTCTGTGCAGAACTCTCGGATCACGTACCAGTTTCTCCAGATCACTGACGCTACTTTATTCAGTCTGGACCAATATAACGGGGAAATCCGGACGACGAGAATGTTCAGTTACAGAGATCCACGCCATCAGCGGCTGGTCGTTGTTGCCAAGGACAACGGAGACCCAGCTCTTTCTGCTACAGTTACCATCAAGATATCAACGGTGGAACACGTCATTAAAGCGTTTTCTGAAACAACGGAAATTCCTTTGGAATATGATATATTTTCAGACTTAAATCTGTATTTAGTGATCGGCTTGGGTTCGGTGTCGTTTCTGTTACTGATGACGATATTGGTGATCATCGTGCTGAAGTGCCAGAAACCGAAGCCCACCAAAGCGACCCCTCCCTGTAGGAACAGCATGATTAGCCAGAGGAACTCTACCATAGCGGATTCCACGCTGGTGTCCAGCGATGCCTACTGGTACAGCTTGTTTTTGGCGGAGACGCGGAAAGGAAAGCTGGTGATCAGACAGCCAATACCGAAGGGTGGCGGTTACATCGTTTCTAGTATACCCAGGAGCACGGGCCTGACAGAGACCAGCGAATCAACCGCGTCCACTCTGCAGGTAATAAACTACTACGATAAAGCATTTTTAAATTAAACATAGTTCCAACCTGATTAGTTTCTAACACTGCATTTTCAACTCAGTTCCAATGTATTAGTGTTATCCAATCGTCGTCAGTATTACGAAACTGAAGCAATATACTGCAGTTGTGTTTGAATACAAAGCTGGTGGGAATGAGTCTGTATTAGAAGCAGAACATAAAATAATTGCGTCGTATAATATATCTCTTCAACAAAAGCCGAGTCTTCATTTAATTTCAGTTGTCTTAAATTTAAACTAGAGGTCCTCACCTCTGGTAAATTTAATGCCCTTGGTTTATGCAGCTGTAACGGCTTCAAAAATGTGTGCTGTACGTCTTCAGCATTGTGCTTTTGGTTTGTTTTTACTGTGACATTGTTTCCAGCTGAGATCAACCAAAAATGTTGCGTATGTCAGAAGCAGGACACTCGTAAGATCAGTTCGGGAGCTGGCTGCTAATTTAAAGCAGAATTTTATTGCTCTAGCCGCAGTTTATGAAGAAGAACATGCTCTTTTAACATGTACACAATTCGGGACTTTGTCAGTTAGGTTGATTACTTTCTGTTTATATGCTCAATGCGAAGGTGCATACAACCTGGTTGATAGTTTGGTATTTTTTAGGATTAGTGCGTCCTAATTTGTTTTTATACACAACGTGTCGCTGTTGCCTATAGGTACGCGGTAGACACATAATTCGAAAGAGGCCATGACAGTTCGGCTAAGAGAGGGGCGCTGCGGTTGCCTCTGAGCATATCTATCTCCATGAACCTGCTGACTGGAATAATAATTCAACGCTCGGATATTTCATCCAGTATTCACGCGCAACTACTTTTCCATTCCTCCTAGTTTGGGGGATTCATTCTGTCAGTTGCTCTTGCTCCGTGGGATATATTCTTTTTCACTGCAATGGCGTTCACGGTCCTTGTGCAGCTCTGGACACGGTATGTCTGGATTGCCTTTGTATTTTGTGCGCTATGCAACATTGCTTTATCTGTGACTCGCTACTCTATTCCCGAGGAAATGAAGGAAGGATCCGTTGTAGCAAATTTAGCTACGGATTTGGGACTCGACGTCCGCAGCCTGGCGGAACGAGAGGTAAAACTTGATGTTATTCACAGCAAAAAATACCTGGAGGTGAATAAAAACACGGGAGAATTGTACATCGTCGAAACAATAGACAGGGAGCTACTGTGTCCTACCAAGACATCGATGTCTTGTTTTATAAAAATGGACTTAATAATGGAAAGCCCCATACGAATATTTAATATCGAATTAGAAATAATGGATATTAATGATAATGCGCCTCGTTTTAGAAGGGAGACGATATATTTGGATATTTCCGAATCTGCTTCCGCGGGCGAAAGATTCTCTTTGACTAATGCCGTGGACCCTGATCTCGGTAAGAACTCAATAAAAACGTATCATTTGAGCGAAAACGAAAATTTCGACCTCGAGATTCAGACGGGAAGCGACGGAACTAAATACGCAGGCTTGATTTTGAAAAAGGCTTTGGACCGAGAGGAGCAGGCTGTGCATAATCTCATACTCACCGCTGTAGATGGCGGAGTCCCCGCGCGATCCGGCACCGCCAGCATCATTGTGCGCGTGCTGGATACCAATGACAACGCCCCTCAGTTTGACCGCCAGGTTTACACTGTTAATATAACAGAAAACTCCCCGATAGGAACAGTTGTGTTGAAATTGAACGCTACAGATTTAGACGAGGGTTCAAACGGAGAGACTGAATATTCGTTTACAATGTACACATCCGAGAAGACACAGGAAATGTTTTCTCTGAATTCTAATACAGGAGAAATAAGAGTGAACGATGCCATTGATTTTGAAGAAACAAAAATGTTTGAAATGCACATTCAGGCAAAAGACAAAGGATCTGTCCCTCTTTCGGGAGAGTGTAAAGTAATGGTATATGTTAGCGATGTGAACGACAACTATCCTGAAATGTCCATTAAATCTTTCACGAGAACGATTAAAGAGGGTGTTGCCATGGGGACTGTAATAGCCTTGATCAGCATTAGCGACAGAGACTCTGGAGATAACGGTAAGGTCGAGCTTTCAATAAACGAACAGCTACCTTTCGTTCTGAACAAGTCTTCAGAGAACTATTTCGAACTTCTGGTTTCAGAACCTTTAGACCGTGAAAAAGTTTCGGAGTATGACATCACTTTCATAGTTACAGACAGGGGCACGCCCCCTTTGTCTGATAATGAAACGATCACTTTGCATTTATTGGACGTCAACGACAACGCGCCACTTTTCCCCAAGTCCTTCTACACCATCCCGGTGATGGAGAACAATGCGCCAGGATCCCTGCTGAGTTCCATCACAGCCTTTGATCCAGATTTACATGAAAACCAGTATCTGGTTTATTTCATTATCGAAAAGGAAATAGCCAACACATCGATGTCAATGTTATTTTCCATTAACCCTGAAAACGGTGATCTTTACGCACTAAGGACTTTTGATTACGAGAGAGAGAAGGAGTTCCTGTTCCATATTGAAGCTCGAGACTCTGGTGTCCCTCCTCTCAGCAGTAATGTCACTGTCCACATCATTATTCTGGATCAGAACGACAACACTCCCGTCATAGTGTCTCCATGGCGCGCACACGGCTCTGTAGTTGAGGAAGTGATCCCGAGATCCACTGAGAAAGGATATTTGGTCGCCAAGGTGATCGCCATTGACTCAGACTCTGTGCAGAACTCTCGAGTAACGTACCAGTTTCTACAGATCACTGACGCTACTTTATTCAGTCTGGACCAATATAACGGGGAAATCCGGACGACGAGAATGTTCAGTTACAGAGATCCACGCCATCAGCGACTGGTCGTTGTTGCCAAGGACAACGGAGACCCAGCTCTTTCTGCTACAGTTACCATCAAGATATCAACGGTGGAGCACGTCATTAGAGCATTTTCTGAAACAACGGAAATTCCATTGGAATATGACATATTTTCAGATTTAAATCTGTATCTGGTGATCGGTTTAGGTTCGGTGTCGTTTCTGTTACTGATGACGATATTGGTGATCATCGTGCTGAAGTGTCAGAAACCGAAGCCCACCAAAGCGGCCCCTCCCTGTAGGAACAGCGTGATTAGCCAGAGGAACTCTACCATAGCGGATTCCACGCTGGTGTCCAGCGATGCCTACTGGTACAGTTTGTTCTTGGCGGAGACACGGAAAGGAAAGCTAGTCATCAGACAACCAATACCGAAGGGGGGCGGTTACATCGTTTCTAGTATACCCAGGAGCACAGGCCTGACAGAGACCAGCGAATCAACGGCCTCTACACTTCAGGTAAGGATAATTGCTTTTTACATATTTTGATTAATATTTATCTTTCTCAGTTACCGGGTTGTTTCTTTCGTAAACTTAAATTCCGGGTAGTTCAACAGACAGAAGTAAAACGATAAAGTGTCAACCACATTCTTCAAAATATGTGTTTTTCATATGAACGCTACATCCAATCCATTTGGAAACAAAGCTATAATAACTATTTTTAACGGAATTATAACTTGAACATACTTTCAGAAAGGTGTTATCTACTTACAAAGTCACGTTCCCTTGGGTTTTTAACCAAGGACCTTTTTGCTACATAACTCTGTATAACAGCTTGTTATATTCCAGACCATTTACAATTCTTTGCAAAGTTGCGAGCATCCTCACCGTGAAACTCTTGAAATACGTCACACACGTTCATTTTTCATCCTGGTGCGAACACATCACTTCCACACGCATAGCGTCGCTGTTCACTGACAAATCCAACGCGCCCGCAGTTCAGTTGCAGTCATGACTGTTGGCCATACTGAGAAAGCAGCTCGTATGTACGCTCTGTTGAAGCCTTTCCTTTCTGTTGTGCGTTCTATTATAAACAGTGAGGCTGTGTGCGTTTAATCGTACATTTTTTGCAGTCATTGTGGACTTAATAAGGATGACACACATTTTCCTTACGGATGTTGAAATGTCATCGCGTCTAGTGTCGCCATTCGTGGAGGGGTATGTTTCCTTTCTCTTTGTCTTTCTGTCTTTGTGGAAGGCGGCGTTTTCAGTCACTCACTATTCCATTCCTGAGGAAATGGAGGAAGGCTCCGTTGTCGCTAATCTAGCAGTAGATTTAGGGCTCGATGTTAGCACACTGGGCAAACGCGAAATACGACTTGATATCATTGACGGTAAAAAATATCTCGAGGTCAACAGAAACACGGGTGAATTGTATATCGTGGAGAAGATAGACAGAGAAGTGTTATGCACAAGAAAAACGTACTCTTGTTTTCTGAAAATGGATGTCATAATTGAAAAACCACTACGAATATTTAATATCGAATTGGAAATTACAGACATAAACGACAACGCGCCGCACTTTCGAAGGGATAAAATCCAACTGGACATATCAGAATCAGCCTCTCCGGGAGAGAGATTCTCCCTAACCAATGCTGTAGACCCAGACGTCGGATCAAATTCGGTGAAGACATATCATTTGAGTGAAAGCGAACACTTTCTAATTGAGATTCAGACCGGAAGGGACGGGTCAAAGTTTGCTGATTTGATTTTAAAAAGAGCTTTGGACCGAGAGGAGCAGGCTGTGCATAATCTAATACTCACCGCTGTAGATGGCGGAGTCCCCGCGCGATCCGGCACCGCCGGCATCATTGTGCGCGTGCTGGATACCAATGACAACGCCCCTCAGTTTGACCAGGAAACATACAGCGTGAATGTAACAGAAAATTCCCCGATTGGATCACTAGTGGTGAAATTACAGGCCACAGATGTGGACGAGGGTCCGAATGCCGAGATAGTGTATTCCTTCAGTATTTACACGTCTGAGAAAACGCAAGAGACATTTGATTTGAGTCCCACCACGGGTGAGATAAAAGTGAAAGGAGGAATCGATTACGAGGAAACTAAAATGTACGAAATTCACCTGGAGGCGAAGGACAATGGACCCGTTCAGCTGTCAGCACAAACTAAATTAGTTGTTTTCGTCATGGATATGAATGACAATTACCCCACAATAAGTATAAAATCATTTAAGAACCCAATCAAAGAGAATGTCACTGTAAATACAGTAATTGCTCTGATCAGTGTAAGCGATCGAGATTCCGGGGAGAATGGGAAGGTCGATTTTACTGTGAATCAACCGTTGCCCTTTTCACTTCAGAAGACCTCGGAGGGCTATTACGCTCTAGTTGTCTCAGAAACTTTGGATCGCGAGCAGGTCCCAGAGTATGAGATTACTTTTACTGTTAGAGACAGGGGCTCCCCGCCTCTATCTGACAATAAAACAATCACATTGGAGCTGCTGGATGTCAATGACAACGCGCCTCTTTTTCCTCGGTCGGTCCTTACAATTCCACTGATGGAGAACAATGCGCCAGGAGCAATGATTAGTTCGGTCACTGCCTTTGATCCAGACCTCAATGAGAACCGATATCTTGTCTATTTTATTAAGGAAAAGGAAATACATAATACATCAATGTCAATGTTATTTTCCGTAAATCCAGAGAATGGCGACCTTTTTGCTCTGCAAACGTTTGACTACGAGAGGGAGAAGGAGTTCCTGTTCCACATTGAGGCTCAAGACTCTGGTGTCCCTCCACTCAGCAGTAATGTCACTGTCCACATCATTATTCTGGATCAGAACGACAACACTCCGGTCATAGTGTCTCCATGGCGCGCACACGGCTCTGTAGTTGAGGAAGTGATCCCGAGATCCACTGAGAAAGGATATTTGGTCGCCAAGGTGATCGCCATTGACTCAGACTCTGTGCAGAACTCTCGAGTCACGTACCAGTTTCTACAGATCACTGACGCTACTTTATTCAGTCTGGACCAATATAACGGGGAAATCCGGACGACGAGAATGTTCAGTTACAGAGATCCACGCCATCAGCGGCTGGTCGTTGTTGCCAAAGACAACGGAGACCCAGCTCTTTCTGCTACAGTTACCATCAAGATATCAACGGTGGAACACGTCATTAAAGCGTTTTCTGAAACAACGGAAATTCCTTTGGAATATGATATATTTTCAGATTTAAATCTGTATTTGGTGATTGGCTTGGGCTCGGTTTCGTTTCTGTTACTGATGACGATATTGGTGATCATCGTGCTGAAGTGCCAGAAACCGAAGCCCACCAAAGCGGCCCCTCCCTGTAGGAACAGCGTGATTAGCCAGAGGAACTCTACCATAGCGGATTCCACGCTGGTGTCCAGCGATGCCTACTGGTACAGCTTGTTTTTGGCGGAGACGCGGAAAGGAAAGCTGGTGATCAGACAGCCAATACCGAAGGGGGGCGGTTACATCGTTTCTAGTATACCCAGGAGCACGGGCTTGACAGAGACCAGCGAATCAACAGCGTCCACTCTGCAGGTAATCCATTACTAGGATAAAGAATTTTAAATTAATTACTGTTCCAGCCTGACTAGTTTGTATCACTACATTTTAAAGTTAGTTCCAACGTATTAGTGTTACACAAGCTTCCTCAGTGTTACCAAATTGGCGCAATATGCTACAGCTGGTTCGAATACAATTCTGGTACATTGGCAATTGCGTTAAATAAGTGATCTCATCAACAGCAACCGAGTCTTAATTTAATTTCAGTTGTCGTAAATGTAAACTCAAGGTCCTCAACCTTGATAAGTTCAATGTACTCTGCTTATGCAGCGATAAAAGCGTCAAAATTTCTGCACCATGGTTTTCAACAGTACGCCGTTGGTTTGTTTTTATTGTAACATTGTTTTCAGCTGAGATCGAGCCATAAATGTTGCGCTTGTCAAAATGAGAAGCCTAGTAATATCAGCTCTGAACAAACTGGGATCCGATTTATAGGAGTATTGCTCCAGCTGCAGTTTATGAGGAAGAACATACTCTTTTTAACGTGTACACTGTGAAAAACGCTCGTATGTAACACTTGAGTGCTGCCAAACTACCCCCTTCATCCAGCTGCATTGGACAGCCCACCAGCAAATCGTGACCACGAACCTTAACTTTCCGCCAATCAGGGCAAATTATTCGTCCTCCCCAACAGAACTTCGCCAGCAGCAGATGGAAGAAGATGTACGCCATCAGCAGCTGTAGTCAGTTAAGAAACTGACGTCTAGTTATTTAGTTAATATGGGGAGTTGTCTTTGAGTGTTGTTTGTGCATTCATCTACCAGTGAGTATGGTTGTATATATATTTCTATCATTAGTTATCTCGCATTTGTACTAACCAGCTATGTTGCGACATTTGTTTTGTGATCGCTGTAGAGTTCTAGCCGCGTAGAATGTTCAGGCGATAACATTCCAATTGCGTTTATATTTACCGGAGACGAATTACCGGTAGTTTGGGGTATGTTTGTAGTAATTGTAATAGAAACTTTACGGAATTTTCGGTTTGTTACAAGTTGCTGCCATGATACCGCCATCGTAAGATAACTAGCCAGTTAGCTGCTAGTCAGAGTGAGACGCAACAGCCCTACTACTTTATGGTAAGGCGCGCATGCGCACTGAATGTTGGCGGTGACATCATTGGGAAAAGCGGCTGCTGTGTGCACAACGGTAGATACGCCTAGTAATTCAATTCTCTATGCATAATCGAAATGTTTATCGTTTGTTAGCATAAAGAGATTAATTATATTACCTGCTTTACTAGTTTAATCTAATTTAGGCAAAATAAGAGTCTGTTGTTTCATTTAGAATATTATAATTCAGTACATAAACCCCTTGATGTGATTTATTTATGCATCAAGACCAATGCTGCATTTTGTTGTTATTGCAGAACCACACACCCACAATCACTCAATAAAGAACGCTTGAGAGAAGATCACGTTGTGGTGTTTGGCAGCCCCTCATAAGGAAACGGACATCACGTTCTAACCGGACACCCTACAGCGATTCACACGATCCGAACCCAGCAAGTCTACATCCATGAACTGACCATTAGCTCCCTCCAAACTCCACATAATTTACATACACAATGTGGGACTTTTTAAGTTCAATTGCTTATTTTCTCTTTGTGTCCTCAGTGGGAAAATGCATATGACCTGGTTGATAGTTTTGTTTTTTTAGTGTGCCCCAATTTGGTTTTATACAGTGTGTCGCTGTTGCCTAACATATGTGGGAGATATACAATTAAAGGGAGGCCATGACAGTTCGGCTAAGAGACGGGCGCTGCGGTTTCCTCTGGGCATATCTATCTCTATGAACCTGCTGACTGGAATTATAATATAACACTCAGATTTTTTGCCCATTATTCACTCATAACCAACTTTTTGCTCCTTCTGCTTTGAGAGATTCATTCCGTCAGTTGCTCTTGCTCCTTGTGATATATTGTTTTTCACTACAATGGCGTTCACGGTCCTTGTGAAGCTCTGGACACGGTACGTCTGGATTGCCTTTGTGTTTTGTGAGCTGTGCAACATTGCTTTATGTGTGACTCGCTACTCTATCCCCGAGGAAATGAAGGAAGGATCCGTTGTAACAAATTTAGCTACGGATTTAGGACTCGATGTTCGCAGCCTGGCGGAACGAGAGGTAAAACTTGATATTATTCACAGCATAAAATACCTGGAGGTGAATAAAAACACGGGAGAATTGTACATCGTCGAGACAATAGATAGGGAGCTACTGTGTCCTACCAAGACACCTATGCCTTGTTTCCTAAAAATGGACTTAATAATTGAAAGCCCCATACAAATATTTTATATTGAATTAGAAATCGTGGACATTAATGATAATGCGCCTCGTTTTAGAAGGGAGACAATATATTTAGATATTTCCGAATCTGCTTCTGTGGGTGAAAGATTCTCTTTGACTAATGCCGTGGACCCTGATGTTGGTAAGAACTCGATCAAAATGTATCATTTGAGTGAAAGTGAACACTTTCTAATTGAGATTCAGACCGGAAGGGACGGGTCAAAGTTTGCTGATTTGATTTTGAAAAAGGCTTTGGACCGAGAGGAGCAGGCTGTGCATAATCTAATACTCACCGCTGTAGATGGCGGAGTCCCCGCGCGATCCGGCACCGCCAGCATCATTGTGCGCGTGCTGGATACCAATGACAACGCCCCTCAGTTTAACCGCCAGGTTTACACTGTTAATATAACAGAAAACTCCCCGATAGGAACAGTTGTGCTGAAGCTGAACGCTACAGATTTAGACGAGGGTTCAAACAGAGAGATTGAATATTCGTTTACTCTGTACAAATCCGAGAAGACACAGGACATGTTTTCTCTGAATTCTAATACAGGAGAAATAAGAGTGAAAGATGTCATTGATTTTGAAGAAACAAAAATGTTTGAAATGCACATTCAGGCAAAAGACAAAGGATCTGTCCCTCTGTCGGGAGAGTGTAAAGTAATAGTCTATGTTAGTGATGTGAATGACAACTATCCTGAAATCACCATGAAATTTTTGATGGCTATGATTACTGAGGCGGTTTCTGTGGGGACTGTAATAGCCTTGATCAGCATTAGCGACAGAGACTCTGGAGATAATGGTAAGGCGGACCTTTCAATAAGCGAATTGTTACCTTTCGTTCTTACCAAGTCTTCAGAGAACTATTTCGAACTTCTGGTTTCAGAACCTTTAGACCGTGAAAAGGTTTCGGAGTATGACATCACTTTCATAGTTACAGACAGGGGCACGCCCCCTTTGTCTGATAATGAAACGGTCTCCTTGCATGTATTGGACGTCAACGACAACGCGCCACTTTTCCCCAAGTCCTTCTACACCATCCCGGTGATGGAGAACAATGCGCCAGGATCCCTGCTGAGTTCCATCACAGCCTTTGATCCAGATTTACATGAAAACCAGTATCTGGTTTATTTTATTCTCGAAAAAGACATAGTCAACACGTCGATGTCAATGTTATTTTCCATAAACCCTGAAAACGGTGATCTTTACGCACTAAGGACATTTGATTACGAGAGAGAGAAGGAGTTCCTGTTCCATATTGAAGCTCGAGACTCTGGTGTCCCTCCTCTCAGCAGTAATGTCACTGTCCACATCATTATTCTGGATCAGAACGACAACACTCCTGTCATAGTGTCTCCATGGCGCGCGCACGGCTCTGTAGTTGAGGAAGTGATCCCGAGATCCACTGAGAAAGGATATTTGGTCGCCAAGGTGATCGCCATTGACTCGGACTCTGTGCAGAACTCTCGGATCACGTACCAGTTTCTCCAGATCACTGACGCTACTTTATTCAGTCTGGACCAATATAACGGGGAAATCCGGACGACGAGAATGTTCAGTTACAGAGATCCACGCCATCAGCGGCTGGTCGTTGTTGCCAAAGACAACGGCGACCCAGCTCTTTCTGCTACAGTTACCATCAAGATATCAACGGTGGAGCACGTCATTAAAGCGTTTTCCGAAACAACGGAAATTCCTTTGGAATATGACACATCTTCAGATTTAAACTTGTATTTGGTCATTGGTTTGGGATCGGTTTCGTTTCTGTTACTGATGACGATATTGGTGATCATCGTGCTGAAGTGTCAGAAACCGAAACCCACCAAAGCGGCCTCTCCCTGTAGGAACAGCGTGATTAGCCAGAGGAACGCTACCATAGCGGATTCCACGCTGGTGTCCAGCGATGCTTGCTGGTACAGCTTGTTCTTGGTGGAGACGCAGAAGGGAAAGCTAGTGATCAGACAACCAGTACCGAAGGGTGCCGGTTACATCGTTTCTAATACACCCAGGAGCACGGGCCTGACAGAGACAAGCAAAGCTAGAGCATCAACTCTGTAGGTAAGTATGAAATCAATGATTCGCCACTGTGGCGGGCTGCATTTCCTCTTTCTGCGGCTTTATATCAGGTGGCTCTGAAAAGTATTTATTTGAACAACAAAAGATGGGTATTCAGCTGGAGGAAATGGTAACAAGTGTCCTTCCATTTATTTTTTTGTATTTCCCCTACATACAGTAATAGCGCAGCACATCATAACACTGTAGTGTAAATAAAAACTTGTGTAAAGTGTAACACAGTAAAACATTTTAAAATAAATTCCGTCTTATTCATTAGTATGTGAAATAAAGTGAAATAAAGTCTGGCCAAGGCAAATACAGTCATAGTCCCCCTGAATGGCGTTGCATAACCGACCATCATGTATGGAACAGTGTAGGAACTGTACAGAGATCCATTTTTTTTTACAGTAATTCATGAATAATATGAGTTTTGTGGTAGTTTTGTTTTTTGTGACTAAGATTGGTTTTAAATTACCTTAAGTATGCAAATTCGCATACCAGCTACAGTCTCACAAGTTCAGCATTACGTATATATATGCAATGCAAGGTGCAATATACTAAGACTCCGGCATACCTATCAGAAAACCTTCATACATTACAGTGCAACTACAACACATTGTGCACTAAGACTGCACAAAGGGTGGGGAGAGTTCACGCACGATAGTGGGACCAAGGTGTCGTTTGAAGAGGACAGAACTTGTCACCAGAACTCCATGCAAAATAAAATGACACCTGCAGCCATAGACTTGATGGGGTCGAGAGGATCATATGCCATGAACACTGTTTGTATTTGCATGTAATTTTAGTGCCACAGATTGACATAAAAATAATCTTCATATTCGGAGCTGGTGCATAAGCCTGCCCTAGGCTACTGTCTGTTTGAAACACCACATTTCTAATATACTGCATCATGTCTCATGTCATATCATGTTGCCCTTTTCCTGTTTATCTGCTTTGACCTTTCCAGGCTACCACGGTTGCTTTGATCCATCTCAGGCATGTTGTACTTTGGTCTACCTTGACCCCTGAAGGCTACCATACTTTGGCCCCTATACCCCTTCACCCTTACAGTACTGCGCAGTGCAGGATGTAGTATAGTGGTAAGGAGCAGGGTTCACAACTGAAAGGTTACTGGTTCGATTCCCTGCTGAGGCTCTGCTTCTGCACCCTTGGGCAAGGTGCTTAACCCAGAATTGCCTCAGTAAATATCCAGCTGCCTAAATGAACATCGTTAAAGATGATAACCTATGTAATTCACTCTGAATAAGAACATCTACTAAATGACTGTAATGTACCTTTTCACTACTGCACAGTGCCCTACACCCCTTACTGTTGCATAGTACTGTACACCCCTATACTCTTAAAATACTGCAGTGCCCTACACCCCTCACTACTGCATAGTACTGTACAGTACTGTACATCCCTACACTCTTAAAATACTGCACAGTGCCCTACATACAATGCTCTGATAACAGTGACGGGTAGAGATGTACTGCCGCTGTGCATGGGTACGACATGCATTAGCATCCTCTGTTCAGCTTCTCCAGCATCACCTGTATGCGTTGAAAAACCAGACGAATAGTTTGCGTCAGTGAGGCACGGCGACATTGTGAAAACAGTTTAATCACAGTTTTTGGCACACGGGGCGTGATCCTTGAGGGCGGGTCCGACCCACGCTCCGTACATGCAATCCCTCACTTTCCCTCCCGTTTCCGCGGGATGCTGTGACACCTGGCAGCAGTGCGTCCCATTAACACCCCGCGCTGGCGGCTCCAGAAGCACGCTGTTTAATCAGCAGCTCTGGAGCTGTTGCCCGCGACCCACTTTTCAAATGCACCACCTGCCAGTTCACTCCACAGTCTTAAAATAAAGACACGTGGGCACTTGAGCCCACAGTGGGTCTGAGTTAGCGGGAACACACTTTCATATATATTTCGGAAACACGGCGTTGTTTTTGTATTGTTTTTTTTTTTTAGCACAATAAGAAGGTAATGCTTAAATTTGGAACGCCGGCTTTGTTGCAGGCTCCGTCTGTTTCTCTGACATTCCGCAGTGCGCAGCATGCCGATTCGCCGTGTGACCTATTTTAGAATGTCCCGTTTCATAATTCTCATTCCGCTTTCCAGTGTGCTACAGTTTTTTTTTTTTTTTAGAATACTTGCAATTGTATCTAATCCTCTTGGCGTGAGATTGCATTTAAATCAAGCAATCTTTTGATAAAATGTATCACATATGTATGTAAGCCGACTGAACCAATGAGTTTATACAAATAATACCACTTCATTTAAAGTAACGCATAGGGATGTTTGTAAAGGGTCTCTTCTCTGCAAAATATTTTTGAAGTGGGTCATCTGTGTGCGGGTTAGAATGAATGGTGTCTCTTGGTCAGAAAGCCTCTCTTTCTGTATGTTTATGAACTTTACAGATGCATTTATTGTTTGACCTGGTCCGCATATGTAATTGTTTTTGTCTTATGTGTTGTGTGTATGTGTTGTGGGGATGGGGGGGGGGGGGGGTGTTTATGACTGGTGTGTGTGTACACCTCTGTGTGTGTGTGTGTGTGTGTGTGTGTGTGTGTGTGTGTACGTGTGTGTACACCTGTGTGTGTGTGTGTGTGCGTGTGTGCACGCACACCTGTGTGTGCATTTGTGTGTGATGAGTTTTGTAGTAGTCTATTGTTTTGTGCAGGAGGAGTATCTCTTAGGCATAAAGAATGATAGAGTGGCTCTTTTTCTCTCTGTACTGTCTTTCTCTCCATACTCAGGCTGATCTTAGTTTTTTACACTGAGCAGCTCTTACAGGATGACACTGTTTGAAAAGGCAAAAAAGGAAAAAAAAACTGGAAAGTTTTGGTTGCCTCAAATACTCAAATTACATAAGGTAGCCAGAGAAAACAGGACTTGTTGAAATGGCTTGCAGTCTGGCCTCCCAATCATGGGGAACATGTGCATGTGTCATTGTGGAGTAGGTGGGAGCTGAAATATACTCCCACCTTAGAGGAATTCTCTGATTGCTGGCTGTTTCTGCGTAATGTGAATGATGTGTATGTTTAGATATTAATTTAGTTCATAAGCATAAGCTTAGCATATGTGAGAGGAGCAATATGGAATTAACATTTTAACATATCATTTTAACATTTATACATAACATTTATCATTTTAACATAATATCATATAATATTTAGGCCTCACAGGCAGTAAAAATACAATTCTGTGGTAAATCACAGCAACCTAAATATTCTGACTAGAGCGCTCAACAATGCTGGTAATAAAAGGTATATACATGAATTTTGCACCTAACATTTCATAAACTGCTTTATATTAAGTAGAGAACTGTGTATTATTTAGAATGCATGACAATTGTGTTTCAGTTTTTAGCCCAAGAAAGAAAAGCTTGTCAATTTTGTCATCTCACCATTGACCACTAGCATGTAACAGTCTTTCAGTGTTTAAAATGATTTAAATGTTTGTGTTTTGCATTTTTATCTTCCTGACAGGATGACGTAATGAAAATGGATGTGCTGCTTTCACATGTGCTCGAGCAACAATTTCTGAAATGGAATGTTTTTCCTCATTGGACAGATATGAATGTCTTCTCATGAAACATAAATCAATTTTAATTAGACTATGCCATGTGTTGCTCCTGGTGAAATGTCTTTGTTTTTTCATATTGAGAAATATTAGGATTTATAATTTATTTTTACTTACCAGTGTATGTAGTTGTCTTTTTCTCTACGAGGCAAATATTCGTTTTCTCTTATAAATTTTTTAAATTACTTTTTGACAGTCATTGGCTTTTAAATGAGGGTGTGTTTCTAATAGTCATAATAATAATAGATCTCTATCAGTAGAAATGTCCCTACGGAAATCTATACAGTGTTATATGTGTTGGATAGTTTGATACATAATTTCAAAGGCACTTAATCAAACTAATGTGTTTTATGTCTTAACTTTTGAGGATGCACTGTTTTTAAATATAAGGGCACGCTGCCCTCAAACATGATTTTTAATGAGCTCATTTTGGTTCTAACTGATCCCAGTTCACACTACTCCTATCAGTCTTTGCGATGTTTAGTATGAGTGTGTGTGTGTGTGTGTGTGTGTGTGTGTGTGTGTGTGTGTGTGTGTGTGAGTGAGAGAGAGAGAGAGAGAGAGAGAGGGAGAGGGAGAGAGATGTGTTGATTACTGTGTGATGTAAAAGATCTGACCAGGAAATGCGAGAAGGCATTGAGGATAGATATCCTCTGTGCATGCCTATGTTCTCAGATGCCCTTAATAAAATGCTTCTTTCTTTTTCTGTTTGAAGTACTCAAAGTGAAAGGACCCCCATCCCTGCTGGAGGTATGCCCACTCTGTGGAGTCAGAGCGCCGTGAATGATGTAGCACAAATAAGTATTTTGTTTTTTTTCTCTTGCTGTATTTGTTGGTGCAGTTTCCTCTGTTGTGTTTTAATGAGGGCTCTAGTTTAGCCTCTGCTGAGCCACGTTCAGCCCACAGAATACCTTCGGAATGCAGCCCAGCTGTTTCCTGCTGTGTTGTCAGTCAGCTGAGCACAGGTTCGGGTTTCCTGTCTGTAAAGGAGATAAAATTTCCCATTTTCTCTCCAGAGAACAGAAAGTGGACTCCCGTCTGAGAGGCCTTTCTGAGAGGCTTTCGAGGGAAGAGGTTAAATCTCCTTCTGGTGTCACCTCCCTCTCTGCCCTTCACATTAAATTCACCTGACAGCATCTTTCCAACAGCAAAAAAAAGAGCAGTGGAGATCCCCCCCCCCCCCCCCCCCCACCAACCCCTTGACTGATCTGGGATCAGCTGTGAGCTTCCTCTAAGGGGCTGGCAGTAATAATGATAATGTGTGGTTTGTTTGGCAGAGGCTCAGGATTAAATGGTAGCCCACTTTGGGGAGAGGATTAAGGTACGGCCTCACTGCCACCCTGCTCTGTAATCTCCTCCCTGTGCCTGCATCCCCATCACGCTCTACCTGCCTGTACACGCATCTCCACAAACACTCTCCTACACACCTTTTTATATTGATAGTGGGAGGAAGGAGTTTAAACTCTACAGTGCTGGCCTACCCGTTCTGCCACCTTCTGTCCCTGGAGCACCTCCACACAGAGACAATGGAACCGCTGCACACAGAGAGAATGGGACCCCTGCACTGTAGCCCCGATCGCCGCTGTTCTGTGCATGTTTGCTGTGTGTATGTCTATTCTGTCAAGAGCCTTGGTTAATTGTTTATTTATTTATTTACTTTTTGTTCAAACAGCTGAAACTTTATTGCCTTGTTTGTCACTTCCAGCACTGTGATATGACCTAATTACCTGTTTCCAAGGGGTAAGAGGAAATTGAGGAATCTGAACAATATGACTATAGATGACCTAGCAACAAATGACCTGGCAGCCCTCCCATATAATCTAGAGGCATGATGCTGATTGACAGGCTCCTTCTGAAAATGGGGCCACTTGGTCACCAATACATGATGGACAGTTGCAGTGACCAATCAGGCTCTGTGTTGTTCACAGCTGTATTGATTGTGCCACAGCGATCTGTCAGAGTGGAATGTGCCCAGCTCCCCTCTGCTGGAGGCTGAAAGCTTTTCTCTTTCTTGGCAGGAATCCAGCAGTGATGTACCATGAGGTCACCAGTCTCTCTCTGGAAGTGTGATCAGGAAGACGTCATCGAACACAGAGACCTTCACCGCCACACCCCCCGCTTCCACCCTTGCCAGCCACATCCCCTCAGATCCCGCATCCCCAAAAGACACCTCTAATATGGACTGCTCCTGCTGTGCCGTGGCCCTGGAATCACCCACCCCGCAACACCTGCATTCAGCCCTGCTGAACACTTCAGCATTCAGCTCATCTACATCTTCTATTTTTCAAGCATGAATCTGCATGTCTACAGCAACTAAATGGATTTTATATTAGAGATACTTTTAAAAAAAGGACTTTTGGAACTTTTGGAGGAGAGAAAATGCCTTTCTGCGTGACCAGAAAGGACCTTCTGTATCTCTCCTAAAAAGCCTGGATGTTTTAAACTAAAACTACAATGGATAGAAGAAAAGAGGAAATGCCTTTGTAGTCTTGATTAGTAGGTCGTCCATCATTGTCAGTGAAAGCAGGAATGAGTGTTGTTCAGTCAAAAGAAAAGTAATTTCAGATGCGTCCTCAAATGAAAATCAGACACACAAACACTCCCTCTAAAAATAATGTGACAACAGTCTAATCGAAGTGTGATGTGATTGGAAACTGGCTCTGTTAAAGGCCGATGCCTGTGAGATTCATTGTGCTTGAGCAGCAGCAGGCCAGCCAGGAAAGCAGCAGAGAACGAGGGGTGAACATCTCACTGTTAAAATATTAATGAACTCGGCACACATTTAATATGGATTATTGGACATCTGGAGTTATATTTAGCAATGTGAGTGCTTTCATCCTTTGCTTTTTAATTTTAAAGCCAGAAAGCCATTTTAATGTGAAAATGCCTCTTAGGAGTATTCAGGTTTATATGAATTAGAGGCCGAGGCAGGTTCGTGCCTGACAAGTCAAGACTCTATTACTAAATACGATACCTCATGTTGATGATTTTCCAATTTCAGACCCAACAAGGCTTTTAATGTTTGCACTGTGAGAACAAACAAGCAAGCAAAAAATGCTTTATAATGTAATTATATGAAAAAACATAATTGATCAAGAGAAATGTATGGAATCAAAATCAAAATGTCCACCAGCTACGTAGTCTCACAATCACATTGTAATCTTTTAAAATATTAAGACTGTTTTAAAATGTTATATAAAAATGACTGGTATTTGATGTGTTTTCATTTGGCGTGTGGTTATGTAATGACTGCCATTGTGCAATGAAATAGGCACTGGCCAAGTTTTAATGTTTACCTGGTTTATTTTTTAAGATGTATAATTGAAAAAAGCTTTTAACTATATCATTCTTAATGCTGCTTTGTGTGTAACTTATCAAGTGCTTTGTGTATAATATTAGTAACATGTTAGTGGTACAGTATGTGATCATGCATTTTTATAAACTGTAAAGTATTCTGTATTACTGCATAACATTTATGGTCAGGTGTCCTACAACTGTGTGTAACCAAATGATAGGTCTTTCAGTGTTTGTAGAGTTGGGGGATGTTAGGGAGTCACTGTTCCAAAGCAAGTGGTCCCTGAATAAAATTGTGCACCCTGAGGAAAAGAAAAATGCAGTGAACGACAAAGGAGCATTTAGAAATAAAGATAACGGATTGAAAGTGGATTTTAGAGAGAGAAACTGACAGAGAGAGAGAGAGAGATTGAAAGAGAGAGGTGCAGCTGATCCCCAGGTCCTCTTCCTCAGAGAAAGCTATGCAGTTACAGGGGATGTAGTAATTGCACTACCATGGCTCTGTGTCCCTTTCCAATTAGAAAATCTGAAACTTCTGCAACATACTTGCAATGCTCAGAAACACTCTGCAGGCTACTGTACGTTCACTGTAATCCGGAGGGAAGGGCTATAGCATTATCTGAGATAACATTGGAGGGGCTATAGTGTGAGCTGAGGTAAGGGGGGGAGGTGTTAGTGGTATCTAAGAGGCCTTAAAACTCTTTATTTTCCATGAACCTGACTCCACCAACAGTCTGCTCACCCAGGATTATAATAGGAACCTCTTAGTGTGACACCTTATGCTGTGAGATTTTGATCTCTTCGATATCTTCCCGCTGTGGGTCTGAGGTTCTCTGAGGAAGGTTGTGACCTTTGACCCCTGGGTGTTGTAAACTGTTGGGTCTGGCCCTAATGGTATGGCATTCTTGCCCTAATGGGGGCCTTAATGGGGCTGAATCAGGCTGCAAAGAAACAGCTCATGCTGGGTTCCACTGGAAGATTCTGTTCTCTGTGCCAGGCATGGATAGTCTACCCTTTCATTAGAATATTTTTAACTTGTTTTCAAGCAGATATTATAAGGGAGCACAAGTATACATGATTCAGATGTTTTACAAACTCTGCATTAAAAAAATGTATTATTAAAAAATGTATGTATTAACTCTATGTTATATAGTCGCTGAGCAAAATGTATATTCCAACACAGAATTGAATAGCATTCACCAGGTAAATTGGCTTTATTTTGTGATGATTGAAATGATCTGGTCTGAATCCGGGAATAGGTTAAATCGCAGTCATTGAAACAGCCAGAGCTCATCTCACAGCTGTCTTCTGAAATTCGTAAGTGGGGCAACTTTTCAGCTGTCCTGCCGTAGGCGTTAAACAGCAAAGCAGTGGTCATGCACAGCGAAGCAGCAATCTCTCACTGCCTCTCTCTGCATTCCTCTCCATCTCTGCATCTCTTTGTCTCTTTTTCTCCCTACATCTCTCTCTCTCTGAATCTCTCTCTCTGTCTCTGCATCTCTGTGAATTTCCCCCGTCTCTCTCTATTTCTCTGTGTCTATGTTTATCTGCGCCTCTGCCTCTCTCCCTGCATCTCTTTCTCTCTGTCCCTCTCTGTGTCTCTATCTCTCGCTCCGCCTTTCTCCACCTCTCTGCTTCTCTTCATTTCTCTGTATCTCTGCTCATCTCTGGATCTCTTTGATGGTGTCATCTCTCTGAGCAACATTTTGGTTGATTTAAGCACGCAGACACACGTGTCCAGTGTACCATGCCCGTAACACGTCTCTAGGGCCAGTCTGGAGAAGCACATTTAGTGTGTTACGTATGTGGGAAAGACGCATTACCAACATGCGGTGCTCTTTCGTCGTATGCTTCTCATTAGTGCGTATTACGGATGTTTAGTCCAGACAGACTGAGCTCGCCGGAATGCCACTTGCGTTGGGAGATGGAGCAGGGCAGAGACAGTCGAGGCAAAGAGAAGAGGGAGAGACTCAGAAGACTGTTATTGCTGGACTGAATGAGCAGTTTGAAGCTTTCTGATTCCTGTCTAATTCTGTGTTTACCCTATTTGTGTATCTGATTTATACTTTGTGTTTTTATACACTTTTTTATATAGAAAAGAAGTGAAGGCATTCCCACGGTAACGCAGTGTGGCCCTGTCAGGCACTGAGTGCAGAGTGGTGAGGTGGTAGTGGGGGGGGGGGGGGGGGGGTCTTTCTAATGATTTGTTTTAAAAAAAAAAAGGAAAACATATTTCTCCTTGTTGCTGTTGTTATTGGCTAATGCTCTGCTTGTACATACTAAAGCATAAATAAAGGGTTAAACAGTAGCTTCTCACTAACTGTCTCTCCTTGTCATGCACATCCACACCTCTCACACAGCCGTCTGCACAGATGCAGACATCACACTGCTGTCTGCGCAGAGACATGCATCACACTGCCATCTGCGCAGAGACATGCATCACACTGCCGTCTACGCAGAGACATGCATCACACTGCCGTCTGCGCAGAGACATGCATCACACTGCCATCTGCGCAGATACACGCAGTGGAGGAGGAGGTCAACTGAAAAATGGATCCAGTGCTTCCCAGTATTGTGGTCAGAGTGAAAGGGAGCACCATTGCTGCAATATGGTCTTCAAATCATACTGATCTTTTCAGGATCTTACACTCAGCACTCTGTCCCTGAGTTTGATTTTCTAATATGTGGTCACTTTTTATGGGATGGTGCTGGGTTCCCATCTGTCTGTACCAGGATATGCAGGAATATCATATGAGCAGAGTTCACCGGATATTTTGTCTCAGAATCCTTTTCAAGTCTAAATGAATGCTTTTCAGGCTAATAAAATGACTACCAGAGCATTCTGCTCAATTAGAAAAGAAGCACAGAGTCAGTGCGCTGCATCAGACGCCGTACTCAGGAGCCACCCGTTACCACTGGTAACTGTTGCCATGACAACCCAGCCACCGTGCTGAACACTGGGGGGTGTGACGGGGGTTGGGGGGGGGGGGGATAATACCATATGGAGCCCCAGACAAAGCCTGGCATTTGTTATTATAGAGTGTTGCTTTAGAAGAGACAGGGAGCACACACAGCATTCCCATTCCCTCCGCATTATTTAATTAAGACGCTATGGCACATTATCTCTCTCTCTCCCCCTCTCTATGTATATCAGAGTTGGCTTTCACGGGCAGATGTGTGCTGTGTTTAATACCAGGCTGGTACAGACAGTGAAGGCACACAGCGCTTTCAAGCTGTGTTCTTACATAGCACCAGCAGAGACATGTGAACATCTCTGAATCACATGCACATTTATACATAAAGACAAAGAAAATACACATGGGTTCTGGGTTTGAAGACAAGCTAACAATACAAGAATTTATAAATGCTGTGATAACATTTAAACGTGTTCATAAATCATATGGATTGTAATGTTACACTCACGTGCAGTGACTTACAGCAGCGGTCATTGTAAAATGTGTCCTCGCAATTAGTGAATGTCACAATGCTATTAGAAATATCAGTCAAAAATATAAAAAAAAACAAATACCCTCTACTACCCACAGTCACTTAAAATAGCACCATTTTCTTGGCCGACACTCCCGCTCTCCCTCTCTACCCCGCACCCTCCCCTTTCTCTTTCTCCCTCACGTTTTGCTCAATGAAAGGTCGCTGTTCAGCACCACAGACAGCGACCTGCATCTCTCCCCAGCTCCGTTGTCAAGGAGACGACGAACTGCAGGCAGCGAGAGCGCAGCATACATCACACTGAAATGACGCAGTCTGCGATTCAACAAAGAGACAAGCCGCAGGATTTGACTGCATCCGGGCTTCTCCAGTTTTTCTAGTAGGCGTGGCATATATAAAGATATTCCTCCCTCATATTCAGGCAAAATACTGCATCATCGAACTACATTAACACATGCAGTATAATGTATATTGTACTCTTATTTTCCTCGAGCTATGCACACATTTAAAAAAAGGATCTGCAGTTTTATTAATCAAATTCCACATCAGATTAGTGTTCATTCGCAGGTTCTAAAACCACAAAGAGAGCATACGCATATCTAAAACCACACACATGTGTATAGTATATGCGTGTCTTAAACCACACACATGTGCAGAGTTTGTGTGTTTTGAGTCGGAATTTGGTGCTATCACCACGGCCTTTGAACCGCGTTTAAATTAAATCCCCTTGCATGCTCACGATGAGTGACTTCAGAGACCTCTTCTATCGCGCACTGGCGTCATGTTCCTTCCTGTCAGGTGAGACATTTGTCCTGCTGTTGTACCCCATGCGAACTCCAGCCAAGAGCTCTGCGTGCTTTGAGCGTCCAGGTTCTGTATACCTCACTAATGTGAGCGCAGCTCCGGTAGTTGGTGCTGCAAGGTATGAGATGAAAAACGAATGAAAGAGTAAGAGCAATGACACGCGCTTTTGAGGGATGAAATTATTTCCCCCATTGGCCACAGGGTGTCAGTGTTCACCAGTGAAAAGGAAGAAGTTACACCCTTTGAATTAATTGTAAGTACAAATACATGACATATTCCAACACAGGTGAAGATAATTATGTTATGAAAATTATTTATGACATGCCTCGTGCTGAATTCCAAATAAAACAACAATAATAATAATGATAATGATGATAATAATAATAATAATAATAATAATAATAATAATAAACCCTGTTTGTTAAAAAAGGACGGCGTGATAAACAAAACTATAGCCAAACATTGCAAATGTTTGTTAATGTTTGTTATAGGAATTTAGTCCTTGCTGTTGGAAGTCCACACTCTAGATCGGAAAAAGTCAAGGGTAAGTAAAGGGAAACAACTTTACTACAATCGCTTAAATGTTATACTAAGGTTACATTTTAAAAGATTGCATGTATTGAGACGCTGTTCCACACAATGACTAGATGCCAAGACGGACGGGGGCAGTGTAATCCAAGGAAACGTGTTCGAATGAGAACTGAAAACAGGCTCAGCAGTGGACGAGCCTCCCCTCACAAAGCGCAAAGCAGATAACAGCAGTGAGAATTGTAAGGCTGTTCCGACACGCTGCTTACCGGAATATCCCAGAAAATGTTCCATACCTCTACAACTGTTATTCTGTGGGCTGCTGACATACGGATTTATTTTTGAATGACCTGAAACAGAATTTGACAAATCTGATATGTTGAAAATGGGCCTCGGTTATAAACCCGGATGGCAGAATCGTTGGACCTTTCTCCATTTCGTGACTCTGATGTTGCTTTGGAACAGGACCTCTGCTCAGATCCGTTATTCCATTCAAGAGGAGTTAAAAGTCGGCACGACAGTTGGGAATATTGCTAAAGATATGGGGTTCGACAGAGGAACACTGGCTGTTCGGAATCTCCGCATTGTGTCGGGAACAAAACAAGATCTGTTTCAGGTAAATCAGAGAGATGGCGCTTTGTTTGTGAATCAGAGAATAGACAGAGAGGAGCTGTGCGGTAAAAGCACTCCGTGCCTTGTGAGTCTGAAAGCTGTAATAGAAAACCCTTTAGAAATGCATCACATTACAGTAGAGATATTAGATGTTAATGACCACTCTCCTAGTTTCCCGATTACAGAGAGTCGCCTTGAAATCTCAGAGTCCGCCATGCCAGGCGCTCGCTTCCAACTGGAAGGTGCACGGGACACAGACGTAGGTTTAAATGCTTTACGTTTTTATAAGCTAAGTCAAAACGAACATTTCCGACTGGAGATAGAGGAACTAAACGAGAATACGAAGATTCCATTCTTGGTTTTGCAAAAATCCCTTGACAGGGAAATAGCTCAGTCACATATTCTGCAGCTGATCGCTCTGGACGGAGGAAACCCACACAGATCTGACACTCTGAACATCACGGTTGTTGTTTTGGATATAAATGATAACGCGCCTGTTTGTAATAATCAGAAGTACACAGTCATCCTAAAAGAAGGTGTTCCAATTGGCACTTTCGTAGCTAAAGTTACAGCTGTAGACTTGGATGATGGGGTCAATGGAGAGGTAACATATGCTTTTGGAACTAAATTCAGCAGCCACGCGTCACAGCTATTTGATTTAGATACAAAGAGTGGAGTGATTAAAGTGAAAGGACAAATCGATTTTGAAGAAGAGCAAATTTATGAAATTAATGTACAAGCTTCAGATAAAGGGTCAGTCCCCTTGTCCACGCACTGCAACGTCTTTGTGAAAGTCGAGGACGTGAACGACAACAAGCCAGAGATTGATGTCACCTCTCTGTCTAGTCGAATTTCGGAGGGCTCGCCTCTTGGCACAGTGGTAGCGCTGATGGGCGTGACCGACTTGGACTCGGGTGTAAACGGACAGGTAGTTTGTACGTTACCTGAGGACCTACCGTTTGATCTGAAACCTTCCTCTGAAGGTAACTTCTATTCTTTAGTGACTAAGAGCCCCTTAAACAGAGAGGCAGTTCCTCAGTATGATATAACCATCACAGCGAAAGATCTCGGAACCCCCTCGTTATCTAGTGTGAAAACAATCAGAGTGGAGATTTCAGATATTAACGATAACAGCCCGGTGTTCTCTCAAGACCCGTACACCTTGTACTTACTGGAAAATAACGCGCCTGGCGCGTCCATATTGACAGTCAGCGCCTCTGATGCAGATGAAGGAGAAAACGCGCTGGTTTCCTATTCATTTGGGCACGTGAGCGCAAGCTCGGGTCAGAGTGTGATATCCTTCTTAAATATCAATCCTGAAAATGGGAATATTTACGCGCTGAAAACCTTTGACTTTGAAACTCTGAAAACCTTTCAGTTCCAAGTGGTAGCTAACGACTCAGGAAGACCGTCACTAAGCAGCAACGTTACAGTGAATGTCTTCATTCTGGATCAGAACGATAACGCTCCAGTGATCTTGTCTCCGATGAGCGCTAACGGTTCTGCTGAAGGCGTGGAGGAGATTCCCCGCAATGTGAACGCAGGCCATTCGGTGACGAAAGTGAGGGCCTATGACGCTGATATAGGATACAACGCCTGGCTCTCGTTCTCACTGCAGCACGTTCCCGACCCCAGTCTCTTCGGTTTGGAGCGATATACAGGAGACATCAGGACGCTTCGCTCGTTCACGGAAACAGACGAGGCTGAGCATAAACTGGTCATACTGGTGAAAGACAATGGGAATATTTCACTTTCTGCAACAGCAACTGTGATCATCACCGCCGTGGAGCCCAAAGAAGCATTTGCAGCTTCTGATATTAAAAACACAGTAAAAACCGAGGAGGAGAACAATGTAACTTTTTATCTGATAATCACACTGGGGTCAGTTTCAGCGCTCTTTCTCCTGAGTATTATCGGTTTGATAGTGATGCAGTGCTCCAAACCTCCAGACTATTCGTCCAAATATTGCCGGGACTCCAATTACGCAGACACGAGCGGGAACGGGACACTGTGTCACAGCATCCAGTACAGATCCGGAGACAAACGGTACATGTTAGTTGGACCCAGAATGAGTATCGGTTCTGCTATTGGGAATACTCTAGTCGTTCCAGATCACAGGAGGAGAATCTCAGGAGAGGTAAGGATTTGTGTATGGTTTGTGTAAGTTATTCATAGTAGATGAGCAAACATGTTTAGTTTTTGTGAGTTCAGTTCAGTTATTTTGTTATTTCCATTTTTGTTATTTAGCTCCACATAATTTCTCATGACTTCGTTTGAACGTGGCACATTAAACCGTTTCCCACCTGTCTTAAATTGCGTCTGATATGTCAGAAATCAAAGCTCTGTTGTTTTGTGTTTCCATTTAAACGTCTCTGCATTATGATCATGAATTGATGTTTGGCTATTTGTTAGCAACAAGAATGGTCACCACATTTTGTAAGATACAATATTTAGTTGTTGAGGGGGCGCCTTAACCGTGGGATATTCTTGCAGTTCATATTTAGAGCCCATCCATTTATAAGTGATTATTCACCGATCACAGATCAGTTCAGCAGTATTTTCCTATCAGGGGAGTCAAGCTTTCAGCCCCACAGTAGCACAGCTGGTAAAGCATACAGTAGGACGTCAGCAGGCAGCAACACGAGATGTATAAGCAAAAGTTAATAATTTCTGTACCAGTCTTCCAAGATGGAAGTGGGAAAATTGATAGCGTTCCAAATATATGGCACAATATCATTTAACATGTAGGGCATGCAAGAGCCTTGTGTAATTATACACAGGTGAAAATATTTTTTTCTGCAGTATTTGCAGTCAAGGAATGTTCCATCTCTTAAAATTTCCAGCGCATTTCCGATGCACACGGGGGCGATGTTGTCAAAGTAATTACTGTAAGCGCAGGCGCCATGAATAGCGGGTTGCCTTCGTGAGCTCCTATAATAAACGTAGATCGAATCGCTTGAGGACATGTAGAGAGAGCGCGTGAATTCACGCAGGAGGAGGAGCAGTATGATAACCAAAGGGTAATATTTCACGACACTGCGTTTTCTGTGGACAGACTGGGATCTTTGGCTGTGAATTTATTTCATATTTCTGCGCTGGAATAACTCGGGACGTCTTCATTATGAGGATCGAATATCGGCAAATGAGGTGGGAATACAGTTGTTCATGTCTCCATTTTGCGATTCTGATGTTGCTTTGGAACAGGACCTCTGCTCAGATCCGTTACTCCATCCTGGAGGAGTTGAAAGTCGGGACGATAGTTGGGAATTTAGCTAAAGATATGGGGTTTGACAGAGGAACACTGGCTGATCGGAATCTCCGCATTGTGTCGGGAACAAAGCAAGATCTGTTTCAGGTAAATCAGAGAGATGGCGCTTTGTTTGTGAATCAGAGAATAGACAGAGAGGAGCTGTGCGGTGAAAGCACTCCGTGTCTGGTAAATCTCAAAGCTGTAATTGCAAACCCTTTAGAAATGCATCACATTACAGTGGACATATTAGATGTAAATGACCACTCTCCTAGTTTCGCGAGTCAAGAAAATCATCTTGAAATTTCCGAGTCTGCTATGCCAGGCGCGCGCTTCCAGTTGGAGGGAGCACATGATCCAGATGTTGGCGTAAATGCGTTGCGTTTTTATAAATTGAGTCAAAATGAATATTTCCAGTTAGAAATTGAAGATTTAAGTGACGACATGAAAGTACCAGTTTTGGTGCTTCATAAACAGCTCGACAGAGAGCGTCATTCGGTGCATGATTTTGTCGTCACTGCAGTAGATGGTGGAAAACCACAGAGATCAGGTGAACTTAATGTCACAGTCATTGTATTAGATGTCAATGACAATGCACCCGTGTTTAATCAGAAAAAGTACACAGTTAATGTAAAGGAAAATGTTCCAGTTGGCACTGTTTTAATTGCAATGAATGCTACGGATCGTGATGAAGGTTTAAACGGAGAAATTGTGTACACATTTGGAAAACAGGTGAGGAGTAAAGCATCTGAGCTGTTTGATTTAAATCGGAAAACAGGAGAAATTAAAGTAAAGGGCGAGATTGATTTTGAGGAGAAGCAAGTCTATGAAATTAATATCCAGGCTTCCGATGAAGGGCCAGTCCCCTTGTCCACGCACTGCAATGTGTTTGTGAAAGTCGAGGACGCGAATGACAACAAACCAGAGATCGATGTCACCTCTCTGTCAAACTGGATTCCAGAGGACTCTCCTCCTGGTACCGTCGTAGCGCTGATGGGTGTGACTGACTTGGACTCAGGTGTTAACGGACAGGTAGTTTGTACGTTACCCGAAGACCTGCCGTTTGATTTGAAACCTTCCTCTGAAGGGAACTTCTACTCGTTAGTGACTAAGAGCACCTTAGACAGAGAGGCAGTTCCTCAGTATGACATAACCATCACAGCGAAAGATCTCGGAACCCCCTCATTATCGAGTGTGAAAACGATTAGGGTGAAAGTTTCGGATATCAACGATAACAGTCCGGTGTTCACGCAAGATCCATATACCTTGTACTTACTGGAAAATAACTCGCCTGGCGCGTCCATATTGACAGTTAGCGCCTCTGATGCAGATGAAGGAGAAAACGCGCTTGTTTCATATTCATTTGGGCACGTGAGCGCAGGCCCGGGTCACAGTGTGACATCCTTCTTAAATATCAATCCTGAAAATGGGAATATTTACGCATTGAAAACCTTTGACTTTGAAACACTTAAAACCTTTCAATTCCACGTCGTTGGTAAAGATTCAGGAACACCGTCGCTAAGTAGCAACGTTACAGTGAATGTCTTCATTCTGGATCAGAACGATAACGCTCCAGTGATCTTGTCTCCAATCAGCGCTAACGGTTCCGCTGAAGGCGTGGAGGAGATTCCCCGCAATGTGAACGCAGGCCATTCGGTGACTAAAGTGAGGGCCTATGATGCTGATATAGGATACAACGCCTGGCTCTCGTTCTCACTGCAGCACATTCCCGACCCCAGTCTCTTTGGTTTGGAGCGATATACAGGAGAGATCAGGACGCTACGATCATTCATGGAAACAGACGAGGCTGAGCATAAACTGGTCATCCTGGTAAAAGACAATGGGAATATTTCACTTTCTGCAACAGCAACTGTGATCATCAACGCCGTGGAACCCAAAGAAGCATTTGCAGCTTCTGATGTTAAAAACGCAGTAAAAACCGAGGAAAAGAACGATGTAACTTTTTATCTGATAATCACACTGGGGTCAGTTTCAGCGCTCTTTCTCCTGAGTATTATCGGTTTGATAGTGATGCAATGCTCCAAAGCTCCAGACTATTCGTCCAAATATTGCCGGGACTCCAATTACGCAGACACGAGCGGAAACGGGACACTGTGTCACAGCATCCAGTACAGATCCGGAGACAAACGGTACATGTTAGTTGGACCCAGAATGAGTATCGGTTCTGCTATTGTCCCCGGCAGTAATGGGAATACTCTAGTCGTTCCAGATCACAGGAGGAGAACTTCAGGAGAGGTAAGGATCTGTGTTTGATTTCATTATAGTGTTTATGGACATGTATATTAATTTCAAGTTTTCTTCAGGACAAAATTAATTTAATCAACTTTTATCTGTGTTATCTCCTTACCCCACCCCCTACGGAATTTTCTAATGCTTCCCACTCATATATGAGTTATTCTCCTACTTTCCTAAATTACAGAGTTTATCAATCGTGTTGGGTGCTGAAGACAAGTTTATTTACGTGTTTCCATATGTCCACTTCTAAATGTTGATTATGGAAGGGGGTAGAACTCTTTGTTAGCAACAGTAAGGTTCAAAAACTCACTAAGACAAGAGAAATTGTAGGATATTTAGTTGTTGAGGGAGCGCCTTAACTGTGGGATATTCTTACAACTCATATTTTGGAGCCCATCCATTTATTACTGAATATTCACCAGTCACAAATCAGTTCAACAGCAAATCCAACGGAGGAGTCGAGCTTCCAGCGCCACGCTAACACGGCTTGTAAAGTATGTAGTAGGGTTGCAGCAGGCGGCAATACGAGGTGTATCAGCCTTTCTGTAAATACTTTCTGTTCCTGTCTTACAAGATATAGTTGGGCAAGTTTCTTATCATTCCAACTATTTCTTACATTATCATTTTACATATGCGCCATTCCAGAACAGTGTGATCACTGTCAGAAATATAATTACAGATTACTTTTGTATGGTAACTGCTTGAAAGAGACGATATCACCTGTATATAATTCCAGCCCTTTTCCGGAGCACACGGGGGCGGTGTTGTCAAAGTAATTACTGCAAGCGCAAGCGCCAAGAAAAACGGGCTGCCTTTGTAAGCTCGTATAATAAACGTAGAGAGAATCGCTGGAGGACAGGCAGGGAGAGCATGTGAATTCACACTGGAGAAAGAGCAGTATGATAACCAAAGGGTGATATGTGTCCGCATTGCGTTCACTGAGGACAGACAGGGATCTTTTACTGTGAAATTAGTTGTTATTCTGGCGTTGGAATAACTCGGACAGACATCTTCGTGATGGGTATCCAATGTCGCCAAATGAGGAGGGAGTACCGTTGTATATTTCTCCATTTTGTGATTCTGATATTGCTTTGGAACAGGACCTCTGCTCAGATCCGTTATTCCATTCAAGAGGAGTTAAAAGTCGGCACGATAGTTGGGAATATAGCTAAAGATATGGGGTTCGACAGAGGAACACTGGCTGATCGGAATCTCCGCATTGTTTCGGGAACAAAACAGGATCTTTTTCAGGTAAATCAGCGAGACGGCGCTTTGTTTGTGAATCAGAGAATAGACAGAGAGGAGCTGTGCGGTAAAAGCACTTCGTGTCTTGTTAATCTGAAAGCTGTAATAGAAAACCCTCTAGAAATGCATCACGTTACAGTAGAGATAGTGGATGTAAATGACCACTCTCCCAGCTTCCCGAAAGCAGAGAGCCGTCTTGAAATATCCGAATCCGCCATGCCAGGCGCGCGCTTCCAGTTGGAGGGTGCACAGGACCCCGATGTTGGCATAAATGCCCTGCGTTTTTATAAATTGAGTCAAAATGAATATTTCCAGTTAGAAACTGAAGATTTAAGTGACGATATGAAAGTACCAGTTTTGGTGCTTCATAAATCGCTGGACAGAGAGCGTCATTCGGTGCATGATTTTTTTGTCACTGCTGCTGATGGTGGAAAACCACAGCGATCAGGTGAACTTAATGTCACAGTCATTGTTTTAGACATCAATGACAATGCACCCGTCTTTAATAAGCAAAAGTACACAGTTAATGTAAAGGAAAATATTCCAGTCGGCACTGTTTTAATTGCGGTGAATGCTACGGATCGTGATGAAGGTTTAAACGGAGAAATTGTGTACACATTCGGTAAACAGCTCTGGAGTAAGGCCTCTGACCTTTTTGATTTGGATCGGAAAACAGGAGAAATTAAAGTAAAGGGTGAGATAGATTTTGAGGAGAAGCAAATTTATGAAATTAATGTACAAGCTTCCGATGAAGGGCAGGTTCCGCTCTCTACGCACTGCAACGTGTTTGTGAAAGTCGAGGACGTGAATGACAACAAACCAGAGATCGATGTCACCTCTTTGTCCAGTCGGGTTCCAGAGGACGTCCCTCCCGGTACTGTGGTAGCGCTGATGGGTGTGACTGACTTGGACTCAGGTGTTAACGGACAGGTAGTTTGTACGTTACCTGAAGACCTGCCGTTTGATCTGAAACCCTCCTCTGAGGGGAACTTTTATTCGTTAGTGACTAAGAGCTCCTTAGACAGAGAGGCAGTTCCTCAGTATGATATTACCATCACAGCGAAAGATCTCGGAACCCCCGCATTATCTAGTGTGAAAACAATCAGAGTGGAGATTTCAGATATTAATGATAACAGCCCGGTGTTCTCTCAAGATCCATATACCTTGTACTTACTGGAAAATAACGCGCCTGGCGCGTCCATATTGACAGTTAGCGCCTCTGAAGCAGATGAAGGAGAAAACGCGCTGGTTTCCTATTCATTTGGGCACGTGAGCGCAGGCCCGAGTTACAGTGTGACATCCTTCTTAAATATCAATCCTGAAAATGGGAATATTTACGCGCTGAAAAGCTTTGACTTTGAAACTCTTAAAACCTTTCAATTCCAAGTGGTAGCTAAAGACTCAGGAAGACCGTCACTAAGCAGCAACGTTACAGTGAATGTTTATATTCTGGATCAGAACGATAACGCTCCAGTGATCTTGTCACCGATGAGCGCTAACGGTTCCGCTGAAGGCGTGGAGGAGATTCCCCGCAATGTGAACGCAGGCCATTCGGTGACTAAAGTGAGGGCCTATGACGCTGATATAGGATACAACGCCTGGCTCTCATTCTCGCTGCAGCACGTTCCCGACCCCAGTCTCTTTGGTTTGGAGCGATATACAGGAGAGATCAGGACGCTTCGCTCGTTCACGGAAACAGACGAGGCTGAGCATAAACTGGTTATACTGGTAAAAGACAATGGGAACGTTTCACTGTCAGCAACAGCAACTGTGATTATCACCGCCGTGGAGCCCAAAGAGGCATTTGCTGCTTCTGATATTAAAAGCACAGTAAAAACCGAAGAAGAGAACAACTTAACTTTTTATCTGATAATCACACTGGGGTCAGTTTCA
The DNA here is from genome assembly GCF_013368585.1 of Megalops cyprinoides. Lineage (NCBI taxonomy): Eukaryota > Metazoa > Chordata > Actinopteri > Elopiformes > Megalopidae > Megalops > Megalops cyprinoides. The sequence goes on from NC_050585.1 coordinate 23,194,997, forward strand.
GCGCTCTTTCTCCTGAGTATTATCGGTTTGATAGTGATGCAGTGCTCCAAAGCTCCAGACTATTCGTCCAAATATTGCCGGGACTCCAATTACGCGGACACGAGCGGAAACGGGACACTGTGTCACAGCATCCAGTACAGATCCGGAGACAAACGGTACATGTTAGTTGGACCCAGAATGAGTATCGGTTCTGCTATTGTCCCCGGCAGTAATGGGAATACTCTAGTCGTTCCAGATCACAGGAGGAGAATCTCAGGAGAGGTAAGGATTCATGTGTGATTTAAAGAATATAATAGCGAATCTAGAAGCATTATAAACATTTCTAGCAGTAGTGAAAGAAAAAGATAATGTGGAAATTGTTGAAGGACATTTCAAACTTACCTTTAAGTTATTATCTACGTTTGAATCACATGTTCCAGCCACTCTTGCATATGCATATGTCTTTGGTTCATGGACGTACTGGCATTAAATTCCGTATGGCAAGTTAAAGGTAAGACTGTGTGATTGATATGTCGTATTTTTAAATTTTTGTTAGGGATCAATGTTGATGATCAAATTAGCCGTTTTCCCAACCATTAAAAACAGTAAATCAAAGTAAAGCCCTGTTTGGAGTAGCCTATATTCCTGTTTCCTTGTAGGTACAAGCCACGGTGTCCTACCATACGAGTAAACCACCTGTCAGAAAGAAATATTCTGCATGCTTATCGGTTGTCTTTGTTATGAAAAATTCATTAAGGTTAGTGTTGTGTGGCTGGCATTGTCGCGGCTGTTTTCACAAAATGGAGTTGCCAAAGTAGCATGATTCTTTTTAATATTTCAGCATATTGTGTTTTAAATAAGGAAACGTTAACGTGAAAACAATTAAACACTTACTCCAAGTCACACGGGGGCGGTGTTGTCATAGTAATTTATCCAAGCGCAGGAGCCATGAACAGCGATATGCCTTTGTAAACTGATGTCATAAACGTAGAGAGAATCGAGTGAGGACAGCGAGAGAGGGTGCGAGAATTCACACAGGAAGAATAGCAGTATGATAACCAAAGGGTAATAAATTCCTGCATTGCGTTTACTGAGAACAAACAGGGATCTTTTACTGTGAATTTATTTCATATTTCTGCGCTGGAATAAGTCTGACTTCCTCGTGATGGGTACGCAATGTCGTCAAATTCGGTGGGAGTACAGTTGTTCATGTCTCCATTTTGCGATTCTGATGTTGCTTTGGAACAGGACCTCTGCTCAGATCCGTTATTCCATTCAGGAGGAATTAAAAGTCGGGACGATAGTTGGGAATTTAGCTAAAGATATGGGGTTTGACAGAGGAACACTGGCTGATCGGAATCTCCGCATTGTGTCGGGAACAAAGCAGGATCTTTTTCAGGTAAATCAGAGAGACGGCGCTTTGTTTGTGAATCAGAGAATAGACAGAGAGGAGCTATGTGGCAAAAGCACTCCGTGTCTTGTTAATCTGAAAGCTGTAATAGAGAATCCTCTAGAAATGCATCGCATTACAGTGGAAATAGTAGATGTTAATGACCACGCTCCCAGCTTTCCAGATCCAGCATATCGTTTGGAAATACCGGAATTCACGATGACAGGGGCTCGTTTCCAGATGGAGGGGGCTCATGATCCTGACACAGGATTGAACGATTTGCGTCACTATAAACTGAGCCAAAACGACTATTTTCGATTGGATGTTAAAGAATTAAATGGAGACAGTAAAATTCCATTTTTAAATTTGCTAAAACCGTTGGATAGAGAGGTTACTGCACAGTTAAGCTTGCTCCTAACCGCCATAGACGGTGGCAGTCCGCAGAAATCTGGTACACTGAATATCTCTGTGATTATTTTGGATGCGAATGACAATGCGCCCGTGTGTGGTAAGCAAATATATACAGTGAGTATGAAGGAAAATGTTCCAGTTGGTACGTTTGTAATGCGTGTTGATGCCGTAGATTTGGATGAGGGAATAAATGGTGAAATAGAATACTCATTTCGTAGTAAAGCCAGGAGTAAGGCCTCAGAAATGTTTGAATTGGACAGTGAAACAGGAGAGATTAAAGTAAAGGGAGCGATTGATTTTGAAGAGGAAAAGTCTCATAAGATAGACATTTACGTTTCTGATAAAGGGGCTTTGCCACTGACAACTCAGTGTAATGTTTTAGTCAAAGTGGAGGACGTGAACGACAACAAGCCAGAAATTGATGTCACCTCTTTTTCGAGTCAGATCTCGGAGGACTCGCCTCTTGGCACAGTGGTAGCGCTGATAGGTGTGACCGACTTAGACTCAGGTGTAAACGGACAGGTAGTTTGTACATTACCTGAAGACGTACCGTTTGATCTGAAACATTCCCCTGAGGAGAACTTTTATTCCTTAGTGACTAAGAGCCCCTTAGACAGAGAGGCTGTGCCTCAGTATGACATAACCATCACAGCGAAAGATCTCGGAATCCCCTCATTATCTAGTGTGAAAACAATCAGAGTGGAGATTTCAGATATTAACGATAACAACCCGGTATTCTCTCAAGATCCATATACCTTGTACTTACTGGAAAATAACGCGCCTGGCGCATCCATATTGACAGTCAGCGCCTCTGATGCAGATGAAGGAGAAAACGCGCTGGTTTCATATTCATTTGGGCACATGAGCGCAGGCTCGGGTCACAGTGTTGCATCCTTCTTAAATATCAATCCTGAAAATGGGAATATTTACGCGCTGAAAACCTTTGACTTTGAAACTGTGAAAACCTTTCAATTCCAAGTGGTAGCTAAAGACTCAGGAAGACTGTCACTAAGCAGCAACGTTACAGTGAATGTCTTCATTCTGGATCAGAACGATAACGCTCCAGTGATCTTGTCACCGATCAGCGCTAACGGTTCCGCTGAAGGCGTGGAGGAGATTCCCCGCAATGTGAACGCAGGCCATTCGGTGACTAAAGTGAGGGCCTATGACGCTGATATAGGATACAACGCCTGGCTCTCGTTCTCACTGCAGCACGTTCCAGACCCCAGTCTCTTTGGTTTGGAGCGATATACAGGAGAAATCAGGACGCTTCGTTCATTCACGGAATCAGACGAGGCTGAGCATAAACTGGTCATATTGGTGAAAGACAATGGGAACGTTTCACTGTCAGCTACAGCAACTGTGATTATCACCGCCGTGGAGCCCAAAGAGGCATTTGCAGCTTCTGACATAAAAAACACGGTAAAAACCGAGGAGGAGAACAATGTAACTTTTTATCTGATAATCACACTGGGGTCAGTTTCGGCGCTCTTTCTCTTGAGTATTATCGGTTTGATAGTGATGCAGTGCTCCAAACCTCCAGACTATTCGTCCAAATATTGCCGGGACTCCAATTACGCGGACACGAGCGGGAACGGGACACTGTGTCACAGCATCCAGTACAGATCCGGAGACAAACGGTACATGTTAGTTGGACCCAGAATGAGTATCGGTTCTGCTATTGTCCCCGGCAGTAATGGGAATACTCTGGTCGTTCCAGATCACAGGAGGAGAATCTCAGGAGAGGTAAGGAGTTGTGTTTGATTTTCAAAGTGAAATTGCGGCTCAATAAGCACAGCAATAGATTGTTGAGAGTAGCATTAAAAATAATATCTTTATAGCTGTTGAGGGATAGTTGTAAGAAAGCTTTTACGTCATCAGGTTCTCTGGAGTGATATTTTCCAATTACGCTTTAATGAAAATGTGTGGTGATTCATAGACCTATTGGTTTTAAATTACATTCTATATGTTAAAAGCAATTGTATGTGATTGCATGGTCGTTCAGTTTTCTTTTTTGGCAACGATATATTTCATCGTTTTTTTGTGGCAACGCACAAGAATGAGTATTGAGTATGAACTATTAATAAACAATATACTGTAGAGTTTTTGTATACTTCGTTCCTGCAGCTATTCATTGAAGCAACTCAGACTAATTTACTTTCCAAACGGCAAATAATGAATCAATACCCTATTTGGAATAAAATCATGTTACGTCATGGGTCAAGTCACGGTCTAGTCAAAAGAATACACAGCCTGCCAGAGCTGAAGATTCTACATCCTTTTCCTTATTCTTTGTCATGAAAAATTCATGCGGGTTAGTGGTATGTTGTTAACTTTTCACTGTTGTTGTTTTTTTTTTCTTTTTTTAAAAACGGAGTTATAAAAGCAATGTAATCCTTCTTGTTATCTCACTATTTTATTTTAAATTTAAGGGAAAGTTAACTTCAAAAATTGAAACGCTTTATCCGAAGCACAAGGGGGCGGTGTTGTAAAAGTAATTACTTGCCAGCGCAGGTGCCGTGAATAGCGATATGTCTTTGTAAGCCTGTATCATAAACGTATAAAGAATCGCGTGAGGACGGACTGAGAAAGCACGTGAATTCACGCAGGAGGAAGAGCAGTATGATAACCGAAGGCTAATAAATGACTGCATTGCGTTTACTGAGGACAGACTGTGATCTTTTACTGTGAATTTATTTCATGTTTCTGGCATTGGAATTGCTCGAACAGACATCTTCGTGATGGGTACGCAATGTCGGCAAATGAGGTGGGATTACCATGGTACGTTTCTCCATTTTGCGATTCTGATATTGCTTTGGAACAGGACCACTGCTCAGATCCGTTATTCCATTCAAGAGGAGTTAAAAATTGGCACGATAGTTGGAAATTTAGCTAAAGATATGGGGTTTGACAGAGGAACATTGGCTGATCGGAATCTCCGCATTGTGTCGGGAACAAAGCAAGATCTGTTTCAGGTAAATCAGAGAGATGGCGCTTTGTTTGTGAATCAGAGAATAGACAGAGAGGAGCTGTGCGATAAAAGCACTCCGTGTCTGTTGAATTTGAAAGCTGTCATAGAAAATCCTTTAGAAATGCATCATGTTACAGTGGAGATATTAGATGTAAATGACCACTCTCCCAGTTTTTCTGATCCAACATATCGTTTACAAGTACCGGAATCGACGTTGACGGGGGCTCGTTTTCAGCTGGAGGGAGCTCATGACCCTGACACAGGTTTGAACGATTTGCGTCTGTACAAACTGAGCCAGAACGAATATTTTCGAGTGGATGTTGAAGAATTGAACGGAGACAGTAAAATTCCTTTTTTAATTTTGCTAAAACAATTGGATAGAGAGGTTACTCCCCAGTTCAGCATGATCCTAACTGCAATAGACGGTGGCAGTCCGCAGAAATCTGGAACACTGAATATTTCTGTGATTGTTTTGGATGCAAATGACAATGCACCCGTGTGTGGTCAGCAAATATATACAGTGAGTGTAAAGGAAAACGTTCCAGTTGGCACGTATTTATTGCGTGTTGATGCCGTAGATTTGGATGAGGGAGTCAATGGTGAAGTAGAATACTCATTTCTAAGCAATCCCAGAAGCAAGGCGTCTGAGATGTTTGAACTGAACAGTGAAACAGGAGAGATTAAAGTTAAAGGAGCCATTGATTTTGAAGAGAAAAGGACTCATAAGATAGAGGTTAACGTTTCAGATAAAGGTGCTTTACCACTGACAACTCAATGTAATGTTTTAGTCAAAGTGGAGGATGTGAACGACAACAAACCAGAGATTGATGTCACATCTCTGTCCAGCCAGATTTCTGAGGACGCACCTCCTGGTACTGTGGTTGCGCTGATAGGTGTGACTGACTTGGACTCCAGTGTAAACGGACAGGTAGTTTGTACTTTATCTGAAGACCTGCCGTTTAGTCTGAAACCTGCTTCTCAGGGGAACTTTTATTCGTTAGTGTCTAAGAGCCCCTTAGACAGAGAGGCAGTCCTTCGATATGATATAACCATCACAGCGAAAGATCTCGGAACCCCCTCATTATCTAGTGTGAAAACAATCAGAGTGGAGATTTCAGATATTAACGATAACAGCCCGGTATTCTCTCAAGATCCATACACCTTGTACTTACCTGAAAATAATGCACCTGGTGCGTCCATATTGACAGTCAGCGCCTCTGATGCAGATGAAGGAGAAAACGCGCTGGTTTCCTATTCATTTGGGCACGTGAGTGCAGGCTCGGGTCACAGTGTGACATCCTTCTTAAATATCAATCCTGAAAATGGGAATATTTACGCGCTGAAAACCTTTGACTTTGAAACTGTGAAAACCTTTCAATTCCAAGTGGTTGCTAAAGACTCAGGAAGACCGTCACTAAGCAGCAACGTCACAGTGAATGTTTATATTCTGGATCAGAACGATAACGCTCCAGTGATCTTGTCTCCGATGAGCGCTAACGGTTCTGCTGAAGGCGTGGAGGAGATTCCCCGCAATGTGAACGCAGGCCATTCGGTGACTAAAGTGAGGGCCTATGACGCTGATATAGGATACAACGCCTGGCTCTCATTCTCGCTGCAGCACGTTCCAGACCCCACTCTCTTTGGTTTGGAGCGATATACAGGAGAGATCAGGACGCTTCGTTCATTCACGGAAACAGACGAGGCTGAGCATAAACTGGTCATCCTGGTAAAAGACAATGGGAACGTTTCACTGTCAGCAACAGCAACTGTGATTATCACCGCCGTGGAGCCCAAAGAGGCGTTTGCTGCTTCTGATATTAAAAACACAATACAAACCGAGGAAGAGAACAACGTAACTTTTTATCTGATAATCACACTGGGGTCAGTTTCAGCGCTCTTTCTCCTGAGTATTATCGGTTTGATAGTGATGCAGTGCTCCAAAGCTCCAGACTATTCGTCCAAATATTGCCGGGACTCCAATTACGCAGACACGAGCGGGAACGGGACACTGTGTCACAGCATCCAGTACAGATCCGGAGACAAACGGTACATGTTAGTTGGACCCAGAATGAGTATCGGTTCTGCTATTGTCCCCGGCAGTAATGGGAATACTCTAGTCGTGTCAGATCACAGGAGGAGAACTTCAGGAGAGGTAAGGAGTTTTGTTTGATTACCAGTGGCCCACCGGCCCTTAGTGTGGAGACGCCCATATTGATTACATCATAGACTTAATGGGTATTATGTACATGTATATTCAAATTCTATCTGAGTGAAATTGGAATAATTAAGTTTTACCCGGGTTCCGTTCTTACCCTTTGCGCCCTCCACCGCGGAATCTTGCATCACTTCTCTCACACGTGTGTATTCATTTCCCATCTTTCTGATATGACATATGTTATGAATCCTGTTTGAGTTTCTGTGGGTTAAGAACGTGGAGTCCATCTCACTAGCTATTTCTTTTTGAAACGTCACTCTATTTGGTAAATGTGAATGTGTGTTTTCAGACTTGCCTTCGTTATATTAGATCTCATGGATCTGATATTGTGTGATTGGTTAGATAAAATAATTACAAAGATGTATTTGGAACCTGTTTCAGTTTATGTCTCGTCGGTTTCCACATGTATTTTCAATATAATGAGTACTTTTTATATGATCACAGACAGGCAATATTTGAACGTTGTTGTTAATTAAACTGTGAACCGAGCGACACAGCGGGGAATATTGTTTCGTATTATTTTCGCACGATTAAAAAGGGGTCCGTGGACATTTTAAGGTATGTATCTGCCTGATTATTCAATGTTTGTTGTTAATAACATAGAGACAGTGAAGGCACAATTTCAAGGCATACATATGTGTTTCATGAACCCTCTGAAACTCCGTCATGCTCATTTCGCACTACATCTTATACTTAAAATTTTTAACGTCTGTAAGTTCAATTTTATATGAAAAAATTTATCATTGGAATCCCGGTCCATTAGAACCCAGCCCATCCACAGAGAAAAATCTATACAATCTAAAATTTCATGCATCACTTGAGCAAGACCAGTGTCCCTTTGTTTACTTAAGAAAACACCATTTTCGCTGTAAGGAACACAAATGCACATATTGCTCCGAGGCGCAGGGTGGCAGTGTCCACAACGAAATTACGAGAACCACAGAAATCATATCTACCACCATGTTCACAGTTGGTTCATTTGGTTGAAGGGAACCGCGTGAGAACAGGGGGGCAGATCTCGCATATCGTAACAGAGGGAACAAATTCATGAACTGAAGGCGAAAATGGTCTTTCACAAATGCTTGTTTCTGAGGCAATGATTATATTTTCCGTGGATTCTATCGACGTTTTACGCTGGAATAATTGAAACATCTTCATCATGGTTATCAAATATCGCCAAATGAGGTGGGATTGCCATGGTACGTTTCTTCATTTTGCGATTCTGATATTGCTTTGGAACAGGACCTCTGCTCAGATCCGTTATTCCATTCAAGAGGAGTTAAAAATTGGCACGATAGTTGGGAATATAGCTAAAGATATGAGCTTTGACAGAAGGACACTGGCTGATCGGAATCTCCGCATTGTTTCGGGAACAAAACAGGACCTTTTTCAGGTAAATCAGAGAGATGGCGCTTTGTTTGTGAATCAGAGAATAGACAGAGAGGAGCTGTGCGGTAAAAGCACTCCGTGTATTGTTAATCTGAAAGCTGTAATAGAAAACCCTCTAGAAATGCATCACGTTACAGTGGAGATATTAGATGTAAATGACCACTCTCCCAGTTTTCCGGATCCGGAGTATCGTTTGGAAGTATCAGAGTCTGCCATGACAGGGGCTCGTTTTCAGCTAGAAGGGGCAAACGACCCAGACATAGGATTACATACTTTACGATTTTACAAACTGAGCCAAAACGATAAATTTGAGTTGGAGGTAGAGGATCTCACCCAGGACAGCAAAACACCGTTTTTAATATTGCGAAAGCCTTTGGATAGAGAACTTACTCCGCAATATAATTTGCTACTGACCGCACTGGACGGCGGCAGCCCGCAGAAATCTGGAACACTGAATATTTCTGTGATTGTTCTGGATATTAATGACAATGCACCAGTGTGTGAACAACAAAAATATACAGTCCTCGTGCAAGAAAATATGGCAGTGGGTACGTTTTTATTACGAGTTAAAGCTGCTGATAGTGATGAGGGACTAAACGGTGAGGTTGAATATTCCTTACGTAGTAAATTTAGGAATACGCCCTCCGAGGTATTTGGTTTGGACAAAGTAACTGGAGAAATGAAAGTTGTAGGAAAAATAGATTTTGAAAAGGAACAGATGTATGAATTAAAGATTCAAGCCTCCGATAAAGGGCAGGTTCCGCTGTCCACGCACTGTAACGTGTTTGTAAAAGTAAAGGACATGAACGACAACAAGCCAGAGATTGACGTCACCTCTCTGTCTAGTCGGATTCCGGAAGACGCGCCTCTTGGTACAGTCGTAGCGCTGATGGGCGTGACCGACTTGGACACCGGTGTGAACGGACAGGTAGTTTGCACATTACCTGGAGACCTGCCGTTTGATCTGAAACCTTCTTCTGAGGGGAACTTTTATTCGTTAGTGACTAAGAGCCCCTTAGACAGAGAGTCAATTCCTCAGTATGATATAACCATCACAGCGAAGGATCTCGGAACCCCCTCATTATCGAGTGTGAAAACAATCAGGGTGGAGATTTCAGATATTAACGATAACAGTCCGGTATTCACTCAAGACCCGTACACCTTGTACTTACTGGAAAATAACGCTCCTGGCGCGTCCATATTGACAGTTAGCGCCTCTGATGCAGATGAAGGAGAAAACGCGCTGGTTTCCTATTCATTTGGGCACGTGAGCGCAGGCTCGGGTCAGAGTGTGACATCCTTCTTAAATATCAATCCTGAAAATGGGAATATTTACGCATTGAAAACCTTTGACTTTGAAACACTTAAAACCTTTCAATTCCAAGTGGTAGCTAAAGACTCAGGAAGACCGTCCCTAAGCAGCAACGTCACAGTGAATGTCTTCATTCTGGATCAGAACGATAACGCTCCAGTGATCTTGTCTCCGATGAGCGCTAACGGTTCCGCTGAAGGCGTGGAGGAGATTCCCCGCAATGTGAACGCAGGCCATTCGGTGACGAAAGTGAGGGCCTATGACGCTGATATAGGATACAACGCCTGGCTCTCGTTCTCACTGCAGCACGTTCCCGACCCCAGTCTCTTTGGCTTAGAGCGCTATACAGGAGAGATCAGGACGCTACGATCATTCATGGAAACAGACGAGGCTGAGCATAAACTGGTCATCCTGGTAAAAGACAATGGGAACGTTTCACTGTCAGCAACAGCAACTGTGATCATCACCGCCGTGGAGCCCAAAGAAGCATTTGCAGCTTCTGATATTAAAAGCACAGTAAAAACCGAAGAAGAGAACAACTTAACTTTTTATCTGATGATCACACTGGGGTCAGTTTCAGCGCTCTTTCTCCTGAGTATTATCGGTTTGATAGTGATGCAGTGCTCCAAACCTCCAGACTATTCGTCCAAATATTGCCGGGACTCCAATTACGCAGACACGAGCGGGAACGGGACACTGTGTCACAGCATCCAGTACAGATCCGGAGACAAACGGTACATGTTAGTTGGACCCAGAATGAGTATCGGTTCTGCTATTGTCCCCGGCAGTAATGGGAATACTCTAGTCGTTCCAGATCACAGGAGGAGAATCTCAGGAGAGGTAAGGAGTTATGTGTGATTTTACGAATGTAAACGTCTAAATGTAAAGAGGCAGAGCCAAGTTTACATTACTTATATGAGAAAAATTGAGAAAAAATCTGCTTTCATTTTTAGTAACTTTATGTATTAACGTGTATATTGTAAAGTAGTTGAATCCATTTTTTCCCTTTTTTCCCACCGTGTACCGTGTGTCATCACCTGATGGTGCATGCGCCTACTGACATTGAATAACTTATTGTATTTTAATATGTGTAATTTCTGATAGCTATTTCATGTGTTTGTTTTAAGTTAGACATGTATTGAATTCTTATTCTTTTGTACTACACACTCAGTGATTATTGAGTAGTGGAAGTAAGATATAAAATACAGTATTTATGTGCGTAGTTGCACATTTTGCGCATCTTTGTTTCATACCGGTGTATATAGTGAGGCAGCGGACGAGCCCGTTTCCCATCAGTAAAACAACAGTGCCCTGTGTGTTCGTTTTGATGACATGTTCAGCCTGGTGTTACCCGGTTGTCCTCTTCAGTGTTGTTTTCGCAAAAGTGAATATACCAAAGCAACGGGGTCCGTCTCATTCTCTCCACATATTAGCAAAGGTGGAAATGTTAGCTTTAGAAAAATTCTGCAAAGCACACGGTGGCAGTGTTGTCACGGTAATTACTGCACGCGCATGCGTCATGAATAGAGCGCTGCCTATTTGAGCTTCAATAATAAAGGCAGAAAAAATCTGGTGATGACGGGCAGAGAAAGAGAAAGCGTGCATTCACGCAGGAGGGAAAGGAATATGATGACCGAAGGGTAATGTGTGACTTCATCGTGTTTTCTGAGGACAGACTGGGATCTTTTACTGTGAAATATTATAAAATTTATGCGCCGGAATAACTCGGACATCTTCGCGATGGATATCGAACGTCGCCAAATAAGGTGGGAGTACCGTTGTACCTTTCTCAGTGTCGTGATTCTAATGTTGGTTTGGAGCAGGACCTCTGCTCAGATCCGTTATTCCATCCAGGAGGAGTTAAAAGAGGGGACGATAGTTGGAAATATAGCTAAAGATATCAGTTTCGACAGAGGGACACTGGCTGCTCGGAATCTTCGCATTGTGTCGGGAACAAAGCAGGATCTTTTTCAGGTAAATCAGCGAGACGGCGCTTTGTTTGTGAATCAGAGAATAGACAGGGAGGAGTTGTGCGGTAAAAGCACTCCATGTCTTTTGAATCTCAAAGCTGTAATCGAAAATCCTCTGGAAATGCATCACATTACAGTGGAGATAGTAGATGTAAATGACCACTCTCCCAGCTTTCCTGATCCAGCATATCGCTTGGAAATACCGGAATTAACGGTGACCGGGGCTCGTTTTCAGCTGGAGGGAGCTCATGACGCTGACACAGGATTGAACGATTTGCGTGTGTATAAACTGAGCCAGAACGAATATTTTCGTTTGGAGGTTGAAGAATCAAATGGAGACAGTAAAATCCCATTTTTAATTTTGCTTAAACCTTTGGATAGAGAGGTCATACCACAGTTAAACATGCTCCTAACTGCAATAGATGGCGGTAGCCCGCCGAAATCTGGTGCTTTAAACATTACGGCAATAGTTTTGGATGCCAATGACAATGCACCCATGTGTGGTCAGCAAAAATACACAGTGAGTGTAAAGGAGAACGTTCCAGTGGGCACTTTTTTATTGCGTGTTGATGCCGTAGATTTAGATGAGGGAGTCAATGGTGAAGTAGAATACTCACTTCGAAGTAAATCCAGGAGTAAGGCCTCTGACATGTTTGAACTGGACAGTGAAACCGGAGAGATTACAGTAAAGGGAGCGATTGATTTTGAAGAGGAAAAGACTCATAAGATAGACGTTTACGTTTCAGATAAAGGGTCTCTGCCACTGACAACTCAGTGTAATGTTTTAGTCAAAGTAGAGGACGTGAACGACAACAAGCCAGAGATTGATGTCACGTCTCTGTCCAGCCAAATTCTAGAGGACTCTCCTCCTGGTACTGTGGTAGCGCTGATGGGCGTGACCGACTTGGACTCAGGTGTAAACGGACAGGTTGTTTGTACTTTACCCGAAGACCTGCCGTTTGATTTGAAACCTTCCTCTGAAGGGAACTTCTACTCGTTAGTGACTAAGAGCCCCTTAGACAGAGAGGCAGTGCCTCAGTATGACATAACCATCACAGCGAAAGATCTCGGAACCCCCTCATTATCGAGTGTGAAAACGATTAGGGTGAAAGTTTCGGATATCAACGATAACAGTCCGGTGTTCACGCAAGATCCATATACCTTGTACTTACTGGAAAATAACTCGCCTGGCGCGTCCATATTGACAGTTAGCGCCTCTGATGCAGATGAAGGAGAAAACGCGCTTGTTTCATATTCATTTGGGCACGTGAGCGCAGGCCCGGGTCACAGTGTGACATCCTTCTTAAATATCAATCCTGAAAATGGGAATATTTACGCATTGAAAACCTTTGACTTTGAAACACTTAAAACCTTTCAATTCCACGTCGTTGGTAAAGATTCAGGAACACCGTCGCTAAGCAGCAACGTCACAGTGAATGTCTTCATTCTGGATCAGAACGATAACGCTCCAGTGATCTTGTCTCCGATGAGCGCTAACGGTTCCGCTGAAGGCGTGGAGGAGATTCCCCGCAATGTGAACGCAGGCCATTCGGTGACTAAAGTGAGGGCCTATGACGCTGATATAGGATACAACGCCTGGCTCTCGTTCTCACTGCAGCAAGTTCCCGACCCCAGTCTCTTTGGTTTGGAGCGATATACAGGAGAGATCAGGACGCTTCGCTCATTCACGGAAACAGACGAGGCTGAGCATAAACTGGTTATACTGGTAAAAGACAATGGGAACGTTTCACTGTCAGCAACAGCAACTGTGATTATCACTGCCGTGGAGCCCAAAGAGGCGTTTGCAGCTTCTGATATTAAAAACACAGTCAAAACTGAGGAAGAGACCAATGTAACCTTTTATCTGATAATCACACTGGGGTCAGTTTCAGCGCTCTTTCTCCTGAGTATTATCGGTTTGATAGTGATGCAGTGCTCCAAACCTCCAGACTATTCGTCCAAATATTGCCGGGACTCCAATTACGCAGACACGAGCGGGAACGGGACACTGTGTCACAGCATCCAGTACAGATCCGGAGACAAACGGTACATGTTAGTTGGACCCAGAATGAGTATCGGTTCTGCTATTGTCCCCGGCAGTAATGGGAATACTCTAGTCGTTCCAGATCACAGGAGGAGAATCTCAGGAGAGGTAAGGTTTGACTGGAAATTTAATTGATTTTCACGGATATATTTTATGTTTTCAAAGTTTCTTTCTTTTTAAATTTATATTTCAGTTTTGACAGCACTTTTTGGAACTGTTTTCCTTAACTATACTCAGAGAAAAGCAAGTATTGCTCTGCATAAAGGATTAAATCATTCTTTTACTACTTCTCACAAATTACATTATATTACTTTCACGCACAGCATGTAATGCAAAGAGTCATGTTTATTAATACAAGGCAGTTGGAATCTTTCCTGTCTTGCCTGAGTGAGTGTGTGTGTGTGTGTGTGTTTGTTTTGTTATTGGGAATTTTACTGCTACTGTTCTGTTCTTTACAAGAGTTAGCTGAAAATTCATCATCACCCCTACCCAAATCATCCATACCGTTTTCCCATTGTTGGAGTTACTTGTCAGGGGCGTACGGGGTCCACGGCAATAGTCACATCATAGGTGTAGCAGCAAATATGGGTCGCGTGGTGTCAGTATTATCAAGGGCTAGAGCCGAGTTTTTTTTCCGAGGTTGGGCGCCGCCATGATAACAACAGAAGAACCGTAGAGGGATGCACGCATCATTCCACAAAGCCGTGCGAGCGTTGCTTTCAGGGGAGGGATGTATGCGGCTACTTTAGTGATCGCTGGTATGATATTCTCCGCATGAAGGTCCGCTTTCTCTGGATTGTTTGCTGTTGGCTCTGATACTGGCGGTGGTCCGTGGCGATGGGAGGCAAAGGGGAAGTGTCGCCGCGAGCTTTTCTTCATCTCGCGGCCCTTTTGTTTGTGTTGAAAAGCTGCTCGAGTGAAATTCGGTATTCTGTTCAAGAGGAGGTAAACCTGGGAACATTTGTCGGAAATATTGCGAAGGATCTGGGAATTCCACCCAGAACACTGGCGACGCGACGGTTCAGAACCGTCTCTACAGGGAAAAAAGACCTTTTCCAGGTAAAAGAAAAAGATGGTTCTTTGTATGTGAACGAACGGATTGACAGAGAAGAGCTATGCGATAAACTCTCTCATTGTTATATCAATCTGAAGGCTGTTATCGAAGATCCACTTGAAATACACCACGTTATTATAGAGATTGTTGATGTAAACGACCATTCGCCTAATTTTACAGATAAACAGAAGCTTTTAGAAATACCAGAATCTACCCTTGCTGGGACGCGGTTTCAGTTACCCGGGGCTTACGATCCTGACGTGGGTTTAAATGCCGTGCGTTTTTACAGACTGAGCCAAAATGAGCACTTTGAATTGAAGATAGAGGATCTTAGTGAAAACAATAAGATCCCCATTCTCGTTCTGTTGAAACCGCTGGACAGAGAGCGTACACCCGTGCACGACCTGGTGCTGACAGCTTTGGACGGCGGCAGCCCACACAGAACCGATGTACTCAATATTAGTGTCATTGTGCTTGACATAAATGATAATGCCCCTGTGTTTGATCAACAGAAGTATTCGGTTAGCCTGCCCGAAAATGTCCCCGTTGGAACATTTGTGATAAAAGTGAATGCCACCGATTTAGATTCTGGTGATAACGGAGCAGTGGAGTACTCCTTCGGAGAGTCGTCCAGAGGCAAAGTATCAGAGTTATTTGAGTTGGAGAGGGAGACGGGGGAAATCAAAGTAGCGGGACGGATTGATTTTGAAGAAAAGCAGTCATATGAAATAAGTGTACAGGCTACGGACAAGGGTCACGTGCCACTGGCGGCCCACTGCAACGTCTTCGTTCGAGTGGAGGATGTTAACGACAATAAGCCAGATATAGAAATCACTTCCCTGTTGGGCCTCATTCCTGAGGACATAGATGTTGGCACTGTTGTGGCGTTAGTTGGAGTCACTGACTTGGATTCGGGCGTGAATGGACAGATCATCTGCTCAATCACGGAAAACGTACCGTTTGAACTAAAACCCACTTCCCAGACAAACTTTTACTCTTTAGTAACTAATGGGCATTTAGACAGGGAAAAGGTGTCTAGTTACATTATAGAAATCACAGCCAGAGATTTAGGCACCCCTGCACTGTCGTCTTCTGAATCCGTTATCGTAGAGGTGTCTGATATGAATGATAACAGTCCGGT
The DNA here is from genome assembly GCF_013368585.1 of Megalops cyprinoides. NCBI lineage: Eukaryota > Metazoa > Chordata > Actinopteri > Elopiformes > Megalopidae > Megalops > Megalops cyprinoides. Next base: position 23,210,873 of record NC_050585.1, read on the forward strand.
ATTCTCGCAGGATCCATACATAGTGTACCTTGCCGAGAATAACGCCCCGGGCGCTTCCATATTGTCTGTGACTGCTTACGACTCCGACAGAAACGATAACGCTCTGGTTTCGTACATGTTGGGGAGGGACTTTGCAGACACAAAAATTACACCATTTCTAAACATTAACTCAGAAAATGGAAACGTTTATGCTCTAAAAAGCTTTGACTTCGAAGCCATAAAAACATTCAAATTTCAAGTGATAGCTAAAGACTCAGGAACACCTTCACTAAGCAGCAACGTTACAGTGAATGTCTTCATTCTGGATCAGAACGATAACGCTCCAGTGATCTTGTCACCGATCAGCGCTAACGGTTCCGCTGAAGGCGTGGAGGAGATTCCCCGCAATGTGAACGCAGGCCATTCGGTGACTAAAGTGAGGGCCTATGACGCTGATATAGGATACAACGCCTGGCTCTCGTTCTCACTGCAGCACGTTCCAGACCCCAGTCTCTTTGGTTTGGAGCGATATACAGGAGAGATCAGGACGCTTCGATCGTTCACGGAAACAGACGAGGCTGAGCATAAACTGGTTATACTGGTAAAAGACAATGGGAACGTTTCACTGTCAGCAACAGCAACTGTGATTATCACCGCCGTGGAGCCCAAGGAGGCGTTTGCAGCTTCTGATATTAAAAACACGGTAAAAACCGAGGAAGAGAACAACGTAACTTTTTATCTGATAATCACACTGGGGTCAGTTTCAGCGCTCTTTCTCCTGAGTATTATCGGTTTGATAGTGATGCAGTGCTCCAAACCTCCAGACCATTCGTCCAAATATTGCCGGGACTCCAATTACGCAGACACGAGCGGGAACGGGACACTGTGTCACAGCATCCAGTACAGATCCGGAGACAAACGGTACATGTTAGTTGGACCCAGAATGAGTATCGGTTCTGCTATTGTCCCCGGCAGTAATGGGAATACTCTAGTCGTCCCAGAACACAGAAGGAGAATCTCAGGAGAGGTAAGGATTTATATGTGATTTTGCGAGCGTAAAAGTGAAAACGTAGAGGTATAAAAATAAATTTATTACACCAGTAAAACGTTTCCATACTTTAGTATTTTCAGTACATTTTGTCGTAATTCTAAGGTCATGAGCTGCACTTAATGCTTTTCCAGCCACGTCGCTGTCGCATCATCTGTGGATTGGAACACCTACTAGCATCAAGTCACGCAGTTTATGATGCAATGTATGTGATCGCTCGTTTGTGTTTTTTGTTAGGGAATTAGTTTGATTTTGTTTTGTATGGGAAAATACATCGATAACTGTTTGGTATTAGAAATCTAAAAGTCATATTTACTGTATGTGTTTAGTGGCACGTTTTGTTTATCCATTATTCGTACAGATATATTTACTTATGTGATGCATGTCAAACTCCGTTTGTAGCGGTGAAGTCATTTTGTTTTGTATGGAATCTGAACCTGCCAGCTCATTCTCACAAGTCAAGTTCTTTTACCATTACGCTTTACTACCTGTTAGAATGGAAGATTGTACATCATTCTTGTTTTTCATGGTAAATAGATATTCACGCTGATTAGTGTCATACCGTCACCTACGTCACTGTCGCTTGTACAAATGCGGCTTACTAAATACGTGTGGTCAGTGTATTTGCCTCAGAATATTAATTCATGAACTAGACAACGTTAGTCTGAAAAAATGAGACTCTTTTTCAATGCACACGGGGGCGGTGTTGACAAAGTAATTCCTAGTCGCGCAGGCGTCATGAACAGCCTGCTGCTAAAATAAACGTAGACAGATTCGCGTGAGGACGGACAGGGAGAGCATGTGAATTCACGCAGGAGGACGAGAAGTATGATGGTGAAAGAGTAATTGTTATTTTCTTCTGATGACAGACTGGTGGGCTTTTGTTGTGAATTTATTTAATATCTCTGTATTCGAACAGGAGCGACATGTTCATCATGGGGGCCGAAATTCGACAAATGAGGACAAAGTACCGTTGTTCATGTCTCCATTTTGCGATTCTAATGTTGCTTTGGAACAGGACCTCTGCTCAGATCCGTTATTCCATTCTGGAGGAGTTAAAAGTCGGGACGATAGTTGGGAATATAGCTAAAGATATGGGGTTTGACAGAGGAACACTGGCTGATCGGAATCTCCGCATTGTGTCGGGAACAAAGCAGGATCTTTTTCAGGTAAATCAGAGAGACGGCGCTTTGTTTGTGAATCAGAGAATAGACAGAGAGGAGCTGTGCGGTAAAAGCACTCCGTGTTTTGTTAATCTGAAAGCTGTAATAGAAAACCCTTTAGAAATGCATCACGTTACAGTAGAGATATTAGATGTAAACGACCACTCTCCCAGTTTTCGCGATCAAGCATATCGCTTGGAAATACCGGAATTAACGATGACCGGGGCTCGTTTTCAGCTGGAGGGAGCTCATGATCCGGACACAGGTTTGAATGCAGTACGTGTTTATAAACTGAGCCAGAACGAATATTTTCGTTTGGATGTTGAAGATTTAAGCAGAGACGGTAAAATTCCGTTTTTAATATTGCAAAAATCTTTGGATAGAGAAGTTGCTCCCAAATTCAGCATACTTCTAACTGCCATAGACGGTGGCAGCCCACCGAAATCTGGTTCACTAAACATTACGGTCATTGTTTTGGATGCAAATGACAATGCGCCCGTGTGTGGTCAGCAAAAATATACAGTGAGTATAAAGGAAAACGTTCCAGAGGGCACATTTGTATTGCGTGTTGACGCCATTGATTTGGATGAAGGAGTCAATGGTGAACTGGAATACTCCTTTCGTAGTCAATTTAAGAGCAAGGCCCCTGATTTGTTTGAACTAAACAGTGAAACAGGGGAGATCAAAGTGAAAGGAGTGGTTGATTTTGAAGACAACGATTTATATGAGCTTAATATTCAAGTTTCTGACAAAGGTCCGCTTCCTCTGATGACGCACTGTAACGTATTTGTGAAAGTGGAAGACGTGAACGACAACAAGCCAGAGATTGATGTCACGTCTCTGTCCAGCCGAATTCCAGAGGACTCTCCTCCTGGTACTGTGGTAGCGCTGATGGGCGTGACCGACTTGGACTCAGGTGTAAACGGACAGGTAGTTTGTACTTTATCTGAAGGCCTGCCGTTTGATCTGAAACCTTCCTCTCAGGGGAACTTTTATTCGTTAGTGACTAAGAGCCCCTTAGACAGAGAGGCAGTTTCTCTGTATGAAATTACCATCACAGCGAAAGATCTCGGAACCCCCTCATTATCTAATGTGAAAACAATCAGAGTGGAGATTTCAGACATTAATGATAACAGTCCGATGTTCAGTCAAGACCCGTACACCTTATACTTGCTGGAAAATAACGCTCCTGGCGCGTCCATATTCACGGTCAGCGCCTCTGATGCAGATGAAGGAGAAAACGCGCTGGTTTCCTATTCATTTGGGCACGTGAGCGCAGGCTCGGGTCACAGTGTTGCATCCTTCTTAAATATCAATCCTGAAAATGGGAATATTTACGCGCTGAAAAGCTTTGATTTTGAAAGTCAGAAAACCTTTCAATTCCAAGTGGTAGCTAAAGACTCAGGAAGACCGTCACTAAGCAGCAACGTTACAGTGAATGTTTACATTCTGGATCAGAACGATAACGCTCCAGTGATCTTGTCTCCGATGAGCGCTAACGGTTCCGCTGAAGGCGTGGAGGAGATTCCCCGCAATGTGAACGCAGGCCATTCGGTGACGAAAGTGAGGGCCTATGACGCTGATATAGGATACAACGCCTGGCTCTCATTCTCGCTGCAGCACGTTCCGGACCCCAGTCTGTTTGGTTTGGAGCGATATACAGGAGAGATCAGGATGCTTCGTTCATTCACGGAAACAGACGAGGCTGAGCATAAACTGGTCACACTGGTAAAAGACAATGGCAACGTTTCCCTGTCAGCAACAGCAACTGTGACTATCATCGCCGTGGAGCCCAAGGAGGCATTTGCAGCTTCTGACATAAAAAACACAGTAAAACCCGAAGAAGAGAACAACGTAACTTTTTATCTGATAATCACACTGGCGTCAGTTTCAGCGCTCTTTCTCCTGAGTATTATCGGTTTGATAGTGATGCAGTGCTCCAAAGCTCCAGACTATTCGTCCAAATATTGCCGGGACTCCAATTACGCAGACACGAGCGGGAACGGGACACTGTGTCACAGCATCCAGTACAGATCCGGAGACAAACGGTACATGTTAGTTGGACCCAGAATGAGTATCGGTTCTGCTATTGTCCCCGGCAGTAATGGGAATACTCTAGTCGTTCCAGATCACAGAAGGAGAATCTCAGGAGAGGTAAGGATTTATGTGTAGTTTTACTAATGTAAAAGCGAAAATGTAAAGACACAGAGTCATGTTTACAGCGATTTTATAAAAAAATATATTAAAAAATAAACAGCTGCTTTCAATTTAGTACGTTGCTACATTAACTCTTCTGTCGTAGGGTAGTGGAATTAATTTTTTTCCCATCTCGTCCTTATGCTACCACCTGATGATGCGTGCGTGTAGGGCTATCGGTATCGAATGACTTACGGTACTTTAACATGTGTATTATCTGATAGCTATTTCATGTATTCTTGTTTAAGTTTCACATGCATTGCTTCATATTCTTTTCTAATACATACTCAGTGATTAATGAGTAATGGAATTAAGATACAACATACAGTATTGATATGCGTAATGGCACATTTTGCGCATCTTTGTTTCATGCATATATATTTTAGTGAAGCGGTTTGTGAGCCCGTTTCCCAGCAGTAAAAGAACAGTGCCCTGTGTGTTCCTTTTAACAGCATGTTCTTTCAGGCTAGTGCTACCCGGTTGTCCTTTTCACTGTTGTTTTCGCAAAAGCGATACATCAGAGCAGCGTGATCCGTCTCATTCTCTCCACATTTTAGTAAAGGTGGAAATGTTAGCTTGAAGAAACAAAAATCTCTCCAAATCACACGGTGGCGGTGTTGTCAAGGTAATTGCTGCAAGCGCATGCGTCATGAATAGAGCGCTGCCCTTTTTAGTTTCAGTATTAAACGCAGAAAGAATCTCGTGGGGACAGTCGGAAAGAGAAAGAGCGTGCATTCAAGCAGGAGGGAAAGGAATATGATGACCGAAGGGTAATGAGTAATTGCATTGTGTTTTCTAACCAATTCTGGGATCTGTAAATACATTTAATATCTCTGCGCTGGAATAGCTCAGACATCTTCGTGATGGATGTCGAATGTCGCCAAATAAGGTGGGAGTACCGTTGTACGTTTCTCCATTTTGTGATTCTGATATTGCTTTGGAACAGGACCTCTGCTCAGATCCGTTATTCCATTCAGGAGGAGTTAAAAGTCGGGACGATAGTTGGGAATATAGCTAAAGATATGAGTTTCGACAGAGGGACACTGGCTGCTCGGAATCTCCGCATTGTGTCGGGAACAAAGCAAGATCTGTTTCAGGTAAATCAGAGAGACGGCGCTTTGTTTGTGAATCAGAGAATAGACAGAGAGGAGCTGTGCGGTAAAAGCACTCCGTGTCTTGTGAATCTCAAAGCTGTAATCGAAAATCCTTTCGAAATGCATCACATTACAGTGGAGATAGTAGATGTAAATGACCACTCTCCCAGCTTTCCTGATCCAGCATATCGCTTGGAAATACCAGAATCCACAATGAATGGGGCTCGTTTTCAGCTGGAAGGAGCTCATGACGCTGACACAGGATTGAACGATTTGCGTCTTTATAAACTGAGCCAGAACGAATATTTTCGGTTGGAGGTTGAAGAATCAAATGGAGAAAGTAAAATCCCATTTTTAATTTTGCTTAAACCTTTGGATAGAGAGGTCACACCACAATTAAGCATGCTCCTAACTGCAGTAGATGGCGGTAGCCCGCCGAAATCTGGTGCTTTAAAACATTACGGCAATAGTTTTTGGATGCCAATGACAATGCACCCATGTGTGGTCAGCAAAAATACACAGTGAGTGTAAAGGAGAACGTTGCAGTGGGCACTTTTTTATTGCGCGTTGATGCCGTAGATTTAGATGAGGGAGTCAATGGTGAAGTAGAATACTCACTTCGAAGTAAATCCAGGAGTAAGGCCTCTGACACGTTTGACCTGGGCAGTGAAACCGGAGAGATTAAAGTAAAGGGAGCGATTGATTTTGAAGAGGAAAAGACTCATAAGATAGAAGTTTACGTTTCAGATAAAGGGGCTTTACCATTGACAACTCAGTGTAATGTTTTAGTCAAAGTGGAGGACGTGAACGACAACAAACCAGAGATTGATCTCACGTTTCTGTCCAGCCAGATTCCGGAGGCCTCACCTCTTGGCACAGTGGTAGCGCTGATGAGTGTGACTGACCTAGACTCAGGTGTTAATGGACAGGTAGTTTGTATGTTACCGGAAGACCTGCCGTTTGATCTGAAGCCTTCCTCTGAAGGGAACTTCTATTCATTAGTGACTAAGAGCCCCTTAGACAGAGAGGCAGTTCCTCAGTATGACGTAACCATCACAGCGAAAGATCTCGGAACCCCCTCATTATCTAGTGTGAAAACAATCAGAGTGGAGATTTCAGATATTAATGATAACAGCCCGGTGTTCAGTCAAGACCCATACACCTTGTACTTACTGGAAAATAACGCGCCCGGTGCGTCCATATTGACAGTTAGCGCCTCTGATGCAGATGAAGGAGAAAACGCGCTGGTTTCCTATTCATTTGGGCATGTGAGCGCAGGCCCGGGTCACAGTGTGACATCCTTCTTAAATATCAATCCTGAAAATGGGAATATTTACGCACTCAAAAGCTTTGATTTTGAAAGTCAGAAAACCTTTCAATTCCAAGTGGTTGCTAAAGACTCAGGAACACCTTCACTAAGCAGCAACGTCACAGTGAATGTCTTCATTCTGGATCAGAACGATAACGCTCCAGTGATCTTGTCTCCGATCAGCGCTAACGGTTCCGCTGAAGGCGTGGAGGAGATTCCCCGCAATGTGAACGCAGGCCATTCGGTGACTAAAGTGAGGGCCTATGATGCTGATATAGGATACAACGCCTGGCTCTCGTTCTCACTTCAACACGTTCCCGACCCCAGTCTGTTTGGTTTGGAGCGATATACAGGAGAGATCAGGACGCTACGATCATTCACGGAAACAGACGAGGCTGAGCATAAACTGGTTATACTGGTAAAAGACAATGGTAATGTTTCCCTGTCAGCAACAGCAACTGTGATTATCACCGCTATGGAGCCCAAAGAGGCGTTCGCTGCTTCTGATATTAAAAACACCGTAAAAACCGAGGAAGAGAACGATGTAACTTTTTATCTGATAATCACACTGGGGTCAGTTTCAGCGCTCTTTCTCCTGAGTATTATCGGTTTGATAGCGATGCAGTGCTCCAAAGCTCCAGACTATTCGTCCAAATATTGCCGGGACTCCAATTACGCAGACACGAGCGGGAACGGGACACTGTGTCACAGCATCCAGTACAGATCCGGAGACAAACGGTACATGTTAGTTGGACCCAGAATGAGTATCGGTTCTGCTATTGTCCCTGGCAGTACTGGGAATACTCTAGTCGTTCCAGATCACAGGAGGAGAATCTCAGCAGAGGTAAGGATTTTAGTGTGATTTTACATGTTTAAACGTACAAATGTAGAGGCATAGAAATACGTTTTTACAGTAGTGAAACCAAACAGTTCCTTTCATTTTCATTACGTTCCTGTATTTGTTATTACCCCATGGGGTATTTGATTGGAATTGTTTCCACACCACGTACGTATGCTATCTCCTGTTGATTCGACCGCCTGCTGGTATTGAATGATTCATTTTATTTTAAGTTGTGTATTATCTGATTTCTATTTCATTCATTTTTGTTTGTTTTCGGTTTTGCATTCATTGCGTATCATTATCTTGTAATACATACTCTGTGATGATTGGTCAATGATAGTTAAAAAAAAATAAACACCCTATTTCTGTGCTTCGTGGCACAATTTCCTAATATCCAAATTTATTCATCCAAATATATTTATTGAAGCGATTTTGGATAAGCCCGTTGGCCAACAGTAAAAGAACAGAGAGATCTCTTGATTTCGATTCCACTAGATTTTGTTTTGGTTTTGAGGCATGTTCAGAAAGGTTAATGTTATCTGGTTGCGCTTTCACTGTTGTTTTCGCAAAAGCGATAGGTCAAGCAATATGATCCGTTTTATTCTCTCCACATATTTGTAAACTAGTTAGCTTGAAAAAAAATTCTCCAAAGCACACGGTGGCAGTGTTGGCAAAGCTATTACTGCACTAGCATTCGTCGTGAAAAGCATGCTACCTTTGAGAGCTTCAATAATAAACGCAGAGGGAATCTCATGAGGACGATCAGAGAGACAGCGCGTGCATACACGCAGGAAGGAGAGAATATGATGACCAAAGGGTAATATCTCACCGTGTTGTGTTTTCTGAGGACAGACTGAGACCTTTGAGTGTGAATTTATTTCATATCTCTACGCTGAAATAAGTCGGAACGTCTTAATTATGGGGATCGAATGTCAGCAAATAATGTGGAAGTACCGTTGTGTATTTCTCCATTTTGTGATTCTGATATTGCTTTGGAACAGGACCTCTGCTCAGATCCGTTATTCCATTCAGGAGGAGTTAAAAGTCGGGACGATAGTTGGGAATATAGCTAAAGATATGGGGTTTGACAGAGGAACACTGGCTGATCGGAATCTCCGCATTGTGTCGGGAACAAAGCAAGATCTTTTTCAGGTAAATCAGAGAGACGGCGCTTTGTTTGTGAATCAGAGAATAGACAGAGAGGAGCTGTGCGGTAAAAGCACTCCGTGTCTTGTTAATCTGAAAGCTGTAATAGAAAACCCGTTAGAAATGCATCACATTACAGTGGAAATATTAGATGTAAACGACCACTCTCCCAGATTTCCTGATCCAGCATATCGCTTGGAAATACCGGAATTCACGATGACAGGGGCTCGTTTTCAGCTCGAGGGAGCTCATGATCCGGACACAGGTTTGAATGCAGTACGTGTTTATAAACTGAGCCAGAACGAATATTTTCGGTTGGAGGTCGACGATTTAAGAAGAGACAGTAAAATTCCATTTTTAATAATGCAGAAATCATTGGATAGAGAAGCAACGTCTAATTTTACCGTGCTTCTGACTGCCATAGATGGCGGCACCCCGCCGAGATCTGGTGCTCTAAACATTTCGGTAATTGTTTTGGATGCGAATGATAATGCGCCCATGTGTGGTCAGCAAAAATACACAGTGAGTGTAAAGGAGAACGTTCCCGTGGGCACTTTTTTATTGCGTGTTAATGCCGTAGATTTGGATGAGGGAGTCAATGGTGAAGTAGAATACTCATTTCGTAGTAAATCCAGGAGTAAGGCCTCTGACATGTTTGACCTGGACAGTGAAACCGGAGAGATTACAGTAAAAGGAGTGATTGATTTTGAAGAGACAGAGATTCATGAGATAGACGTTTACGTTTCTGATAAAGGGGCTTTACCACTGACAACTCAGTGTAATGTTTTAGTCAAAGTGGAGGATGTGAACGACAACAAGCCAGAGATTGATGTCACATCTCTGTCCAGCCGAATTCCAGAGGACTCTCCTCTTGGCACAGTGGTAGCGCTGATGGGCGTGACTGACCTAGACTCAGGTGTTAATGGACAGGTAGTTTGTATGTTACCGGAAGACCTGCCGTTTGATCTGAAGCCTTCCTCTGAAGGGAACTTCTATTCGTTAGTGACTAAGAGCCCCTTAGACAGAGAGGCAGTTCCTCAGTATGACATAACCATCACAGCGAAAGATCTCGGAACCCCCTCATTATCTAGTGTGAAAACAATCAGAGTAGAGATTTCAGATGTTAATGATAACAGTCCCGTGTTCTCTCAAGATCCATATACCTTGTACTTACTGGAAAATAACGCGCCTGGCACGTCCATATTGACAGTCAGCGCCTCTGATGCAGATGAAGGAGAAAACGCGCTGGTTTCCTATTCATTTGGGCACGTGAGCGCAGGCTCGGGCCGGAGTGTGACATCTTTCTTAAATATCAATCCTGAAAATGGGAATATTTACGCGCTGAAAAGCTTTAACTTTGAAACTCTAAAAACCTTTCAATTCCAAGTGGTAGCTAAAGACTCAGGAAGACTGTCACTAAGCAGCAACGTCACAGTGAATGTCTTCATTCTGGATCAGAACGATAACGCTCCAGTGATCTTGTCTCCAATCAGCGCTAACGGTTCCGCTGAAGGCGTGGAGGAGATTCCCCGCAATGTGAACGCAGGCCATTCGGTGACTAAAGTGAGGGCCTATGACGCTGATATAGGATACAACGCCTGGCTCTCGTTCTCACTGCAGCACGTTCCCGACCCCAGTCTGTTTGGTTTGGAGCGATATACAGGAGAGATCAGGACGCTTCGCTCATTCACGGAAACAGACGAGGCTGAGCATAAACTTGTCATCCTGGTAAAAGACAATGGGAACATTTCACTGTCAGCAACAGCAACTGTGATTATCACCGCCGTGGAGCCCAAAGAGGCGTTTGCTGCTTCTGATATTAAAAACACAGTAAAAACCGAGGAAGAGAACAACGTAACTTTTTATCTGATCATCACACTGGGGTCAGTTTCAGCGCTCTTTCTCCTGAGTATTATCGGTTTGATAGTGATGCAGTGCTCCAAACCTCCAGACCATTCGTCCAAATATTGCCGGGACTCCAAATTACGCAGACACGAGCGGAACGGGACACTGTGTCACAGCATCCAGTACAGATCCGGAGACAAACGGTACATGTTAGTTGGACCCAGAATGAGTATCGGTTCTGCTATTGTCCCCGGCAGTAATGGGAATACTCTGGTCGTTCCAGATCACAGAAGGAGAATCTCAGGAGAGGTATGGTTTCGTTTTTTGTCTTCAAATGTTTTCATAACGTCAGTCTTTATGGCCTTTAGGGTTTTTTGTGTTTTTACTGACGAGATTCATATGTATTGCGGTTCACATTTTATTCACCTTGAAACTGATCTATAACATTCTGCTTGCCCAGGATCCAGTATTACATATATCCAACTCCCGTAGAGTCCTCCATAACCTACAATAATGACTGACTTTTGTAACTGCAGTAGCTTTAAATGGAGGAACTTTTGCACCTTAAAAATGTCAGGGGATGCTTTCCTGCTTGCACCGTTGGGGCTGCCCTTTGACTGAATGGAGCAGGAGATTCTCTGTGAATTTGATCAAACGCTCAGTTAAATGTTGATGTCTGGCCTCTTTTCAATGTGTTAGCTCTGTTTATTGCAAATACAAGCATATGTTCAGTGAATTTTGAGTTCTAGTAAAGAGTTTGAGAAATACTTAGGCTTAATATTCTCCTCATAATGTGTATTGTTTACCTTGTTTGGATTTCAAAGTCCTAACAATGCCTGAAAAGATATCTTTGCTTCACAGTCTGCATCGGTTTTATATATTTATTTTCATTTTCCCGACTCTCCCATTTTCGGTAACAACAGGAACTGTGTTTTGTGATGTAATTGATTGAATGTTGATTTGAGGGTACCTTTGACCCTGTGCATTACCTCAAATACCAAAAAATGGCATTATACTTTACGTCTCTTTCGTAAAATAACTAATGTGTCTTTCTTGTTGCATCAGTAGTATTGACGCAGGGTGTCACTGTTTTCAAACCCTTCTGCTGATTTGTGCCCCCTCCCCTTCGATCCGCCATTCGGTGCGGAGAGAAGCGCGAACCCAGCGTGAGCAGAAAGCAAAGGGACCTACGAGATATTTCCATCTTGAAATTGCTGTCTAAGTGATGTGGAAACGTACAGACGCGTTATGATGTATCAGTAGATAAAAGATGTTGCGCGACGCTAATTAGGTTGTATAATGTCTGAACTGTGCTGGTTTCTTTGTTTATTCACAATGAATTTCAGCGGCCGGGGGAAATCGCGGGGCATTAAAAGAGGATTTCTGCCGTTCATTTTGCTTTGCTTTTGGAAAGGAGTGACCGCGCAAATCAGGTATTCGATTCACGAGGAATTACAACCAGGGTCTGTTGTTGGGAATATAGCGAAAGATTTGGGATATGACATCGGAAAGTTAAGGGAAAGAGGCTTACGCATCGTGTCTGGATCGAAGGAACAGCTCTTTAAGGTGAATGAAAAGAATGGCGAATTGCTCGTAAAGGAAAACGTCGACAGGGAGACGCTTTGCGGTCGAAGCGCTGAGTGCTTTGTGAGCTTTAAGACTGTGATGGAGCATCCTTTGGAGATACAGCACGTGGAGGTTGGGATAATTGATGTTAATGATCATTCGCCAAGGTTTTCTGAAAAAGAGAGGCGATTGGAAATAGCGGAATCCACAATAACTGGAACACGATTCCCTTTGGAAAGCGCACATGATCCTGACGTAGGTACCAATTCCTTACGTTCATACAGTCTGAGTCAGAACGAATATTTTGAGTTGGAAGTACAGGATTATAGCGAGGACAGGAAAGTTCCAGTGCTGATATTACGTAGGCCCTTAGACAGAGAAAACAAAGCAGAACACCGCATGATCGTATCAGCTTTTGACGGAGGGAATCCTGTTAGATCAGGCACGCTGAATATTTCTATTTCTGTATTAGATATTAACGATAATGCCCCTGTCTTTGACCAACACACATATAAGGTCACGTTACTTGAAAACGCGCCCGAAGGCACATTCGTGATAAAGGTGGGTGCCTCTGACCCTGACTCCGGGCCCAACGGGGAAATTGAGTATTCTTTCGGCAACACGTTCAGCAGCAAAATACGGGAATTGTTTGAACTGGATGCAGTAAGCGGAGAGATACGCGTAAAGGGGAAAATAGATTTCGAGGAAAATAAGGTGTATGAGATTGATGTTCAAGCCACAGACAAAGGCCAAGTGCCCATGATGGTTCACTGTAGTGTCATAGTGAACATAGAAGATGTGAACGACAACACTCCAGAGATTGACGTCACGTCTTTATCCGACATGATATCCGAGGACTCCCCTGTCGGGACCGCCATAGCCCTGATAAGCGTTAGTGACCGCGACTCTGGAAACAATGCTCAAATTGTCTGCCAAATAAGGGAAGCCGTGCCTTTTGAGTTAAAACCCTCGTTTAGGAAAAACTTTTACTCTATTGTCAGCAAAGGTCATTTGGACAGAGAGTCCACTCCTGTGCATAGCATGACAATTATGGCCAGTGATCTGGGCACACCGCCCCTCTCATCCTCCACAGAAATAACCGTAAAAATTTCAGATGTAAATGATAACAGTCCAATGTTTTCTGAAAACCCTTACGTTCTATATTTAAATGAGAACAACGTTCCGGGAGCGTCTATATTCTCTGTAAGCGCCACTGATTTGGATGAGAATGATAACGCTTTAGTTTCGTACGCACTGGAGAAAGACGTTTCAGATAAACGAATAACTTCTTTCTTAAACATTAATTCCGAAAATGGGAATATTTACGCACTTAAAAGCTTTGACTTTGAAACTCTGAAAACCTTTCACTTCCAAGTAGTAGCTAAAGACTCTGGGACACCGTCACTAAGCACCAACGTCACAGTGAGTGTTTATATTCTGGATCAGAACGATAACGCTCCAGTGATCTTGTCTCCGATCAGCGCTAACGGTTCCGCTGAAGGCGTGGAGGAGATTCCCCGCAATGTGAACGCAGGCCATTCGGTGACTAAAGTGAGGGCCTATGACGCTGATATAGGATACAACGCCTGGCTCTCGTTCTCACTTCAACACGTTCCCGACTCCAGTCTCTTTGGTTTGGAGCGATATACAGGAGAGATCAGGACGCTTCGCTCATTCACGGAAACAGACGAGGCTGAGCATAAACTGGTTATACTGGTAAAAGACAATGGGAACGTTTCATTGTCAGCAACAGCAACTGTGATTATCACCGCAGTGGAGCCCAAAGAGGCGTTTGCTGCTTCTGACATCAAAAACACAGTAAAAACCGAGGAGGAGAACAACGTAACTTTTTATCTGATCATCACACTGGGGTCAGTTTCAGCGCTCTTTCTCCTGAGTATTATCGGTTTGATAGTGATGCAGTGCTCCAAACCTCCAGACTATTCGTCCAAATATTGCCGGGACTCCAATTACGCAGACACGAGCGGGAACGGGACACTGTGTCACAGCATCCAGTACAGATCCGGAGACAAACGGTACATGTTAGTTGGACCCAGAATGAGTATCGGTTCTGCTATTGTCCCCGGCAGTAATGGGAATACTCTGGTTGTTCCAGATCACAGGAGGAGAATCTCAGGAGAGGTAAGCGGTTTTAAATTGTGGAGGATAGAGACTACATTCTGACTTTGTGTCCACTACACTTTCATGTAAGGTATGTGTTATCATGAACATTTTTGTCAAAGCTTGCTGTTTGCAGTAGTTAGAAATAATATTGAATATGCATTTGCCATGTATTACGGTGAAGTTGGACATACTATCTTTTACCATGTCTTAGACTTTGTCTGAGTTTGAGAACAAGTTTGAGAAAATGACCATGACCTCTTGAAATTTTGTATGAATAGGGAAGGGTGTTTAATCAAACATCTGCACCCTGTGAAATTGATAGGTAGTAGTGATAATTTGAAACTCTGTATGTCTTGATTCAGCTATATTCCTCTCTGTTACAGTTGTCAGTGAAATAGCATACCCTGGGCCGAACTATCACCTGCTGGTCCCCCTCTCTGCTTTCCTAACAAATGCCGTTCTATTTTCTGTCCCGTAACTATTAAATATAACTCTTCTTCAGGAGTTGCAATGCTAATGATTGATCCTGTCAAATTGTACATTAAGAGCAACTCCATAAAGCATTCATAAAGCTTACCTGAGCACTGCATTAAGCATTCATAATTCATTGTGCATGATACACTTAATTTCATGTGATAACATGTATTATGTACACTGTAAACATTTCATGCTGCTTAAACCTTAGAAACCTAAGTTCACCTGCTGCCTTGAAAACGTGAGTAAAGTCAACTTGAAAAATACCATTGTTTCAATTCTCGGTCAACACAATGAATTACTGTAAGTTTAATTTTTGAAAACTCATATAGTTGAGTTCAATATCCAAAACCTGTCATGGCCCTTTGAGTTAAAGAGAAGAAATAAGTGGGCATGACACCATTGACAGGGTTGTATGTGATTTTAATTTCAACACCATGCATATTGTGACATGAGATGAAGTCTCGTGTGCCATGCAAAATGTATTATGAAAGCTTAATTCCACTATTATACCATGCAGACGCAGGCTTTATGCTTTAGGTAGCTCCACTTATTGTACTGTGTTCATGTATCCTTTTTCATGTTAGCCTAGAAGAATACACATATGTATTACATTTACTTAGCAGATATTCTTATGCAAAGCCATTTACATGGCGTACAATTTTATATGTTGTCCAATACTTTTAGGTAATCAGGTTAATTATCTTGGCCAATGGTGTAATATCAAATTCCATACCGCTATACCACTCTATACCAGATTGTTGTCCAAAGCATAAAAGCTTGAGACCAGTAACCCAGCAACAGTCATATTGAATGGAAGCAGGAGAATTATACCTCCCTAAAAACGCCTGAAAGGTTGTACGAAATAAATAAGAATGGAAAGGTTTTTAGATGTAAAGCTATGAAACGCACGGTGTCAGTGTAAACTAAGAAACGGGGCTGAGGTTTAGCCCTGCCCTCTCCTCGTGAGTCTCTTTTCATCCACATGAACCAAGAGAAATGCGCGTACCTCAGGATTCGGAGCGAGGCATGTTATACGTTCCAGGCTGCATTTGTATCTGTTGGTTTACGAAAGATGGTAAATCCAGTATTTAACACTCTGCATATTCGCTGAACTTGAAGGTTACAGTGGTTTCGTTTGCGAACAGGCCGATTTATGGAAAACGCAATGAAACGCTGTGGAAGAAGACGTAGTCTGGAGCTTTGGTGGGTTGTTCTGGGATGCTCTTTTGTGTTGCACTCCGGAGAGCGGGCCTCTGCGCAGATACAATATTCTGTTCTGGAAGAGGTGGATGAAGGATCTACTGTGGGAAATATTGCAAAAGATTTGGGACTAGACGTAAGTACGTTACGAGAGCGGCGGTTTCGGATTGTTTCGGGGTCAAAGGAGCCGCTTTTTGAGGTAAATCCGGACAATGGCATCTTGTATGTTGATAAGAGAATCGACAGAGAGGAAATATGTGATGGAAATACGGCTTGTTTGATAAATCTCAAAATCGTTGTTGAAAATCCACTCGTGGTGCATCATGTCGGCGTGGAGATTGCGGATGTGAATGACCATTCTCCCAGGTTCCCAGAGACAGACCTGCCGCTGGAAATCGCGGAGTCCACATTGCCAGGCGCGCGGTTCCAACTGCAGGCGGCGCGTGATCCAGATAGCGGGGCTAATTCTGTGCGCTTCTATAAACTGAGTCAGAATGAACATTTTGAGCTCGAGATAAGAGACAGAGGGCAAGATAAGAAAATCCCCTATTTAGTTTTACAAAAAGCGCTGGACAGAGAGCATAGAGCTGAACACAGATTATTACTGACAGCAATAGACGGGGGAAATCCGCCGAGATCTGGCACCCTAAACGTTACAGTTACAGTTCTGGACATCAATGATAATCGTCCTGTCTTTGATCAAGACGTCTACTCAGCGACATTGCTGGAAAATGTCAAAATCGGCACTGTTGTTATAAAAGTAAATGCGACCGATCAGGACGAGGGTACAAACGGAGATGTAGAATATAGTTTCGGCAGGAACTTAAATCGAAAGGCCTATGACGTGTTTCATTTGGATCGCGTTACTGGAGAAATTGTAGTTAAAGGCGAAGTAGATTTTGAGGATACTCAGGTCTACCAGCTGGACGTCCAAGCCTCAGATAAAGGACAACCTCCCATGACCGTGGACTGCAGTGTTATCATAAACATAAAAGATTTAAACGATAATAACCCTGAGATAGAGGTGACTTCGCTGTCTAACGTGATTTCAGAGGACTCAAAACCGGGAACTGTCATCTCTCTCATAAGTGTTACAGATAAGGATTCTGGAATTAATGGTCAAGTTGTCAATAGTCTGTCCGAAAATGTGAATTTTGAGTTGAAACCGTCATTTCAGGCTAATTTATACTCTCTGGTTACCAAGGGCCATTTAGACAGGGAACTTGTTTCTCGCTATGACATCACAATAAAAGCGACTGACAGTGGTCAGCCTCCTTTGTCCACGTTTAAAACGGTTAGCGTGCAGATATTAGACGTAAATGATAACAGTCCGGTGTTCTCGCAAAATCCATATGAACTGTATCTCGTGGAAAATAATGTAATCGGATCTTCGATACTCTCCGTTAGTGCATTTGACAAAGATTCGGATGAAAATGCACGAGTTTCGTATTATATTTACAGAGGCGAAGGGGTATCCAATAGTTTGTCTCCTTTTCTGAATATCAATCCCGATAGTGGTATTGTCTACGCACTGAAAAGCTTTGACTTTGAAACTCTAAAAACGTTTCAGTTCCAAGTGGTTGCTAAAGACTCAGGAACACCGTCACTAAGCAGCAACGTCACAGTGAATGTCTTCATTCTGGATCAGAACGATAACGCTCCAGTGATCTTGTCTCCAATCAGCGCTAACGGTTCCGCTGAAGGCGTGGAGGAGATTCCCCGCAATGTGAACGCAGGCCATTCGGTGACTAAAGTGAGGGCCTATGACGCTGATATAGGATACAACGCCTGGCTCTCGTTCTCACTGCAGCACATTCCCGACTCCAGTCTCTTTGGTTTGGAGCGATATACAGGAGAGATCAGGACGCTTCGCTCGTTCACGGAAACAGACGAGGCTGAGCATAAACTGGTCATCCTGGTAAAAGACAATGGGAACGTTTCATTGTCAGCAACAGCAACTGTGATTATTACTGCCGTTGAACCCAAAGAGGCGTTTGCTGCTTCTGACATTAAAAACACAGTAAAAACCGAGGAAGAGAACAACGTAACTTTTTATCTGATAATCACACTGGGGTCAGTTTCGGCGCTCTTTCTCCTGAGTATTATCGGTTTGATAGTGATGCAGTGCTCCAAAGCTCCAGACTATTCGTCCAAATATTGCCGGGACTCCAATTACGCAGACACGAGCGGAAACGGGACACTGTGTCACAGCATCCAGTACAGATCCGGAGACAAACGGTACATGTTAGTTGGACCCAGAATGAGTATCGGTTCTGCTATTGTCCCCGGAAGTAATGCGAATACACTGGTCCTCTCAGATAACCGACGGAAATCCACGTTAGAGGTGAGTGTGTTTGAAATAACCTTGTTTTCATTGTGCACTATGTTAATTGCAAATATGGTGTTTGTGATTTTGAATGGCTTTATCTAAATTGTTTTTAATTGAAACCGTTGAGTTTTGTTTCTGAGTATTTACTCGTAAAATGCTTACTACAGAAGTCAATCGCTTTCTTTTGTCTTATTCTCATAATGATGGTTTGCCTGAATAAGTTAAGATGTACCATATGTTCAACGTGTCTGTATCATTATGCAGGGCGCTGGCTTTATGATCTTCATTTACTCATAGAGTTGAATTTGCGTCATGGTTTACATTTTGTCATTCGAATGAATTTAAGAGATGACGTTTACATGATAATCTTGGTAATAGAAATAAATTCTACAATCCCCAACTCAATTGCAGGAGCAGTTGGTTATAATGTAGCTCATGAAATAGCAGATATAAAGTAGGTTTTTTCTTATTTACATTGAATTATTAAAGAAGACAATGCAGTTAGTAAAGATACGGCATGGTGTCGCTGCTTCACAGTGATTCGGACGTGGGAATGTCTACACACACAAAAGCCCGCCTCTTTCGGGGCTCGCACAGACTGACGGGTACGTGAGCGTAGCCCGTGCTGTGTAATATTGGGAGAACCTTCACCGCCGCTCACCTCTGGGCTGCAGGGCGATCAAAGGCAATGTTTTACAGAGAAAATTCGGGACTGCTTATTTTACACAGCGGATGATCACGGAATAATCTTGACTGAGCACGCAGACCAAAGGGATTGTCATCATGGGAGGCAGAGGCAAATGCTCGGGACACAGCGGAGTGGTTTTATTTTGCGCTGTTCTATTGTGCTTTTGTAAAGGCACTAACGCACAGATACGGTACTCAGTTCTGGAGGAATCAAAACAGGGAACCTTTGTGGGAAACGTTGCCAAGGATTTGGGTCTCGATGTAAGTAAACTGATCGAGCGAAGGTTTCGCATCGTGGCAGGGTCTAAGGAGCACCTTTTGCAGGTAAATCAAGACAATGGTGTGCTGTTTGTTGACAAAAATATCGATAGGGAGGAACTGTGCGAGAGAAGCAGTGTTTGTCTGATTAGCCTGAAAACG
The DNA here is from genome assembly GCF_013368585.1 of Megalops cyprinoides. Lineage (NCBI taxonomy): Eukaryota > Metazoa > Chordata > Actinopteri > Elopiformes > Megalopidae > Megalops > Megalops cyprinoides. The sequence goes on from NC_050585.1 coordinate 23,230,297, forward strand.
GTAGTGGAAAATCCGCTGGAGATACACTATGTGGAAGTAGAAATTGTAGACATAAATGACCACTCTCCAGATTTTACGGAAAAGGATAAAAAATTAGAAATAGCAGAGTCCACACTGCCTGGAGCGCGCTTTGCTTTGGACTCTGCGCGTGACCCAGACGTAGGAATCAACACGCTGCGCTTTTACAAACTGAGTCAAAATGACCACTTTGATTTGGAGGTTAAAAATCGTGGAGAAGACAAAATCCCTTTCCTGATTTTGAAAAAGCCACTGGACAGAGAACACGATCCCAAGCTAGGCTTAGTACTGACAGCCTTTGATGGAGGGAAGCCGGAGAGGTCGGGCTCCGTTAATATTACTGTAACTGTGATTGATATCAATGACAACGCGCCAGTTTTCGACCAGCTGGTCTATACGGTAGCGCTAGACGAGAATGTACCATTGGGTACTTCTGTTATCAGAGTCCACGCATCAGATCTGGACGACGGAGCGAACAGGGAAATCGTGTATGCCTTTGACACCAGTGTGAGAAACAAAGCCTTCGATTTGTTCGAATTAGATGAAAACACAGGCGACATCAAAGTGAAAGGGTTAATTGACTTCGAGGAGAAAGGCGTTTATGAGATCGATGTACAAGCTATTGATAAGGGCCAAGTATCACTGACTGGTGACTGCAGTGTCATAATAAATATTAAAGATGTAAATGACAACGCACCTGAGATAGATGTGACGTCGCTGTCTGGCCAGATTTCGGAGGACGCAAGTCCAGGAACAGCCGTTGCTCTTATCAGTGTATCTGATAAAGATGCCGGTGACAACGGTCAGGTCACGTGCTCTCTACCTGAAAGCCTACCTTTCGAATTAAAACCATCATTCCGGAAAAACACATACTCCTTAGTAACCAAGGGACGACTGGACCGAGAATCAGTCATAAATTACAATATAAAAATAATTGCTACTGACAAAGGAGACCCTCCCCTGTCGTCTTTTAAAACGATCACAGTAGGAGTTTCAGATGTGAACGACAACTGCCCAGTCTTTTCACAAAACCCCTATACGTTCTATTTAACAGAAAATAATACTCCAGGGTCATCTGTGTTTTCCGTGAGCGCATCTGATAGTGACGAAAATGAAAACGCGATTCTTTCCTATCATATCTGGAAAGGTGAAGGAACCGACAGTTCCTTATCTTATTTGAATATTAACCCTGATAGTGGTGTTATTTACGCACTGAAAAGCTTTGACTTTGAAACTCTGAAGACCTTTCGTTTCCAAGTGGTTGCTAAGGACTCTGGACAACCGTCTCTAAGCACCAACGTCACAGTGAGTGTTTATATTCTGGATCAGAACGATAACGCTCCAGTGATCTTGTCTCCGATGAGCGCTAACGGTTCCGCTGAAGGCGTGGAGGAGATTCCCCGCAATATGAACGCAGGCCATTCGGTGACTAAAGTGAGGGCCTATGACGCTGATATAGGATACAACGCCTGGCTCTCATTCTCGCTGCAGCACGTTCCCGACCCCAGTCTCTTTGGTTTGGAGCGATATACAGGAGAGATCAGGACGCTTCGATCATTCACGGAAACAGACGAGGCTGAGCATAAACTGGTCATCCTGGTAAAAGACAATGGGAACGTTTCATTGTCAGCAACAGCAACTGTGATTATCACCGCAGTGGAGCCCAAGGAGGCGTTCGCTGCTTCTGACGTTAAAAACACAGTAAAAACCGAGGGAGAGAACAATGTAACTTTTTATCTGATAATCACACTGGGGTCAGTTTCAGCGCTCTTTCTCCTGAGTATTATCGGTTTGATAGTGATGCAGTGCTCCAAACCTCCAGACTATTCGTCCAAATATTGCCGGGACTCCAATTACGCAGACACGAGCGGGAACGGGACACTGTGTCACAGCATCCAGTACAGATCCGGAGACAAACGATACATGTTAGTTGGACCCAGAATGAGTATCGGTTCTGCTATTGTCCCCGGCAGTAATGGGAATACTCTGGTCGTTCCAGATCACAGGAGGAGAATCTCAGGAGAGGTAAGCGGTTTGAGACATCCCAACTACCGCCAATATTTGTTCATTTATTTTCACTTTCTAACAACAAGAAAAGCAACGCGTGAAATAAATCTGAATATCCAATGTATTTACATTAACAACGAGCTGTAATACAGTAGACTCAAAATACGCATGCAGGACATGTAGCCCTACCATTGTGTGTTTTTATGCTATTTTTGTCTCTTAACGATATGTTCAAAATGTACATTTTGCCAATGTACGTTTTGCCAGTTTTAAGATATCCCCCCAAACGTCGTTTAAATGTCACCTCCAAAATGGGTTACAAGTTAGCGTCTGTAGTTTTGTTTTCTTATATTTTATTTCTTTAGAAAATGTTCTGGTTTCACACGCTGAATTAATAGAATTCATGTCTGAGACATTTTCCAGACTTGGGAGAAAGACGCACTGATCTCTCCAGCTTTTGATAAAATGTCCATGCGTTGGCATTCTACAGGCTCGTGGAATATGTAGACAGGGTGCGCATACAGTATGTATGATTTAGAAGAACGTTAGTGCTGTATTGGCTTCTCTGATTGGTGCAAATATTACTACTTTTCTTGTCTGCCCCCTTCAAAGAAGGATACACCTCCAGACTCACAAGGGGGCATGTGTGGATGGACCCACTGCAAGGATTGTTGTCTATGTAATAAACTAGTTAACTAAATGCCTTGTTTGCAACGATGTCCTACGATAATTTAGCATTGATTAATGTTTGCTGTTTCTTCTGGCCCACGGCCGCTCCTAACTTCGCCGGGTGGCTGCTGTCCTGTTCGGTGGTGCTGGGACGCACCACTGGGGGCGCGACGGTGATTCTCTGGCGTTCATGGACTCATGGACCCAGGACTTCTTTCCATCTGAAAATCGCCAGCTAATATTTATGAAACAGGCGGACATATAAATATATTTGATTGACACTTCGCTAAGGTTTCTGTTGACAGTATGTTGCCTCCTTGCTCACGTAAATGCCGTCCGTTCACCGAAACAGTTTGTTTATGACAAAGCATGACAATAGTAAATGCAACCTGTAAATAATTACAAAACTGCTTTGAGTCTGAATTTGATTCAGAATGGTTATCCTATAGACTAACTTTCATACTTAAAAGGTGCGGAACTGCTTTTAATCCAGCGTTGTTCATGCTGAAGCAGAGTACAATGCGAATGATTAATATGAATTAATATGGATCGCGTCGACAACGTTACTCACCAGGATCTCTTTAACATTTGTGGTTGCATGCAGATCAGCGTTTGTTTTCCTGTCGTGAATCTTACTGCTCATCAAAGCAAATCTCATCTGAGGATGTGCACCTCTGGAGAATTTTCATCCAAAACATTGTTGATGACTGGCAATACGGAACACTTAAGCAATTAGCTGTATTATCACAGGTGTATCTGACCTGGCAGTCGATTTGAACATTATTGTCGTTAACAGAAAGCAGTCTTATCTTAAAGGCATTTGCTAGTGATGAAAACAAACACCAAAGTATGTCAATCCTACATTTCTGAAATATGCTTTGAAATGAAATACAATTGGGCGAATTAACTATGCAATAGTTTGAAATAAGACAACGTTAAGTCGAAACGCACGGTGTCAGTATTAAACCGGAAAAACGCTCCTTAAATCTCAGTGTGAAGTCCAGCCCCTCATTGGCCCATTATTTGCTGGCTGATAGAGTCGACGGCTGCGGTGCAAGGGGCTACCTATAAACTGCGATTCATCTTATCTATTGTGGTGCTTTTTGATCTTCGTATTTCTAGAAGAGTGGATATGATACCTGGTTAACGGGAATCCTGCGACGCTTTGTGGATATATTCTGGAATGGAGAAACGAGGCGGCGGGACGAGGCAGCAGCGTCCGTGGGGTTTCGTTTACGGCGTGGCGATGCTGTTATTTTGGAGAGGGGCTTCCGCGCAGATCAGGTACTCCATACCAGAGGAGGTGCAGGCGGGAGCGGTGGTGGGGAATATCGCCAAGGACCTAGGGATCGATCTCAGTACGCTAAAGGAAAGAGGTTTTCGTATCGTCTCTGGGTCGAGGGAGCCCCTTTTCCGGGTAAATCAGAACGACGGTGTTTTATATGTTAACCGGAAGGTCGACAGAGAGGAGATGTGCGAAAGGAGCGGCGCGTGTGTAGTGAATCTGAAAACGGTGTTGGAGAGCCCACTGGAGGTCCATTATGTTGCAGTTGAAGTGGTGGATGTGAACGATCACTCTCCTTACTTTCCTGAGCTGGAGAAACGTTTAGAAATCGCGGAGTCTGCGCTACCAGGAGCGCGCTTTCAGCTCCAAGCTGCGCGCGACCCAGATGCTGGCGTTAATTCTGTGCAAGTATATAAACTAAGTCCAAATGATCATTTCCGCCTGGAGGTCAAAGACCGCGGCGAGGACAGTAAAGTCCCAATGTTAATATTACAGAAACCGCTGGATAGAGAGGCTACCAATAGACATAACATAATACTCACTGCTAGCGATGGCGGGAAGCCTCCACGCTCTGGAACAGTTCGTATAGTTGTAGATGTACTTGATGTTAATGATAACATGCCTGTTTTTACTAAAGATATTTACTCAGTAACTTTACATGAAAATGCTGCACTGGGCACCACGGTAGTACAGGTAAACGCAACAGACATGGACGAGGGGCCTAACGGAGACATTGCATATTCATTTGTTAATAATATTGACAACAAAATCCTCGACATTTTTTATTTGGACGAAATTACGGGGGAGATAATCGTAAAAGGTGTTGTAGACTTCGAAGAAAAGAACACTTACGAGATAGATATACAGGCATCGGATAAAGGATCGACTCCATGGACTGTAGATAGTAGCGTCATCGTAAAAGTTGTCGACGTAAACGACAATGCACCCGAGATCGAAGTGACGTCATTTTCCAACACTGTTCCCGAGGATTCGCGTCCGGGAACAGTCATAGCGCTCATTAGTGTAAATGATGTTGACTCTGGTCGCAATGGGGATGTTTTCTGCACATTGCCCGAGGACATTCCTTTCAAACTGGTAGCATCTTTACAGGGTAATCTGTTCTCTTTGGTGACCAAGTCACCTTTGGACAGAGAAACAATTCCTCAGTATGAAATTACCGTAACTGCCAGTGATGGCGGTCAGCCGCCTCTGTCTTCATTTAAAACTATAACCGTAGGGGTGTCGGATGTGAATGACAACAGCCCAGAGTTCTCTCAGAACCCCTACACATTCTACCTGTTGGAGAACAATGTCCCTGGTGCCTCTGTGTTCACTGTGAGTGCCTCTGATCGGGACCAGAACGAAAACTCACTGGTTTCATATAATATTAGGAAAGATGGCAGCGCTGACAACAACATGGCATCATATCTAAATATCAATCCTGAAAATGGGAATATTTACGCACTTAAAAGCTTTGACTTTGAAACTCTGAAAACCTTTCAGTTCCAAGTGGTTGCCAAAGATTCAGGAACACCATCACTAAGCACCAATATCACAGTGAATGTTTACATTCTGGATCAGAACGATAACGCTCCAGTGATCTTATCTCCGATCAGCGCTAACGGTTCCGCTGAAGGCGTGGAGGAGATTCCCCGCAATGTGAACGCAGGCCATTCGGTGACTAAAGTGAGGGCCTATGACGCTGATATAGGATACAACGCCTGGCTCTCATTCTCACTGCAGCACGTTCCAGACCCCAGTCTGTTTGGTTTGGAGCGATATACAGGAGAGATCAGGACGCTTCGCTTATTCACGGAAACAGACGAGGCTGAGCATAAACTGGTCATACTGGTAAAAGACAATGGGAACGTTTCACTGTCAGCAACAGCAACTGTGATTATTACTGCCGTGGAGCCCAAAGAGGCGTTTGCAGCTTCTGATATTAAAAACACAGTAAAAACCGAGGAGGAGAACAATGTAACTTTTTATCTGATAATCACACTGGGGTCAGTTTCAGCGCTCTTTCTCCTGAGTATTATCGGTTTGATAGTGATGCAGTGCTCCAAACCTCCAGACTATTCGTCCAAATATTGCCGGGACTCCAATTACGCAGACACGAGCGGGAACGGGACACTGTGTCACAGCATCCAGTACAGATCCGGAGACAAACGGTACATGTTAGTTGGACCCAGAATGAGTATCGGTTCTGCTATTGTCCCCGGCAGTAATGGGAATACTCTGGTCGTTCCAGATCACAGAAGGAGAATCTCAGGAGAGGTAAGACAGTTATTAACAATGCAAAGTGTATGAACATAAGAAAAAACCTTATATGAGTGCTGTGGACACATCCTGGGAATAAACTGCAACATTGAACTACAATAACCAAAATACACTATAACTAGGGCTGTAGTCTTGAGAATGTAGCTTTAAACAAATAGCCAATAAGTACATGAGTATTCATTTCTCCAGTAGAATCATTGGTCATTGAGCCAGCAATACATTATTGATAAAGAGATGAATCTCATAATCAGACTTCTGTGAGAGTATTTCTTTTCTGGGCCCAAAGCTAGCTGGGCTGCTCTGATTGGACACTGGCTCATAGCCTTGGCAGACTGCTCATTGTCTGGATTCAGCTATTGATAGCATTACCTGCCCCAGAAGCACCATCACATACAAACATTTGCTTTAATTGTGTGTAAAGTGTGGTGTGGTGAACTGGAAATGGATATCTACTGTAAGGGACTGGGCACTCTGTCATTATCGCCATCCTACCGCACTGCAGGACACAGTGCATTGATTATGCTCTGTGGCACCTGTCTGGAGCAGAGACGTGTACTGAGAAACACCTCTCCCCCTGAATCTCTCTTCTCAACAAAACTCCAGACTCCAGTCCCCCTTGTGAAAATCCTGCAGCTCCCCCAACCCCTCGACAGTTTCTGACAGATTTCTGACAGTTTTCCCACCTCTTTTAAGCAGTTCGCCCATAAAACCCTGCAAATGTCCTGTCTATGGCTTCACTAACAGATTCAGCATCTGCTGCAGCAATACATAATAGCAAATTGGGCCTAAATGTCATGTTGATGTGTATATATAAATAACCTTTTCAGTATTTCATCTTGAAACAGTTTTCTGTTTTTCTGCTTGTTTATTTCTCACGTAATTTTCACATTGTCCCTGAATTATTTGCGAATGAAGACATAAAACATCCTTGTTTCTTCTAAGAAAATAAGCAATACATATAATCCATAAATATTCTATTGGGCTCCTGCTTGCTGGCAGTGCTCAGTGCTGTGAGCGGCTCTGCGTTTATTTTTAGCGGCACGTTTCAGCCAGATCCGTCCAATCGGGAGATGTAGGGTGAGGGGGCAGATACGCCGCGTTAGGGTGAGAGGACACGCTCCCGCTCTGCTGAGAGGGGGCCGGGCCGAGCGCCGCGCTGCGAAGGACAGGCGCTGCATCTGGTGAAGATGCTCAGCTGGAAGGAGCTCGCCGTGTGAGAAAAAAAAAAAAAAACAGGGCTTGGCTGGCTGTGCCGAGCGGAGGCTGCCAGAGGCAGGCCGATGACGCAGTGTGGCGCGTGAGAGTGGGGGAGGGGGAGCGGGGGGGTGGAGGATCTACTTCTGTGTTGCACTCAACACGCTGTGCATTATTCATATTTCTGAGTCCAGAACAGTCCTTCCAATGTGCCCCCGCTCCCTTTCTGGCTGTGCCCGTGGCTATGCGCTGCTGGAGATGATTACCTGCTGCTCCTTTTCCCTCGTCTTGTGTCAGCACGCTCCTCTGTGTTTAAATGCTAATATCTGTGTGTAATATTGTTGGTTATTTCCATCTGCTTGTGTGATGTATCATAGTTATACTCTGCACCATAACGGAAACTAGGTTACCCACAGCCTCCCACTGAAGCGGCGACAGTGTCTCTGTGCTCGAGTTGCAGGAGGAGGCATGAAGAGCAGGGGCTGGAGAGAGAGAGAGAGAGATATGTTTAATCTGAGCAGACTGCAGCACTGGGAGGTGTCTGTCCACATCAGAAGGGTTCATCTCTTTCACATTAGGACCTTACTGAAGAACATTTCTGCATGTGTGGGATTGCATAAGCAGGGTTAATATTATTGTTGCTGTTGTGATAACGTGATGAGCAGGCGGTCTCTGTCACGCTGTAATGTTTAGATGCCTTTACCTGTTCTGCTACTCTCACTCGTAGTGCAGGCCTGTCTGTTCTGCACCCGCTCAGATCAGTTCCTTGCTCGGAAACAGAGGTTTAGAAGCCCAGTGTCTGAACAGGGCCTTTGCTTTGCTTTCCATTGTGGCAGCAAGGTTCCTGTTATCCAGTCCCCCATACAGTCATTCTGAGTGTGTCTGTGTGTGTGTTTTTGTTTAGGCGAGTGTATTTTTATGTCCTATTCAGATAATTTGATCACTGTTATCCCACTTCTTGAAATAGGCTATGCTTTTGCAGGTAACCATACACAACACAGAACACAGCAATATATCAATAAGCAAATGAGTAAAACAATTTAGAAATAAAAGCCTAATACAAGATAAATAAAATCTATGGTGAGAGTTATTGAAAAATGAAAAACATAGTATTCTTAATGTAAATATTTGATATATTGAACAATTTATGGAAATGAATGAGTTAAAAAAAAAAAAAAAACAATTTTTAAACAAAAAACAGTAAGGCCTGGAAAACCCCCTCCTTCATTCTGCCTCTCCTGTTAGAGGCCCCAGCTGCACTGCCAGGCCCAGCTCCAGCTCTCTGGGCAGAGTGGCATGTTTATGGGTCCAATTACAGGGTACTTCCAGTGGTAAAATATTTTGTAAACAGTTTGTTGTTGATAACTGTAATCTATGAGGTATGTAAAATTAACACAAAACTAATACTAACTAATAAGAGAACATAAGCAAAGCCATGCCAACTGAAACATAATCCAGCGCCATGTGCAGCATGATTGTGACATCACCATCTCAATTTTTTAACAAGTGCTAAAGGTGCTAGCTAACTACTAATCAGGGACAGTACAGTAGCTACCTGTAGTAGCAGTTGTTGGATCAATGATGCCCTAATGAGGGAAGAGGAAAGGAGGATAAAAAAATTTCAAATGTCCGTTAGCACAATTAAGACCAAAATGGTGTAACATAAACATATTTTGAGGATGTTTTTAAACACTAATGTGTTAATGGCTTGCTGCATAGCTTCCTCACTGTGGTCTAGTTTGTAGTGCTTAAAGTTTAGACTGTGTGGTTTACCAAATGATCTCTTGTTAGCTAGATGTCATTTATGTACATCTGTCTCTGTGCATAGCTAGACTAGCCAGTTAATTAAATAAACAATGGCGTCACTGCTAGTACAGTGTATTTCAAAGGCAGTAGACTGAAAAAGATGTGGAAATAGGTAACTCTGGCATGATGTAAGCTTGACTGAAGACCCCTCTGTAGAAATGAGCCAGTTACTTTGTCATTAGAGCCTGGCCTACTAAAAACCCATTAGGGAAAACAAAAGCAGGTTTGCTGAGTATTCAGGGTTGGACTCAGGGTCTGAAGTGATACAAAGAGGCAGCAAATGTTCTTTCCCTTCTTTTTTGCTGCCTCCCAGTTTAAATTAAACATTAGTCAGTCACAGAGTAGTGCCACTTAAAGTGCCACTACTTCTAGTTCCTGCATGGTCGAAAATGGGTTCAGTCATTACACTGAGTCCTGCGCATTCAGGGGGGCTGATGGTCTGGGTCTCACAGCTCCTAACTTCTTTGGATTCCAGCTTCTTACTACTGATAAAACAGTTGCAGATCAATACAAGGGCCTAACTAACTTTGGTTACCCTGTATTAAAAATGACACTTTAGACCAGCGACTTTAGACCTCTCCTGGAGGACCCCTTGTCCCTGCTCCAACACAGCTGATTTAAATGATCTGTTTGTTATTAAGCAGCTTCAGGAGTTCATAATGAGTTAATCATTTGAATCAGCTGTGTTGGAGCAGGGAGAGATCTAAAACATACAGGACAAGGGGTCCTCCAGGAGAGGTTTGGGAAACGCTGCTTTAGACAATTAGGTAGTTACTGCATTGTCTAATGTTAGTTGACTTGGGCACTTCACTTGCAAGCTACCACTGTCTAACATTACTGCATCATTTAATTATGTAGTTAGTACCTAGCTGGCTAACTTGCTAACTGCATAAATGAGGACACAATGCCACTATTTTACTTGCTGATTAATATTGAGAATGGGGTGTTGCAAGGTTCATGTAATCTATAAATTATGTGGCACCCGCTCACTTTCCAAACCCTTGCAATATCTAACTAGCTACCTTGTGTAACTGTCATGTCTAAGTTATTCACTGACTGCAGTGCTTGCTTTGTGGCAGTGTCTTGCTGCTATAGTGCAAAAGTAATGAACTGCTTTGTATTATTGGACATTTTTCACCCTGTGAACACACACATGAATGCGGGGTGTCTCAGTGAACTGTCTGACAGGATTGAGCACAGGAAAACCTGTCATTTACCTGTATCTATCAGAGCAAAATATCAACAGTGGGCCAGGCCAGTGATGCAGTTGGGCAGGCCTGTAATAGGGTGGTGTTCTTTAGTATATATTAGCTTGTTTGTGCTTTTCTTCAGTATGTTTTAGCATGTCTCTCTGCTTTTCTCTAACACGTGTTAGCACAGCGTGGGTCATATTCTCAAACTTGTGGATCTGCGTTTTGGACCCCTTTATAGTTCCACTGTGCTGATGTTTTACATTTTTGTGTTGTGAATTCACTTAGTGAATGTTCTGTGAATGCATTTACCAGTTTTATATGGTTTATTCCTGCTGTTACACAGAGTGCCACCATGTTCCTCTCGGGCTGTGAGGAAATGGTCTCTGACCCTATTCTGCAGTCTCTGTGGTCAAAGCCTTATTGACTCTCTGTGTGAAAGTATGTATCTCAGGCTGTGCTGTGGTGCGCTGTGTTGAAGCAGGACATGCAGCTGAAAGACTCAGTTGCTGCCTGTATGTAATATTTCTTTGTATGTGTCTTCTGGGTTTGTCATATATGAATCAGCCTCGGGGAGGGCCAGCTGAGGCCAGTCCTTCAGCAAGGCCCATTGTTGCTTACAGGGAGGTGAGAGATGTGATGGACTGTGATCTGACAGTCATGCAGGTCCAGCAGGCTGGACAACATCACATCACTGCCCTCTTTACCACTCTCAGTCTCTGATGTTGTCACTCAGAGAACGCCTGGTGTGATAGGTCTCTGGGTGCATAAACGGCTGAGGCCTACAACGCCCCCATGTGGGCTTTCCTGCTCTCAGTACCTCTTCCTGTACAGCTGAGAATTTACACACATGCACACACCCACACACAAACGCACGCACAGATACGTACATACACACATACTCTCTCACACACATGCACACACACGTACGCATACACATACACACATATACACTCATACTCTCTCTCTCACACACACAAAGGCAGTGTCTGTGAGCTCATATGAACGCTTCAGCTGTTCATTCAGCTGGCCATCAGGGATTAATGGTTTATTTATAGAATGCGTTCTTTCACTCCATCTAATTAATGCTGGCAATTCATTAGGAATTACGCTCGTTTGAAGAGTCTGTCTCGGGGGAGCCAATTTTGACCCAGAGATTTTTAATGTGGAGATGCGAGTAAATAAAGAAAGCAGGCAGGGGAAGATTCATGCTGCAGACATTTAGTTAAACCAACAGAAGTCACGCCCGTTGAGTGTGGAGCAGTGATGTGATTTGCAGCACGTGTAGCGATGTTCGGCCTTGCATGGCCTGGAAGATGAGGAGGCTGGCAGCGTGGGAGGGAGACTGCAGAGCAGGTCTGCAGTTACAATCAGCCCGAGCCTCTGGGGAGGCCAGCACAGCATCCTGCTTCGGTCAGCACATCCTCCTCAGGCAGGATCACAGCCACCCAAAAAACGGGGCCCTCGCTGGAAGGCTGGCTGTGCCGTGGCTTATCTTTGCTGCTCACGGTTCAGCCAGGTTCACATTGCGAGAGCTTCCTGCGGGTGAGCTGCACCTGCCCTGGTCTCTCTGCTGTTCGGGGCTCAGGGTTGGGTGAGGGGGAGGGAGGGGGGTGGGGGCTGGGCTGGGGATGGGGAGGTTGGGGGGGGGGACCGTGTGGGAGGTGCTCACTGTCACGCGTTGCTATCATAACGGGAGCTGATCACCATGGTAACAGCGTAAGACCGGCTGTTTTTCACATCTGATGAGTTTTCATCAAAGCGCCACCTGGATCCTGCAGAGGCACGGCTCTCCAGACTCACTCTCAGTGCTCTGTGACTCATTACACAGGCTCTGTCTGTGCCTCATTGTAGAGGCTCTGTCTGTGACTCATTAGAGAGGCTGTGACTCACTATTGTGCTTATGCTTCGATTCCTTTGTTTACGGTGCTGCCTTTCAGCTGCACGCTCTCTCCCTCCTCCTCTCTCACCCTCTCCCTTTCCCTCTCTCCTCTCCCTCTCCCCTCTCCTCCCTCTCTCCTCTGCTGCCTGTCAGTGCTGAATAATGGATTCAGGACCACCCCGTCAGCTGATGGCAGCGACGCTCTCCCCCTGTCAGGGGATTTTACACCTCCATTAAATCTCTCCAGCTCTCTCTTCTATCACTCAATTCAAATTCAGATTCAGACAGGCTTTGTTAGCATGGCCATACAGATGGGCAATAATTCAAGAGAGAGTGTGGAAGAAATTCCTGTAGACCCATTCATTATGTTTAATCTGATATAGGCTAGCCTTCTGTTGTTTTAGGCATATGTGACTAATGTGGCTTCTGCTGATTCCCCTTAACAGTTACTCAGCTTTGCCATCAAGGATGACACTGTGCGCGCCATATTTCTAGCTTATTTATGGGGCACTGTTATCTTGTGAGATTGGACATCTAGTTTGTCATCTTTTGTGAGAATGTTCCCACCATATGTATCCTGTCACGATTACTTTACTCACAGTCTTTTTATTTTTTTAACTCTAGGACAAAATATATATTTGACCTTGCCTGTGCTTTAGTTAGAGAGCTGCAGCGCTCTGCACTTCTCTCCATGATGTGCAATAAAACTTTATCCCGACTGAAGTCACTGGTTGTCTGAGAATTATTCAACAGAAAGGGATAATTCAAAAAATTAAAAAGGTTTTTTTTTCTCTAAGCATTTGTAATTTATTACAATGTTGAAAAAAGTGCATCTCCTTCCAGCTAACCTGTGACCACATAGCCTTTCTTCTTTTGGGAGCCATGTTTTCTTATGTCTGCCTTTCTCCATGGCCAGGCTGTGGTCACTGAGTCTGTACTTAATCAGAGTCTGTCTCTGCTTTGTATCTCTGATGGTGAATAGATACTCTGACAGTGAAGAATTTTGTCTAAGGGTCTGATAGCAGTTAAGTTTGCCTTGCAATTTTGTCTCAGTGTCCTAATGTTACAAACAGAGGTTTTTGGCTTGTTTCATAACCTGGTTGATTCTGATTAGCAGGCATTACTAGGTTAGCGAGCTCTAAAACCAGTTGACTGAGAAGGCTCCTTTCAGGGATATTTGTACAGATTTCTGTAGGTAGATTTTCTGTTTGGTGCTAGTCTGAGTTTAGTTGAGTGTGCTTGAATGGACCTCAAATCTCACTTCCTTACAGTACAATTGACTGGGTTAAACAAGCATTTTGAACAAAGTCTGTTTGGTATGTCAGTTTTGTTGAATTTTCTTTGCAATATTGTCGTGAATAGTGTATTGGCAGAAGTGGACACCCTGGCTTCAGAAAGTAAAACTCCTGACACGTATTTGTTCCACCCATGCACTACCCCAGCTGAATTTAATTAGCACAACTCTTCAGCCAGGTAGAGGAGCTAATTAGTGAAATCACCTTGTTTAGTGAATGGCTAGAACAAATACATGGTAGGACTTTTACTTTCTGAAGCTGGGGTGTCCACCTTTGTGTATTGGTCATTGGCGTGATTGTGCACAATGATGAACTGAAAACTCAGTAGCTTGCCTCTGTGCTACTGCACCGGATGGACAGAACCTCCTGACCAGAGGGGTGTCAGTGGAACAGATACTGTGTTACCTCTCCCTCTCTCTCTCCCCCTTCCTCTCGCTCTCTCTCTCTCTCTCTCCCTCCATCACTCTTTCTCTCCCATGCTGTCTGTCTCCCTTTCTCTCCCTGTCCATCACTTCCCTTTCTCTAGTACTCCTTCTCTCTTTCTGTCCCTCTACCTCTCTCCCTCTCTATATTGCTCTTTTTCCCCTCCCTAATGCTGTCCTTCAGAACCCCAGAGCTAGAGAGTCTTGGAGGCATTGAGGAAGAAAGCAGTGTGCACTGTCTGTGTCAAGGATGATTCACTGTCATCAGGCTGGGCTTCAAGGTGGATTGAGGCTATTGGGCTGGTCCTCTCCTCTAAAGGTCACCGGAAGTCCCTGTACAAGCATCTAACTGAAATGCAGACACAGAACTATAGCTACACAAAGACATCTGGCACACCTAGACCCAATAGTGAGGGGGTTGCACTTGTGTTCACAAGTCAAAACACTCGAACACTTTTTCTGTTCATTGTCCCAGATTGATGTAGCTCTTCTCTCTTTTAAAAAGAGGTTTGAGTCTTTGAGTGAAGTCTTTTCATTTAAATAGTTCATTGTAGGATCTGTGTATAGAATTCAGAAGAGAGCTTTTGTCATTTGTTTAATTTTTTGTCTGGTGTGACAAAGCTGTCCATCTGGAAAACCTGGAAAAACTGTATTCTTGGGTGGGAGGCAGTGGATCCTGGCAAAATGATGAAAGGTTGCTTACTGGCCACCTGGGGACTGAGCATTTGTGCTATAGTTCGGTGGGCAGTTTGGCTGGTTTTATGAGTATGTGGGAGGAGATTTATGTGCAGTAGGTGTAAATGATCTTTCTTTTAGATTTTGCTTGTTTGCTTGTTTTGGTTTTCTGCTCCTTTGGTGTTGTGGTTTCTGCTTTTGTGGTGGGGCCGTCAAGGGTGTGTTGCTGTTGTTGTTTTTTTGCTACCTATTTTCAGAATGAATTGTGGCAATCCTGTATTGTAGTTATTTCAATATCTGATCTTATGTTCTTGTGATATTAATATATGTCCCTGTATTCCAGCTATAATAATATCTGATCCTTTATCTCAGCAATAGTAATCTCTGAACCTGCACTACAGTAACAGTAATATCAGATGCTGTACTGTGGTTATATTAATACCCAGTGCTTTATCCTGGTTATATTAATATCTGTGCCTGTATTCCAGGCATATTAATATCTGATCCTGTGGAGTATTCATTTTACGCCCACATTTGATATGTGCGCTTGATCATCAGCACAGAGTATCTCATGGCAACCAGTGCATGTTTCCCAGAATGCAATGCTCTGGTGTCTGTACTGTACTGTCAAAAGCATGTGAGCAGAGCATCTTTCCAGTGCTTTCCTTTAAAGGGCCCATCGCTGGTGCTGATTGGACAGCAGCTGGGCTTGAAAGGCCCACATATCTATCTCTATGTTGTATGTGTGGTGCATTTCTGAGCGTGTGCAGTGTGTCCATCCTGGAGGAGCTGGTGAACTAGTCTCCACTGTGCACTGTCCTCTCAGACGAAGTGTTTGTCTGAATTTAATATTTGGTGTTGCTAAAAATACCCATGCTTATGCATGATAAAAACCCTGCTCATTTCTATCAATGCTGTATATGCATACATCAAAAGCACAGAGTGTAGGTAGGTTATTAATAGAATAGGTTATTCAAATTTTTATTGCATGTATATTATTAATAGCAGGACGCTTTGGGAGGGTGGACAAATGTCTCAGTCTGTTCTCTCCTCAGAGACTCAGTATGTAATGGGTGGGGCACATTAAATCCCTTCCCACAGTGCCCACAAGGACACACAGGCCCTGCTAGCGCAGTAAGTGGGTCAGTGCGGAGTGAGTGTGGAGGCTGCAGAACAATCCACAGCATCCTCTGAGATCCAGCCGCCATTTCAGAGCTCTCCAGGAGGGGGAGCCATGCGGAACACATATCCACACAACCGCTGTTCAAATCAGCTGACCAACCACACACAGGACAGTGGCTGCTGATTGGTGCACGGTGTGAAGAGTTTGTGGGTCAGCCCGGGCCTGACCTCAGGACGGCTCACGTAGCAGAGTTAGCTCATCAATATCACAGACGCCTGGTTTTGCAGGCCTGTCTTTGTGCCCTACATAAAGAGAACAGACTGATCTGGGATCAGCACTGCGGTGGACACTAACAGCACTCAGGCAGGCTGCTAGGCCGCAGGGGAGCTCTGCTGCACTTTGGGCTCCTTTGAGAAACTGAATAAATTCCTTTGAATCATGCATTTAAAACAGTCCCCTGAATCATGTATTTAAATAAATCATACAGAGAGCCTCCTGCATAGCACTCAGTCAGTCTACATCACTGTCAAAGCAGATGATTTGCTCCTGGACTCTCTGAACAGTTGAAGAATCCAGCATTAAATTCCATGTGCTGTTGCAGTTAGAGCCTCGAAGTTGTGTGGTTGAATTCCTACCCCTGTGACTGCTGCACAAATGGTGTGTGTCACATCTATACAGGAGAGGGAAGGATATCTGCTGACCAAAAGAATGATATAGAACATTTAAGGCTGGAAGTACAGCTTACTTTACATTCTGGGCCTGCCTTTTAGCTCATCCAATCAGCACAGAGCCTCTCGCTGGTGACCTTTGAAATGTGGATGCCGGCCAGTGACAGGGAAGCCATGTTTGTGTGCATGGAAGCATGTGCATCATCATCATCATCATCATCATCATCATGGGGTACCAGTAGTGCCAACTGGTATGTCAATAGTGGGCCAAATTGATCACTGAGACACTCAGATACAGCTGGGTTTGTGAATCTGTCCGTTCTTGTAATGCACAGATATGTGTAGTTTATTTCAATGCGTATGCTTAATATTTACAACTAAGTCAGTGACTGCTGACCACTGGCCATTCTCATGACAATATCCTGTGCTTGGGTCAGTTTTGTTTTCAGCAACTGAACGTTATATTTTCTGAGAGGACAGTCCTGGTAATTTCTCAGGCTAGTTTAAAATAAAAACGTACAAAGTGCACCCACTCACACACAAACCCGCCCACCTACGCCGAATTCCTCAATGTGATTTATGTAACCATAAGAGCTGCGAACTCTCAGGTCTTCTGTGACGTTTCTTATCTGTTCTCAAACCTGTACCTGTGGTATGAGTCTATGCAACAGATGTCACAGCTGAAGACAGCACCCTCTCTCGTCCCCTACCATTTTGGTGTGATTGTCGACCCATGTTCCCTGTCTATGACAGTCATGTGATTCAGCCTGTCATAGCAGTGCAGGGTCAGGAGGTCACTGATGAAGGGACAGATCTGTGCTGATGGGCCAAGACTGATGGGTCCATGTGCATGAGGCAATTAGGACAAAGTGAACACATGGCACTGTACCAGTGACCTGTTAAACCAGCTAAGAAATCAATGGTTATATGGATTCAGCCTCTGGAAACAAACATAAACACACGCACACATACACACATGCACACATACAGCACACATGTACACACAAGCACGCATACAGAGGTCAGAGGTCGGGCCCTGGAGCATGGCTGTCATGGAAATAAGTGGACTACAGTGGTGCTGTTTAATAATCCAATAGGAGTTTGGTCTTTCCCCTGATCAATAACAGCTCCCTACCCTCCAGGAGATATGGAATTGCATGGTGTCATGTAAGCAATTCCTTATGAGTACATTCAGGACAGCACAGAGGACAGGCCTGTGGCTTGTAGAATTGTGGGGGATGGTGTTTGTTCCCCTGGGGGGTCAGGACTGAAAATCATCTCCCCAGCTTACATACCTCACCGGCAGGCTGGTTCTCTCCTGCAGGGTGAAAACAAGCGAAAATTCCACCGTGTGCGAAGCTCCCATGGTGATCATTCTGTCTTTTGTGATTGGATGTGATAGGTGTGGATGAGCTGGGTGCATGTGTATGTGTGTGTGTGTGTGTGTGTGTGTGTGTGTTGGGGGGCACAGGCTTTGATCAGCGATCTTGGTCCTTTTATTTTGAGGCCCTTCAGCCTGCTGTACCAGACATGCTTGCATCCTGTGTGTGTCTCTGACGGCACACCTGTATCACCTCTCCATCGGGCCTTAGTGCAGTCTGGCATGATGCCAGCAAACGGCATTATGGCCAGTACATGCCACAGCTGGCCTAGCAGGTGCATCCTGCACTGATTATGAGTTTGTAGAATCAAACTGCTGCACCATCTGTCTTTAACCTTTTATGATAACATTGAACAAATGTTGCTATTATGTTAAGGTAAGGTTATTTTTATTCCTCCGTTACATACAGCAGATGTTTTAAGTTCCTGGAAAAGCTCTATATAAGTTTAAGTTAGGAAAACAAGCAGATGTGGTGCACAGACTGCTGTGAGGCTGGTCTGAATCTGGGTCTCAGTCTGAGCTTGGGGCTGTGACCTATCTCCAGTGATGGATTCAGAATGTACACTTTGGGATGGATAACTCATATTGTCTGGTGAAATGTGCTGGTTTGCCTGAATCTGGTTTGTCTTTTGGCATGGGGGTAGTGTGACATTGCAGTGTCCTGACCAAACTCCCAATCAGGTTTATTAACCCTTTTGCACGTACAGTCACACTGGTGTGATTAGCCATTTAGCATGTATGGAAAAACTGGAGTGATTAGAACACTAGATTAGAAAAGTTGTAGCTAATGTTAGCTTTGAGGAAACAGATTTAGTGTTAAAAATATTGCAAATGCAGCGGTAAAAACTATGAGAAGCTTATAAAGTCTAATGAAAACATAACAAACCATGTAATTTAACACAAGTGCTACATAGCAGAAAATAAGTTACGTGCGAAAGGGTTAATTACTCCCTTCATTTACGCCTTGGCTGTGTGGTGAGTGTTCTGGTGCAAAATGGCTGCCATGCCTCACCTAGTGGTGGGGGATGAGGTGAGTTCCCCCTTCACTGTGCAGCACTTTGAAACCCTTGAAAGGCACTATATAAATGTAGTCCATCATCATCATCCCTGAGTCACTGCATGTGAGGGGTTATGGTCAGAATAATCATCCTTGAATTGCTGCACATGAGGGGGCGTGGTCAGAATCATCATCCCTTTGTTACTGCACATGAGGGGGTGTGGTCAGAATCATCATCCCTTTGTTACTGCACATGAGGGGGCGTGGTCAGAATCATCATCCCTGTGCTACTGCACAAGAAGGGGCGTGGTCAGAATCATCATCCCTTTGTTACTGCACATGAGGGGGCGTGGTTAGAATCATCATTAGGGGGTGTAGCCAGCATAATACTTTTAGAAAGGAAGGTATTGGAGTCACCCCAAGCCTCAGAATGAATCTGAGCCAGCTGACCTTTTCACAGCTCCGTCTGTAGCTCTCTGTGTGAGCACCAGTGTGCATGCTAGTGAGGATGTGAGCGTGTGTGGTTTGTACAACAGTGGCATGCATAGGGAGATCAGTGAAATTTAGGCAGCAAAGGCAGGCTGTCCGTTTGAGTCTTTGTTTTGTGTTCTTTTCCACTCCTGCAGTCTTACTCTGTAGGATGAAAGGCGGGTTAATCTTTTATTCCTGTCCTGAATGCTGTGACAGCACTGAGTAACTCCTGCCATGCTAATGAAGCGAGGCTGAGTCACTGAAAGAGAAGTAAGCAGGACAGAGAGGGGAGAGAGAAAGACAGATAGGCATGTAGAAGCCAGAAAGACAGAGAGGGATTTAGAGAAAGAAATGTACCCTGTACAGAGAGGGATGGTGAGAAAGAGGGATACTCTGGATACACAGAGAGGGGGAGAGATAAAGAGGGATACTCTGGCTACACAGAGAGGGATAGGGAGTGAAAGAGGGATACTCTGGCTACACAGAGAGGGATAGAGAAAAAGAGGGATACTCTGGCTACACAGAGAGGGGTAGAGAGAAAGAGGGATACTCTGGCTACACAGAGAGGGATAGAGAGAAAGAGGGATACTCTGGCTGCACAGAGAGGGATAGAGGGTTAATGTGGCCCTGTTTCTGTCAGTTGCTGTCCATGGTTCTGAAGAGCTGCTGCTGGCTTAGGGCTGTTCTCTGGTAGGACAGGGATAGCAACACAACAGCGATTAGCCAGCAAATTCCTGCTTTAAATGCATTAACATTACAGGACTACTAATATTAAATTAACAGACTTAGTGAACGGAGTGTTCCAGAGTGCCTGAACATGCTTTTACTATATATGTGTCCAAAGAACCATTCAAATCAATTAGCAAAACAACTGTGAACCTATTAGAACAGCACTGTAAAGCACTCTGAGAACTGAGCTGAAGGAAGGCTACAGGAGGCCCACAGCAGATTTCACTTAGCAAAAGCTCTCCTTTTACTCTAGTCAAAGTCTCCAGGATTAAAGTGTGTGTATTGTGAAGAGGCAGCTGTGAGGGGCTATGTTTAAGTAAAGCTGCTCACTGTGTCCTCACTCAGAAACACCCCAGTGTTCAGCAGTCAGACACAGGATTACACAGACTCCTCTGTTCTCCTGTTCCTGCCTCTCTCTCTCTCTCTCTCTCCCCCGCTCCCCCTCTCTGTCTCCCTCTCTTCTCCTTGTGTCTCTCTCTCTCCCCCCTCTCCCCACTGTCTCCCCCACTCTTTCATCCCTCTCCCTCTCTCCATCTCTCTCTCTCTCTCTGTCTCCCTGCCACCCCTCCTCTTCTCTCCCCCCTTTCTCTTTCATTCTCCCTAGTCTCGTGGGAGATTCTTGTAATGTGACTTGGTTGAGACAGTCAGACATGTTTTTGTCCACTGCAGAAGATTACATGGCTTGCTGTGTTTTCTTACTTTGTTTTCATGTGATGGAGCATGATTTCACTAATGAACTGTTCATTTTTTGACCCAAGTATGTCTACTCAAATAGAATGGCAGTTTGTTTGGTGGATTATTTATTCTGGTCAGGCCAAGCTGGCAATTTGGAAGACCTGAAAGAACAAGCTTCTTGGGTCTGGAACTGTTGAACCCTTGCGGATGATGTTTGGTTTGGTAACTGCTTACTTGTAAATTGAGTTTGCCTACCATGAGCTTACTGACCATGAGGCTGATATTATCTCTGTATGCAGTTTGGGGGATTTCTTCTGCAGAGGCATAGATGCCAATAAAATGTAGTTGAATTTGTAACCTTCTCTGTGTAGATGACAGCTAACATTTCACTGCTGCGTTTTAATGGACTGCTGTGTCCCTTGGATGAGGGTCACCCTTGATGGTTTGTTTTAACTTATTACAGTTTTTCCCGATTGCTAAGACACATTTTCTGAAACCATTCACCATTTTCTCAAAACTACACACACATTCTCAAAACGTCATTCTCATCTGTACAACCAGCTAACTTTCTGGTTGAAATCAAACTTTGCCCTCAGACAATACACATAAGCAATCAAAAGCACATACTACATGACTGCCTCTTAGACACTAGAGGGATTAATTCAAAATACTCTTACCAAAATGAGTGGCATGGCGGTGGAGGACAGTCTTGATTACTGATTGCAGCACATAGAGTCACATTGCCTCCTCTCTGGCCAGGAACCTTCACAAGGGCACGGTGACCAATGATGTTTTCTGTCCGCTTCTACGTCTTGTTGTGAGGTTAAACCCTGCCTCATCAACAAAGATATACTCATGGGGTTGAGGCATCCCATCAAGTTCAAAGATCACATGCAAACAAATGGCCCCATTTATAGGGATCCTGTGATTCTGATTGGTGTGTCACTAATTTAGTGGCTTTGTGTTTACACTTGGGAAAAGGTGTGCTCTTTGAGTTTGGATGATAATGACTTGAATGTATTGTATTGGTTGCGTGTGTTTGCTGAATGAACATATAGTGCAGTGAATGATTCATTTGGCCACTTTTGCATAGAGTTTTGCAGAAAGTGTTTTACACATAGAAACTTGTGAAAACATGTGAATAGTGTTTACAGTTGTGAGAAAAGTGTGTATCTTTTGAGAAATGAGGCAAGGCTATAAGTTTTCTTGTTGAGGGAACCGGTTGTAGTGTGTTAGCAATTGGGAAAAACAGTAATAATTCCATTATATGAATTGTTTGTTTTTGGCTAGGGGCAATAAAGAAGAGCTAAAATTTGAATGCTGCTCTGTTGGCCCACACTGATGATGTCACTACAGTTATTGGGGCACCCTGATTATGTCACAGTGTTGAGTGTTGAGTGCTGCAGGCTTATGAGAAGGCCTCTTCAGCCAAAGTTAGCCTGATAGAGGTAGTGAGACTTTACCACCACAACTCTCAGGTAATGTCTAGCAGGGGTGGATGGATTTTGGGTTCCTGGGCGCTGATGACTTCAGGGAAAAGTTTCTCAGTACTGGCTCCACACTGGTGGAATGAGCTTCCTGCCGAGATTCAGACAACAGACCCCCTGGACGCCTTCAAGAAAGAATTTAAAAGTCATCTTTTCAAGCTGTATCTCTAGCCTACCTACCTCCCTGTCTATGTCTATCTATCCCATCGATTGCTATTTTCATTAATAAAAAAAGCACTCCACACTAGCTTAGCACTTAACTTCGTATCTTACTGACCTCTTGTAATACTTTGCGATAACTACTCTTAGCATAGTGATGCACTTATTTCGAAGTCTCTTTGGATAAGAGCGTCTGCTAAATGAAGTAATGTAATGTAATGTAATGTAATGGAAAAGTGGCAATGATTAGTGTAGAAGGTGTGTGCTCAGTTGTCTGAATGGAAATGTTTTCTACATCAGGTACTGTATAGGGGAAGGGATCCCCCATCAGATCAAGGCCAGACAGCAGAGCCTTATGGACCTATTTTGCTCCAGACAGCATTTTGGGGATGGGTGTGGGGGGGGGGGGGGTTGGTTTGTGGTGGCAACACTATGTGGGTACTTGGTATGTTTTGAGATATCAAGGAGTGCTGTCAGTTTTTGGGGGAGATATAAGGTGATGTTTATTGGCCGTAGTTTGTGGTGTCAAGGAAAAGAAAAATGGTCTTACTGAATGTTTTGTTCAGGCAAGCCAAGACGGTAACATTGTTGTCGTGGAAACACAGAATTGCAGGGAGGGGATTGACTGAGCCTGCAGTCATAACCAAATGTTTCCTTTCATCCAGCCTGGTAACTGACTTTGCCTACTGTTCAGTAAGAGATGGTTTGATGTATTAGGGCTGTATTTTTAAGCGTCTTTTCTGTTACATTAATATTTGTTCTTTGTTTGGTATACTTGTTATTCTTTCTGTTGTGTCCATTTCTGTCATTTTGTTTTTTTTTATTATATGTCTTTGCTTTCCTTTACTTTTGGTAGCTATTTTTATACATTATTCATGTCAGACATACATTTAGATTGCCAAAGCAAAACAGTCATTCTTACTTCTTCAGTATACATAAGAATACATACATAAAAGACAAAAAAAAACCAGTGATGTGATCTCTACTTCGCTCTCTCTCTCAGCTCAGTTTAATGGTGTTGGACAAACAAAACTAGTGTTACCAAGCCAACAATCCAAACAATGTTAAGTCTCTTTCTCACCCCTCCCTATGTTTTTCTGTGTTTCACTCTCCTATTGGCTACTTAGACCTAAGAGAACTTTTGACAGTTCAGTGCAGGTGAATTTGACAATGCAATGACATTTGACAGTGAAGTTGCATTTGACAGTGCAGTTGCATTTGGAAAACAATCTGCCCCCACTCTCATTGCTGCTTAAAAGGCCAGGACCCTGCAATGGTGTGTCCTCTATAGGATCCTTTCCACAGACTGCATTCTGCACCGCTCTGATACCAGTGTGGGTCTGACTATGTCTCTATGGGGCTGGGAGGAGACTGTGTGACATGTGTTTGTGGACTCCTGCTGGCTGGTGCCTCTAATTTGGTTTATGATTTACTAGCACCTTCTCATGCTGCATTGAGGAAGTTATGTCTGCATGTAATGTCATACACACTTACGTTCTGGACTTTGTACGTTAGGGCAGCAGTGTGGAGTAGTGGTCAGGTGCAGTCAGCTACAGTCACCGTTCTGTTTGGTCCATGTATGATGAGCGCTGCACAGACTGCAAATTCTCTGCAGCATCAGTCAGACTCGGTGATGTGTGGACACGTGAAATGGGAGCGGTTTCTGCAGCTATGCCCCACTGCATCACAGAGACTGATACGGTGTGACAGGTCAGTCACCCAGGGGGCGTGAGACACCTGTCTTCATTTTAACCCCCCCCCCCCCTCCTTGCGGAGTGACTGCCACCCTCCCCTCAGGGGTGTGGCGTCCTTTTACAGCGAGAGACACCCCTCCCTCTCATCAGCCTGATCATCCTGAGCTCTGCTTATTGCCAAACCTGATTTGCTGACCTCCTGCACCTTGGTGGAAATTCATCTGACATCCTCCTCGCAGTCTGTTTGATGCCACATTAGCTCAGCGTGCTTCAGAAAGACTCACTTTACATGACAATGGATTTAAATTCCTTCTCTCTGTAGATGACCTGGTTTTGCTCGCTCCCACAGAACAGGGCCTGCAGCAGGCTTGGGGGGGCGGAGGCTTCTCCGGGAAAGACAGAATGCGCACACTCAGAAATGCACCACACAAAACACAGAGGGAGAGACGTAAGCTTACCAAGCCCGGCTGCTGTCCAATCAGCACCAGCAACAGGACTGCTCAAGCCTGGCTGCTGTCCAATCAGCACCAGTGATAGGACCTTCCAAGCCCAGCTGCTGTCCAATCAGCACCAGCGATGGGCCCTTTAAAGGAAAGCACTGGAAAGATGCTCTGTTCACAGGCCTGTGGCAGTACAGAGCAGCCAGACCAGAGCGTTGCATTCTGGGAAACATGCACTGGTTGCCATGAGATACTCTGTGCTGATGAACAAGCGTATATCAAGCGTGGGTGTGAAATGAATAGTCCGGAGAATCAGATATTAATATTCCTTTAATACAGGGACAAATATTAATATAACCAGGATAAAGCACAATGTATTAATATAACTGCAGTACAGCATCTGATATTACTGTTACTGTAGTGCAGGTTCAGACATTACTATTACTGAGATACAGGATCAGATACAATTATGGCTGGAATAAAGGATGGGATCACAGTCCATCTGATATCCCCTCCACTGTTTGTCTAGCAACACCGTATATATGCTAAACTGTAATATATAACACTCATCTGTTCCCTGATAAATGCCCAAAACATTAAATCACAGACCTACCCCGCTCCAACCCCCCCAAGAATACTTGCAGCATATTGTCGGAGAAGAAACGCCTCACTCTTACTCCAGCTCACCTCTCTCTTCTACTGTTTCTCCCTGTTCTCCCTCTCAAATTCAGATTCATTTTTCAGATTCATCAATTCAAATGCTTTATTGGCATGGCTGTTTCAATGATAAAAATATTGCTAAAGCAATCCTTCTTATAATGAGGCGTATAATATGTATAAATAGATCAGTAATCAGCGAGATAGAGCGGGGAAAAAAAACAAACCAAAAAGCAATCATGCTAGCCAGGATTTTTTTTCCTCTGCTTGCCTTTTTGAATGGCTAGTGTGAGGTAACTGAGCCGGTCTTTGGTAAGGATCTGTCTCTTGTTTTGTATCTCTGGCAGTGACGAGCTTTTCAAACAGCTAACTCAGACCAAGTGTTTGAGACTGATGAATGTTAAGGTCTTACATGGTCAGTAAATCTCAGTGTTACTGACACAGGGGGCTCATTTTAGGATTCAGTTTAGGGTTCAGCAGTGTGTCTTGAGGACTTGATTTATGATGCATCCAGAATTTATATGCTCTTTTTGCTCTTTATAGTCAGGGGGAATCTGCCTAATTCTGCCCTGCATGCATGTCCTTCTGGCTTTTTTGTGGTTAAGTACATTTCTACAGAATTCTGTGAGCAGGACTCCTGTTGGATGCTTGTCACATTTAGTCTTGCTTACTGAGTGGATCCCACGCTTAATTCCCATACAAAGCAATGGGCAGAATGGCATTATCAAATAATTTAGACCAGGTTCTAACTGGTGATTTTTTTTTTTTTTCGTATTGCATAGAAATCTCTGCAGGCTTTTTCTTTCAGTGTATTCTCTGCCAAATCAAAGGTTCCTGAAGCACTGATTTTCAGTCCCAGGTAGTCATAAGACAATGCAGGTGCGAGCGTCGCGTTTCCTAGAGTGAAGATGTGTCATCCTTTCTTGGATCTGGGCTTTTTAAATAGATCATTATTTTGGATTTTTGTGCCCAGTACTCACAGTATTGCTCCAGCAGGTTCAGATGCTGTAGCCCTTGCTCAGGGGGTGACGGCAGCACTACGTCATCTGCACAGAGCAGAAGTTTGACTTCCTTGTTGTACAGGATTAGGCCAGGGGCTGCACATTGTTCCAGTAATAGTGAGAGCTCATTGATGTAAACATTGAGTAGACCCTGATTAAAATGCACCCCTGTTTTATGACATGCCCTTGAGTGAAGAGATTGAGGTTGTTTATTGCCAGTTTTTACGTCACATGTATTGTTGACATATATTGATTTGATTAGGTCATACACTTTACCTTCTGCACCACTTTGAAAAATTTTATAGTATAAGCCCTCTTACCAGATGCTCAAAATCAATCTATAAAAAAAAATCAATAAGGCATGCAAATATGGGTGGTGGATATGTTGACTAACTAGGGAGTGTAGGATGTAAATGTGGTCAGTGGCGCAAATGTTTGGAAGCGGATGTGACCTTTACTCAAGACACTGTTTGGTAAGGGAGGGCAGTATTTGGGGATATTTCTCTCTCTCTCTCTTTCACACACACACACACACACACACACACACACACACACACACACACACACACACACACTCTACCTCTTTTGTGTATTAAGGAAATTGCAGAGCATGGTGAGCTTTCAGCCAGTGCTGGTTGGTTGTGTATATATTTGGTATGAGAGACTCAGCAGTGTTTAAAGAAACACTGTCAGACTTACTGGCTTTTAAAATCAAATATTTAAAAGGAGAGATTTGATAAACATGTTGAATAAACAAAAATAATGTCATGAATCAGATGGCGGAATGTAATGAAATGAGGATGGATTATTATTAATATTATTATTAATATTATTATTAATATTACTACGTATCCTCAGCTGCGAGGCACACCTCCTGTTCCGGTGCTGTCTGCAGCCCGGTTTCCTCAGTTCTCAGAGACACAGTGAAAAGTGCACTGCTGGCAGAATCAGTGTGCCAGGAAATGTTTTTTTGGTGTAGCCTTTTCTTGCAAGATAAAAAAATTGCACCATATTATTTTGGAAGTCAAGTGAGTCTGATCCCCCAGCAAGACCACCTAATGCTCTTTTCCTTTAAAAGCAAATTAAATACTAAACACTGACATGAGCAATTCTCACTCAATGATATCTGGTGTGAAAGCTGGCTATATATCCTTGATTTGGATTATTTTGTAGATGATGAATATAAAGCTTTATAAAATCAGGGTTCTGACACTGACTGTCTGTACTGAAATTAGTCAATCATTTCTACCCTTAAATATTATTCACTGAATGTGTGTGTGTGTGTGTGTGTGTGAGAAAGAGAGAGAGTGCACACTACTGCACTGCGGGGTAAAAAGGGCTGTGTGTGTGAATGAGCAAACATGGCTACAGGGCTGAGTGTGGATAATACAGAAAATGTGAAAAAGCCCCACCTCCCTGCAGGGCTGAGTGGTAACCATGGTGATGACAGCAGCTGTTCGCAGCAGAGCAGAGATCTGCATGATAGTGTAACAGCAGCTAAAAACAACACAATTCCTTCTTAGCCCCATCAGACACCTTTCAGAGTATCCATTAGTTTCTATGGAGACAGTCATGCAGCATACACACAGACATACTAAAACACACATACGCATGCTCACGGGGGTTCAATAGTAGTTGGTGTTTGGTGGTGGTGGTGGTGGTGGGGGGGGGGTGTTTCTAAAGAACCTGTCAGGGCCAAAATCACCAGGAATTATGGGCGGGGTCCATATATGTGTGGGGCTTCTTTATAGCCATTATCATTATTGCCAGCAATGCATTGTCATGGTAACCACTGCAACAGAAACTTAGCAGCATTAACCTGATCTTAGCAGCATAAACATGTGTGTGTGTGTGTGTGTGTGTGTGTGTGTGTGTGTGTGTGTGCGTGTATGCTGTGCACTCGTATGTTCTCTTCTTGTCTTGCAGCAGTTGTTTGTAGTTGGTAAGAGGATCCTAATATTGCTTAGCCAGCATGACTCTGCATTGCATCATGTTACAGAAAGGCACACATTGTGTTTGAGTGATTTCAGAAACATATTGCTAATGTAGATGATTGTGGTTGTGGTTGTTATTGTTATTATTAAAAATGACAGTAACATGGTGCTTTGTTAGCAAAGTGTCTGCTACCTGAATCTAATCCCTGGATTACATGTCCTGTAACATCCATGAGCTCCTGACTGCCATCTCCATGGAGACGCTGAGAATGCTGTCTGTGCTGCAATCAAAGCTCAAAGCGGATTTGCTTTGATGTTCAGTAAGTTAGTTGGATGTTTATGTGCTGAGCAGACTTCTTATCCAGTGCATGCAGTATCTACATGTCTTTGTCTCAGGGGAAAATTATATCAATAAAAATAAATGAATATCAATGAAAAATGAATGTGAATACATTTTGCGAGTCTTCCTTTTGTCATACTTTAGCCAACATTTTCTCCATCTCTCAGGCATCGATTAAGAAACAAATGTGGTAGTAATCATAGGAAGTGATACAGAATTAAATTTGTTATGGGAAATTAGGGCCTGTTTGTGCTTTGATTGAAATGGCCCCTTGGGCACCAGTGCAGTGGCTCCTCATGTAATGAGCCTGGATGTTGTTATTATAATTATAGTTACCACCAGGAGCAAAGAGGCCAGTGGTCTGCAGTGGTCTGGGTTCAAGTCAGGGACTGTCATCATGCTGCTCCCTGAGCGTCTGCAGGGATTCTGCTCCTCTCAAGGAGATTACCCTGTTTAAAAATCATTTAACAGTCCCCTTGTTCTCCAATGCCCTCATCTTCCTCATTGTTTTACATCTGACAGTTTATAAATTGCAGTGCTCTAAGACTGGGTGGTTGAGCACAGTTCTAGAATTGTACAAGTTTATAGAACTTCATCCTGACAGTTTTTATTTTTGTTGTCTTATAAGCATTTTGTATATGCATTATGAATATTATGGGACTGGGTTGCAAGAATCACATAATTTGCACATTCCAGAGAACGGATTGATTATAAAAGCCTTTGCGTCTTCAGAGCTGTCAGACATTGCCACCCCCTGATGTGTGCATTGCTGATCAATTTACCGACATGTTACAGGTACAATGTTTTGACATTTGTATCCGAGATTAGTTTTAGTTTTTTAGTTGCCCAATAGGTGTCGCCATTGCTTCATAAAATAAAAAAAAGACAAGGCACCGAAATTCCCCTTCTAAACCGACGCCACGAATTGTTATTTTCCTCTGTCCCTTCATGTTACCAAAGAGAGGGATTCTAACAACGTCACAAACAGGAGGCATTACTTAAGATGGAGTTTAATTTTTCAATCAATATCGCATCACAAAGGAAAATATACATTGATAAAACCAATGAACTTGATAAGCCAATTTAAATAAATCTGTCTGAGCAATATCATCTGCATTATTCTGAAGGATTGTAGGATTGGCTGATCTTTTGTTCATGATCACTGAAGGATTTACAATGGTAAGAGCCTTGTTGAATGAACGCTCAGGTCAGTTGAAAGTTTTCTGAGGAATAAAACTCCTCTTAAAAAACATGCCAAGCTTTCTTTATGCTTATATTGAGTCCACACTCACAAAGCTGGGTTCTGGGCAAATTTCATACAGTGTACTGGAAAAGGTGAAAACAGGCACCTTTGTTGGAAATATAACCAAAGAAATCAACCTAGGCTAGGCTAGGGAGCTGATCTCTCAAGATTTTGGATTGTTTCTGGGTCAAAGAAACAGTATTTCAGAGTTGGTCTGGACATGGGGCCTCTGTTTGTGAAGGAGTAGACTGACAGAGAGGAGCTGTGCCCGGGCACAGCCTCCTGCTCCGTGAATGTAGAGGCCATTGAGAACAATGCCCTGCAGTTGTACAGGGTGCAGGTAACTGTTGGATATCAGTGATGATTTGCCGCTGTTTCTGGTCAGTTCCACCCAGCTCAATATTACGGAGTTCACTGTCTCTGCTGGGTCTCGCTTCCCCTTAGAGAGAGCCTATGACACAGCTGTTGGAACCAGTTTGCTCAAAACATACAGACTGACTCCTAATAAATATTTTGCCCTGGAGATGCAGACGAATAGCGATACGAGTTTGTCCGCGGAGCTAGTTCTTCATAAAGATCTCACCAATGCCAATGGAGGTACTCCCCTGAGGTCTGGTGGTCTACTATTAGTTGTTAACGTATTACGTTGCCAGAAACAACTCTCCTGTTTTGAACACATCAGTGTTTAAAATCACTGTGCTTCAAAGTGTGCCATCAAATGCAATTATAACACAACTACAAGCAACTAACTTAGATGAAGGTTTAAATGGACAGGTTATGTACACTGTCTGTCATCATAATCCACAGAATGCCACTGATATTATCAGCATTGATGCTTACACCAGTCAGGTTGGGGTGATGGGAAATGTCGATATTGAGGGAAATGCTGCGTTTGAGACCTGCGTGCAGGCGGCAGACAGGGTCCAGATGCCCATCACAGGACACTGTAAACCGTTAGTGGAGCTCGTTGATGTGAATGTGTAGGGCGGAAGTGTTAGCGTAGTGGTTAAGGAGCAGGACTTGTAGCCGAAAGGCTGCCGGTTGTAGGCACTGCTGCTGTACTCTTAGGAAAGGTGGTTAACCCAGAATTGCCTCGGGTGTGCGAGTCCCTTCAAGCTGCAGTCGTCTTTCCAGAGCTATTTATTTAATCTTGGACACGGATGTTGATCTCGAGAAACTTCACAGTGGGAGCAGAAGATGGGGAGAGCCCTGCTTTCCCTTGCCCTTGCAGTGCTTTTAGATATCATTTTGTACTTTTCATCCTACTTTGTTTTTAAAATTGTTTGCTGGAAGCCGATTTATCAAACGGCCTTGTGATATATGCCTAAGCTCTAAATATTTTAACGATTTGTTTTGACGATTTGACGCTTTGACGATTTTGTAATGAGCTAATTAGCTAACAGATGAACAGACGCTATCATTTACTTTGTTTGAATTTAGTTGAATTTATTTTGTATTTAAATTTACATCATATTTAACAGGCCTACCCACCTTTCCCTGGCGCAATGAAGATGTTACATTATTTCATGAAATTATTGTCGTTTAGCATATGCTCTTATCCAGAGCGACTTACAGCGGTTTTGCCCAAAACCCCTGTTTTACAGTTGGATTTATTTACTGAGGCAGTTGAGGTTTAGGTACCTTGCCCAAAAGTACAGCAACTGTGCCCTAACTGGAAATCAAACCAGCTGCTTTTAGGATATAAGCCTTACTCGTTCCCACTACGCCACAATGGTGATTAGGAACAGAGCTGATACATTGTGGTGCCTTTGAATGTTTCATTCGTGTACACACCTTCTATCATATTATTTTAATTTATTAAAAAGGTACCTGTAGAAATGTTCCCAGTGTCCGTGACGCTGTGATGAAATACATTATATTCGTTTGCATGTGTAGCGTGAAAGTTGCCATAGGCTCAGTTGCATTGCTGTCTTACTGTCTGATATTGTAAGATTTTAGTTTTTTTTTTAAATAAAGTAAAACAATACCTTTACTCATTTTATGAACTCTCAGGTTGAAACTTCCACTGAAACCAAGAATACGACATCCTCTGTCTTAACTTTTTACAACACACGGTGTCGTAGATGACCACGAAATTCAGTTTTGTATGCTGTTTTCAGAGGGCACCTCCTTATTTGGAATAATAAAGGTTTTTTTTTTTTTTTACCGCTGATGTAATATGATAGATGACCGTTCGGGCCGCCTCAGCTTTTCATTACAATCGATATAACAGTGGGAATAGAGAAGAATTACTCAGGAGGAATACTTTGAGTTGAAGTTGAAAGACAAACCTGGTGATTTCAACCATGGATCTGTGCGCAAGAGGCGGACGTGTTTTGATCTTGTATCTCGCGTTGCTCTCTTTATCGGGATTCTCTTCTCAACAAATTGTGTATTCAGTTTCGGAGGAGGTGGACAAGGGTACGTTTGTCGGGAATATCGCCAAGGATCTGAATCTGAATGTTCAGCAACTAGAGTCGCGGAAGATGCAGATTTCGACAGCAGGAGCAAACAAGAAATATTTTGAGGTAAATTTAAGGACTGGCACTTTATTTGTTAACGACCGAATCGACAGAGAGACACTGTGTCCAAATTCTGTAAAATGTTCTCTTAATTTAGAGGCTATATTACATCAACCAATGCAGCTCCATCCTATTGAAGTGAACATTTTAGACAGCGTTTTCCTGAACACCTGAACGACCTTAATATTACATTGTATAGAATTCCAGGGAACAGATTTCCGTTACCAGCAGCAAACGATCCCGATGTAGGCAGTAACTCAGTGAAGAGCTACAAGCTGAGTCCGAATGAGCACTTCTCCCTGGATGTACAGAGCGGTGGAGAGCAGAGTGTATCTGCTGAGTTAGTGCTGCAGAAAGCTTTAGACCGAGAGAAACAGCCTGTGATTGAGCTCCTACTGACTGCTGTTGACGGAGGAAAACCTCCTAAATCTGGGACGTTACAAATTGTTAATGTATTGGATTTTAACGACAACATTACCGCATTCTGCAAACGGCTGTATAAAGTCCAAATATCTGAGAATGTCGCTTATGGGACTTCAGTTTTAAAGCTAAATGTATCGGATATAAACGAGGGTAACAACAGTGAACTAATTTATTCCTTTGTGAAACATGGAAGTGTGGATGTAATGGACTTGTTTGCAATTGATCCCGACAGTGGTGAGATTACAGTGAAGGGGAATATTGACTATGAAGAAAATGCTGCGTTTGAAATTAGAGTCCAGGCGCAGGACAAAAGCTTCCCACCTCGGAGTAGCACTTGTAAAGTTTTAATTGAAGTCCTTGACGTGAATGACAATGCCCCCGAAATATCGGTGATGTTACAGGTGAACACAGTCAGTGAAGACGTCAGAACCGGAACAGCTATTGCTCTGATTGCAGTGTCAGATAAAGATGGAGGTGAAAACAGAATAGTGAAATGTCATATCCCTGGCAATTTGCCTTTTAAACTTCAGTCCACCTATAAGCACGATTATGCTTTAGTAGTTGACGGGCCGCTGGACAGAGAGAGTGTTTCTCAGTACAATGTGACCATCATAGCTACAGATGAAGGGACTCCGCCTCTCTCCAGCATCAGCGTTATTACTGTACACATTTCTGATGTGAACGACAACGCGCCGCGCTTTCCGGAGCCTGAGATGAACGTGTATTTGAAAGAGAACAGCCCAATCGGAGGTGTGTTATGTACAGTGTCTGCATTTGATCCTGATATTAATGAAAATGTTCATGTGACTTATTCTTTGTTAGAAGGTAACACGAAAGGGCTGCCTTTGACTGCGATGATCAACGTAAACTCTGTCAGTGGTGAAATTTACAGCCTGCAGTCTTTCAACTACGAGAAAGTGAAAAAGTTTCAGTTTCAAGTTAAGGCCACAGACTCTGGTGTCCCTCCACTCAGCAGCAACGTGACTGTGAACGTTTTTATCCTGGATGAGAATGACAACAGTCCTATGGTTGTTCCGCCACATTCTGACGAGAGTCCTCCTAAAACTGTCATGGACAGTCCAAGAGGCGCAGCTTAAGAGGCCTATCCATGACCTTGGAGCTACCAACTAGATGGACTTCTAGCCACATATACTACACTCCCTCCGCCAGACTGTTGCAGCTCCTAGTGATGGTAATTAGCACTGAATTCCTTTCTACCCCTCCTGTACTCCCTGGCCAAGGATAAGTTTCCAGCTGTGATTGAACAATAAGAGAAGTGGATTTGCTGTTAGAGCCATGCGGGACACTAACAAACAGGACACCTGTGTTTATAAGGACTCATTTGTCATGCTAGGGAGGAGATGCCTTATTTCCCCATATATGCTTTTTTTTCCTGTCTCTGACCTAATAAGTGAGGACTATAACTTCCTCCTTCAATATTGCTGATCAGTGTTATGGTTCCTGCCTCCATCTTAGTTAAATATATTGAGTGGCATGTTTTTCCTTTTAGTCATGCTAAAAAGTGCTATTTTAGTCTTATCTTTTGAACTTCCAAATATTATATCCACACTGATTTATGGCACCATGCAGTAAGATAGCAGTATACTTTTGACACTTAGTGTTATGAGTAGGGGAGCCCTGGATACGGAGCAATTGCACTTCCAGGTCTAGAAGAAGGATCAAAGAGGCTGAACTTCTTTCTGGGACCCTGGGGCCTTTGCCCTGCCCGGTGTTTTAGATTATTCTCAGAAGCAGGATCAGAAAGCTTCACTGCATTGCTGTTTAGATAAATATGGGTGCCAATGTAGTCCTAATGTTTCTCACAGCATATAAAATGTTCAAACAGTAATGGGTAATAAAAACATTTTATTGGCTTTTTTGGCTTTCTGGTGACTGGTTATGGAATTTATTGTGAACAATTTGGGATACTGATGATTTCGTCTCTTCTTTCTGAAACATACACTGCAGTTTTTAAAGCTTTTTCCCATTCATCTCAGAACTGAATTTCGGGTTCCTGTCATGCACTGTATATGTTACACTAGTATACATAAATAAATTTAATGCATTTCAATTTCCATAATACTGCATTTTCAGATGAACAAAAATGGCAGCTCAAAAAACGCAGCAGTATTTCCATATTGTCGACGTTTCTTCAGCTTTCTTCTGTTAAATTTCAGTTCAACAACATGGAATACATCTTTAAAAATGATTACAAACATTAAAATATGGTTCGTTTTTACTGTTGCATATTTTGAAGCAGGCTTATGTAGGTAATACAGTTTTGAAGTTTAAATAATATTTTAGAATTCCTTATCAATACGCAAGAATGAGGGTTAGACTTCCAAGGAATGTGTAGCAGGAGAATCACATGACAACATTGCCTTGGTTATAAAGAGCCACATGGTGTCGCTGTTGACCATGAAAAATTAGTCCTGGATGTGAGAGGGCCCCTCCTCGTCTCTCAAAGCACATCGAATGCTGAGAGAGAGTCTTTGTCGCAGAAAGCAGGAGAATACTTACGCTGCGCCGATGATGGTGGACCAGCCTTTGGTATTATAGCTTTATAACTCTACCTGCTTGGATTTCATTGCATGTTCTGCCAGGATCTTGGATACGAGTTGGGGTATTACTGTATTAAATGATTCGTTAAATGACGCAACAATGAAACGATCAGGCGGACTGGATTCTGCGTGGCTGCGTATTCCGTTTGTCTTCCTGTGCTGCTGGGATTTGGTGTGTGGACAGATATCCTACTCCGTGTCAGAGGAGGTAAAGCAGGGCACCTTCGTTGGAAATATTGCAAAGGATTTAAATCTCAACGTGCATGAACTGGAGTCGCGAACATTTCAGATCGTATCCGGATCCAAGAAAAAATATTTTGAGGTAAATTTAAGAACGGGTAATCTGTATGTAAATGAACTGATTGACAGAGAAGAGCTTTGTCCCAATAATCTGATATGCAAAGTGAATATGGAGGCTATTATACATAAGCCTTTGAATCTCTATCGTATTCAAGTTGATATTTTAGACATTAATGATAATCCACCCTCGTTTCGTGAGAAAAGCCTCACGTTGAACATTTCTGAGTCTGCCTTTCTCGGCATGAAAATTCAGTTGCCAAGCGCGTATGATCCCGATGTGGGCAGTAACTCAGTGAAGAGCTACAAGCTGAGTCCGAATGAACACTTCTCCCTGGATGTACAGAGCGGTGGAGAGCAGAGTGTATCTGCTGAGTTAGTGCTGCAGAAAGCTTTAGACCGAGAGAAACAGCCTGTGATTCAACTCCTACTGACTGCTGTTGACGGAGGGAAACCCCCCAGATCCGGGACTTTACAAATTACTGTTAATGTTCTGGATATCAATGACAACACGCCACTGTTCTCCAAACCGCTTTACAAAGTAAAGGTTTTGGAGAACACCCCAAAGGGCACAGTTCTATTAACTCTAAATGCAACTGATCTAGACTTCGGTCTAAATGGTGAAATTGTTTACTCCTTAAACAACCACCAAACCGATGATGTGTGGGATGTTTTTGCGATTGATTCCAGCTCAGGGGAAATATCGGTGAAAGGAAGTCTAGACTATGAGGAGGCGCATGCATATGAAATACGCGCTCAGGCGCAGGACAGGGGCCAGTCCCCTTTGGCCACACAATGCAAAGTTTTAGTTGAAATAATAGACGTTAATGATAATACACCTGCCATAGCGATAACATCCCTACTGAACACAGTCAAAGAAGACGCTAATGTAGGTACAGTTGTTGCTCTAATTAACGTGTTAGATAACGATGCAGGGAAAAATGGTGAAATAAATTGCAGAATATCAGAATCCTTGCCTTTTAAACTCCAGCCTTCATTAAAAAACTACTACTCTTTAGTGGTGGATGGGCCGCTGGACAGAGAGAGCGCTTCTCAGTACAAT
Organism: Megalops cyprinoides; assembly: GCF_013368585.1. Classification (NCBI taxonomy): domain Eukaryota; kingdom Metazoa; phylum Chordata; class Actinopteri; order Elopiformes; family Megalopidae; genus Megalops; species Megalops cyprinoides. The sequence continues at coordinate 23,266,885 of NC_050585.1, forward strand.
GTGACCATCATAGCTACAGATGAAGGGACTCCGCCTCTCTCCAGCACCAGCGTTATTAGTGTACACGTTTCTGATGTGAATGACAACGCGCCGCGCTTTCCGGAGCCTGAGATTAACGTGTATGTGAAAGAAAATAGTCCAGTCGGAGGTGTGATATGTACATTGTCTGCCGTTGATCCTGATGTTAACGAGAATGCCAGAATAACATATTCATTATGTGAGAACTCTTTGAAGGGGTTTCCTACTTCTACAGCTGTGAATGTGAACTCTGTCAGTGGAGAAATTTACAGCCTGCAGTCTTTTAACTACGAGGAAATAAAAACGTTTCAGTTTCAAGTTCAGGCCACAGACTCTGGTGTCCCTCCACTCAGCAGCAACGTGACTGTGAACGTTTTTATCCTGGATGAGAATGACAACAGTCCTATGGTTCTCCCGCCCTATTCTGATCAGGGCTCCGTTAATACTGAAAATATTGCCTATTCTGCTGAAGCGGGCTACTTTGTGGCCAAGATCAGGGCTGTAGACGCAGATTCTGGCTACAATGCGCTGCTTTCTTATCACATCGCCGAACCCAAGGGAACCAGTCTCTTCCGAATCGGAACCAGCACCGGGGAAATAAGGACTAAGAGGCGGATGAGTGACAATGACTTGAAGACTCACCCGTTGGTCATTTTGATTTCTGATCACGGAGAACCTTCCCTGTCAGCGACTGTATCTATTGATGTTGTGGTTGTTGAAAGTACAGAAGAAATACAGACATCGTTCAGACAGTTGCCGGCAAAGGAGGAGAGTTTCTCAGATTTGAATCTGTATTTGCTGATCGCCATTGTCTCCGTGTCAGTTATATTTTTGTTGAGTCTCATTAGTTTAATAGCTGTAAAATGCCACAGGACGGACGGCGGTTTGAGTAGATATAGCGCCCCAGTGATCACCACACACCCTGACGGGAGCTGGTCTTACTCTAAATCTACGCAGCAGTATGACGTGTGTTTTAGCTCAGACACACTGAAGAGTGACGTTGTGGTTTTCCCGGCGCCGTTTCCGCCTGCAGATGCGGAGCTGATCAGTATTAATGGAGCGGACACTTTTAAACGGACCCAAACGCTTCCCAACGGCGAGAAGGTAAGATTGGCTACACTGTAAAAATCAGTAAGAAGACTTACAGTAGAGTTGCCAGTCAAATGTCGTACATTGACGGAATAGTTTTGTGAATGAAATTCACAAAGAAAACCTGTAAAATTATGGTCAGTACCTTCAAGTCATAGTTCGTTGCCGTTGTAAAAATAATAATAATAAAAAATAAGAATGTACTACTATAGACTACTTATTTCACAGAGACTGACCTCCATTTCACATGGAAATTCAGTTAATGTAACGTTCTTTAGGCTAAATGTGAAAACAGAGGTTGACTTTCTTGTCACGTTTCAACTGTAGTTTGAAAAATTTGCATTTAGTGTGAAATATTTATAAGTTAACAATTTTTAATTTTCCTACGTATCGCAATTTTCTTTGATGGACGATATCAATCACATGCTGACGTGTAGTTTCTCTTAAACTAGCACGCAATGGCGACCTCATCACATAGACAACATCTCAACTAGGTGTTTACATAAACAAATGGACAAATTCCAGGCTATTTTACTTAGATTATGGTAGTACATATGAACTCAGAAGAGGTATTTAGCCTGCGGTGACAAAATGGTAATTAAAAATACTCTTAAAATGACAATGTGCTGAATTTGCAACACATACACTTCCTTTTGGGAGACCGTAAACTCACAAATTAGCCTCGATCCATTATTTGGATAATTTGAAACCTTCTAGGCCGTTTGAAGCTAATTAAAGGCAAAAAAAAAAAGATTTTCAGTGTGGTTGAGGTCAGGGCTCTGACTGAGCCATTCCAGGACATTAATATCTCTTTATTTCAGCCATTCCACTGTGTATTTTGCTGTATGCTTTGGGTCATTGTCATGCTGAAAGGTGAAATTCTCCCCATCTTTTCTCCAGAGGGTAGCAGGTTTGTCTCTAAAATCTTTTGGTACTTTGCGCTATTCGTTTTCCCCTCTATCCTCACCAGAGCTCCTGTCCCTGCTGAGGGGAAACAGCCCCACAGCATGATGCTGCCACCACCATGCTTGATAATAAGGACGGTGTTGTTAGGCTGATGGGCTCTGTTGGCTTTGTGCCAAACATATTATTTGGAATTAATGCCAGAAATTTCTGCTTTAACCTTTTCAGACAACAAGAGCTTTTCCATATGGCAATAAGAAATCTTGTGTCTTCATGCATAATTCAGATGAGACTGGATGCTCTTCTTTTTGAGAAGTGGTTTCTGTCTTGCCACCCTACTCCACATCTCAGAATTGTGGAAAACACATGAAATTGTTGCTGTGTGCATATGGTGGCCAGTCCTTGCCATGAAGTCCCGCAGGTCTTTTAATAGTGCTGGTGGCCTCATGGTGCCCTCCCTAATGAGTTTCCTCCTTGCATGGTCATCCATCTTGGAGGGACAGCTTGATCTACACTAGGTCCTGGTTTTACCATATTTAATCAGTTTCTTGATTATGGGTTTTGCTGTGTTCCATGATATATTTAAGGCCTTTGATATCATTTCATAACCCTCTCCTGATCTGTACCTTTCAACAATTTGATCCCGCAGATGTTTTGGTAGCTCCTTGTTGCCCATAGTTGTCTCCTTACCCCTGGCATGCACTAAGAAACAAGAGAAAAAAAACCGACAGGAACAGCCAGTTTTATCCTGAACTGACTGGAATCACTTCAGTTGGTCACAGATGAAGACACATAGCTTTGGGCATGATTTGGATGGTGGAAGGTTAGATTTGAGTACGGTTACAACCACCTTTACCAAGGGTGTGCAGACTTAGCAATCAAGGTGTTTTGGCTTTTCTATTTTAAATTATAATTCAAAAATGTGTTGCCCTTTTTATTTACTTTACTGTTGTGGGTCACCATGTCTAAATAAAAGTGGGAAAATCTGAATTAATTAGCTTTCGTTCCAGATCTCAAGGCAATAAAAAACAAGAAAATTTGAAAAGGGTGTGTAGATTTCCTAAATCCACTGTAGATGAGTCTATGAGTTTCATGCCTTAAAAAATATCTGGCTTTTATTCTCATTGAATCGCTGCTTGTGTCGTTTTTAACATTTATTACATCTTTTGGGTCTGTGTTTTCTTTGGTTTTCATTTTACTTTTACATGTACTCACTTATCAGATGCTCATAACTGGAGCCACTTCCAAAGTAGGAGTTTGAACTGCATATCATGAAGTTGCAGGAACAACATAACACTCCAGACACAAAACGACCACATCCAAATATGTGTCAGTGCCTCTTGCAGGGCTGAGAGAACTAGTGCTACCGTTATTTTACAGATGAGTGTAATTCAACAAGGACAGTCTTTGTCAAAGAGCAGACATTGTGAATGATATTCTACAGCGATTGTGTAAGTTATAGAGACGTTTGTCGTTTTACGCTTTTAAAATTACACATATTTAAATTGTAGTGCCGCAGTACATCAGAAATATGGTTTCAATGAATCTGATTTACACATTTGGTGAGGATTTTTTTCAGGTTAGTAAACAAGACAGGCCTTTTTTCCTGGAGAAAATGACAAATGGAGAACACGAGATGTCGCTGTTGACCATGAAAGGGAAGATAGAACTGTGCGGTCCAAAGCCCCTCCTCTAACGGAGAGAAGCGCATGCAAAGCCGGGAGAGCTTTGTCACAAACAGACGCACAGGGGCTCTTTGTCACACGGGACCGCCCGTCTCAATCAATGCCCAGATGTTACAATATTACTGAATTACTTTGGAATGTACAGCGCTGGATACGATGGATTGGATCTGTACAGCTTTTGGCCTGAAGAAACACAGGTTAGATATCTGGATGCAGCTCGCGGTGATTCTTTGTCTGTGGGGTTGGTCTTCTGCACAGATAATCTATTCCGTCTCGGAGGAGGTAGACAAGGGAAGCGTTGTGGGAAACATAGCGAAGGATTTCAATCTCAACGTTCAGGAACTGGAATCTCGTGCGTTTCAGATCGTGTCGGGGCGCAACAAAAAATATTTTGAGGTAAATTTAAAAACTGGTGCTATGATTGTGAATGAGAGAATCGACAGAGAGGAGCTGTGTGTTACTAGTCCGAAGTGTGTTCTAAATCTGGAGGCTATTGCTCACAATCCTTTAATTATACATCGCGTGGATGTAAATATATTAGATATAAATGACAATGCACCATCATTTCCAGTGACAGATCATACTTTAAATATCACCGAATATGCCTTTCCTGGTGACAGATATCCGTTACCCAGGGCTTCTGATCCCGATGTAGGCAGTAACTCAGTGAAGAGCTACAAGCTGAGTCCGAATGAGCACTTCTCCCTGGATGTACAGAGCGGTGGCGAGCAGAGTGTGTCTGCTGAGTTAGTGCTGCAGAAAGCTTTAGACCGAGAGAAACAGCCTGTGATTCAGCTCCTACTGACTGCTGTTGACGGAGGGAAACCTCCCAGATCCGGGACTTTACAAATAACGGTGAATGTAGTGGACGTTAATGATAATGCTCCAACATTCAGCAAACCACTGTATAAAAGTCGAGTATATGAGAATATTCCATACGGTACGCACGTAATACAACTTAACGCAACAGATTTGGATTCAGGTGTGTACGGAGAAATACAGTATTCTTTAATTAGACACAGCAATGATAAAACATTAGACGTGTTCAGTATGAATTCTGACACAGGGGAAATCACAGTGATTGGGAGTCTTGACTACGAAGAGACTAGTGCCTTTGAACTACATGCGCAGGCGAAGGACGGGGGTTCTCCCCCACGGGCCGCACATTGTAAAGTGTTAATTGAGGTCCTTGACGTGAATGACAATGCCCCAGAAATATCAGTAACGTCGCTGATGAGCACAGTCAGAGAAGACGCCAAAACAGGAACGGTTGTTGCTCTAATTACAGTGTCAGATAAAGATGGTGGTAAGAACGGAATCGTGAAGTGTCACATCTCTGGGACTTTGCCTTTTAAACTCCAGTCGTCCTATAACAACTACTACTCTTTAGTGGTGGACGGACCGCTGGACAGAGAGAGCGTTTCACAGTACAATGTGACCATCATAGCTACAGATGAAGGGACTCCGCCTCTCTCCAGCACCAGCGTTATTACTGTACACGTTTCTGATGTGAACGACAACGCGCCGCGCTTTCCGGAGCCTGAGATTAACTTGTATTTGAAAGAGAACAGCCCAATCGGAGGTGTGATATGTCGACTCTCTGCGTTAGATAATGACATAAACGAAAATGCTCACGTGACTTATTCTTTGTTAGAAAGTAATACGAACGGGTTGCCTTTGACTGCGATGATCAACATAAACTCTGTCAGTGGTGAAATTTACGGCCTGCAGTCTTATAACTACGAGGAAATAAAAACCTTCCAGTTTCAAGTTCAGGCCACAGACTCTGGTGTCCCTCCACTAAACAGCAACGTGACTGTGAACGTTTTTATTCTGGATGAGAATGACAACAGTCCTATGGTTCTGCCGCCCTATTCTGATCAGGGCTCCGTTAACACTGAGAACATTCCCTATTCTGCTGAAGCGGGCTACTTTGTGGCCAAGATCAGGGCTGTAGACGCAGACTCTGGCTACAATGCGCTGCTTTCTTATCACATCGCCGAACCCAAAGGAACCAGTCTCTTCCGAATCGGAACCAGCACCGGGGAAATAAGGACCAAGAGGCGGATGAGTGACAATGACTTGAAGACGCATCCATTGATCATTTTGATTTCTGATCACGGAGAACCTTCCCTGTCAGCGACTGCATCTATTGATGTTGTGGTTGTTGAAGGTACAGATGACATACAGACATCATTCAGACAGTTGCCGATGAAGGAAGAGAGTTTCTCTGATTTGAATCTGTATTTGCTAATCGCCATTGTCTCCGTGTCACTTATATTCTTACTGAGTCTAATTAGTTTAATAGCTGTAAAATGCCACAGGACGGACGTTGGTTTGAGTAGATACAGCGCCCCAGTGATCACCACACACCCTGACGGGAGCTGGTCTTACTCTAAATCTACGCAGCAGTATGACGTGTGTTTTAGCTCAGACACACTGAAGAGTGACGTTGTGGTTTTCCCGGCGCCGTTCCCGCCTGCAGATGCGGAGCTGATCAGTATTAATGGAGCGGACACTTTTAAAAGGACCCAAACGCTTCCTAACAGCGAGAAGGTAAAGTGTATTTCATTTTTGAGAAACTTGGTAAAATAAGTGTTACTTGAAAATAATATCCGACGTTGTTTACGATTTATCCACCAATCCAGTGTTTGGTATATTTTAAATGTGCATTTAATCGTAAAGGTTACTGAGAATGTCTCATATAAAAGGGATGTAATACTTGCCTGTTTCTCGTGCGCATCTGGGATCCTTGCCTGTAACGGTTGGAAAATGCATTTGCATTTTGAAATTTTATCAGTTCAAGATCAATTGAAAATTCATTTCTAGCTACATTTTGCACATTAAAAATATAAACAGGATATTCTTGGCATAACGTTTTTCAATAAAGCCTACCAACCTGATGCTCATATCAGTATTATTTCAGAGATTATCATTGATGAACAGAAGTGCAGTAATTCATGTTGTTCTTGTCTTTAAGAATGAATAGGCCTATAAAGTTTTACACCGTAGGAATCTCAGCTCGTGTCGTTCAGATTGATAAGTGTTTAATATTTTTTTTATAATTTTTTTGAAGAAGCTGGTACACTGAAATATGTTTAACTGTCCGTTGCTTAATGTGGTAGATTTCTGGCATCACTGAGGGTAGGAGAAGTATATGTTTCGCGGCAAAAAACATACCCACACATGGCAGTGCTATCTCTACTTAGAAACGCTTGATGTCGCCGTTGACCACGAATTTGAAAAATGTAGGCTCACGCTGTTTTTCGGGACTCCGCCCTCGGTGTCACAGTATCTCTGAAGGTACGCCTTTGTCGGAACTAGACACACGGTGTTAGAATTGCAGAAATGATGGCTCTTTTGATGGATCCTGCGCGTTAGTCTTATTCGCAGAGTATCAGATATCTCACTATTTTATTATTACGGTTACAGCAACGCCTGAAAGCCTAATTGGCTCATCATTGAATCGCAATGGACCTTTTTATTCGCTCGAGATCGCTATGGATTCTCTTTCTGCTGTTTCTTTGTTTGTGGGATTCATCTTCCGGTCAGATCGTGTATTCCGTGTCGGAGGAGGTGGACAAGGGGACCGTTGTGGGAAATATAACGAAGGATCTAAATCTGAACATTCGGGAACTGCAGTCTCGTATGTTTCAGATTGTATCTGCATCCAGCAAGAAATATTTCGAGGTAAATTTAAAGACCGGCATATTGTTTGTAAATGAGAGAATCGACCGAGAGGAGCTATGTAGTACTGTTGTGAAGTGCTCTTTATATTTTGAAGCTGTTGCTCATAATCCTCTCAATCTGTATCGTGTCGAAATTAATGTATTAGATATCAATGACAATGCCCCTTCGTTTCCTATTAAATCATATATTTTAAACATTACTGAAAACGCTCTTCCGGGAGACAGATTCTCTGTTCTTTTGGCCGTTGACCCCGATGCAGCCAGCAACTCAATAAAGAGCTACAAGCTGAGTCCGAATGAGCACTTCTCCCTGGATGTACAAAACGGTGGAGAGCAGAGCGTATCTGCTGAGTTAGTGCTGCAGAAAGCTTTAGACCGAGAGAAACAGCCTGTGATTCAGCTCCTACTGACTGCTGTTGACGGAGGAAAACATCCCAGATCCGGGACTTTACAGATCATTGTTAATGTAATGGACGTGAACGATAACACCCCAGCATTTAGCAAACAGTTGTATAAAGTCCGAATGTCTGAGAATGTCCCTTACGGGACTTCAGTTATACAGCTAAATGCATCGGATATAGATGAAGGTTTTAATGGCCAGATTATTTACTCTATTGTGAAGCACGGTAATGTTAATATGATGGGCTTGTTTGCAATTGATCCCGACAGTGGTGAAATTACAGTGAAGGGAAATATTGATTATGAAGAAAATGCAGCGTTTGAAATTAGAGTCCAGGCGCAGGACAAAGGCCTCCCACCTCGGAGTACCGATTGTAAAGTTTTGATTGAAGTCCTGGATGTGAATGACAATGCCCCCGAAATATTGGTGACGTCACTGATGAGCACAGTCAGAGAAGATGTCAAAACCGGAACAGCTGTTGCGTTAATTACGGTGTCAGATAAAGATGGAGGTAAAAACGGAATAGTGAAGTGTCAGATCCCCGGCGCTTTGCCTTTTAAGCTCCAGTCCTCCTATAAGAACTACTACTCTTTGGTGGTGGACGGTCCGCTGGACAGAGAAAGTGTTTCTCAATACAATGTGACCATCATAGCTACAGATGAAGGGACTCCGCCTCTCTCCAGCACCAGCGTTATTACTGTACACGTTTCTGATGTGAACGACAACGCGCCGCGCTTTCCGGAGCCTGAGATTAACGTTTATGTGAAAGAAAATAGTCCAGTCGGAGGTGTGATATGTACAGTGTCTGCGATTGATTCTGATGAAAACGAAAATGCTCGTGTATCTTACTCTCTACTGGGACGCCCTACGAACTCTGTATCCATTCCTACTGTAGTTAACACGAACTCCATCACTGGAGAGATATCCAGCCTGCAGTCTTTTAACTACGAGGAAGTAAAATCGCTCCAGTTTCAAGTTCAGGCCACAGACTCTGGTGTCCCTCCCCTCAGCAGCAACGTGACTGTGAACGTTTTTATCTTGGATGAGAATGACAACAGTCCTATGGTTCTCCCGCCCTATTCTGATCAGGGCTCCGTTAATACTGAGAATATTCCCTATTCTGCTGAAGCAGGCTACTTTGTGGCCAAGATCAGGGCTGTTGATGCAGACTCTGGCTACAATGCGCTGCTTTCTTATCACATCGCTGAACCCAAAGGAACCAGTCTCTTCCGAATCGGAACCAGCACCGGGGAAATAAGAACCAAGAGGCGGATGAGTGACAATGACTTGAAGACTCATCCGTTGGTCATTTTGATTTCTGATCACGGAGAACCTTCCCTGTCAGCGACTGTATCTATTGATGTTGTGGTTGTTGAAAGCGCAGGTGAAATACAGACATCGTTCAGACAGTTGCCGGCAAAGGAGGAGAGTTTCTCCGAATTGAATCTGTATTTGCTGGTCGCCATTGTGTCGGTGTCAGTTATATTTTTACTGAGTCTATTTAGTTTAATAGCTGTAAAATGCCACAGAACTGACGGCGGTTTCAACAAATACAGAACTCCCGTGATCACCACACACCCTGACGGGAGCTGGTCTTACTCTAAATCTACGCAGCAGTATGACGTGTGTTTTAGCTCAGACACACTGAAGAGTGACGTTGTGGTTTTCCCCGCGCCGTTCCCGCCTGCAGATGCGGAATTGATCAGCATTAGTGGAGCAGACACTTTTAAACGGAATCAAACGCTCCCTAACAGTGCGAAGGTAAGAGTGAATATTTATTTCCAAATATTATTTTAGTCGAATACGAATTTTCACTGCGCGTGCGTAATTGGGCGTTCCGACACTCTTAAATGCATTTTCACCATACTAAATGTAACCTGGTTCATTCAATCACAGGACACAATAAATGTCTTTAGGGTTCTTTATTCTGAAACTGCCCTATTTTTAGGGACAGCGGCCAATTTAGAGAGGTTCAGAGATTTGTTTTAAAAATAAAAAATAAAAGGAACAGCTACTACCTGAGAAGGAGCTTACATCAAGTGCTTTGTTCAATTAGAAAAAAAATAAAAAGTATTTTCACTCCTAGCACCCAAGCTAGTGTATGCAGGACACCATTCACTCAAATTTAAAAGAAACTAATCAACTCGTCTCGCGCGCTTTTCCTCACAGCGCGGTGACGTCACCCCTCAAGTAGGTTTCTAGAACTTTAGCTTCGTAAGCTATTTTTCACAAATGGCACTTGGTAAAATAAACGTAGTCTTGGATAAACAAATCTCCTCAACAACTAACCCTGCTTGGTTTCACATTAGACTAGCAAGAAGAATAAATCAACCATGAAATAAAACAGTGAAATAAAACACGGTACTGGCCTCTGTAACGTACACAGAGAGGAGCCGTTAACAACCACTTACATGGAAAACATGGCAACCATGCACGTGTTCCCATTTTACCCTTTTGAACCGTACTTACATTCGCCGTAAGGCTACTAGCACACAGAGACGGGGAAACGCGTCTTCCACCTAAATAAGCACAATAAGAATGAATTTATGCTTCTTAGGTTGACCAAACTAAACGTTGTATTCACAGTTTTAAAAAGAAAAGGACAATGTAAACCCACATGGATTGGCGGCTAGCCCACCATAGCTTATCGGTATCTAGTGTTGTATCTTTGGCATCCTTATTAAATGCGACATATCCAACAACATTTTCTGAACAATATTAATTACACACAGACAACTTAAATGTACATTTACCCAGACAAGTTGTCTGCCCTCTTCCCCAGGACCTGTACTAAGACGCAGCGTAACATGGCTTCTGAGCTCGGGTTTCTGGCTGACGTCACCTTACAATAATCCCTAAAAGGGGCCACGCCGTTTTCTTTCTCTCTCTTTTTTTTTTTAAAGTGGTATTTCTCCACTTGGCTACATAAATATGAAAATAATACCACAGCATTTCTTTATGGATTTTATGATAGAATAACAATATGTTGACAGTTTTTTCGTCCTACCTTTTTTGGTTTTACAGTCATGCAATCGTGCGTCATATGGCATGCATACATTATAGTCCAGGACTCCGAGACTACCTTTTCATATTACATTGCACCTACAACCCTTTTAATCAACGTCCAGAAACCACGTGTGCGCAGATGTCGTGGTTTAACGTTTTATATTGCAAACGTGGCAGTTTTTAAAAACTAGCTCCTGTACAGTGCTGGGATTCGCAGTCATTTCCCTGCTGCTGCATGATTCTCAATTCCGTAAACAGATTTACCGTTATATTTGAATTATCATCACTCCTATAAGATGAGGAAATGCGTGAGATTTTCGAGACAAGACAGTGCCCTAACTGAGTCTTACTTTCTCATGACACTTTCTTTGACGTTTTTTTTGAAGGCGCATTCACGATACCTATCTGCTCTGCTCACGAGGTGGATCTCAATAGAGAGGTATCTTCATCTGCTTGTTTAAAAAGCACAAAGATATTATTTTTCAATTTGGTCGCACGGTGTCGCTGTAGACCATCTATATGAGGAAGATGACATTGCTTCCCCAGGCTCCTCCTTGTTTCCAGCTGCCTGGAAGATCCGTGGTTCCTTTGTCATAACGACAGTTCGCTTGAATGTGCAGAACATATTACGGATTCCTTCATTTTTACAGCGCACTGTTCCCTCGGTTAGAGAGTAATGCGTCTTTTGGGGTAAAGCTCCCCAGCCTTGTGAGGATAACGTGACTGCAGTCGTTTTTATTTGACGCAAAAATGATATGGTCAGACAGAGCGGATTCTGCGTGGCTGCGTATTCCGTTTGTCTTCCTGTGCTGCTGGGATTTGGTGTGTGGACAGATATCCTACTCCGTGTCAGAGGAGGTAAAGCAGGGCACCTTCGTTGGAAATATTGCAAAGGATTTAAATCTCAACGTGCATGAACTGGAGTCGCGAGCGTTTCAGATCGTCTCCGGATCTAAGAAAAAATATTTTGAGGTAAATTTAAAAACAGGAATTCTTTTTGTGAATGAGAAAATAGACAGAGAGGAGCTGTGTCCCGATGCGTCTGTGTGCTCCGTGAACTTAGAAGCTCTTATTAATAGCCCACTAAATCTCTTTCGTGTTGACATACAAATACTGGATATAAATGATAATACTCCAGTCTTCCCCGTTCAATCACACGATGTAAGTATCGCCGAATCTGTTGTCCCTGGTGTAAGATTTCCTTTACCAAGGGCAAATGATCCCGATGTGGGCATTAATTCAGTAAAGAGCTACAAGCTGAGTCCGAATGAGCACTTCTCCCTGGATGTACAGAGCGGTGGAGAGCAGAGTGTGTCTGCTGAGTTGGTGCTGCAGAAAGCTTTAGACCGAGAGAAACAGCCTGTGATTGAACTCCTACTGACTGCTGTTGACGGAGGAAAACCTCCCAGATCCGGGACTTTACAGATAGTAGCGCATGTGATGGACATTAACGACAATACTCCTGTTTTTAGTAGCGCTTTGTATAAAGTGAGGGTGCCTGAAAATGCAGCTCGAGGAACATCACTGATTATTGTCAATGCAACAGATATGGACGAAGGCGTGAACGGCGAAATAGAATATTCCTTAATTACGCATGGAGATAAAGGCATACTGGATATTTTCAATATAAACATGACTTCTGGGGAAATAACTCTCGAAGGTGGATTAGATTTTGAGAAAACAAATGCCTATGAGATCCGTGCGCAAGCCCGGGACAGAGGCCACAGCCCTCTCGCAACTCACTGCAAAGTGCTGGTGGAAGTTTTAGACATTAACGACAACTGGCCCACCATCACCATTTCGTCCCTCTCAGACACCATAAAGGAAGATTCAAAGACAGGCACAACTGTCGCCCTATTTGCAGTGTCAGATAAAGACGGGGGTAAAAACGGAAATGTTCATTGTCGCTTGCATGGCACCTTGCCGTTTAAACTCCAGTCCTCCTATAAGAACTATTACTCATTAGTGGTGGACGGGCCGCTAGACAGAGAGAGCGTTTCTCAGTACAATGTGACCATCATTGCTACAGATGAAGGGACTCCGCCTCTCTCCAGCACCAGCGTTATTACTGTACACGTTTCTGATGTGAACGACAACGCGCCGCGCTTTCCAGAGCCTGAGATGAACGTGTATGTAAAAGAAAACAACCAGATAGGAGCTGTAATCGGCACTGTGTCAGCGTTAGATCCCGACATGAATGAAAATGCTCGAATATCTTATTCACTGCTAGAAAATGTTTCAAAAGCCCCACACACACATGCTTTAATTAATGTGAACTCCGTTAGTGGAGAAATATATAGCTTGAAATCTTTTAACTACGAGGAAGCAAAGGCATTCCAGTTTCAAGTTCAGGCCACAGACTCTGGTGTCCCTCCACTCAGCAGCAGTGTGACTGTGAACGTTTTTATCCTGGATGAGAATGACAACAGTCCTATGGTTCTCCCGCCCTATTCTGATCAGGGCTCCGTTAATACTGAGAACATTCCATATTCTGCTGAAGCGGGCTACTTTGTGGCCAAGATCAGGGCTGTAGATGCAGACTCTGGCTACAATGCGCTGCTTTCTTATCACATCGCTGAACCCAAAGGAACCAGTCTCTTCCGAATCGGAACCAGCACCGGGGAAATAAGGACTAAGAGGCGGATGAGTGACAATGACTTGAAGACTCACCCGTTGATCATTTTGATTTCTGATCACGGAGAACCTTCCTTATCAGCGACTGTATCTATTGATGCTGTGGTTGTTGAAAGTACAGGTGAAATACAGACATCGTTCAGACAGTTGCCGGCAAAGGAGGAGGGTTTCTCCGATTTGAATCTGTATTTGCTAATCGCCATTATCTCCGTGTCAGTTATATTTTTACTGAGTCTAATTAGTTTAATAGCTGTAAAATGCCACAGGACGGACGGCGGTTTGAGTAGATATAGCGCCCCAGTGATCACCACACACCCTGACGGGAGCTGGTCTTACTCTAAATCTACGCAGCAGTATGACGTGTGTTTTAGCTCAGACACACTGAAGAGTGACGTTGTGGTTTTCCCCGCGCCGTTTCCGCCTGCAGATGCGGAGCTCATCAGTATTAATGGAGCGGACACATTTAAACGGAACCAAACGCTCCCTAACAGTGAGAAGGTAAGACATACCTTGTTTCATGCGCCTTTGAGAAACATCGTAGATGGTGTGTTTTGTATAGTTTTTAAGTCAGGGCTATCGTACTCCCAAAATTAAAATGTTTTTGGTCGCATGATTGACATATGATCATTGGTAAAAGTTTATAAATCCAAAACTCGACATTTTGTCATGCTTCTGTCATCGTTGCTTGTAAGGACTCCAATTGTATTAAACCCTGGTGCTGTCATTTGTGGGTATTTCATAATTTCTAGTTATTATGTTTACTACACATTCTGATTAGCAGACACTCTTAGTCAGTGTAATGGAGGTAGCTTACAGGTGCATATGTATTTATACGTAGGTACCTTTACCAAGGGTATAACAGCATTGTCTCACCTGGGAATCTAGTAGTCAACCTTTGAGTTATGATCTCTCTTCCTTACGACTATACTGTATAATCGCTGCAAGTGTATTAGACCGTGATCCATGGCTTATATGCAGTTATTTTTAACCAATTTATTTTTAGAAGTTGTATTATTTCCACAGCTATCTTTCCCTTTTAGTTTAATCCTACTGTTATTTTACAGGACAAACTGACACAATTCAGAGCTCAACATCAATGAAACACTTTTTTCCCAATGTGAAACTTCTATCTTCAATCTAATCTTCTAAGTAAGGGAAGCAATCTGAAAAAAAGTAATTTAGACTTTTTTTCATGTCGTTTCAAATGTGACCATATTCACAGTTTGACCCAAAGCATATCAATGCATTGTATTCATCTTCTGACAGTAAACAGAAATCTTTTTATCATATTTTTGCTGTTCGCCCCTTCCCAACCTTCTACACCTTGCCCCCCCCACACACACACCCCCCCTGACAGACACACCCCACCCCTCCCCTCACTTCCCAGCCCCCAATCTCCCATAACCACATACAGACATACATACATACTCTTGGCTTGAAACACAGTTTTTTATTTCACTGAGAAATCAGAAATTTTCACAAGCACACACTTGTGCACGCACACATTGAATAGTGGTAAGGAGCAGTGCTCATAATCCAAAGGTTTCTGGTTTAATTCCCCACTGGGACACTGCTGTTGTTCCCCTGGGCCAGCTACCTAATGCACAATGGACTCAGTAAATATCTAGCTGTATAAATCTAAGAATTGTAATCTGTGTAAGTCATTCATCTTAAGAGTTTGTGAAGCAACAAAGTGTTAATGTAATGTAGCACATGTCCATGACATGAAGTCAGCATTTTAGTTCTTCATTCCACATTCTGTGCAATGCATAATGGTGGACACTGTTCAACCCAGGGTCAGATGTCACCGTCAGCAAATTTGTGGTTTCTTTTAGAGGCCTCTGTCCTTTCAATATGCATATTATGTGTGCACATCTCTTAAATGATTCCCATATACATCAGTGTTTGAGATTAAGAAAAGCAGGATTCAAAGACCTGGCCAGTAGTCTTTGAAAAGAGAGTGCTCTGTATCTTTCCTTAGCGCTGCGCAAAAAGCGATTATTTCAATGACTATATTTATGTATACACTGGTGAAGCTAGTCATGTGATTACACAGCGCATACAAAGTAGTATCGTATGCTACAAACAGACAACGTATGTCTTATGATATAGTGGTGTAAAGTAACAATGGACGGGGTTTAGAATTATGATTATAATTATTCTTTATACAAATTCTCTGAAACTGTATATTTTAATTAAAAGTGAGAGGATTTAACATTTGCATTAATTAGTGGGAATTCTAGAGTGTAATGCTGAGTTGAAATATCGCAAGTACATTATTTTTGAATGTAACGCATTTTTGTGTGTGTGTGTTTGTGTGTGTGTGTGTGTGTGTGTGTGTTACTTTGTCGAAATGAGACCGAAACGCTCCATGGCAAGTGCATATCCCCAAGCGCACCCGTTGTCTTTAGTCACAAAACACACGATGTCGCTGTTGACCAAGGATTTGAAAATGTTGATGTCTGTATCGGGGACTCCGCCCTCACCGCGGTCGTAACAGAGAGGGGGTGGCTTTGTCCGAATAATACGCAACGCGTCAGAAAGGCAGAGTTGACGTTTCTCTAAAAGGAGTCATTGCATTGATTTTATTTTCAGGATAACAAATGTCTAATTCTTATATGTCTATCGTCACCACCAGTCTGAGAAGCCTCGGCTAATTCTTGAATCGCAATGGACCCTTCCATCCGCAAAAAATCTCTGTGGATTCTCTATCTGCTGTTTCTTTGTTTGTGGGATTCATCTTCCAGTCAGATCGTGTATTCCGTATCGGAGGAGGTGGACAAGGGGACAGTTGTGGGAAATATAACGAGGGATCTGAATCTGAATATTCGAGAACTGGAGTCTCGTATGTTTCAGATTGTGTCCGCATCCAGCAAGAAATATTTCGAGGTAAATTTAAAGACCGGCATATTGTTTGTAAATGAGAGAATCGACCGAGAGGAGCTGTGTGTCGGTGCTATGAAATGCTCTTTGTATTTAGAAGCTGTTGCTCATAATCCTCTCAATCTGTATCGTATCGAAATTAATATAATAGATATCAATGACAATGCGCCTTCATTCCCCGTGAAAACGTTTGTACTGAATATTACCGAAAATGCCCTTCCAGATGATAAATTCCCTCTGCCTGTAGCCGATGATCCAGATGTGGGCAGTAACTCAGTGAAGAGCTACAAGCTGAGTCCGAATGAGCACTTCTCCCTGGATGTACAGAGCGGTGGAGAGCAGAGTGT
The DNA here is from genome assembly GCF_013368585.1 of Megalops cyprinoides. Taxonomy (NCBI): domain Eukaryota; kingdom Metazoa; phylum Chordata; class Actinopteri; order Elopiformes; family Megalopidae; genus Megalops; species Megalops cyprinoides. The sequence continues at coordinate 23,283,539 of NC_050585.1, forward strand.
ATCTGCTGAGTTGGTGCTGCAGAAAGCTTTAGACCGAGAGAAACAGCCTGCAGTTCAGATTTTACTGACTGCTGTTGACGGAGGAAAACCCCCCCGGTCTGGGACATTGCAGATCATTGCAAATATTTTAGATGTAAATGACAATAATCCTATCTTCAGCAAATCACTTTACAAAGTTACAGTTCCTGAAAATGTTCCACATGGGAGTACCCTGATTGCTCTCAACGCTACGGATTTTGATGAGGGATTAAACAGTGAAATTGTCTATTCTTTTGTCGGGCTCGGAAATATGAAAGGAGCAGGCATTTTTGCTATCAATCCCGACAGTGGTGAGATAAAAGTGACGGGTAAACTTGACTATGAAGACAGCCCTGCCTTTGAATTACGGGTTCAAGCAAAAGATAAAGGCCAGCCCCCAAAGAGTACACATTGTAAAGTTTTAATTGAAGTCCTTGATGTGAATGACAATGCCCCCGAAATATCGGTGACGTCACTGATGAGCACAGTCAGGGAAGACGTCAAAACCGGAATAGCTGTTGCTCTCATTACAGTCTCAGACAAAGATGGAGGTAAGAACGGAATCGTAAAGTGTCACATCTCTGGGGCTTTACCTTTTAAACTTCAGTCATCCTATAAGAACTATTACTCTTTAGTAGTGGACGGGCCGCTGGACAGAGAGAGCACTTCACAGTACAATGTGACCATCATAGCTACAGATGAAGGGACTCCGCCTCTCTCCAGCGCCAGCGTTATTACTGTGCACGTTTCTGATGTGAACGACAACGCGCCGCGCTTTCCGGAGCCTGAGATTAACGTGTATGTGAAAGAAAATAGTCCAGTCGGGGGTGTAATATGTACAGTGTCTGCGTTTGATTCTGATGAAAACGACAATGCCCGAGTATCTTACTCTTTACTGGAAAAGCCTGTGTCAGTTTCAGCTAAAGTCAATGTAAACTCACTGAGTGGAGAAATATACAGCCTGCAGTCTTTTAACTACGAGGAAGTAAAATCGCTCCAGTTTCAAGTTCAGGCCACAGACTCTGGTGTCCCTCCACTGAGCAGCAACGTGACTGTGAACGTTTTTATCTTGGATGAGAATGACAACAGTCCTATGGTTCTGCCGCCCTATTCTGATCAGGGCTCCGTTAATACTGAGAACATTCCCTATTCTGCTGAAGCGGGCTACTTTGTGGCCAAGATCAGAGCTGTAGACGCAGACTCTGGTTACAATGCGCTGCTTTCTTATCACATCGCCGAACCCAAAGGAACCAGTCTCTTCCGAATCGGAACCAGCACCGGGGAAATAAGGACCAAGAGGCGGATGAGTGACAATGACTTGAAGACGCATCCATTGATCATTTTGATTTCTGACCACGGAGAACCTTCTCTGTCAGCGACTGTATCAATTGATGTTGTGGTTGTTGAAAGCGCAGGTGAAATACAGACATCGTTCAGACAGTTGCCGGCAAAGGAGGAGAGTTTCTCCGATTTGAATCTGTATTTGCTGATCGCCATTGTGTCGGTGTCAGTTATATTTTTACTGAGTCTATTTAGTTTAATAGCTGTAAAATGCCACAGAACTGACGGCGGTTTCAACAAATACAGAACTCCCGTGATCACCACACACCCTGACGGGAGCTGGTCTTACTCTAAATCTACGCAGCAGTATGACGTGTGTTTTAGCTCAGACACACTGAAGAGTGACGTTGTGGTTTTCCCGGCGCCGTTCCCGCCTGCAGATGCGGAATTGATCAGCATTAGTGGAGCAGACACTTTTAAACGGAATCAAACGCTCCCTAACAGTGCGAAGGTAAGAGTGAATATTTATTTCCAAATATTATTTTAGTCGAATACGAATTTTCACTGGGCGTGCGTAATTGGGCGTTCCGACATTCTTAAATGCATTTTCACCATACTAAATATGAAAATAATACCATAGCATTTCTTTATGGATTTTATGATAGAATAACAAGATATTGACAGTTTTTTCGTCCTACCTTTTTTGGTTTTACAGTCATGCAATCGTGCGTCATATGGCATGCATACATTATAGTCCAGGACTCCGAGACTACCTTTTCATATTACATTGCACCTACAACCCTTTTAATCAACGTCCAGAAACCACGTGTGAGCAGATGTCGTGGTTTAACGTTTTATATTGCAAACGTGGCAGTTTTTAAAAACTAGCTCCTGTACAGTGCTGGGATTCGCAGTCATTTCACTGCTGCTGCATGATTCTCAATAACGTAAACAGATTTACCGTTTTGTTTGAATTATCATCACTCCCACAAAATGAGGAAATGCGTGAGATTTTCGAGACAAGACAGTGCCCTAACTGAGTCTTACTTTCTCATGGCACTTTCTTTGACGTTTTCTTGAAGGCGCATTCACGATACCTATCTGCTCTGCTCACGAGGTGGATCTCAATAGAGAGGTATCTTCATCTGCTTGTTTAAAAAGCACAAAGATATTATTTTTCAATTTGGTCGCACGGTGTCGCTGTAGACCATCTATATGAGGAAGATGACATTGCTTCCCCAGGCTCCTCCTTGTTTCCAGCTGCCTGGAAGATCCGTGGTTCCTTTGTCATAACGACAGTTCGCTTGAATGTGCAGAACATATTACGGATTCCTTCATTTTTACAGTGCACTGTTCCCTCGGTTAGAGAGTAATGCGTCTTTTGGGGTAAAGCTCCCCAGCCTTGTGAGGATAACGTGACTGCAGTCGTTTTTATTTGACGCAAAAATGATATGGTCAGACAGAGCGGATTCTGCGTGGCTGCGTATTCCGTTTGTCTTCCTGTGCTGCTGGGATTTGGTGTGTGGACAGATATCCTACTCCGTGTCAGAGGACGTAAAGCAGGGCACCTTCGTTGGAAATATTGCAAAGGATTTAAATCTCAACGTGCATGAACTGGAGTCGCGAGCGTTTCAGATCGTCTCCGGATCCAAGAAAAAATATTTTGAGGTAAATTTAAAAACAGGAATTCTTTTTGTGAATGAGAGAATAGACAGAGAGGAGCTGTGTCCCGACGCGTCTGTGTGCTCCGTGAACTTAGAAGCTCTTATTAATAGCCCTCTGAATCTCTTTCGTGTTGACATACAAATACTGGATATAAATGATAATACTCCAGTCTTCCCCGTCCATTCACACGATTTAAGTATCGCTGAATCTGTTGTCCCTGGTGTAAGATTTCCTTTACCAAGTGCAAATGATCCTGATGTAGGCAGTAACTCGGTAAAGAGCTACAAGCTGAGTCCGAATGAGCACTTCTCCCTGGATGTACAGAGCGGTGGAGAGCAGAGTGTGTCTGCTGAGTTGGTGCTGCAGAAAGCTTTAGACCGAGAGAAACAGCCTGTGATTGAGCTCCTACTGACTGCTGTTGACGGAGGAAAACCTCCCAGATCCGGGACTTTACAGATAGTAGTGCATGTGATGGACATTAACGACAATACTCCTGTTTTTAGTAGCGCTTTGTATAAAGTGAGGGTGCCTGAAAATGCAGCTCGAGGAACATCACTGATTGTTGTCAATGCAACAGATATGGACGAAGGCTTGAACGGCGAAATAGAATATTCCTTAATTACGCATGGAGATAAAGGCATACTGAGTATTTTCAACATAAATGTAACGTCTGGGGAAATAACTCTCAAAGGTGAATTAGATTTTGAAAAAACAAGTGCCTATGAGATTCGTGCGCAAGCCCGGGATAGAGGCCAGATCCCTCTCGCAACTCACTGCAAAGTGCTGGTGGAAGTTTTAGACATTAACGACAACTGGCCCACCATCGCCATTTCGTCCCTCTCAGACACCATAAAGGAAGATTCAAAGACAGGCACAACTGTCGCCCTATTTGCAGTGTCAGATAAAGACGGGGGTAAAAACGGAAATGTTCATTGTCGCTTGCATGGCACCTTGCCGTTTAAACTCCAGTCCTCCTATAAGAACTATTACTCTTTAGTGGTGGACGGGCCGCTGGACAGAGAGAGCGCTTCTCAGTACAATGTGACCATCATAGCTACAGATGAAGGTTCTCCGCCTCTCTCCAGCACCAGCGTTATTACTGTACACGTTTCTGATGTGAATGACAACGCGCCGCGCTTTCCGGAGCCTGAGATTAACGTGTATGTGAAAGAAAATAGTCCTGTTGGAAGTGTGATATGTACAGTGTCTGCGTTTGATTCTGATGAAAACGAAAATGCCCGAGTATCTTACTCTTTACTGGAAATCTCGTCAAACCCTGTATCAGTTTCAGCTAAAGTCAATGTAAACTCAGTGAGTGGACAAATTTACAGCCTACAGTCTTTTAACTACGACGAAGTAAAAACCTTCCAGTTTCAAGTTCAGGCCACAGACTCTGGTGTCCCTCCACTCAGCAGCAACGTGACTGTGAACGCTTTTATCTTGGATGAGAATGACAACAGTCCTATGGTTCTGCCGCCCTATTCTGATCAGGGCTCCGTTAATACTGAGAACATTCCCTATTCTGCTGAAGCAGGCTACTTTGTGGCCAAGATCAGGGCTGTTGATGCAGACTCTGGCTACAATGCGCTGCTTTCTTATCACATCGCCGAACCCAAGGGAACCAGTCTTTTCCGAATCGGAACCAGCACCGGGGAAATAAGGACCAAGAGGCGGATGAGTGACAATGACTTGAAGACGCATCCGTTGATCATTTTGATATCTGATCACGGAGAACCTTCCCTGTCAGCGACTGTGTCTATTGATGTTGTGGTTGTTGAAAGCACAGGTGAAATACAGACATCATCCAGACAGTTGCCGGCAAAGGAGCAAAGTTTCTCCGATTTGAATCTGTATTTGCTGATCGCCATTGTCTCCGTGTCAGTTATATTTTTACTGAGTCTCATTAGTTTAATAGCTGTAAAATGCCACAGGACGGACGGCGGTTTGAGTAGATACAGCGCCCCAGTGATCACCACACACCCTGACGGGAGCTGGTCTTACTCTAAATCTACGCAGCAGTATGACGTGTGTTTTAGCTCAGACACACTGAAGAGTGACGTTGTGGTTTTCCCCGCGCCGTTTCCGCCTGCAGATGCGGAGCTGATCAGTATTAATGGAGCGGACACTTTTAAACGGAACCAAACGCTCCCTAACAGCGAGAAGGTAAGAGATACCTTGTTTCATGCGCCTTTGAGAAGCATCGTAGATGGTGTGTTTTGTATAGTTTTTACGTCAGGGCTATCGTACTCCGTTAAAATGTTTTTGGTCGCATGATTGACATATGATCATTGGTAAAAGTTCATAAATCCTCGACATTTCTCATGCTTCTGTCATCGTTGCTTGTAAGGACTCCAATTGTATTAAACTCTGGTGCTGTCATTTGTGGGTATTTCATAATTTCGAGTTATTATGTTTACTACACATTCTGATTAGCAGACACTCTTAGTCAGTGTAATTGAGGTAGCTTACAGTTACATATGTATTTATACGTAGGTACCTTTACCAAGGGTATAACAGCATTGTCTCACCTGGGAATCTAATAGCCAACCTTTGAGTTATGATCTCTCTACCTTACGACTATACTGTATAATCGCTGCAAGTGTATTAGACCGTGATCCATGGCTTATATGCAGTTATTTTTAACCAATTTATTTTTAGAAGTTGTATTATTTCCACAGCTATCTTTCCCCTTTAGTTTAATCCTACTGTTATTTTACAGGACAAACTGACACAATTCAGAGCTCAACATCAATGAAACGCTTTTTTCCCAATGTGAAACTTCTATCTTCAATCTAACCTTCTAAGTAAGGGAAGCAATCTGAAAAAAAGTAATTTAGACTTTTTTTCATGTCGTTTCAAATGTGACCATATTCACAGTTTGACCCAAAGCATATCAATGCATTGTATTCATCTTCAACAGTAAACAGAAATCTTTTTATCATATTTCTGCTGTTCGCCCCTTCCCAACCTTCTACACCTTCGCCCCCCCCCCCCCCCCCCCCCCCCCCCAGACACACACACCCCCACACCCCCTGACAGACACACCCTACCCCTCCCCTCACTTCCCAGCCCCCAACCTCCCATAACCACATACAGACATACATACATACTCTTGGCTTGAAACACAGTTTTTTATTTCACTGAGAAATCAGAAATTTTCACAAGCACACACTTGTGCACGCACACATTGAATAGTGGTAAGGAGCAGTGCTCATAATCCAAAGGTTTCTGGTTTAAGTGTAGGGCAGCAGTGTAGCATAGTGGTTAAGGAGCAGGACTCGTAACCGAAAGGTTGCCGGTTCAATCCCCGCTGGGACACTGCTGCTGTACCCTTGGGCAAGGTACTTAACCCACAGTTGCCTCAGTAAATATCCAGCTGTATAAATGGATAACATTGTAAAGAACTGTAACCTATGTAAGTCGCTTTGGATAAAAAGCGTCTGCCAAATGAATAAATGTAAATGTAAATGTAATTCCCCACTGGCACACTGCTGTTGTTCCCCTGGGCCAGCTACCTAATGCACAATGGACTCAGTAAATATGTAGCTGTATAAATCTAAGAATTGTCATTTGTGTAAGTCATTCAGCTCAAGAGTTTGTGAAGCAACAAAGTGTTAATGTAATGTAGCACATGTCCATGACATGAAGTCAGCATTTTAGTTCTTCATTCCACATTCTGTGCAATGCATAATGCTGGACACTGTTCAACCCAGGGTCAGATGTCACCGTCAGCAAATTTGTGGTTTCTTTTAGAGGCCTCTGTCCTTTCAATATGCATATTATGTGTGCACATCTCCTAAATGATTCCCATATACATCAGTGTTTGAGATTAAGAAAAGCAGGATTCAAAGACCTGGCCTTTGAAAAGAGAGTGCTCTGTATCTTTCCTTAGCGCTGCGCAAAAAGCGATTATTTCAATGACTATATTTATGTATACACTGGTGAAGCTAGTCATGTGATTACACAGCGCATACAAAGTAGTATCGTATGCTACAAACAGACAACGTATGTCTTATGATATAGTGGTGTAAAGTAACAATGGACGGGGTTTAGAATTATGATTATAATTATTCTTTATACAAATTCTCTGAAACTGTATATTTTAATTAAAAGTGAGAGGATTTAACATTTGCATTAATTAGTGGGAATTCTAGAGTGTAATGCTGAGTTGAAATATCGCAAGTACATTATTTTTGAATGTAACGCATTTTGCGTGTGTGTGTGTGTGTGTGTTACTTTGTCGAAATGAGACCGAAACGCTCCATGGCAAGTGCATATCCCCAAGCGCCCTCGTTGTCTTTAGTCACAAAACACACGATGTCGCTGTTGACCAAGGATTTGAAAATGTTGATGTCTGTATCGGGGACTCCGCCCTCACCGCGGTCGTAACAGACAGGGGATGGCTTTGTCCGAATAATACGCAACGCGTCAGAAAGGCAGAGTTGACGTTTCTCTAAAAGGAGTCATTGCATTGATTTTATTTTCAGGATAACAAATGTCTAATTCTTATATGTCTATCGTCACCACCAGTCTGAGAAGCCTCGGCTAATTCTTGAATCGCAATGGACCCTTCCATCCGCAAAAAATCTCTGTGGATTCTCTATCTGCTGTTTCTTTGTTTGTGGGATTCATCTTCCGGTCAGATCGTGTATTCCGTGTCGGAGGAGGTGGACAAGGGGACCGTTGTGGGAAATATAACGAGGGATCTAAATCTGAGTATTCGAGAACTGGAATCTCGTATGTTTCAGATTGTGTCCGCATCCAGCAAGAAATATTTCGAGGTAAATTTAAAGACCGGCATATTGTTTGTAAATGAGATAATCGACCGAGAGGAGCTGTGTCTCGGTGCTATGAAATGCGCTTTATATTTTGAAGCTGTTGTTCATAATCCTCTCAATCTGTTTCGTGTCGAAATTAATGTAATAGATATCAATGACAATGCGCCCTCATTTCCCGTGAAAACGTTTGTATTGAATATTACCGAAAATGCCCTTCCGGACGATAAATTCCCTCTGCCTGTAGCCGATGATCCTGATGTTGGTGGTAACTCAGTAAAGAGCTACAAGCTGAGTCCGAATGAGCACTTCTCCCTGGATGTACAGAGCGGTGGAGAGCAGAGTGTGTCTGCTGAGTTAGTGCTGCAGAAAGCTTTAGACCGAGAGAAACAGTCTGTGATTCAGCTCCTACTGACTGCTGTTGACGGAGGAAAACCCGCCAGATCCGGATCATTGCAAATCACCGTAAACGTTTTAGATATAAATGACAATAATCCTGTCTTCAGTAAATCTCTTTACAAAGTTAAAGTTTCTGAAAATGTTCCACATGGAAGTACCCTGATTACTCTGAACGCTACGGATTTTGATGAGGGTTTAAACAGTGAAATTGTCTATTCTTTTGTCGGGCTCGGAAATATGAAAGGAGCAGGCATTTTTGCTATCAATCCCGACAGTGGTGAGATAAAAGTGACGGGTAAACTTGACTATGAAGACAGCCCTGTCTTTGAATTACGGGTTCAAGCAAAAGATAAAGGCCACTCCCCAAAGAGTACACATTGTAAAGTTTTAATTGAAGTCCTTGACGTGAATGACAATGCCCCCGAAATATCGGTGACGTCACTGAAGAGCACAGTCAGAGAAGATGTCAAAACCGGAACAGCTGTTGCGTTAATTACGGTGTCAGATAAAGATGGAGGTAATAACGGAATAGTGAAGTGCCAGATCCCCGGCGCTTTGCCTTTTAAACTTCAGTCGTCCTATAAGAACTATTACTCTTTAGTGGTGGACGGACTGCTAGACAGAGAGAGCGTTGCTCAGTACAATGTGACCATCATTGCTACAGATGAAGGGACTCCGCCTCTCTCCAGCACCAGCGTTATTACTGTACGCGTTTCTGATGTGAACGACAACGCGCCGCGCTTTCCGGAGCCTGAGATGAACGTGTATGTAAAAGAAAACAATCCAATCGGAGGTGTAATATGTACAGTGTCTGCGATTGATTCTGATGAAAACGAAAATGCCCGAGTATCTTACTCTGTACTGGGAAACCCTGCAAACTCTGTATCCATTTCTACTGTAGTTAACGTGAACTCCATCAGTGGAGAGATATCCAGCCTGCAGTCTTTTAACTACGAGGAAGTAAAAACATTTCAGTTTCAAGTTCAGGCCACAGACTCTGGTGTCCCTCCACTCAGCAGCAACGTGATTGTGAACGTTTTTATCCTGGATGAGAATGACAACAGTCCTATGGTTCTGCCGCCCTATTCTGATCATGGCTCCGTTAATACTGAGAACATTCCCTATTCTGCTGAAGCGGGCTACTTTGTGGCCAAGATCAGGGCTGTAGACGCAGACTCTGGCTATAATGCGCTGCTTTCTTATCACATCGCCGAACCCAAAGGAACCAGTCTCTTCCGAATCGGAACCAGCACCGGGGAAATAAGGACCAAGAGGCGGATGAGTGATAATGATTTGAAGACGCATCCGTTGGTTATTTTGATTTCTGACCACGGAGAACCTTCCCTGTCAGCGACTGTATCTATTGATGTTGTGGTGATTGAAAGTACAGATGAAATACAGACGTCGCGTAGACAATTACCGATAAAGGAGGAGAGTTTCTCCGATTTGAATCTGTATTTGCTGATCGCCATTATTTCCGTGTCAGTTATATTTTTACTGAGTCTAATTAGTTTAATAGCTGTAAAATGCCACAGGACGGACGGTGGTTTGAGTAGATATAGCGCCCCAGTGATCACCACACACCCTGACGGGAGCTGGTCTTACTCTAAATCTACGCAGCAGTATGACGTGTGTTTTAGTTCAGACACACTGAAGAGTGACGTTGTGGTTTTCCCGGCGCCGTTTCCGTCTGCAGATGCGGAGCTGATCAGTATTAATGGAGCGGATACTTTTAAACGGACCCAAACGCTACCTAACGGTGAAAAGGTAAGATGTGTACTTAAAATATAAAATAAATGTATCTTTCATTCACTCTGTGACTTGCCTAGATGCCACAAGAGATCGAGAATAAAAAGCAACGCACATTCGTTATTTATTTTACTTAGTGTTAATGGTTTAAGTGTTAGTTTTCAATGCGTAATTACGCACGGTTTATCATAGCTTTTTAATCAAAAGGGACACCCCGACAACAGTAATTACTGAGCTTATTTCATTTGAAAAGAAGAAAATCAGGGTTTTGTGTCAGTTGTTAAATTCACTTGTTAAATTCAATCCCTTTTGAAGTTATTTTTTGCTGAATGTCAGCTTGCTATTTCTAGTGACCCTTCATGTGGAACCAAAACAATTATTTTCCAGTTCAGTCGATTATATTGACACGTATTGGTATATATTTGTGACTGTCATTGAAAACGAAGCCTTGTTATGTACATCCTTGCGAGATACTTGCACAAAAGCAATAACTCCACTGTGTCTTGAGAGGAGTAATTGTTATTGAGGCAGAATCCATTTCTCCAATGTATGACGCATGATGTCGCTGTTGACCACGACTGTGAATGTTAGAACAACAATTTTCAGAGCTCCTCCTACATCTGGAAAAAAGGGAAGCGGCGACATCCCATAGAGGGCTTTGTCGGAGATACGAGAAATAGGATGCTGTGGCCCAGATCATTTCGTCGTACAAAGGGCTCCGAATTTAAATGCCGTAGTTTTATCTGAATGTAAGCACATTAGTCTCGGTACATGTTGGAATACGACCGGTAACTCTGACACGCGGAATCATACAGCGATGGATCCGTGCGGAGGGAGCGGGCGCGTTTGGGTCCGATGCATTGTGCTGCTTTGTTTTTTTTCGGGCAGCTCTTCCGGGCAGATTGTGTATTCAGTTTCGGAGGAGGTGGACAAGGGTACGTTCGTCGGGAATATCGCCAAGGATCTGAATCTGAATGTTCAGCAACTAGAGTCGCGGAGGATGCAGATTTCGACAGGAGCAAACAAGAAATATTTTGAGGTAAATTTGAACACTGGTATTCTATCTGTTAATGACCGAATCGACAGAGAGACGCTGTGTCCGAATTCTGTAAAATGTTCTCTTAATTTAGAGGCTATATTACATCAGCCTGTGCAGCTCCATCGTATTGAAGTGAACATTTTAGACATAAATGACAATGCACCGCATTTTCCTGAACACCTGAGCGTGTTTAATATTACAGAGTATGCATTTCCAGGAGAGAGATTTCCGGTGCCAAGTGCAAACGATCCCGATGTAGGCAGTAACTCAGTGAAGAGCTACAAGCTGAGTCCGAATGAGCACTTCTCCCTGGATGTACAGAGCGGTGGAGAGCAGAGTGTGTCTGCTGAGTTGGTGCTGCAGAAAGCTTTAGACCGAGAGAAACAGCCTGTGATTGAGCTCCTACTGACTGCTGTTGACGGAGGAAAACCTCCCAGATCCGGGACTTTGCAAATAATTGTTAATGTGAAAGATGTGAACGATAACACTCCAGCATTCAGCAAACCGCTGTATAAAGTCCGTGTTTCTGAAAATGTTCCCACTGGCACAACAATAATAACTCTTAACGCCACAGACCTAGATGAAGGCATAAATGGTGAGGTGATATATTCTCTAATTGCGCAGGGAAATGCGAAGGTCCTTGACGTGTTTGCTATCAACCCGCAGTCAGGGGAAATTACTTTAAAGGGAAATCTGGATTATGAAGCAAACAGAGCGTTTGAACTTCGTGCGCAGGCGACAGACAAAGGTCCAACCCCTCGAGTCACTCACTGTAAAGTGTTAGTTGAAGTTGTGGATGAAAATGACAACACTGCAGAAATACATGTCACTTCACTCATGAGCCCAATTAAAGAAGATGCTCAAACTGGAACAGTAGTCGCTTTGATAACAGTTTCTGATAAAGATGATGCAAAAAATGGACTTTTAAAAACTACTCTTTTTGGATCGTTTCCTTTTAAACTCCAGTCCTCCTATAAGAATTATTATTCTTTAGTGGTGGACGGGCCGCTGGACAGAGAGAGCGCTTCTCAGTACAGTGTGACCATCATAGCTACAGATGAAGGGACTCCGCCTCTCTCCAGCACCAGCGTTATTACTGTACACGTTTCTGATGTGAACGACAACGCGCCGCGCTTTCCGGAGCCTGAGATTAACGTGTATGTAAAAGAGAATAGTCCTGTTGGAGGTGTGATGTGCACAGTGTCTGCGTTTGATTCTGATGAAAACGAAAATGCCCGAGTATCTTACTCTCTACTGAAAATGTCGTCAAACCCTGTGTCAGTTTCAGCTAAAGTCAATGTAAACTCAGTGAGTGGACAAATTTACAGCCTGCAGTCTTTTAACTACGAGGAAGTAAAAACCTTCCAGTTTCAAGTTCAGGCCACAGACTCTGGTGTCCCTCCCCTCAGCAGCAACGTGACTGTGAACGTTTTTATCCTGGATGAGAATGACAACAGTCCTATGGTTCTGCCGCCCTATTCTGATCAGGGCTCCGTTAATACTGAGAACATTCCCTATTCTGCTGAAGCGGGCTACTTTGTGGCAAAAATCAGGGCTGTAGACGCAGACTCTGGTTACAATGCGCTGCTTTCTTATCATATCGCCGAACCCAAAGGAACCAGTCTCTTCCGAATCGGAACCAGCACCGGGGAAATAAGGACCAAGAGGCGGATGAGTGACAATGACTTGAAGACGCATCCGTTGATCATTTTGATATCTGATCACGGAGAACCTTACCTGTCAGCGACTGTATCTATTGATGTTGTGGTTGTTGAAGGTACAGATGAAATACAGACGTCGCGTAGACAACTGCCGGCAAAGGAGGAGAGTTTCTCCGATTTGAATCTATATTTACTGATCGCCATCATCTCTGTGTCAGTTATATTTTTATTGAGCCTAATTAGTTTAATAGCTGTAAAATGCCACAGGACGGACGGCGGTTTGAGTAGATACAGCGCCCCAGTGATCACCACACACCCTGACGGGAGCTGGTCTTACTCTAAATCTACGCAGCAGTATGACGTGTGTTTTAGCTCAGACACACTGAAGAGTGACGTTGTGGTTTTCCCCGCGCCGTTTCCGCCTGCAGATGCGGAGCTGATCAGTATTAATGGAGCGGACACATTTAAACGGAACCAAACGCTCCCCAGCAGTGAGAAGGTAAGATGTATTGATTCAGTTTTCACAAACGTAGTCAAATAAATGTTGCTTTTAAAGAACGTATAGTGTCGGCTGCATGTCCCGCATTTAAAATGTCAGTGTATGTGACAAATGCTAGGATGATCTAAACGGTCAAAAGCGACAAGAAACATCTTAAGTGAGGTAGCCAAATAACTGTGTATTTCGAATACGCTTGCACATAGTAATTTCAGAGTCTGTCTTTTCTAGAGCGACTTACAAAGCTGCATACGAGAAGGTTAGGCTAAGAGCAGAGACACAAATCAAATAGTGTAATAACTGATAGTAATAGTCGTTACATCAAACCCAACATTCTTCTAAACATCATATGGGGTGCAAGAAGGAGCTTGGGGGTAACTAAGTGTGCTCGTTCAGTATAACAAGAACATTTTGCTGAATTTTGAATCTCCAGATGCTGTCACAATTGATAGTTCTGTAATATCGCTTTATAACTATTGTTATTTTTTTACTGTTAAGATGGCTGTGTATTAATGGATTTGTTTATTCAATTCGTTGGTCATATCTGCCCAATAAGATGTTATGTGTTGGTTGTTGCGGGAAACTAAGAGCTGTTTAGGTTTAGAATAACTTGAAAAATTGTTTCTATAATTGTATTAGCTGGTTTGATCTAAAGTTCGAGGTTCTTTAGAAGTTTATATTCACTTATAATTTTAGTATATTAAAGAAGTCTACTTCGGACTTCCCTTGGTAAAGATTTACTTAGTGATGGCTGCAATCCCTTTAACAACGCGTTTTCAGAAAGTTGTCTCGTGACCTGATGTTAATAATTACTTTTCTTGTATTTAACTACACATTTACAGTTTTATTCCACAAGTTATCTCTGTCATTCAGGATGGTTTCCTGAAAGGACTTAGCACATTGATATGTGTATTGTTGTCGGTTGTTGAAAGCAGTAGTATTTTTATTACACATCAAGAATGAGAACTATGTCCCTCGGCAAAGACATATTCAGTAACCCCACTGCTGTCAACAGTCGGAGGCACTTGATGTCGCTGTTGACCACAGATTTGAAAATGTTTATCTTGCATTTCGGGGCTCCGCCTTCTGCCAGCAGTAGCGAGAGGAAGGCTTTGTCTGCATAGGATGCACGGCGTGCGAATGGCAGCGGTTCGGTAGATGCATTCGGCGCCTTGATCGTATTTATACGGTATCAGATGTCTCAGTACTCTGTAATTACCGTCATAACCAACCCCGGGAGCTTCGATTAATTCCTGAATCGCAATGGACCGTTCTATCAGCAACAAATCTCTATGGATTCTCTTTCTGATGGTTCTTTGTTTGTGGAATTCATCTTCCGCTCAGATCGTGTATTCCGTGTCTGAGGAGGTGAATAAGGGGACTGTCGTGGGAAATATAACGAAGGATCTCAGTCTGAATATTCAGGAACTGCAATCTCGTGAGTTTCAGATTGCGTCGGCTTCCAGCAAGAAGTACTTTGAGGTAAATTTAAGGACGGGCATGTTGTTTGTTAATGACAGAATCGACCGTGAGGATCTGTGTCTCGGTGCTATGAAGTGCTCTTTATATTTAGAGGCTATTGCTCATAATCCATTGAATCTCAATCGTATCGAAATCAATATTTTGGATATAAACGACAATGCGCCTTCCTTTCCTGTAAAATCGCATATATTGAATATTACCGAGTATGCTTCCCCAGGCGACAGATTTTCTGTGCTTTTGGCCGATGATCCCGATGTAGGCAGTAACTCAGTGAAGAGCTACAAGCTGAGTCCGAATGAGCACTTCTCCCTGGATGTACAGAGCGGTGGAGAGCAGAGTGTATCTGCTGAGTTAGTGCTGCAGAAAGCTTTAGACCGAGAGAAACAGCCTGTGATTCAGCTCCTACTGACTGCTGTTGACGGAGGAAAACCTCCTAAATCTGGGACATTACAAATCATTGTTAATGTAATGGATGTTAATGATAATGCTCCACAATTCAGCAAACCACTGTATAAAGTTAAAATACCTGAGAATGTCCCTTACGGGGCTTCAGTTATACAGCTAAATGCATCGGACATAGATGAGGGTATTAATGGCCAGATTATTTATTCTCTTGCTAAGCACGGTAATGTGAATATGATGGAAATGTTTGCAATTGATCCCGACAGTGGTGAGATTACAGTGAAGGGGAATATTGACTATGAAGAAAATGCCGCGTTTGACATTAGAGTCCAGGCGCAGGACAAAGGCCTCCCACCTCGGAGTAGCGCTTGTAAAGTTTTAATTGAGGTCCTTGATGTGAATGACAATGCCCCCGAAATATCTGTGACGTCACTGAAGAGCACAGTCAGAGAAGACGTCAAACCCGGAACAGCTGTTGCTTTAATTACGGTGTCAGATAAAGATGGAGGTAATAACGGAAACGTAAAGTGTCACATCTCTGGGGCTTTACCTTTTAGACTCCAGTCCTCATATAAGAATTATTACTCTTTAGTGGTGGAAGGGCCACTGGACAGAGAAACGACTTCTCAGTACAATGTGACCATCATAGCTACAGATGAAGGGACTCCGCCTCTCTCCAGCACCAGCGTTATTACTGTACACGTTTCTGATGTGAACGACAACGCGCCGCGCTTTCTGGAGCCTGAGATTAACGTGTATGTGAAAGAAAATAGTCCTGTTGGAGGTGTGATATGTATAGTATCTGCGTTTGATTCTGATGAAAACGAAAATGCCCGAGTAACTTACTCTTTACTGGAAATCTCGTCAAACCCTGTGTCAGCTTCAGCTAAAGTCAGTGTAAACTCAGTGAGTGGACAAATTTACAGCCTGCAGTCTTTTAACTACGAGGAAGTAAAAACCTTCCAGTTTCAAGTTCAGGCCACAGACTCTGGTGTCCCTCCACTCAGCAGCAACGTGACTGTGAACGTTTTTATCTTGGATGAGAATGACAACAGTCCTGTGGTTCTCCCGCCCTATTCTGATCAGGGCTCCGTTAATACTGAGAACATTCCCTATTCTGCTGAAGCGGGCTACTTTGTGGCAAAAATCAGGGCTGTAGATGCAGACTCTGGTTACAATGCGCTGCTTTCTTATCACATCGCCGAACCCAAGGGAACCAGTCTCTTCCGAATCGGAACCAGCACCGGGGAAATAAGGACCAAGAGGCGGATGAGTGACAATGACTTGAAGACTCACCCGTTGATCATTTTGATATCTGACCACGGAGAACCTTACCTGTCAGCGACCGTATCTATTGATGTTGTGGTTGTTGAAGGTACAGATGAAATACAAACATCGTTGAAACGGCTACCGATAAAGGAGGAGAGTTTCTCTGATTTGAATCTATATTTACTGATCGCCATTATCTCCGTGTCAGTTATATTTTTGTTGAGTCTAATTAGTTTAATAGCTGTAAAATGCCACAGGACAGACGGCGGTTTGAGTAGATACAGCGCCCCAGTGATCACCACTCACCCCGACGGGAGCTGGTCTTACTCTAAATCTACGCAGCAGTATGACGTGTGTTTTAGCTCAGACACACTGAAGAGTGACGTTGTGGTTTTCCCCGCGCCGTTTCCGCCTGTAGATGCGGAGCTGATCAGTATTAATGGAGCGGACACTTTTAAACGGAACCAAACGCTCCCCAGCAGTGAGAAGGTAAGTTGTTGGTCATATCTGCCCAATAAGATGTTATGTGTTGGTCGTTGCGGGAAACTAAGAGCTGTTTAGGTTTAGAATAACTTGAAACATTGTTTCTATAATTGTATTAGCTGGTTTGATCTAAAGTTCGAGGTTCTTTGGAAATTAATATTCACTTATAATTTTAGTATATTAAAGAAGTCTACTTCGGACTTCCCTCGGTAAAGATTTACTTAGTGATGGCTGCAATCCCTTTAACAACGCGTTTTCAGAAAGTTGTCTCGTGACCTGATGTTAATAATTACTTTTCTTGTATTTAACTACACATTTACAGTTTTATTCCACAAGTTATCTCTGTCATTCAGGATGGTTTCCTGAAAGGACTTAGCACATTGATATGTGTATTGTTGTCGGTTGTTGAAAGCAGTAGTATTTTTATTACACATCAAGAATGAGAACTATGTCCCTCGGCAAAGACATATTCAGTAACCCCACTGCTGTCAACAGTCGGAGGCACTTGATGTCGCTGTTGACCACAGATTTGAAAATGTTTATCTTGCATTTCGGGGCTCCGCCTTCTGCCAGCAGTAGCGAGAGGAAGGCTTTGTCGGCATAGGATGCACGGCGTGCGAATGGCAGCGGTTCGGTAGATGCATTCGGCGCCTTGATCGTATTTATACGGTATCAGATGTCTCAGTACTCTGTAATTACCGTCATAACCAACCCCGGGAGCTTCGATTAATTCCTGAATCGCAATGGACCGTTCTATCAGCAACAAATCTCTATGGATTCTCTTTCTGATGGTTCTTTGTTTGTGGAATTCATCTTCCGCTCAGATCGTGTATTCCGTGTCTGAGGAGGTGAATAAGGGGACTGTCGTGGGAAATATAACGAAGGATCTCAGTCTGAATATTCAGGAACTGCAATCTCGTGAGTTTCAGATTGCGTCGGCTTCCAGAAAGAAGTACTTTGAGGTAAATTTAAGGACGGGCATGTTGTTTGTTAATGACAGACTCGATCGGGAGGAGCTGTGCTTTGGTGCTGTGAAGTGCTCATTATATTTAGAGGCTATTGCTTATAATCCATTGAATCTCAATCGTATCGAAATCAATGTATTAGACATAAACGACAATGCGCCTTCCTTTCCTGTAAAATCGCATATATTGAATATTACCGAGTATGCTTCTCCAGGAGACAGATTTTCTGTGCTTTTGGCCGATGATCCCGATGTGGGCAGTAATTCAGTAAAGAGCTACAAGCTGAGTCCGAATGAGCACTTCTCCCTGGATGTACAGAGCGGTGGAGAGCAGAGTGTGTCTGCTGAGTTGGTGCTGCAGAAAGCTTTAGACCGAGAGAAACAGCCTGTGATTCAGCTCCTACTGACTGCTGTTGACGGAGGAAAACCTCCTAAATCTGGGACGTTACAAATCATTGTTAATGTAATTGATGTTAATGATAATGCTCCTCAATTCAGCAAACCGTTGTATAAAGTTAAAATACCTGAGAATGTCCCTTACGGGACTTCAGTTATACAGCTAAATGCATCGGATATAGATGAGGGCATTAATAGCCAGATTATTTATGCCATTGTGAAGCACGGTAATGTGAATATGATGGAAATGTTTGCAATTGATCCCGACAGTGGTGAGATTACAGTGAAGGGGAATATTGACTACGAAGAAAATTCTGCGTTTGAAATTAGAGCGCAGGCGCAAGACAAAGCACTCCCACCTCGAAGTACCGATTGTAAAGTTTTAATTGAGGTCCTTGATGTGAATGACAATGCCCCCGGAGTATCGGTTACGTCACTGATGAGCACAGTCAGAGAAGACGTCAAACCCGGAACAGCTGTTGCTTTAATTACGGTGTCAGATAAAGATGGAGGTAAAAACGGAATAGTGAAGTGTCAGATCCCCGGCGCTTTGCCTTTTAAGCTCCAGTCCTCCTATAACAACTATTACTCTTTAGTGGTGGACGGGCCGCTGGACAGAGAGAGTGTTTCTCAGTACAGTGTGACCATCATAGCTACAGATGAAGGGACTCCGCCTCTCTCCAGCACCAGCGTTATTACTGTACACGTTTCTGATGTGAACGACAACGCGCCGCGCTTTCCGGAGCCTGAAATGAACGTTTATGTGAAAGAAAATAGTCCCGTTGCAGGTAAAATACAAAGCGTGTCTGCGTTTGATCCTGACAAAAATGAAAATGCTCATGTGACTTATTCATTGCTAGAAAGTAACACGAATGGGCTGCCTTTGACTGCGATGATCAACATAAACTCTGTCAGTGGCGAAATTTACAGCCTGCAGTCTTTTAACTACGAGGAAGTAAAATCGCTCCATTTTCAAGTTCAGGCCACAGACTCTGGTGTCCCTCCACTCAGCAGCAACGTGACTGTGAACCTTTTTATTCTGGATGAGAATGACAACAGTCCTATGGTTCTCCCGCCCTATTCTGATCAGGGCTCCGTTAATACTGAGAACATTCCCTATTCTGCTGAAGCGGGCTACTTTGTGGCCAAGATCAGGGCTGTAGACGCAGACTCTGGCTACAATGCGCTGCTTTCTTATCACATCGCCGAACCTAAAGGAACCAGTCTCTTCCGAATCGGAACCAGCACCGGGGAAATAAGGACCAAGAGGCGGATGAGTGACAATGACTTGAAGACTCACCCGTTGATCATTTTGATATCTGATCACGGAGAACCTTCCCTGTCAGCGACTATATCTATTGATGTTATGGTTGTTGAAAGTACAGATGAAATACAAACATCGTTGAAACGGCTACCGATAAAGGAGGAGAGTTTCTCCGATTTGAATCTGTATTTGCTGATCGCCATTATTTCCGTGTCAGTTATATTTTTACTGAGTCTCATTAGTTTAATAGCTGTAAAATGCCACAGGACGGACGGTGGTTTGAGTAGATATAGCGCCCCAGTGATCACCACACACCCCGACGGGAGCTGGTCTTACTCTAAATCTACGCAGCAGTATGACGTGTGTTTTAGCTCAGACACACTGAAGAGTGACGTTGTGGTTTTCCCCGCGCCGTTCCCGTCTGCAGATGCGGAACTGATCAGTATTAATGGAGCGGATACTTTTAAACGGAATCAAACGCTCCCTAACAGCGAGAAGGTAAGTTGTCTTTTGTCGCCTTTGAAATTTGTTGTCGAGAATAAGTTGATTTCGTATTAACTTCAGTTTGATTTACGACGTATCCCTCAATCCAATTTGCCCTAAATTTGAAAATGTCTGTTATATTCTAAACGTTCAATGACACAGTTAACAGTTTAAATAAGTTAATAATTGTGTCTGTGTAACAATTATAGGCTACTCGTTTATTGTAACATTTAGCGATATTTTGAAATTCTTTTCTGTCACATATAGGGACTGCTGTGACATTTTTACTCTATGTAGTCTTGTATTTCCCTTCAAAATGACTTTGTATCGATCGATGTTTTAATTTCAATTTATCATATAGGCCTATGTAGAATAACATGCCGAATGTCGGTCTTGGCATGAACATTTTAGCTTTCTATTGTTTCCACAAGTCTAACCTTAATTTACTTTTTAGACAGTTCCCTAAAGAAGTCGTCCGTCCTGTTTCCCAAAGTATACGCTTAATTTCCTTTGTAGACAGTTCTCTAATTTTAGTCATCCATCCTGTTTTCCAAATTATTACAAGTTCTAAGATCATCTTTATTCCAACCTGATTTTATAAATGCTACTACTCTGACTAACCAAAAACGAACAGCATTTCTCCAGACGTCATATCAGCGCGTATCATTGATGGTCTTTACTGTTTTGTATTATTTCAAAAGCAATGCTTTTCTGAAGGGGCATAGTACATTGACATATACATTGTTTGTTGTCTTTTGAGTGTAATTAGGCTATATGTATTGCTGCACTCCAAAATTAGATGTAGTTCTCATGGTAAAAACATGTTCCCCCATCCCAATGGTATCTCCAATCAGAGGCACTTGATGTCGCTGTTGACCATGAATTTGAAAATATTCGTATTGCCTTCCGGGGCTCCGCCTTTAGAACAGCAGAAGCGAGAGGAAGGTATTGTCGGGATAAGACGCACGGCGTGAGAATAGCAGCGATGGCGGTTCTCGTGATGCAGTCTGCGTGTTAATCTTATCTGCAGGGTTACAAATGTCTGATTATTATAAACTACTGTTATAAGAAACGGGGGAGGCCTCGGCTGCTTCCTGCATCGCAATGGAAACCTCGGCCCGCTCGAGATGTGTGTGGATTTACATTCTGCTGTTTCTTTGTCTGTTGGATTTATCTTCCGGTCAGATCGTGTATTCTGTGTCGGAGGAGATGGCAAGGGGGACCGTTGTGGGAAACATATCGAAGGATCTAAATCTTAATACTCAGGACCTTGAATCTCGTATGTTCCAGATTGTGTCCGATTCCAGCAAGAAGTATTTCGAGGTAAATTTAAAGACCGGCATATTGTTTGTGAATGAGAGAATCGACCGAGAGGAGCTGTGTGTTACTGTTGTGAAGTGCTCTTTACGTTTAGAAGCTGTTGCTCACAATCCTCTAAATCTCTATCGCATTGAAATAAATATTTTAGACATAAATGACAATGCCCCTTTGTTCCCGGTATCCACGCTTTCATTGGATGTATTTGAAAACGCTCTTCCCGGAGACAAATTCTCTTTGCCTGTAGCCGTTGATCCTGATGTAGGCAGTAACTCAGTAAAGAGCTACAAGCTGAGTCCGAATGAGCACTTCTCCCTGGATGTACAGAGCGGTGGAGAGCAGAGTGTATCTGCTGAGTTAGTGCTGCAGAAAGCTTTAGACCGAGAGAAACAGCCTGTGATTCAACTCCTACTGACTGCTGTTGACGGAGGAAAACCTCCCAGATCCGGGACTCTACAAATAACTGTTAATGTGAAAGATGTGAACGATAACACACCGGCATTCAGCAAGCCGCTTTATAAAGTCCAAATTTATGAGAATGTATCCCCTGGAACGTTAATTATGAAACTAAATGCAACGGACGCAGACGAGGGCGTTAATAGCCAAATTATTTATTCTCTGGTAAATCACGGAAATGTCAATGCAATGCAAATGTTTGCAATTGAACCCGATAGTGGGGAGGTTACAGCGAAGGGGATTGTTGACTATGAAGAAAATGCTGCGTTTGAAATTAGAGTCCAGGCACAAGACAAAGGCCTTCCACCCAGGCGTACTGCTTGTAAAGTTTTAATTGAAGTACTTGACGTGAATGACAATATGCCTATAATATCGGTGACGTCACTGATGAGGACAGTCAGAGAAGATGTCAAAACCGGAACAGCTGTTGCGTTAATTACGGTGTCAGATAAAGATGGAGGTAATAACGGAATAGTGAAGTGCCAGATCCCCGGCGCGTTACCTTTTAAACTCCAGTCCTCCTTTAACAACTACTACTCTTTAGTGGTTGACGGTCCGCTGGACAGAGAGAGCGCTTCTCAGTACAATGTGACCATCACAGCTACAGATGAAGGGACTCCGCCTCTCTCCAGCACCAGCATTATTACTGTCCACGTTTCTGATGTGAATGACAACGCGCCGCGCTTTCCGGAGCCTGAGATTAACGTGTATGTGAAAGAAAATAGTCCTGTTGGAGGTGTAATATGTACATTGTCTGCGTTTGATTCTGATGAAAACGACAATGCCCGAGTATCTTACTCTCTACTGGAAATCTCGTCAAACCCTGTGTCAGCTTCAGCTAAAGTCAGTGTAAACTCAGTGAGTGGACAAATTTACAGCCTGCAGTCTTTTAACTGCGAGGAAGTAAAAACCTTCCAGTTTCAAGTTCAGGCCACAGACTCTGGTGTCCCTCCACTCAGCAGCAACGTGACTGTGAACGTTTTTATCTTGGATGAGAATGACAACAGTCCTATGGTTCTGCCGCCCTATTCTGATCAGGGCTCCGTTAATACTGAGAACATTCCCTATTCTGCTGAAGCGGGCTACTTTGTGGCCAAGATCAGGGCTGTAGACGCAGACTCTGGCTACAATGCGCTGCTTTCTTATCACATCGCCGAACCCAAAGGAACCAGTCTCTTCCGAATCGGAACCAGCACCGGGGAAGTAAGAACAAAGAGGCGGATGAGTGACAATGACTTGAAGACTCATCCGTTGGTCATTTTGATATCTGATCACGGAGAACCTTCCCTGTCAGCAACCGTATCTATTGATGTTGTGGTTGTTGAAAGTACAGAAGAAATACAAACATCGTTGAAACGGCTACCGATAAAGGAGGAGAGTTTCTCTGATTTGAATCTGTATTTGCTGATCGCCATTATCTCCGTGTCACTTATATTTTTGTTGAGTCTCATTAGTTTAATAGCTGTAAAATGCCACAGGACGGACGGCGGTTTGAGTAGATATAGCGCCCCAGTGATCACCACACACCCTGACGGGAGCTGGTCTTACTCTAAATCTACGCAGCAGTATGACGTGTGTTTTAGCTCAGACACACTGAAGAGTGACGTTGTGGTTTTCCCCGCGCCGTTCCCGCCTGCAGATGCGGAGCTTATTAGTATCAATGGAGCAGACACTTTTAAACGGAATCAAACGCTCCCCAGCAGCCAGAAGGTAAGCTGTCCTTTGTCGCCTTTGAAAATTGTTTCGTATCAACTCCAGTTTCATTTGCGACATATCCCTCAGTCCAATTTGCCCTATATTTGAAAATGTCTTGTTATGGGCTATTCTAAACGTTCAACGAGAAAATCTAATTAAATTAATATGCTTCTTTAATCTAAAACGGAAACATTTATCTATATTTTGAATGTCATTTTGTCACATATAGGGACTCCTGTGACATTTCTTTGCTCTATATAATGTTATATTTCCCTTGAGATGACTTTGTGTACATCGATTTTTAAATTTCTATTAATTTGTCATATATGTAGCATAATATGCCGAATGTTGGCCTTGACGTGAACATTTTAACTTTCTGTTGTTTCCCAAAGTATACGCTTAATTTCCTTTGTAGACAGTTCTCTAATTAAGTCATTCATCCTGTTTTCCAAATCATTTCAATTTCTACGATCATATTTTTTCCTACCTGATTTTATAAATGCTACTACTCTGACTAACCAAAAACGAACAGCATTTCTCCAGACGTCATATCAGCGCGTATCATTGATGGTCTTTACTGTTTTGTATTATATCAAAGTAATGCTTTTCTGAAGGGACATAGCATATCGACATATACACTGTTGTCTTTTGAGTGTAATTAGGCTATATGTATTGCTGCACTCCAAAATTAGATGTATTTCTCATGGTGCAGACATGTTCCCCCATCCCAATCTTATCTCCAATCAGAGGCACTTGATGTCGCTGTTGACCATGAATTTGAAAATATTCGTATTGCCTTCCGGGGCTCCGCCTTTAGAACAGCAGAAGCGAGAGGAAGGTATTGTCGGGATAAGACGCACGGCGTGAGAATAGCAGCGATGGCGGTTCTCGTGATGCAGTCTGCGTGTTAATCTTATCTGCAGGGTTACAAATGTCTGATTATTATAAACTACTGTTATAAGAAACGGGGGAGGCCTCGGCTGCTTCCTGCATCGCAATGGAAACCTCGGCCCGCTCGAGATGTGTGTGGATTTACATTCTGCTGTTTCTTTGTCTGTTGGATTTATCTTCCGGTCAGATCGTGTATTCTGTGTCGGAGGAGATGGCAAGGGGGACCGTTGTGGGAAACATATCGAAGGATCTAAATCTTAATACTCAGGACCTTGAATCTCGTATGTTCCAGATTGTGTCCGATTCCAGCAAGAAGTATTTCGAGGTAAATTTAAAGACCGGCATATTGTTTGTGAATGAGAGAATCGACCGAGAGGAGCTGTGTGTTACTGTTGTGAAGTGCTCTTTACGTTTAGAAGCTGTTGCTCACAATCCTCTAAATCTCTATCGCATCGAAATAAATATTTTAGACATAAATGACAATGCTCCTTTGTTCCCGGTGAGAACGCTTTTATTGAATATAACTGAAGCCGCTCTTCCAGGAGACAGATTCTCTTTGCCCGTAGCCGTTGATCCTGATGTGGGCAGTAATTCAGTGAAGAGCTACAAGCTGAGTCCGAATGAGCACTTCTCCCTGGATGTACAGAGCGGTGGAGAGCAGAGTGTGTCTGCTGAGTTAGTGCTGCAGAAAGCTTTAGACCGAGAGAAACAGCCTGTGATTCAACTCCTACTGACTGCATTTGACGTAGGAAAACCTCCTAGATCCGGGAGTTTGCAGATAATTGTTAATGTAATGGATTTTAACGATAACTCTCCGGCATTCAGCAAGCCGCTGTATAAAGTCCAAATTTATGAGAATATCCCTCATGGAACGTCAATTTTGAAACTAAATGCAACAGATACAGATGAGGGAATTAATAGTCAGATTATTTATTCCCTGGTAAATCATGGAAATGTAGATGTTAACCAAATGTTTGCAATTGAACCAGACAGTGGTGAGATTACAGTGAAGGGGAATATTGACTACGAGGAAAATGCTGCGTTTGAAATTAGAGTCCAGGCACAAGACAAAGGCCACCCACCTCGGAGTAGCGCTTGTAAAGTTTTAATTGAAGTACTTGACGTGAATGACAATGCCCCCGAAATATCAGTGACTTCACTGAAGAGCACAGTCAGAGAAGATGTCAAAACCGGAACAGCTGTTGCTCTAATTACGGTGTCAGATAAAGATGGAGGTAAAAACGGAATAGTGAAGTGCCAGATCCCCGGCGCTTTGCCTTTTAAACTCCAATCCTCCTATAACAACTACTACTCTTTAGTAGTTGGCGGGCCGCTGGACAGAGAGAGCGCTTCTCAGTACAATATGACCATCATAGCTACAGATGAAGGGACTCCGCCTCTCTCCAGCACCAGCGTTATTACTGTACACGTTTCTGATGTGAACGACAACGCGCCGCGCTTTCCGGAGCCTGATATTAACGTTTATGTTAAAGAAAATGGTCCAGTCGGAGGTGTGTTATGTACATTGTCTGCCGTTGATCCTGATGTTAACGAGAATGCCAGAATAACATATTCATTATGTGAGAACTCTCTGAAGGGGTCTCCTGCTTCTACGGCTGTGAATGTGAACTCTGTCAGTGGAGAGATATCCAGCCTGCAGTCTTTTAACTACGAGGAAATAAAAACATTCCAGTTTCAAGTTCAGGCCACAGACTCTGGTGTCCCTCCCCTCAGCAGCAACGTGACTGTGAACGTTTTTATCCTGGATGAGAATGACAACAGTCCTATGGTTCTCCCGCCCTATTCTGATCAGGGCTCCGTTGATACTGAGAATATTCCCTATTCTGCTGAAGCGGGCTACTTTGTGGCCAAAATCAGGGCTGTAGACACAGACTCTGGCTACAATGCGCTACTTTCTTATCACATCTCTGAACCCAAGGGAACCAGTCTTTTCCGAATCGGAACCAGCACCGGGGAAATAAGGACCAAGAGGCGGATGAGTGACAATGACTTGAAGACTCACCCGTTGGTCATTTTGATTTCTGATCACGGAGAACCTTCCCTGTCAGCGACTGTATCCATTGATGTTGTGGTTGTTGAAAGTACAGATGACATACAGACATCATTCAGACAGTTGCCGGCAAAGGAGGAGAGTTTCTCCGAATTGAATCTGTATTTGCTGATCGCCATCATCTCTGTGTCAGTTATATTTTTACTGAGTCTAATTAGTTTAATAGCTGTAAAATGCCACAGGACGGACGGTGGTTTGAGTAGATACAGCGCCCCAGTGATCACCACACACCCTGACGGGAGCTGGTCTTACTCTAAATCTACGCAGCAGTATGACGTGTGTTTTAGCTCAGACACACTGAAGAGTGACGTTGTGGTTTTCCCCGCGCCGTTTCCTCCTGCAGATGCGGAACTGATCAGTATTAATGGAGTGGACACTTTTAAACGGAACCAAACGCTCCCTAACAGTTCAAAGGTAAGGCGGATGTTTCTTTTTGGGACACCGACATACCTTAAATGTGTCTACATGTAGTAGTCCTGAAACATTCATATGACCCCCTTATAACCATGCCATAACAGCCTCTTAGCCTTCTCAAAGCTTTATAACATGTTTGATTTCGAGCTTTATTATTCCGATGCACATTAAATGACACACCCATGAATGCGCAATAATTTATTGTCAGTTTATTACCCTGGGTGTATTTAGCGTCTGACCATTACTTACTCAGGCTACTCATACATATCATGTATACATTAGCAATTGCTTTTCATTGAGTCGTTTTTTTTCCTTTAACGTCTCCCACAACAACAGTTTAGTATCAGTAATGACAAAATAAAGATACATTGTTTGTAGCATTTTGTTTCATGTTATTATGAATCATTGATCAAAGAATCATATTATGTGAACAGAACTAATATTTATTTTCGTTTACGTTTACTTATGTCCAGTCAGGTCTCACCTACCTTGTCCAACAGCAAATACGAGTACTTATATTTGATTCTCAACTAAGAAATATGTCACTGAAAGTTTTTCTTTTGTTCTTTGCTGTTAAATGACCATTCATGTTTTATGCATATATGATATGCATCACCAATGTTCTTACGTATGTAGGCAGACTTAATGTAAATCATGACCATATTTGTTTCGCATTGTTTATATTATATGGTCACTCACTCATTTTTTCCCAGTAATTTTATTTTATTGTCTGTACCCTGGCAGATGCGCATGGGAAATTAGCGTTTAAAACCGTTATTTATAAACGCCCGCCCTTTCCCCCATTACTTTCCTAATGCTGCATAAGTGTCTCTTGAAGGGTTTCTCAAAGTTTTTAGGTTACATCGTTTAACAGTCAATTATTCCAGACACCGTACCTTTGAGGCGTTTTTGGTAGTAAAGTTTGACTGATTTTTCATTCGTTCTACCCTATCAGCGCTCAGTGACGCTAGTTAAGTTTAGCGTCATCAATTTCATTTTAGATCTTGGTCATGTAAAACTGTGTGCGCGGTGCGACCTTTCATATAATGGTCGTTTTATTTGAATAATTTTGGTGTACCGCAAATGCTGTGGACTCGGTTTTGCGTCTGCATCCTACGCTGGCAGCGAATACACCAACCCAAGCTACCCTCACAAGAAGTGATTAGCCAGCGAAGCGTTACAGTCGATGGTCGTTCTTCGCTAGAAGTTTCTGTGCAGCATTTTTGACTTGGTATTTTGATTGCAGCGCTCGAAACGCATTTATATTGAAACAGCTTTAATCATCTTATAGGGTTTGTTTAAGCAGAGGACTACTCACATTTTCACCATAGGTTTCTGGATTGTTCAATTTTTTTACTGAGCAATGTTAAAGACTGTAATCTCTAACGACATTTCAAAGGCTGCCTGATATGTTCTTTGCCACAATATCCACACGGTGTCAGTATCGACTAACGAAGCACGAGCAGTGGAATTTTCTGCTAGGCTCCTCCTTGTTAAAGAGAGCACATCTCAGAGAGGAGGCTTTTGTCGTTTTTAAGCGGAAGCTGTGGTCGAGATGACGATTTAGTGTGAAGGAGAAGCTATTCCTACTATTACACTTGGATTTTAATGGATTGGATATAATGTCGAACCAGCCTGCGTTTACGAGGAATCTCTGTGTGTTTCTGCTCAGCGTTTTGGAGCTGGTGTCAGGACAAATCGCGTATTCCATATCTGAGGAGGTAAAGAAGGCGACTTTTGTGGGAAATATCGCCAAAGATCTCAACATCAATGTGCAGGACTTGGAATCTCGTATGTTTCAGCTTGTGTCCGGACCCAGAAGTAAATATTTCGAGGTAAATTTAAAGACCGGTGTTCTTTTTGTTAATGAAAGGATCGACAGGGAGGAGCTCTGCCAGGCTGCGGCGCGGTGCTCTTTGAATTTAGAGGCCATATTGAGAAATCCTCTGAATTTATATCGAGTTGAGATAAATGTATTGGATATTAATGACAATTCTCCGACGTTCCATTTGAAATTAAGACACTTAAATATATCAGAATCGGCGTTTGTAGGGGACAGGTTCCCATTACCGAGGGCATCTGACCCCGATGTGGGCAGTAATTCAGTAAACAGCTACAAGCTGAGTCCGAATGAGCACTTCTCCCTGGATGTACAGAGCGGTGGAGATCAGAGTGTGTCTCCTGAGTTGGTGCTGCAGAAAGCTTTAGACCGAGAGAAACAGCCTGTGATTGAGCTTCTACTGACTGCTATTGACGGAGGAAAACCTCCCAGATCGGGCACTTTGCAGATCACTGTTAATGTAATTGATGTTAATGACAACGCTCCACAATTCAGCAAACCGCTGTATAAAGCTCGGGTGTGGGAAAATGTGCCACATGGAACATCAATAATTACAGTTAATGCTACCGATATGGACGAGGGTGTAAACAGTGAAATTATTTACTCCCTGTTTTATCAAGAAAACGAAGTAAACCGTGGAGTATTCACAATTGACCCTCGCTCCGGGGAAATCGCTGTTAACGGAGAAGTTGATTACGAAGAAAACAGTGCGTTTGAGATCCACGTGCAAGCGAAGGACAAAGGCCACAACCCCAGAGTTACGCATTGTAAAGTTTTAGTGGAAGTTGTGGACGTGAATGATAACGCTCCAGAAATAACTATAACATCTCCGCTAAGCACACTGAGGGAAGACGCTAGGACCGGCACCGCAGTCGCGTTAATTACGGTTTTCGATAAAGATGTCGGTAAGAATGGAAAAATACACTGCACGATTTCCGATTCTATTCCATTTAAACTCCAGTCCTCTTATCAGAACTACTACTCTTTAGTGGTGGACGGGCCGCTAGACAGAGAGAGCGCTTCTCAGTACAATGTGACCATCACAGCTACAGATGAAGGGACTCCGCCTCTCTCCAGCACCAGCGTTATTACTGTACACGTTTCTGATGTGAATGACAACGCGCCGCTCTTTCCGGAGCCTGAGATTAAGGTGTATGTGAAAGAAAATGGTCCAGTCGGAGGTGTGATATGCACATTGTCTGCCGTTGATCCTGATTTTAATGAGAATGCCAGAATAACATATTCATTATGTGAGAACTCTCTGAAGGGGTCTCCTGCTTCTACGGCTGTGAATGTGAACTCTGTCAGTGGAGAAATTTACAGCCTGCAGTCTTTTAACTACGAGGAAGTAAAAACCTTCCAGTTTCAAGTTCAGGCCACAGACTCTGGTGTCCCTCCACTCAGCAGCAACGTGACTGTGAACGTTTTTATCCTGGATGAGAATGACAACAGTCCTATGGTTCTGCCGCCCTATTCTGATCAGGGCTCCGTTAATACTGAGAACATTCCCTATTCTGCTGAAGCGGGCTACTTTGTGGCCAAGATCAGGGCTGTAGACGCAGACTCTGGCTACAATGCGCTGCTTTCTTATCACATCGCCGAACCCAAAGGAACCAGTCTCTTCCGAATCGGAACCAGCACCGGGGAAATAAGGACCAAGAGGCGGATGAGTGACAATGACTTGAAGGCGCATCCGTTGGTCATTTTGATTTCTGATCACGGAGAACCTTCTCTGTCAGCGACTGTATCTATTGATGTTGTGGTTGTTGAAAGTACAGATGAAATACAGACATCATTCAGACAGTTGCCGATGAAGGAAGAGAGTTTCTCCGATTTGAATCTGTATTTGCTAATCGCCATTGTCTCCGTGTCAGTTATATTCTTACTGAGTCTAATTAGTTTAATAGCTGTAAAATGCCACAGGACGGACGGCGGTTTGAGTAGATATAGCGCCCCAGTGATCACCACACACCCTGACGGGAGCTGGTCTTACTCTAAATCTACGCAGCAGTATGACGTGTGTTTTAGCTCAGACACACTGAAGAGTGACGTTGTGGTTTTCCCCGCGCCGTTTCCGCCTGCAGATGCGGAGCTGATCAGTATTAATGGAGCGGACACTTTTAAACGGAACCAAACGCTCCCTAACAGTGCGAAGGTAAGAAGATTTTAATATCTGACCGATAATGTATATCCAATCTCAAAACTAATTGTACATCAAACCACCTTTTTGTTTTTGAACGGGATATTTTTCCAACGTTTTTGTCTGGCATTTTTTAATTGTACAGAAGAGGCGTTATTCAGAGTTCCATGCATTTTATTGTGTGTGCATGTGCATGTATGTGTGTGTGTGTGTGTGTTGGGGGAGGGGGCCTTTGTGATCTTTTTGTCTAGATGAGAACGATTCAGCACTGTTCTACCCGAACAGCGCCACAAGCACATACAGGCCTATATACTGGAATTGAGATATCATGGATCGAGATTTTCTGAACAGTTAGAAAACACAGTTTCGCAGATTGTCTGTTATTTTATTTATTTATTTATTTATTCTCCTGTTTACCTATATTTTACTTATTTTCGAGTCCTGTATTTGCTGTGCTATTCTTAGTTGTGACTTTGGTCATCTGCCTGTTGATGAGATTCACTGACGTGGCTGAAGCGACAAGTAGGCCTATATTTAGAAGTGTTTCCAGTACTGAATTCTCGTCTTTGGTGTGTTATTTAACATATTAAGTCATTCCACCTGGTAAAGTTGTTGTGCGCTTGGTACTACACTGGGTGTCATTACCTAATGTACTTACTGTTTTTCCAGTCACGGTACTTAATGATACTTACAACTAGACTTCTGCTTCTCCCACTTTGTCGTCTACTCTTCCTAATGTTACTGGTATTGCTGATACAACTACTGCTAACTATTACTACTACCACTGCAATACAACTGCTGCTGCTGCTGGCACTACTGCTCACTGCCACAACTACTGCTGTTTCCGCTACTCCTGCAGCTTAACGTAATAGCGGTCTGGTTAGGGGGCGATACTCTTAAGCAGAAGCTTGCGGGTTTCCGTCATGCTTGTATTAACGCTATTATAGAAATCACGAGGGAGCGCAACCTGAAAGTATCCGTTTATATACGTGAATAACAGGCCTATACCCAACTTATAAGCTATGTGAGTCAGACTCGATGTGGTTGTCTGCAAAGCAAAATATTGCCATGGTTATTATTATGATGTTTTGTTTTTTTTTTTGAAATACGCACAGAATGTCCTAAACCTAATTTTGTTAACGTTCAGTGAAACCCAGTGATTATTTTCACGTTGTAACCCACGCGATGTCGCTGTTGACCAGGACTGCAAAAGAATAGCCCGAATGTAGCAGGCTCCGCCTCTTCCGTGAATAACCGCGCAGCCAGCTCACAGCCCTCTGCTGAAAGCGAGTCGCAGACGTTGTGCTTGGGAGAGCAGAGGCGTTTCACCGATTTTACTCCCATTTAAAAATAATGTTTATTCTGATGTGATTTCACTTCTCTTTTGGACCCGTCTGGTGCGCCTTGATGTTTCTACAAAGGCCTGATAAATAATGGCCGTTTCAAACCAATGGAGTTGTATGCGGATTAATTACCTCTTGATTTTTGTCGCGAGCTTCTGTGGACAAGCCCCCGGACAGATTGTCTACTCCGTGTCTGAGGAGGTAAACCAAGGAACCATTGTTGGAAATTTAGCCAAGGACTTGAATACCAATGTTCAGGAAATTGAGTCGCGTGGT
This sequence comes from Megalops cyprinoides, assembly GCF_013368585.1. NCBI lineage: Eukaryota > Metazoa > Chordata > Actinopteri > Elopiformes > Megalopidae > Megalops > Megalops cyprinoides. Next base: position 23,315,808 of record NC_050585.1, read on the forward strand.
TTTCAGCTCGTTTCTGGTTCCAAGAAGAATTTTTTCGAGGTAAATTTAAAAACTGGCATGCTGTATGTCAATGAAAGAATCGACCGCGAGGACCTTTGCTTCAACGTTCGCTCGTGCTCGCTACATCTAGAAGCGATTCTTAACCATCCTTTGAGTTTGCATCGGGTGGAAATAAATGTTTTAGATGTAAATGACAATTCGCCGACTTTCCCAGTGAAGTCACAGTTTTTAAATGTATCAGAATCTACCTTGCCTGGGGCCAGGTTTTCATTGATGAACGCAGTTGATCCCGACGTAGGCAGTAACTCAGTAAAGAGCTACAAGCTGAGTCCGAATGAGCACTTCTCCCTGGATGTACAGAGCGGTGGAGAGCAGAGTGTGTCTGCTGAGTTGGTGCTGCAGAAAGCTTTAGACCGAGAGAAACAGTCTGTGATTCAGCTCCTACTGACTGCATTTGACGGAGGAAAACCTCCCAGATCCGGGACTTTACAGATAACGGTGAATGTGCTGGACATTAATGATAACAGCCCTGTGTTTAACAGCCCGCTATACAAAGTTCGTGTTTTTGAAAATGCAGCGCGTGGGACTAAGATTATATCGCTGAATGCGACTGATGTCGATGAGGGCTTGAACGGCGAGATTTTATATTTGTTCAACAAACATGGACAGGAAAGGAATTTGGATACGTTTTCTATTGACCCCCATACTGGTGATATTACAGTCAAAGGAGACATTGATTTCGAAGAAACGGCTTTCTATGAGATTAGAGTTGAGGCCCAGGACAAAGGTCACTCGCCAATGGTCAGTCACTGTAAACTGCTTGTCGAAGTTGTAGATGAGAATGATAACGCACCAGAAATTGGCGTGACGTCACTGACGAGTACTGTTAAAGAAGACGCTAAAGTCGGCTCGGCGATAGCTCTTATTACAGTTTCTGACAAGGATGGGGGTAACAATGGAAAAGTTAACTGTAAATTGAATGGGAATTTTCCATTTAAACTTCAAACGACATATCGCAATTACTACTCTGTTGTTCTCGACGGGCCGCTAGACAGAGAGAGCGCTTCTCAGTACAATGTGACCATAGTAGCTACAGATGAAGGGACTCCGCCTCTCTCCAGCACCAGCGTTATTACTGTACACGTTTCTGATGTGAACGACAACGCGCCGCTCTTTCCGGAGCCTGAGATTAAGGTGTATGTGAAAGAAAATGGTCCTGTCGGAGGTGTAATATGTACATTGTCTGCCGTTGATCCTGATGTTAATGAGAATGCCAGAATAACATATTCATTATGCGAGAACTCTTTGAAGGGGTCTCCTGCTTCTACAGCTGTGAATGTGAACTCTGTCAGTGGAGAAATTTACAGCCTGCAGTCTTTTAACTACGAAGAAATAAAAACGTTTCAGTTTCAAGTTCAGGCCACAGACTCTGGTGTCCCTCCACTCAGCAGCAACGTGACTGTGAACGTTTTTATCTTGGATGAGAATGACAACAGTCCTATGGTTCTGCCGCCCTATTCTGATCAGGGCTCCGTTAATACTGAGAACATTCCCTATTCTGCTGAAGCGGGCTACTTTGTGGCCAAGATCAGGGCTGTAGACGCAGACTCTGGCTACAATGCGCTGCTTTCTTATCACATCGCCGAACCCAAAGGATCCAGTCTCTTCCGAATCGGAACCAGCACCGGGGAAATAAGAACCAAGAGGCGGATGAGTGACAATGACTTGAAGACTCACCCGTTGGTCATTTTGATTTCTGATCACGGAGAACCTTCCCTGTCAGCGACTGTATCTATTGATGTTGTGGTTGTTGAAAGCGCAGGTGAAATACAGACATCGTTCAGACAGTTGCCGGCAAAGGAGGAGAGTTTCTCCGATTTGAATCTGTATTTGCTGATCGCCATTATCTCCGTGTCAGTTATATTTTTACTGAGTCTAATTAGTTTAATAGCTGTAAAATGCCACAGGACGGACGGTGGTTTGAGTAGATACAGCGCCCCAGTGATCACCACACACCCCGACGGGAGCTGGTCTTACTCTAAATCTACGCAGCAGTATGACGTGTGTTTTAGCTCAGACACACTGAAGAGTGACGTTGTGGTTTTCCCCGCGCCGTTTCCGCCTGCAGATGCAGAGCTTATCAGTATTAATGGAGGGGACACTTTTAAACGGAATCAAACGCTTCCCAACAGCGAGAAGGTAAGGCATTGTATTGGGTAAAATGTTAATCCACTTCAATTCTTATAGGCCTAATAGGCCTATGGCGTAATTTAATAGAAAAAATTATCTGTACTTAACATTTCATTGATTCTGACAGTCGTCATTAGAAGCTAGTGTGAGGCCGTGGCTATGCACTTGGTATTAAGAAATGTGGAGCAGCACGAACAGGATCGCAATGAAACTTCGTCACTGCATAATTCAGAGGGGTAAAGCGAACTCAGGTGTATTACCAAGGATATTGTCGACGTCATATGAGTTTGTAAAAATGATGAAAAAGGGTCGATAGAATGAAAACACACCCGTCTCCCTTCTTACCACTCCCACATGTTTTCTCTTTTCCCATCACCCCCTCGACATCCTCACTAAAAGACTGCAAAACCAGGAACATTAAAATATACCAAGATCCAATGCGCCGTGTAAAAATAAAAGTTCCTCAATAAAATTCTCACACCCGGATAGTATGCTGAGACTGAATATAGTTCATTAACTGGTTGTTTTTAATTAAGTTGTTGGGCCCAGACTTAGTTAAAAGATGGCCTAATGTGCTCGCCCTTCTGTCCATTGCATGAATGAAATTTATTTTGATCAGAAAATTTTCTTTAAATCTTACTTTCTTAGAACTGTTTTACGACTCAAAATGGCAGGAACCAGATACAGCATCCATTTTATTGAGACTGGAGATTTAAATCCTGCTTTTAGCGTTAATTCGAAACGTTCATGTTGATAGCCAGGGCCAGCGCGATTGGAGTGAACAAAGGCAGTAGCCGGCTGTTCGAGGCCATGCTCGATGACGTCAGTGACAGTGTGGAAGAATTCAGCACCACAACGCCGGACAGCAACAGCCGACCAGAGCCCCACACTAGTCGCATAGCTGTATGCGTATTTAAATCAATTATTTATTTCAGACACACTACATTTTAACACGATGTGCAATTAATACAGATTTTACCTATATAGCCTCTAAAGTATATAATTTAAATGTACGTGTAATCAATATGTTAAACTTTGTCTTCCAGTATTTTTATAGCACATTCGTAAATCAGATTGCTCAGAAAAAAAAAATCATGATTTTCTTAAGGACCGGTGAATTCAATACCTGCTGCATTTTAGTGCATGATTCAGTGGGGATGAGAGGGCCAGGTGTGTAAGAGTAAAAGCAATAACTGATTTGCTGTATTAGTCGTAGCAGTAGCATTAGCAGCAGTAGTAGTAGTTGTAGTAATAGTAGCAGTAGAGGTGACAGTAGAAGTAGGAGCTCTAACAGTGGGTGGTATAGTTCATATTCCCGTTTCATTTTACAGTTTCCAGGTGGAAGTTTATATTCGGTTATTTGTGTGGTCAATTGATTGTGATTAATGCTAGTCCATTTATTACGAGATTCACAGACCGAATAGGGTAATTTTTACTTTCATAGTTGAGACCGATATTTTTGACAAAAAAGAGAGACATGGTCTTAAAAACATATTAATATAATGATATGAACAACGAAATAACCATTTGCGTGAATGCATGATGAAGGAAATGCTGTTATAGACCTATTTTATGTTGATTATTCAACAGTCCGTTTGCATTACTGATCTCTTTCACTGAACACGTCTCCTCCAGGCCCGGGGGTGTTTTGCAGTAAACCACCTCTATAGCAGAAGGTAAACATTTCATTGCACCCCCTCTCCATCCTCACACACAACCCCTCTGCGCCTCTAGTCTCCTCCTTTGTCGAAGAAAGACTAACAGACAAGGAGATTTGTCGAATTTTAGGCTAAGGAAAAACTCCTCACGTTTATATCTAGATTTAAACATGGATTCTGTTACAGCAAACATGACGGGGAGGTGACAGTGTCACAGCACACGTAGCGAATGGGGTACGTGGTCTATTATTCTGTCTGGTTTAGATGCAGGGTCGAGCAGCGGCGCAAATAATCTGTACTTTATCACAGGAAGTAAAATCAGACATCGTTGTCCAGAATCTTGCGAAAGATTTGTTGCTATCTGCTCAGGATTTGCAAAAAAAGTGGCTATAAAATAACATCTGAATATCAAAACAAATATTCTGTGCTGAATTCGGATAGCGGCCTGATAATCAGTGTGAGTCGACAGAGGTGGATATTAGCGACAATCCTGAAGCGTTTCCCATCGAATTGCTTATTTTCAATATCTCAGTGTCCACGAACGCAGGGGCTAAATTTCTTGATTGAGTCTGTCCACGATCCAGACGTGGGGTGCGACACTGTGAGCTCATCCGTGCTGAGCCCCAATGAATATTTTAGTGTTGATTTGCAGGTGGATGACGACCAGCAGAGCCAGCTGTAGACCCTGAAGAGCGACTATTTGTTCAGATAGTGCTCACCGATTTGATTGGTGGCAAAACAGCGAGATCTGGGTCTGTCGTGGTTTCTATCATGGTTTTGGACGCAAATTACCACGCGCCAGTGTTTAACAGTCCAGTTTATAAGGGCAGTGTGCCAGAGAGTGTGTCACGGCGAAGTGCAGTTATTAAGCTGAATGTAACAGACACGGATGAAGGATCAAATGGTAAAATAACTTATGGCTTTATTATTAACCATGGGCAGAGGAAAGTTTTAGGTGAATTCAACATCAGTACTGTCTCAGGAGAGGTCAAGATGGCAAAAGACCTGGATTATGAGAAAATCCGTGCCTCTGAAATATGTGTCCAAGATTAGGACCTGGGGCACATGGCCTCCCATTGTAAAGTACTAGTGGACGTGATAGACATTAACCTCACGCCTCCTGATATTAAAATCACGTCTTTCTTTAACCCTGTCATGAAAAATGCTAAAGCTGGGATGGCTGTTGCCCTCGTGAGTGTGTTTGACACAAATGGTGGCATAAGCGGAAAGGTTACTTGTATACCGTAAAACAGGCACCAGAAGCCGAGTGTCATAAAACAGCTTTCAATGAAATTTTCAACTCAATGAAATTTTGTGTAAAACTTATATTTATGGATTTTGAAAGATGTTGTTTGTGTGTTGGTAAATCCTTATTAATTATCATATTACAACCCTGAAATGCATCGGTGTGTCGCTGCCCTGCCTCGTTAGTCTGAACATGGATATGTGAGCCGTCACAGCGTGACCTCCGCCTTCTTTCTAATGCCTGTTAATATCCTTCTGCTTTAAAGTGATGTTATGTAATTATTCCAATTAGAATATATTAGACTGCATAATCATCCTTGGCTTTGGATGTCCTGCATTTTTTTCCATGCAATAATTTAAACAGCATAGTTAATTTGGTTCTAAAAGGTGGTGTTTAACATCTTTAGGCTGTGTATGCTCCTGTTGCAGACAAACCTTGCCATTAAATGTGCATTTTGCAAAAAAAAAAAAAAAAAGCAAGCATTGAGTTTCAGGCTAATCTTGCAGAAGTGACTATTAGTAACTATTAGTTCTTTTTTTTCCTCAGACATTCTTCAGCATTATAACAATGCACTCTGTAGTATGTCATACAGTGTCAAAATGCACAGTCGGTCTGAGCTGTTAACCCCTGTCACTGAGGCCAGGTTAAGAAGTGACTCACTACGCTGGTAACTGCAGGACACTCTCGAGCATTGCAGTGCGGAGCTATATGAGTCAGTCTCTCATGGAGGAATGTGAAATTAGACTCACTGAGCCCTTTTCCCTGAGCCATGATGCATTACCTCTGTGAGATCACACGCTCTCTCTCCCTGCCTGTTTCCTGTGTGTGATTCTCCACAGGCTCCCATTCTGTAAGCTTTGTGATGTGTCACCTCTGTGACATCACAGTCTGTCTCTCTGTCTGTTTACTGTGTCTCTTATTTTGAAACCTTTATAATCTGATGGGGCCTGATATCAGTAGTAAAAACACAATATCACCACACAACCTTGGTGAACTCAACAGAAGCTCACAGCTCCACTCGAGAATGGACAGGAGTAATAAAATTCAGAAAAAAAATTACCCACATACTTATTTCAGCATAAGTCTGGGACTGAGAAGGGAGCAAGGGACTCTTTATTAAGGGCATGGCTGGATTTCCCTCCATCCAGCACAGCACTGCTTCACTGAGATATGTGGATTAGCAGTCTACAGGCCTGCAAGGAGGAGCAGAAAATGTATCCCACTGCACTGAGGGAGAAACTGAGAGAAATGAGAGAATGAGCAACAGACAGAAATAGAAAGATAGAAGGGGTGACAGAGATTTAAATTATGGCCTCTCTCTGCCTTGTTTAAATTATGCTACAAAGTTTAATTTTCACATTTCACACTGAATTTACATTTCTAACTCCTTGGTCATTTTAAAACATGAAATGGCAAATGAAATTGAGAGGTAGGATCAGAATTCATTAAAGGTGCAGATTATTTTTTCATTGTGCCAGCTATCTTGTTATCACAATTTATCGGTCCTTTTAAGAATGTTTCTTTTCTAATTTGTTTGTCAATGGTATTTAAAATTTTGATGCAAAATTGGATTTACATCAACCCTACCCAGATTCTTGTGGAAGCGGCAATGAAATAGACTCTGCATATAACAGAAAGCTCTGTATATAGTCAGTGGTATAGACTCTGTATATAACAGAAAGCTCTGTATATATTCAGTGGTATAGACTCTGTATATAACAGAGCACTTTCAGGAAGGGAGCCTGTAGAACCTCTCATACACCCACAGATGAAAGTATTTTAGACAGTGACTAATCCATTCCTAGGGAGGAGGGGTGTGTCTTAGGCAGTGTTTAATTCATTCCTGAAGAGAAGGGTTGTGGCTTAAACAGTGCCTAATACATTCCTGGAGAGGCGGGGTGTGGTTTGATGGGAGGGGTGTGTGCTACACAGTGCTTAATTTCTAGAGTAGGAGTGTGGTTTGAGAGGAAGGAGGTGGTTGGCACAGCACGTAGAACTATGCAGTGCTCTTCCTGCAGCTCTGTATACAGGCAATCACAGCTCTGGAGATGAGTCCAGACCCTGATGAAGGCATTTCTGTGTCATGTTCATGAGAAGGATGTATGTAGCCCCTCCCCCCCAGAAGAGCGTCTGTGACCTCTGACCTTTATTCAGTGTCACAGTCCCTCATTCCCTCTCATGTTTTTGGGCACCTGGTCTGCAGGGTGTATGGAAACCTGCAGAGCCCGTGTCCTGATCTAGGGGAGGTGTGTGCAAGGCTTGGAGACCCATATGCACTCTAAAATCTCCAGTACATCGCCAAACTCCATCTTCGTGCCTGGAGTTTCACCATCTGTCTGTCTCGTTTGACCTTTGAGGCCCTGCAATTAGCGTGACTGTTAGAACTGTGACATCCGTCAGTCACAGGTGTGAGTTCCCATGCTTTGGGTGGGGATGCTGCACTGTAAAGGGATCAGAGAGTCTCCTGCAGCCTGTGTATCTGTGCTTCTCTCAGTCTCTTTCACTGCCGTGCAGGAGCCTGTTCTCTCCCTCACTCCAGCAGCCTGAGCGGGATGTGATGCTGGAACTGTCAGCCCCCCCCCCCCCCCCCCTCGGGGCGTGTGGTGCAACAACAGGCAGCTCATCCAATCACATTGCATCCCTGAGGGCGTGTAGAATAATATCAGGACTCTATTGTCACTGTTTCATCCTGTGATTTATTAATAATTCTAATCATTAGCACTTCAAGTCTTTTCGAGTCAAAGCTTCTTTCTCTTTGTAAGTGTGCGTGTTAGCGGCCTGCTGTCTGGAGGGTACACAGCGTGTTTTTGTCTAAGCCGAGCAGAAGCAGCCTGGAGCCCCTGCGTATGGCACAGGCCGGGAGCGAGCCTGCATGCTCTGCAGAAGCAGGGCCTCCTGGGACCTCTGTGACGGAGGGCTGTGATTGGACAAAGAGACCATGTGATTCCTGTCAGCCCCAAATAGATAAACTACTATGAATGGGGTACAGAGGCAGGGATCTGGAGACATATTCAGGTTCTGATAGACCCATTCTGCAGGTACATCAGCTGCCTGAAATTAAAACCACTCCATGATACAATAAGCTTTCTAATTAGGATGTGTTTCTCCTGGGTTAAGGTCACAGTTTTTATTACCAAATGTAGAAAAAAGAAGCAATCAATTGAAATCAAAGAAACTCAAGCCCTGATCAGCAGAGGTACCCTGTTCTGCACTGTAAGCTTTCTCTGCCTCCCTATTAATACACTGCATATAAAAATCTACCGCATATAGCAATCAGTGCAGAATCATTCCAATACTACCTCTGTTTAAACAGAATTATTCTGATACTAAGTCTATTTAAAAACAGCTTGTAAGAATGAAGCGTTATTTATTAATGAACTAATGCCTACCTCAGTGTAGAAAGTAGGTTTGCTCTAACAGTGTTAAAAAAATATATATTTTACTATATTCAATTTTTTGTATGGGGCTTAATCTGTGGATTGCTCTCTGACTGATATTTTGTTGATAATGCTATATCAAGTTAAAATGATTGATTGATTTATCATGGAACATTGACAAATGTTATTTTTATGAATAATATCAAACAAATGTCACATAAACGAGTACTCGTAAACATACTGAATATGATACACACAGAGTAATATTAAACATGTATTATCCTAAAAAGAGGCAGCACATGTTGGTGTCAGAGGGGGGTATGTATCACAAGATGAGTTGGAAGACTGAGGGGTTACATGTTACTCTGAGTGTGTGAGTATATGCTGGAGGAGTGAGGGTGACGATGCAGATTCTGCCTCTCCCAGTCCTCCAGTGTGGAGTGTAAAAATTCTATTGTCTTCGACCTTGCAGACTTGCTGACTGTCCAAAATCCTGCTACTCTATTCAAATCCATGCCATTCTGTGGATCAGTATTCAGATTCATGACACTATGAGTCAGTATTCAGATTCATTCTGCTCTTGCCTGAGTTGGGGTCACAGCCTGTGTGAGCTCCACCTTATCATCTCTGCTGAACTCCTGTAATTATTCTTTTAAAAACATTTTCTGTCTTCATCTAAAGGCCACATCAGATTCATAGGAATTAAAATATGTCTGGTACAGTTTATGACATTTGGACTGTTTCATCCTCTAAGTATTTGAATTCAGTTTTTTTTCTCTAAATGTCACAGATGGCCTGTGCTGTTGCTGTCATAATCTCAGCAGTGCACTTCAGAGAGAGAGGAGAGAGAGTATTTTAGTGAGTTTCTCTTTTTGATTTTACCTGTAGCTGACCTACTTGCAAAAAGCCCCAAGAGGATTAAGCAATTGTTATGTGGCTTTATTAATAGAACATGCTTGTTTTATAATAGTCACAGATTCATACATAAAGATATTAATGATATACTGTGCAGATTCATGAGCAAAGAACATGACTTCAAGCTCCGCCTAATGTTCATACACTCACGCTCACACTCACTCACTCACCCTCACACACACACACACACACACACACACACACACACACACACAACACTCTTTGAAGTTAAGGGTGAACATATATGTGTAAGATTCACATTCTCATCCATATTTGCCACTCTGCCTCTGGACGTATAGTTACACAGTATGTTTTTGCATGAGTTTAAACATGGCCAGTGCCGTGTCTCTCTAGAGGCACTCAGTGAAGCACAGTGACCTGCAGGAATCTGCATGGTTTATCCCCTGTCATACAGACTCACAGCAGCCAGGGGCCACTGTTCTGCATGCTTTCAATGTGCTGCAGCCAGGGGTCAGTGTTCTTCATGCGCTAAGTGTGCTTCCTGTCTGTGTGTGCGTGCGTGCGTGTGTGTGTGTGTGTGTGTGTGTGTGTGTGTGTGTGTGTGTGTGTGTGTACGCGCTCATTGAGCCTATGAGGGCATGGCTCTGAGGTCAGTCTCTCTGCCAGATGGTGGATGCAGACGGTCATGTTCACCTATCACAATTTGTGAAATTCATGTGTAAAATCATATATTTTTGGTAGTTTCTTTCATTGGTTGTGTTACTGTACACAAATGGAAACCAATGATCATACAATACCATTTACATTTATTCATCTGGCAGACTTTGGCTCTTAACCAGAACAACTTACAAAAAGCATATTCAATAGGGGTATGTATATTGCCTCACAGAAACTGAATTCTCTGTGTCATACTTGTAATATAGCAAAACTTGTAAGAGACATTGCCGTCATAATATGCAAATATACTACTCTTGCTATTAGCAGCCGTCAGGCTTGTACCACCATACGCTTTTGTCACTACTAGTTTTGACTAATTAATTTGGTTAATCCTTGTTAAGATTTAATCAAGTTTTACCACAAGATTTTATCAGGGTTAGGAGGGATAGAGGTCTGATGGAGGAGGGCTACGACCTCATGCAAAGCAAGCTCACATTGGTTTCAGCTTATCGAAAGAAACAACTTTGCAGTTGCTGATACGATAGAAGTATGTTGCTATGTATAGGGAAGCTCAATGACCATGGCAACAGTAACTATTTATTTTTCTGTGGCAACATGCTGGTAATGGGCTCGGTGAAACCACAAGGCACAGGCCTAAAGTCAGTGACCAGCTGCTGGGAGGCAACATAGTGACTGGTTTGGGCACAAGTTGCTTTAGTGGTACACGTCAGGATTTATCAATAGGGTATACTGGCTCAGTGCTTTATTGGTATGTATCAGGGCTTATCAAGGGCATAATTGTTTATTAAGACACTTCAGGGTTTATTAGGAGGGAGTATATAGTTATATATTTACTTGCTTATCAGACAGTTTTATCTAGAGCAACTTTCACAGCCTACAATTCAACAATATATGTTATCGTTGGCTAGATATTTACTGAGGCAATTCTGGGTTAAGTACCATACCCAAGGGTAAAACAGCAGTGTCCCTTTGGGGAATCAAACCATCGGCCTTTTTGGGTATGAGCCCATCTCCTTTCCGCTCCAACACACAGCTGCTTCTTACTACTACACCACACTGCTGCCCAGTGGATGCTGGGTGTTATTTTACCATTACTGCACAGTAGATTCAGTCTTTCCCTCTTTAGTGTAGCTGACGCTCTCTTCATCTGAGGGAAGTGTAATCTGTAACCTGCTGGCCACATGTTCACCTCTTTAACCATTTTTTTTCTCACTTCCGACCTTTGGGGGGGAGCTGTTCAGTTTATACCACCCATCATCCTTTCATTGCATTTCATTTCCTCTGACACATTGAATGTGCAAGCAGTTTGCTTCAGTTAATTCATAAATGCCGTGCAATTCTAGCCTCATGTTCATCAGTTTCTGCAACTGGCAAAACTGCTAGAATGCTGGGTTAGCTCGTGGCTCCCTCAGATTTTGTATAAAACTGAAACAAAATTCCATCAAATGTATGTGTTGCGATTCTCAGTGGTGCTTTGTTTTATTCCTATGTTATCTGTTTTATTAACTTACTACCTTACAAACTACCGGGCTAATCTGACATAGCACATTAAGGACATTAAATTAACTTAACATTTTAATGTTTTCTGTCCATGACTTCCAGAGCAAAGCTCACACTGTGGTCACTGTCCTCACACTGGTCTTACACGACTCTCACACTGCTCTCACGGTGCCTTTAAACTGCTCTTACACCGTCCTCATGCTGTTAGAGAGTATTCCTCCTCCTGGCTTTGCTCACGCCACCCCTGCATGTCATCTCCAGATGGAACACTGACACAGATCTGCTGCTGGCTTTTTTCTCTGCCTGCTTTCTGTGGGCTGAGAAAGCATGCCTGTGAATCCTCAGGGGCTGCAGCACTGGGCTCTGCCGGAGAATCCGCAGTCAGGCGAAACACGGAGAAGAGGCTTGGCGAGAGACTGCTCTCTGCCGCCCCCTGTAGCATGCTAGCGTTAGAGGGAGGGAATTTGTCAAAATTGCATTGGTAGCTGCATTCTCTGTCTGAGCCAATAGAGGTCTTCCTCTACCGTTCTGCCTGTCGCTCCCCTCCCTCCCTCCCCTTTCTTGCTCTCTCTCTCCATCACTCTCTCTTATCTCTCTCTCTCATTCTCAGGTCTTAAACGTATGTGAAAATTCCCTAATTGGCATAAATTACAATTTTATTCATATGACCAAAACTCAAAGTTCAAAGACCACATTAAAACACTGAAGGTGCAGACATTCAACATGAAGAGGGAGGGGCAGGGGAGGCCACGTCGTTGTCCCTCTCACAGTAACATTGTCCCTCAGTCTGGGGATTACTGTCTTTCTTGTAATTAAATATTTTTATTTTATTTTTATATCCTTCTTATGTTGGAGTGTGTCTGTGGTGCAAAAGGCGCATTCTTGCTTTCTACCCCACTCATACCCCAGACTAATCTCTGAAAACACGCTTGTTAAAGAACATGCTTGTCAATGGACACGCTTGTTAAAGAACACAATCATTAATGAACATGCACAGTAAAGGATGTGCTTGTCAAATGCCAAGTTAACTAGACTAGCTAAGGTTAATCAGAACACTTCTGACACAGATTTGTGAAACCTTTTAACATAAAAGTGAATGTACAGGATACAACATTTAGATTTATATGGCTACAAAATATGGGTATCCACATTTATAAATATTTCATTGTTACTTTATTCTCTTTTTTAAAAAACAAGTCATCAACAGTGACAGCATTCCTGGTTAGTCATTGATTTAGAAACAGGAATCAATGCATTTATCTTCCTTTTCTAGGAATAAAGTCAGTATGAGGCTGTACAGCATATCCTAATATATGTGAACGCTTAACAAGTTACATAACTTACTCAGTCTCAACGAAGTACATACAGTATGTGTATGGATATGCGTATGTTCTTGCAGTGGTGTGTTTGTGAATGTGTTTGAGTGTGCATGCACATGCATGCATGTGTGAGTTGGTATTAGTGTGAGTGCGTGTGTGAGAGACACATCCCAGAGTCTCGAACAATGAGGTCATCTCAGAGAGTCTCGGACAGTGAGGTCATCTCAGAGAGTCTCGGACACTGAGAGTTCAGGCAGTGAAGTTGTCTCCTTCACAGGTTACTGACTTTATATAAACACAGAAAAATAGAAGTAGTAAGTATATAGCACATTTCCTCTGCATATTGGCTGATAGCAGTCTTCAGTGTATGAGTGAATAATGTGTTTCTTCCAGCTGTTTCTCAGCATTGGAGATCAGGCACCTCTCCCTGTGTCAGCCATTTCAGAGGAGAGCAGGTGAAAGCCTGCAGGAAGGTGGAGGAAATGTCAGCTTGAATCAGGACAGATACACACCTGCCCAGCGGCACACAGGGAGAGAATAGAGAACCACTCTGCCCGTGGTTGAGAGAGGCAACCACTCTGCCTGTGGTCGAGAGAGAGAACTGCTGTGTGTGATTGAGAGAGGAAATCACATTTTCTGCGTTGGGTATTCCACTGATTAGACACTGCTGTGTGCATCTGTGTCTGAGAGGTCAGAGGTCAGCCATAGCTGGGTGTGTCCTGGCTCCTGTGATTCACAAGTCTAAACAGGTCACACAGGCCTTGCGCTGAACATTTTCTCTACATGGTGACTAGGGGGCACTGTGTTCACTTCCCTCGTGTCCAGCGTGCTGTTTATGGAGGGTCTTCAGCAGGGACAGGTCCTCTGATTGTTAAAGGTGTGAGATGCTCAAAGTGTAATTCTGTTTGTTTACCTGCTCTGTTGCCCGAGAAGAGATTCTTGTTTCTGCTTAGAGCTGGACTTCACACTCCTACTCAAAACAGGTCTCTAGCTCTGTTTTTCTGTCCATCTGTCTTTCTGTCAGACTGTATAAGTTCAACAATCATTCACATTTGATTTTCTCTTGTTCACGTGTCCCCCCTGGTGTACTGTGCAGCTGTGAGCTCTTCATTGGGTCAAGAACTCCCACTTACAGAAAAAAATGAGATCTTCATTTCAAACCGCAGGAGAAACTGTTCATACATTAATTCCAGGAATAGATGGGACGGGTTTTGACCAGAAGTAAGAAGACACGCCTTCCTGTTTTCAAAAATGCGCCGTGAAAACAGACATATTACAGACTTGAGCTAAATGCACGCTGAGTGCTCTGGAAGTGCCAGGTGTTTAAAATCTGTTGGTGTGTGTAATTGATGAGATTACTGCAGTCTTTTTATCTAAACTTGCCGTAAACACATGAAGTCCCACGGGGAGCGCGCACTAAATGTCAGGGCTGCGCTGTATCTCGTGCCTACAGACAAAAATCTGGAGATGCAGCCACGCGGACTCGCCGTTTGAAAAAAGACGTTTTTTTTTCTCTCCCACTGAGACACGATTAGGAAAACGGGAAATCCTGACTGATTCCTCCAAAAGTTTAATAATTCCCTCATAACCTTTGGAGGAATTTCCCCCTGGTTTTCTTTCGCTAAAATATAATTAAAACGTACATCAAAGCAAACGATGTCAAATATCAAATGTAGAGCAGGTGCGTTTTGCGAGTAGTTAACATGTATTGATGTAAATGCAGTTCATTCATCGTGATAATGATGATTATGTTTAAGGCGCTGTGGGAAAGGGGCCGGCCTGCAAATAATGAAATGTGAACAATCGCCTGGGAACAAACTGTTTGCAGCGTCCGGAGAGGCAGCCACGTCAGTGACGTTGTCGTAAATATTTTTTTTCTTCGTGGTAACGTTTCTAAGACAGTGCTGCCATAAATTTAAGGTGACATAGACTTTTATTATCAAAAGAAGAGGACACTGTGAGAACATTGCACCCGAAATGTTTTATTTAATCGATTGGAGGAGAAACTTGAGACAATTAAGCAAATAAACTAATTCATAAAAGCGCCGTGAACTGTCGAAAGGGAACAATTATATGTTGATGTTGAATATATATAAATATGCATGAATATAGGACTACATATAAATTAGCCATAGCAAAGATTAGTTACCAAACCAGATGTCTATGGCCAGGAAAGCAGTTGTATGGTAAGATAATACAAAGATAATATTTCTTCAGATGGCATGTTCCGTCTAATCTGATGTTAGTTTTGCTTGTGTTGTACTGTACTTCACTTGTAAATCGCTTTGGATAAAAGCGTCTGCCAAATTAATAAAATGTAAATGTCATGGATGATATAGCGGATGCCATTGAAACAAGAATGTTCTCATAGCCACCTTCTGAAGAACCTGTGCTATTATCCCAGATTTTCTGGAGTAGAGTTGACTTGGCAGAGTTCTGCTCTAAAGTAAAATTACGTAGCTAAATACATACATACATACATGCATACACACATTCTGAAATCTATTTTTCATAATAGCAACGACCTTAGGTTTTAAATGATTATTTCATTTTTAAATTTGTTATAGACTAATTAATTTCATAATTTAATTATGAGTGTCAACATTTCAAAACGTTTATGCATGTGTACATTTTATTTATTGGGTGAATTTAATTTTGGCAGGGTACGTCCTCCACAGGATCGTGAGTTATGTGGCAGCTCTTGATGTGACGTAATCTGGACAGTCTGACCCCGCCCATGCGTATGATGAAGTTAGTCGATCCCATTGATTGATGTCTTGCCATCGCTTTGCCGCCATCGCATTTTTTTACGGGAGGAGGCACAAGTCCTTGTTCGTTACAGGCTGCCGGTGTATTGGAAATCACATAAAACATTCCTCCAGTGTGGCAAAGACCAGTAAAGGTCTAGTCGTGACATTGTGCCAGTTAATTTTAATACAGAGGAAATGAGTTGTTAATTGCAGTAAAATAGCTTCACTGTGTTCTAATTATTTTGATGTACTGCGAGAATCCACGGCGGCGCGATTCAAATTAATTCTATCTACACTACAGGCCAGTGACCAACCCCCCACCCCACCCCACCCCACCCCACCCCACCCCACCCACACACACACACACACACATACACACACACACACACACACACACACACACACACAAAGTTGCACCACAAAAAGTATCGTCCAGATTTTTGCTTGTTTTTTGCCTCTGTTTTTGACACTTTTTTCCTCTGTGAAACAGTTATGGTTGGGATCTCATATAAGGCGTTCAGTTTGTGAACATTTATACGCAGTGAATACAATGACTAAGTGCAGTGTCATATGCATAGCGGTTAGATTATTATGAGATTGGAAGAGTGACGGCTGAGCAAAATGAAGGGTTCTCATGAATATTTAATAACATTAAAAGCACGAACAGACAATGACGTCATACCTAGCTCCTGGGTAGCAAAGCATTGTGACCCCGACAGTGTGTTCAGTCTGAAAATATTGCGCTATAATACGGAAACAATAATGATTGCTCAATCTTTGTTTCAACCCAGCTGCGTTCTGTAAATTCACACGGGGTGGTGGTCGTGAGATGAACAGACATGTTCAGTAGTCTGGTTGTAGAAAAACTAAACTCTTTTTTGCCTAACAAATGATACCGTTGATACTTTTTAACATGCAAACGCTGATGAAATTAAATTGCATTCAATTACATACAAAGTTTATATTGACGGAATACTCGTTTGAGTACATTTTTCTCACAGAAATGCAGGGAAAACTCACTTCATTTAAATGCACGGCATATTTGTTTATGTTGAAGTGTTCTATAAAATTAAAACGAGTTCATTAAAAACTGAATAATATACACAATCTAAAAGACATTTTAAACGATCCCAGTATGGTAACCTCTTTACATTAATTTTATCGCAAGTCGATTTACATTGTCAGATGTAGATATGACTGGATAGATGAATGGATCTTTATTTTTGTCGATGTGTTCTACATCAGCAATGAACCCAGTGTGACCCCGCGCCTAACGCCATACGTCCATATCTGCAGAAATGAATTAGACATTTTGCAAAAAAAATATGATATATGTGTGTGTGTGTGTAGCCTGGAGAATTGGGACCAGCATAGGACACAAAAATCTTTTGGGGTTCTTTATTCCATTAGTTAGAATGGAAGAATTCCTTCTTTACAAAAATAAATAAATAAATAAATACATAAATAAATAAATAAATAATAAAATAAAATAAAGTACAGAGGGCGTTGCATTTCTTTCTCTTTCAAGAATTGCAAAAAAAGAAAGAAAAAATCAAATGGTCTCACGCTACATGCGCATACATGTACAGGTAACAAATAACCGTTAGCTCTCCATGTAAGGGTTCTTCAAATTCTATCATTGAGCGTAATACAAAGTTTGTAATACATAAAGTAAAATACCAAAAAAAACCACCGCTCTAATAGGAAAAAACACAACGCGAGCCACACTTTAGCCCGTAACTGTTGGCATATTCATAAGGAAATGCAATACAGTGCTATCATGACAAAACTGAACATCACACTGTACCTTTTCACTTATCATTACAGTCTGAAATACACATACTAGTTAACAAAGTTCCCAAATTAAACTTACCACGCAAACAATTCAAGTTCACTCTTTAAGTGCTGTACGGTCACTCTCGTTTCCCGTGCTGCTACTTCAAGGTAAATTAGCGCGCCATTTAGTCATACACGAAAGCAATTTGTCTCTACATTCGAATACCAAATAAAAATGAGTAAACAACGGTTTCTCCGTGTTTGAAGTGCTTTTCTTTTAGGAGGCCAATTCTCTACAGATATTAGGATACAGGCCTAGCTACTAGCAGCAAAACGAGCCACAACCAATCTGTATCTTGAAACCTCCTAACATTTGCTTCGCCATAGTGCACTAACACCCAAAAATATCAAACTGCCCCTCATTATGCAGCCATATCCCCCATTATCTGGACACGAAAGATGACATATGGAACACAAAAAGGAGAAAATCTTTATCCTGAACTTTCCGGTTTGAACACTATTCCTCTGCCCGCCTGTTGCTTCTGCTCCCTAGGGTTAGGACTGCCCATGTGCAGAAACTCAAAGCTGGAATTTCTTAGTGTCCTTACCCCCACAGCAGATTTCCAGAAATTTCTCATTCCCCTCTGCCACTGGGCTACATGTATATATAACGTTTATAAAGGTCGCAGTCAGGTCTGGCTTCTCAACCCCAGTGTTTCAGCAGTGTCGGAGTGACACGTACATATTCACGACCTTATTCTGCTGGTCCCCCTCAGAGCGAACGAACGTCTCCTCCACACTGACTCGGTTCGAACGTGTAGTGTATCCCGGGTAGGTTTGCATCCGTGGTGAAGTTGATGATGAGGGCGAATACCATCTTGTGCTGGCGGAAATCAGCGCGAGCAGACTCCCCGCTCGAATAATGCGGCAATCTTTACAGATGATTATTCGTGCTGTCACTCCTCAAGCGCAGGAGTGGAGAGACCTGGCAGCCAACGATCTCTCCTTGACAACCGAGAGGGCTGTATCTGTCAGCACTCCACATTTGATAAACAGCGCGGGGGTGCGAAGCCCTGCCCTTTCCAATGTGGAAGTATTAATGCGCCCAAGGAAGCGGCTGTAGGGAAGAAAACGCCAGCCAGCGATTCAGATTTAAACAAAGGGAAGACGCGATGTTCCCTGCGTGCAATCGCGAGACGAATGCAAAGCTGTTTCTCCATTAACATGCGTGTTTTCGAATTGTCCTGAATGATTTTGATCCAGAGCATGGTGTAATTGCACATTTCGATAGAAGAAAAAAGGAGGGTGGGGTTTTTTTTTTTTTTTGGGGGGGGGGGGGGGGGGGTGTTGAGCTAATTTCCAGGGCGCGCCGCAGCTGAAAGGAAAGTGATAATGAGCTCTGCTAAATCTGTCACACCATTTAGAAAGGGAAGCAAGGTTATACCGTCTTTCAAATATTGCCTGTCGTATATATTCGTAGTATATATATATATATATATATATATATATATATATATATATATATATCGACTTAAAAATAACAATACAGCTTCTTTTCTGATACAGCTTCGATTCTAGGGCGATGCTCTCCATTAAGTCGCTGTTTTGTTTCTGAGCTGCTGAAATACAGAGAGTCGTCTGTGAACAGGCTGCCCCTCCCCCGCAGCACAGCACAGACACCATTGCACGCAGCAGCAGAGTAGTAGGGCGAGAGATAGAGAGAGAGAGAGAGAGAGAGGGAGGCTGAGAGAGAGCGAGAGAGCGAGAGAGCGAGCGATACGCGGCACCAGCGGCAGGGAAACACACCCGTCAGCCGCGCGCAGAAAAAAAGCAGAACAGACAAAGGAAAAATGGATGTATGGACGAAGTGCCAGTTAAAAAAGAAAACGGAATGGATGTTTTGGTCATCGTGCACATAGCGGGGTAACGTACAAAACTGTATTTTAATGTGGTGGCGGGAGGCAAGATACTGCAAGCTAAAAAGGCGGAAAGCTGTTTTAATCCGTCTGCGGATTCTGTGAGCTTGCGATGGCTCGGGCAGGGAGATGTATCAGCATAAAGAAGAATGTGCCTATTTCTTTTCTGGTCTTTTTATTATTCGGTGGCCTTGCATCTGCACAAATTCGGTATTCTGTTACCGAGGAACTGGAAAACGGAGCTGTCGTTGGAGACATCGTGCAGGATTTGGGGCTGGATATCCGAAAGCTTTCCGCCCGAAAGATAAGGGTAACCTCTAACAGCGCTAAGCGATATTTCGATGTCAACCCCCAAAACGGAAAATTGATTGTGAATGAAAGGGTAGACAGAGAGACGCTGTGCGATTTAAGTGCCACCTGCTTTCTGAATCTGGAGGTTGTGGTTGATAACCCGCTGGAGGTCTTCAGCGTGGAGGTGGAGGTACTGGATGCGAATGACAATGCGCCGCAGTTCCCCAGAGAGGAATATCAATTGGAAATTTCAGAATCGGCTTTACCGGGGTCTCGCTTTCCCGTAGAAAGCGCGCAGGATCAGGACCTGGGATCAAATTCGGTCCGGCTGTACCGACTCAGTCCAAACGAACACTTTGCCCTGGACTCCAATAAACCATCGCTGAACAGCAAGCTGATCGAACTCGTGCTTAAAAAATCTCTGGACCGCGAGCAAACGCCTTCCCATCAGCTAATTCTGACAGCCATTGACGGTGGCACTCCTGCGCGCACGGGCACTGCTAAAATAAACGTTCGTGTCTTGGATTCCAATGACAACGTCCCCGTTTTTGACAGCTCGGTGTACAAAGTAAAATTGTTAGAAAATTCGCCAAAGGACACTCTGGTGATAAAGCTAAATGCAACAGATCTGGACGAGGGCACCAATGGAGAGGTGATCTACTCCTTCAGCAGCTACACTCCGGAGAGGGTGAGGCAGGTGTTCAGTCTGGACCCAAACTCAGGAGAGATCAGGGTCAGGGGTCCAGTGGACTATGAGGAGACCAGCTCCTATGAGATGTACGTCCAGGCCATGGACAAAGGTGCTTCTGCAGTGGCCGTGCACTGCAAAGTGGTGGTGGAGGTGGTGGACGTGAACGACAACGTCCCCGAGATAGTGCTGTCCTCGCTGTCCAGCCCGGTGCGTGAGGACGCCCGAGCCGACACGGTGGTGGCCCTGATCAGCGTGACGGACCGAGATTCCGGCCCCAACAAGCAGGTGAGCCTGGAGATCCCGCCCGGTCTGCCCTTTAAGGTGAAACCTTTCAGGAACTACTACACCTTAGTGACATCCGCCTTCCTGGATCGGGAGACAACGCCGGCCTACAACATCACGCTCAGCGCCACTGACTCAGGCACCCCGCCCCTCTCCTCCAAAAAGACCATCCAGGTGGACGTGGCGGATGTCAACGACAACCCCCCGCGGTTCGAGCAGACGTCCTACACCGTCTACGTGACGGAGAACAACGCTCCCGGCGCGTCGCTCTGCACCGTCAGAGCCCAGGACGCGGACATCAACGAGAACGCCCGCATAACCTACACCGTGCTCAACGACAACAACCATGGCATCCCCGTCACCTCCTACGTGTCTGTCAGAGGCGACACGGGTGAGGCCTACGCCCTGCGCTCCTTCGACTATGAGACGCTGCGCGAGTTTCACTTCCAGGTCAAAGCTCAGGACGGCGGCATCCCGCCCCTCAGCCGCGTGGCCACGGTCTACCTCTACGTGATGGACCAGAACGACCACGCCCCCGAGATCATGCACCCGCCCGCCAATGGCACCCGCTCCACCGAGACGGTGCTGAAGAACGCCGAGGCGGGGCACCTGGTGACGAAGGTGTTGGCGTACGACGCGGATGCGGGCCAGAACGCTTGGCTGCTCTACATCCTGGAGCAGGCCACCGACCCGGACCTGTTCAAGGTCCACGAGCACACAGGCGAGATCCGCACCACCCGCAAGATCGTGGAGGACAACTCCACCTTCTTCAGCCTGACGGTGCTGGTGCGGGACAACGGGCTGCCCGCGCTCTCCTCCACCGCCACCATCAACGTGGCCGTGATGGAGGTGCCGCCCAAGCTGACCCCCGACCCCAAGAAGATCATCAAGCCTCACAGCACGCTGATCTTCTCCAACGTCACGCTCTACCTGATCGTGGCGCTCAGCGCGACCACGTTCGTGTTCCTGCTGACCGTGGTGGTGCTGGCCATCGTGCGCTGCCACGCCTACTGCACCCAGCCCGGGTCCTGCTGCCCCTGCTGCGTGTCCCAGAAGGCCCCCCCGCAGGGCAGCGGCGGGGGCAGCGGAGGGGGTGGGGCCAGCGGGCAGCAGCCCAATAACAATGTGGTGCTTCGACGTGACCTGAAGGTGGAGCCCCACTACATTGAGGTGCGGGGCAACGGCTCCCTGACCAAGACGTACTGCTATAAGACCTGTCTGACCGCCACGTCGGGCAGCGACACCTTCATGTTCTACAACACGGGCTGCCCCCCAGGCGGCACCATGGGCTCGGAGCGCTTCTTCACAGGGCAGAGCGGCCAGATGTTCGTCCGCAGGCTCAGCATGCCGGACGCGGCGCTGCAGGTGTGTCCCTGCGTCCCTGCTGTGGTCACTGCCACCTCTCATCGTTTTTTACTCGTGACAATGTTTCTCATCATCCTTCATCACCTGCTTCTTTTCAAAGAAATAAAGAATAAACAAGGGAAAGAGGCGATCTGCTGCTCAGCTCTTTCCCAGGATTTGGTTGTTTATGGGTGGAGTTTGTTTAACAGCCATTTGTGCTGTTAGCTGAACATCGTAGCAGCAAATTTGTCTTCCTTTGTCTGAAAGAATCCAGTCAGTGTGAATGATAGTCCTCTTCCACACTCCTCTGTGTGCATTAGAAGTCTCATCTGATTCTGTCATTCCGTTGTGCAGGTGCATTGTGGGAGAGTTTTCTGATTGACTGCCTGGCACTTGTTTAGGTCTCACTGGTGTTTGGAGTGTTCTGCCTAAATGACTGAGTGCTTCCAGGAGAGCTTAGCGCCAAGCACGTCTCCTTTGTGTGGGGATTTTAGATGAGTTTATTACAGTGCGCTACATTCCAACAATGCAACACTGCTTTTCTTTGCTTTTCTCTTTTTTTTTTTAACTCGAAGTGGCATTGTGGTGTCTCGAAAACAGAAATGACTGTGAAATCATTAAGGAACGGAAAAGTGAAATTAACAGTACATGTATAAATGGTGTGTGTGTGTGTGTGTGTGTGTGTGTTCATAGCTGTTTATGCATGTGTATATGTGTGTGTTTTTGTGTATATGTATACGTATGTGTTTGTGTGTGTATATGTGTACTTGTGTGTGAAATCACCTCTGAGCATTTATGACTTTAGCTGCTCTGAATGTTTGGTATCGCTGATCTGAGTGCTTAGTATAGCTGATCTGAGGGTTTACTTTAGCTTCTATGCATCACTAATCTGTTCTCAAATTTGTGTGTCTCTGCTCTTGATGGTTTCAGTAGAGCCCGAGTTGTTTCTGCTCTAGGGAAGAACACTGTAGCTCACCAGACATTTTATGCCACACTTATACCCACCTCCCCTCCTCCACCCAGCATTAGTGTGTGATTGCTCCCCACTGTTAGAGGACAGTATACAATCCACAGTGTCAACCATCCACAAGCAATTTGCTCCTAGTGTTACAAGGCAACATATCATCGGTCCCCATTGACAGAAATTTATTGACAGTGACAGATAGAAATTTATTAGCAGGCATTTATACAGACAATGTATGACTGGTCATCATTGATATCAGGCAGCATTTGATTGGTCCACAGTCATGGCTGTGGAGCATTCCCATAGTAAATGCCATACAGACACTCCGCTCTGTTCAGGCTGTTGTGGACAGAAAAGGGTGTCTTCTACCAGCACCTTGCTGCATTCTTTTTATCTCCTAAATGTCCTCATTAAATGTGCTGCTCGTGACTGTTAGCCAAGTCTAATTGCTGTAGACTTATTTTGACTTTGTTGTAGAAGAGGAGCAATTTTCCTCTCTGATGGCCTGGAATGTGATGCAATTGGTCAGCTTCCTGCACAGCTGCCCTATAAGAGGTGTCCCTGTACACAGTCAGCCCGCAGTGGGCGGAGCAGCCTCGGAGCCCGAGAGAAGCCACAGACAGTGCAGGCTGCTCCTCCGCTGAACCCCTGTAATCTCCTCTGACGCAGAGTGTGCTTCAGTCACACAGCCACTCTCCCCAGCTCACAGCGTGCCATACCTGTGAGACAGTCACAGTGAGATGAGGGCCTCCTGGCACTCAAAGATTCCTCTCTTATTTCGTTAGGCTACATTATATCATGTCCACTGACATGCCAGTAGCTATGTGTTCAGGCAATTGGATTTTTAACATGAGTGATAGCTGCCATTAGCCCTGTGTGATGAACAGATAGATGGGAAACCTGTGTTGCAAGAACACCACAGTCCCATGTGGGCTAGGACTCTCTCATGACTCTCTGGGGCAAGATGCAGTTTTATGTTCATATATGTCTACACCCCACAGAGCTGCTGGAGTTCAGACTCTTTGGTACTGTACTGTACTGAGTTGCTAGATACTGTGTGTAGAATCTGTAAATGGTGTCAAAAGCTCCAGCATGCAGTTTGTATGTAGGCTGGGAATGTTCTTTATTTGTTTGTGTGCGTATGTGTGTGTGTGTATGTTCTTTGCAGATATGCAGAGAAAATGTATTTATTTTATGTTCACAGCAACTCTGTCTGACCATGGTGCAAACTGGCTATGTTCTTTGAGATATTCATTAACATGGTGTACCAGTCCTCAGAGCTTCATTCATTCAGTGCATAGTGTAGGTCATTCAGGTGAAGACTCTGAGTGTCACAGCAGATTCTAAGAGATAGCGGGTTTTGGATTTCAGAAGAGGAACAGTGGATATGTGCTAAGTAAGCACATGTGTAATTACTTCCAGCATTGAGGGTTTTCTCTCTGTGTAAGGTGTGTTTGCATAGTCTTCTACACCTATTGAGTTCCACAAGTATGTAGCCATTTCAAAGAATGTTCTAGAATAAAAAAATTAAATAATATGTAATACCTTTGGACAATGACTCAATGACAAGTCAAGGCGGTCTTAATGGTCTGTGTTCATATGTTTTGTATACAATATTAAGATCATGTCAGAATCAGTATGGAAAATGAATCGGTGCAAAAATATGCTGCAATTCATGTAAAGGATTAGTGTAGGATTCTGTGTTGCCATGGTGACATGGATTTTTTTTCTAGAATACCTCATGTTGAATGATGTTTCGGTAATTCTGCTGGACAGTGGCAGTGTCTGTGTGCTCTTAGTCAACGTATATGTCGCTGTGGTGTCACACGCCAAGCTCCACAGGAGCCGAATGGGGTTTGACACATGCGGCACAGCCATGGATACGCCCCACCTGTCCTCCAGGGGCCACACTACCCCACACCTGTCCTCCATCCCATTGCTGGGATGTGCAGTGGGATCCATTAATAACAATTAATCGGCCTTACTGAATAAAGATTAAGCTAATGTCTCCCTCCCTCTGTCTCTCTTCCTCCCTCTTTTTCAGCCCAAGGCCCCTAATGCAGATTGGCGGTACTCGGCGTCTCTGCGTGCAGGAATGCAGAGGTAAGCACTTTCACATTCTCCGTCCTGCAGCTGTTTCACAGTCAGTGAGAGCTCCTCTTCCTGGATGATGTCACTGTACGTAGCTTTGCAGCCATGCTCATCCACCGCGCTTTCATTTTTCAGGAATTCAGTCACCCTGTACTCACTCACACACCTAGAATAGTACTGCAGCTAGAGTATTACTGCAAGTAAGCAGCTGAAGTGTTACTGCAGACAAACAGCTAGAGTATTACTGCAGATAAGCAGCCAGAGTATTACTGCAGATAAGCAGCCAGAGTATTACTGCAGATAAGCAGCCAGAGTATTACTGCAGACAAACAGCCAGAGTATTACTGCAGATAAGCAGCCAGAGCATTACTGCAGACAAACAGCCAGAGTATTACTGCAGACAAACAGCCAGAGTATTACTGCAGACAAACAGCCAGAGTATTACTGCAGATAAGCAGCCAGAGCATTACTGCAGATAAAGAGGTTAAGTATTACTGCAGAAAAACATCTAGAGTGTTGCTGTAGATAAGCAGCTAGAGTATTACTGCAGACAATGAGCTGGAGTATTACTGCAGATCAACAGCTCAAGTATTACCACAGATAAAGAGCTAAAGTATTACTGCAGGTGAAGAGGCTGGTGTTACTGTAGATAAGCAGCTGGAGTATTACTGTAGATAAGCAGCTAAAGTATTATTGCAGATAAATAGCTGGAGCATTACCACAATTGTATTCAAACATCTAGACTATTACTGCACTCATATTTATACTGCTAAAGTGTTAGTGCAGATGAACAGACTAGACTATTAAAGCAGCTTCCATGGACATAAAGAAGTAGTGTAGCTACTCCACTTACACACCCTTCACAGACACACAGACTCAGTGTAGCTACTCCACGATAGGGTTTTAGAGGTTGAGCAGTTAAGTCCACTGATGCATGTGAATCAAAGATATGGAGGAAAAACAGTCCCTGAACACTCAGAGCTGGAGCAATGTTAAGCATGCACGCTCACAGCTCAGTCAATGTTGTGCCTGGATACTCAGAGCGCAGCCAATCCCACGCAGTGGCACTCACGGCTCAGCCAATAGTGAGCGTGATTACTCACAGCTTGATCAATCTCCTCCACCTAAGCGTTGAAACAATGAACGTGGTGCGTGGATACTGCACCCCAACCCCACCCCCATTTTATGCAGAAAATGGAGGCTGAATACTGGGCCCTGAGCTGAGACATGAGACACGCATCCTGTGTGGATACTCTGCAATGTGGGAGCGGGTTTGCTGTGGCTTTGCCGGAACCTCATTGGCCGTGGGACTGATTGAGTATCATGTTGCTCCGGTACAGGTCATCATTTATAATGCATCAGGCTCTCTCCGGTCTCTGGGGGTCTCTATGAGAGGACTGAGGCATACACCGCACTCTGATGTATTCACACCTCTGCACCTGTGCTCATTTAGGGATCGACGACACTTCCCTCTCGACCTGATCACAGCAGAGGGAAAACAGACGACTTGTCGCTACAGTACAGAGGACTTGTTTATACAGTAAAACACGTCCACCCCCGTCCACGGCCCTCACCCATCCCCCGTCACACACACAGACACAGTGTCTCTCGCTCTTTCTCCAAAGGCAGAGTGCAGCGTGAAACAGCAGACACACCCCGTGCTGCATTGCAGAGGCCCCAGTCTCCACTGCTGTGCTGAACGTCTCAGTCTCTGTGGATGAGAAAGGACTGGTGTGCGTATGTGTGTGCGTGCGTGCTCATGCACGTGTGCGTGCAAGCGTGCATGTGTGCGTGTGTGTGTGTAAGTGAACGTGTGTGCACACATGTCTGTTTTAATGATGGTTTGTCTTTTTGTTGTGTGTGTGTGTGTGTGTGTTGATCACAGCTTTGTGGGCTCTTGCTCAGCCTTCAAAGAGACAGATTTAAAGCCTAGAGCAGGTAATTAAAGCCTCTTCATCCACGCACAGACAGTGAAGTCCCAGGAATCGATTGTACACATAAACCTGCCCCTCTTACACTCACCCTGTCAGAGTGAAACAGGACTGCAACACGGAGGAAAAGCCAGAGAGGAGCAGACACACACAAACAGCAGGGGAGCCTCGATTCTGAACCGGATTTTATGCTTTTAGATGAACGTGAGAGCCAAGGAAAAAACAGAGGGACAAACAGATGTAGCGATGGAAAGAGTGTGAAAGGAAGAGTGGAAACAACGGTGAGATGGAGAGGGAGAGAAGCAGGGGGACAGTGAGAAGGAGGGAGAGAGGGGGGAGGGGGAGAGAGGGGAGTCTCATTAAAGGCCTCAATCCACCTTGGAGGACACAGAGGTGACTAAAAGCAGATAGCTGAAATCCCACACCCCCTCTTTCCCTTTCTTTCTCTCCCTCTCTCTTTTTCTTTGGCTCTCTTGCTTTCTCTCTCCATCAGTCTGTTATGACACACAGACAGACATGCACACACACATGCCCATGTCCCCATGCACACATTTGCATACGCACACACACACACACACACAGCTTAGTGTAGCAGGATTCATTGACTTAATGACCTCTTCCCTCTGTAAGACCTGCTGTTTGAGACCATGTGTTTGAGGGTGGCCTACCCTATAGATGGCAATCCATATAATGCATTTTTTACTGTCACATTTCATAAACTCCTCTAGAGTTAATATGTAAATACTAGATTGTTCCTGGAGTGATGCTTTGTTATATCCAGCCCTGTACCCAAGCCCAGACCCCAGTGCCATACTCAAACCTATACCTAACCCCCATATCTCACCCATGATTCTGGTGTGCTGACTCTTCAGTACAGCCTTTCTTTTTCACCACTCTTCAGGCTTAGATAACAGCCACACATTATAAACAGCTCTGTTTCCCAGACTGGCCCATGTGAGTTTAGTGGGTTGTTTGGTACAGAGCTGCTTTTAAAATGAGGTCAAGCTTCAGGACACTGTCTGATGGAATGGCGGAGTGTTAACCTTGAAGGGCAGCTGAGAGGGGGGTGCAAACCTCCCTCCCCCCGCCCCCCCGACAGACGGATGCACTGCCTCTGGGGACGGACCCCAGGGCGTGGCTGTCATGTACCGCGCTGATCTCTGCACTCGTCTCGCCAGCCTGCGGGAATCAAAGACAAACTCGCCACATCCCCGCTCTCTCTCTCCCCCAACTCAAGGTCAGGCGTCTGCCAGAATAAGAGCACAGATCAGGTCAGGTTCTTGTCAAAATAAGAGCGCAGATTGGGTCAGGCTCCTGTCAAAATAAGAGCAGAGATTGGGTCAGGTGTCGTGCCAGAATAAGAGCACAGATGAGGTCAGGCTTCTGCCAGAATAAGAGCACAGATTCTTAATCTGTTCTGCTGTCCATTTTCCAACACAGCGGGTTTTGGGCAGAAGGTGCAGGCATGACAGAATGCATCTTTTCTGTGTGCCAGTACTCAGTTCATCAGCACCAGGTTTACTGTACATCTCATTTCTGTGGCCCCCCCACCTCAGTTGGTCACGATGCACAGCTGTGGGTGCTATGCATAGCTGTGGGTCCTGGGGACTTGCTCGCACAGATTGTTCTTGCTTGCACTTGCTTGTCACTGGTTGTTCATTAAGGAGGAGAATGTGGGACTGTGTAATCACAGAGAAAAACCCATGTTTAAATGCCTCTAATAGCCTTGGCCCCCTACCATCTACAACAGATATATACTTCCACACTGTTTGACTGAAGCTACCCTGCTGTTAAAACAAGCACACACACACGCACACACACACACACACACACACACTCACCAACAGTTTCTCTCTCTGCTCTGTCCAGTTTCAACATGAAGACACCTGCTCTGCTTGGGCAGTGAGGAGAAAGGGGGGGGGTGGTAGGGGGGAGGGAGGCAGTGTTTGGGAGATTGGGAGACTGGGGACGGGGGGACGGGGGGACGGGGGACGGGGGGGGGATAAAACCATGCATATGGCACACAGGATCCGTCACCAGGCCCACATTCACAGCCCTGCAGAAACACAGTGACTAAAGAGCCCAGCCTGAAAAGCAGGCCGCCCAGCTGTGCTAATGCGCCCCAGCAAACAGAAAGTAGGACACATAAAAAACACTGCAGTCCTTCAAGGAAGAGGCTGCAGCTCAGAGCAGCTTCAGCGCTGAGGAAGGAGACAGGCCTGGAGCCTCAGCACCACACCCACTCCCACTCATGCTCCACATCATTTCATCAGTACGCTTTACAATATCTGTATGACATGTATAACACGCACATGTGTCTGTGTGTTACAGATTTATGTCACACATGTATGAGGCATGTGTAACAGTTGTAACACGTGTGTATGGTTTGAACATAATATTTGTAACATGTGTGACATGTGAAAGCACATGTGATGCTTATCTAACATGTATGTAACGTGTGTAACATGATGCTTGTGTAAGCCGCGTGCGAGACGTGTAACGTGTGTGATGCACGTTGTGTCTTGCAGCTCGGTGCATATGGAGGAGTCGTCAGTGATGCAGGGCGCTCAGGGGGTCCTGGTGCAGAACTGGCCCACGGTGTCCAGCGCGGCCGCAGGTAAGACCTGGGGAGGGAGGGGTCTGACAGGCTGTCTCCCCCTGCTCACTGGCTGATCAGGGTAGCTCTGCACAGCTTGAGCTGTGCTCTCATTGGCTCATGCGGCAGAATCCCTTAGAGAGAGCCAATGAGTTTTGGCTGGCTGGGAGGAGATCAGAGGCGCACCTCTGGCTGTATCTGAAAAAAAAAAATCTTTCATCACAAGTGTCGTTTAACAAGTGTGTCATCAGTTTACTGCTGATAGGAGTCTAAGTATTTGAAACAGAAGGGAAGGTAATAAGTAGAAGTGTTTTATTCTAAATATGCACCCAGAGCATTCCGCTGCAAATCTGATTTAAGAACGTTACATTGAACTAAAGGCTTTCCGTGGGTTTCTTTGAACCAATGGAGGTGTCCTTGTAACAGTCCACAGCATGGAAATCAACACTCAGCTGTGAGAGGCAGGCGCTCTAATGCTTTGGACATCAATGTTCATTCTCTGTGCAGTCTTGCATGTTAGCGTCTCCTTTTGAAAGCAACGTACTCCACTGTGCACTGCGTTTCTTTCTGTCTTTGTGAGAGGGAGGGACAAGAGTGTGAAGTTGAAGATGATGATGGTAATGATGACGAAGGAGTTTAATCAGCCTACACATGTTGGGGATGGACATGGGGGTGGAGCATGAGTGACAGGTGGGGCACCTGAAGATGTGATCATGGAGATGTGGAGGGATGACGCTGAGGTTTGAAAGGATAGAAAAGCATGAGAAGGAAGAGAATACAGGCAATTGGCTGCCTATAGACAACAAGATACCCCTAAAGACTGCACACACTTCAGACACCCAGAATGGGAAATATGCATGAAGATAGCACACACTTCAGAAACCCAGAATTGGAAATATCCCATAAAGACAGCACAGACTTCAGATAGCCCAACCGGGAAACTGGCAGCACAGTCTTTATTTACCGGCAAAACATTCTGATGCAGGGCAGCTTACGTCACTGAGAGAGCTGGATGTTTACTAAACCAAGCGTTTTGCTCGAGGACACAGCAGCTCTGCTCCACCAGGACGTCACACCTACAGCCTTTTGCTCCTGGGTTACCTTTGCACATAACGGCCACTTAGTTGGCATGTTATGTTATATTGGCGGAGAAAATGCTGCTGCCCACGCTCAGACCCCCAGACGCTCATCAGACCAGATTGTGGCCTAAATTAGATTGCGGGGGCTGAGCCTGAACTGTCGCGCTGATGCTATCTCCTGCTTGGTCCCGCTGGGGCAGCGGCCTCTGTGTCCCCTCAGCCAGGCTGCAAGGGGGCCAAGTCATTCACTCCACACTTTACAGTCTCACTCTTCCATACAACCCGGGCCACGCCGCTGGCATTAAACCCATAATGACAGAACCCAGCATCCAAGCATCACCGTGGAGACCGTCTCCAAGGTTGAAGCCTGCATAGTATAGCCTGTCTCCTGCTTCCTCTGATTGGCTCCTTGTCCATATCTGTAGCATGCTTTAATTAATTGGGTCAGTGCCTTAGTTAGATGGGTCTCGTGTTTAGCGCTCTGTGGAGGTTAGTATAAATGCAGCGTGGAAAATGGGCTCAGATCTTAAATGACCAAATTGCTGCCGCAATAAGACAGTTCATGGAGACTGGTGTGAGGGGTGTTCACTGCTATTCCGTCTTGGGCAGACCATTTGAAACGTCCGGTTCAGAGGTCAGAGTTTGTGGTATAATCAACGACTTTGCCACCTTAGCCATCCCTCGACTCAGACCCCTCATTTGTCCAGAGTGATAAGAGCAGAGCATAGATTGATTTTCTGTTCCATTAGAGGAGCCCGAGTGACGGATTGGAGTGATATTACCAATGCTGCTCAGGGGGGGCGGGGCTGGGGGTGGGGGGGGGGGGGGCATTCTCAGACCATTAACTGGAGGGAAGGGTGGAATACAGTCATGTTGAAATTAAAATACCAAATGAAATGGATCAGACAAGTAATCTGTGGATCTCTGACTCTGAAACAGTGCACCAGTCAGTCACGCACTGCAGCTCTGGAGAGTCTGAGCTGGCTGGAGGCTGTGGGGAACAGAGAGAGAGAGAGGGAGAGAGGGGGGGGGGGGGGGTACAGAGGGAGCGACAGGGGTAGAGAGAGAGAGGGAGATCCACCATTTCCAGGCCCAGGAGAATGCCCTTATCTGTAGAGGTGTAAATGCCTGAACAGACTCCCAGTTTTACTTTATTAATAAATGAACATCTTTGGACAAAACTGCCCTCAAAGCATGGCAACTGCTCCTGAAATTGCCCTAAGCATCACATTCTTAAAAATGGAGCTCTTGCAAAGCCTGCATCTGTACTCTGAATATTTAGCTAAAACTCACCTCACAGCCAAATTACTGTGCATCCCAAAAACAATAGACCTAATAATTCCACACACAGCCCACTAAGCTGTACAATCTAATGCAGTCCTACAGATGAGCTGAGGACAGCATACAGGATTCCCAGAATGCAACAGAAGGCAACGGAAATCCAGGCACTTGAGCCATTATAAGACACAATTTTTCTCATTTACTGACCCCCACTGCACTGCAGGGGAAACTTAGCGGCCCATATTCAAAAACCAAAAGCATTTACAGAATCATCTTTAATTTGAAATTTGAAAATGAATGTAACTTTATTGCCTTTTCAGGAATTTGTCATGGTTCATTACTCAAAAATCACACAGAAGCAAATCTACTGAAAAAAAAAATCAGGGAGCCACAAAGACACAAGATAGAGGAAAATGGGTGGATAAAGATTAAGAGAACAAAAACAAATAGCATATTGAAATATGTATTATTTCCTGAGATATAATTCAATCTTGCGTTGAAGTAATACATTTAGAATCACCATTAGAAGCTAAGGAATAGGCAGCAAATAA
This sequence comes from Megalops cyprinoides, assembly GCF_013368585.1. Taxonomy (NCBI): domain Eukaryota; kingdom Metazoa; phylum Chordata; class Actinopteri; order Elopiformes; family Megalopidae; genus Megalops; species Megalops cyprinoides. Next base: position 23,348,195 of record NC_050585.1, read on the forward strand.
AGGAAATTACAAGGTTACAGGCAGGCAGAAGGCTGGGATTTTAAAATGGGTATAAATGAATATACATGGAGGGTGGCAATATTAATGTCATACAGTCCCTTCACAGAGGGAGGTGACATTAATGCCATACAGTCTCTTTACACAGGGAGGTTATATTAATGACTGTGGCTGTTTGCATATGCTCCTGTGCAGCTCTGATTGGTCTCTGCGGTGTCGGTGAGAAGCAGCCATCGCTGGCTTTCCAGATGACATGGGGCTTTTGCTCTAATGCAAAAGGTGGTTTAGCGTTCGGTGGTAACAGCGATTATTGTCTGCGTAAAGGATTGTGACCCACATTCTGGTGCTAAATCAAGTGAGAGTGCGAGCTGTGCATATGTGCAGTCGGGAGCTGTGCAGACTCGTCCTTCCTGGGCTTTCTTTCACCCTTGCAAGTGGTAAAATATGCAAGGAGCAGGTTGAGCCTTTATTAGCTGGCACATTATTTCAAGCATGAAACATACTCTTAATGGATGGTCTTTCTCTGTAGGGGTCACCTTTCCCTCTATCTGTGCCAGAGCTGCCTTCCTCTTGATTACTTTGGGCATTTCGGGTGGACTTTGTGGAGGCCACACCCATAAGGCAGGACCTCCCTGGAAGGACCTGCCCCTCCCTGGAAGGACCTGCCCCTGTTGAAAACACAGAGATATGTGTACCAAAAAAATGCTAAACAGTGCAGGCAAGGCAGATTTGATCATAACCTGAAGAGACAAAAAATGCTGAAATTCTAGATGGATGTCAAGCCCCAAAGATACAATTTACAGCACTAAGAACCATAGAGCTAAACTCTGCCTGCCCTCAGCCAGCTGGCACTGGAGCACGCTAATTCCCTAACCCAAACCAGTCGACACTGCTGGCTGGGCTACCTCCACACACCGGCCCCTCTTTCAACATTCCTGCCCCATGTCCATTTTGTGTGTGTGTGTGTGTTAGTGTCTTGGAGGGAATACAGGTTTAGAGGTATATAGAGAGAGATCCTTTGTCTTCCAGAATCAAACAGAATTCCACGTGGGAAATAGAAATGTAATTTTTGTCAGACTTATACATACCATTAATACTGCTTGGTTAATTTGTTGTGTATTTTCAGTGAATATTGTTTGTGGCGGTTTGTATAAATGATATTTAAATGCAATAAAGAGTTGATCTGAATGGAGGGAGACAGAGAGTCGACAGATAGTGTAAGACAGACAGAGAGAAAGAAGGGAGTGGCAGGAAAGACATGCAGCAAAAATGAGAGGGAGTGAGAAAGGGAGAACAGAGAGGGAGTGAGGGGGAGAATGAGGGGGAGAGAAAGAGAGAGAGGGACTTGGCAGGTCCCTGTGGCTGTGCTGTTGCTAGGGGAACGCTGTTTGACTTGTTTCCAGGGGAACGCTGTTTGCAGCAGCATTAGTCTCCATCAGCAGCATCGCCTGGCTCTGGGTGAGGAGCAGTGGAGGAGGCGGTTTCCACGGCAACTATTCATACCCTGAACAGAATGTGGAGGGGGAAGGGGGGGGTGACCTACATGTGGGCGTGTGCTGCTCAGTGAAGGACACGGATTGGGCTGTCGGCTCTCAGGTGTCAGGTGTCACATTCCGTCTTTTAGGGTGCCAGGTGTTAGATGCTTGGTTCAGGTGGCGAACATCAGCAGGTGATGTGACACGGGGGCAGGTATCGGCAGCACATCCAAAGGGGTGACCCACTCTCCTACAGGAGAACATCTCTCACGAGGTGTGTCCTAGAGATCCACATCGCAGGAAATCTGTCTCACAGTGTAAAGATCCATCTCACAGAACATGGGCAGAAAGCTCAGAGCCAATAAGCAGTCAGTGCTTACAGAGGCTGTTATGTAAGGTTCAAGGGTAAAGCCATGTTGTAGGTGGCCAGTCAGGTCGTCAGCGTTTGCACCGTGCAACCACGCCACTGTGTCACCGTGCGTGTAAACGTCTTGGAACATTCTGGAGCAGCAAGTGGCCCGTGCTGCTGCCGGCCCGGGACAGTGACACGCACTGTCACGCTGCCATGTCCCCGCTCCGTGCCCTGCTCGCGCGGCTATAAATAGCAGCCCCACTGCAGGCCGTGGAGTTGCACCAATTTCTCACACTTCTGACAGCAGCGCTGAGCGGCGGGCCGAGGCACGGAGCCTGTGAGCGGCGTGTTCCCGCCGCCGGGCCCGGCCCCGACATCAGCCACGGGCGTCACGCGTGACACATCCCTGGACAAAGACGGACACTTAAATAAACGGGTTTTTCACGAGATGCAAGGTGTGAAAACCAGAGAGGGAGACACACAGACTGCAGTGGGCGGTGAGTCAGACAGAGCCACAGTGCTGCAGGAGCGGAGGCAACGCCGCAGTGGCAGTCAGTAAGGCAACAGGGAGTCAGTGGGTGACTCACGACTGGGGCATTATGAATAATAATAGCTGTGATACTAATAATGATAGAGACGAAGGCCCTTTTCCATAAACTGTGCTGGTGAGGCAGCTCCCTCCCTGCAGTTTCTCCTGGATGAGCGCGGATCTGAGGATCTGGGTAATGTGGCCCCTTCCTCCTCCCCTGGGTTGCATAACCAGAGCAGTGTCAGGCTGAAGATCCATCAGGAGAACATGCATAATTCAGAGCTCCACCTCCAGCTCCGGCTCCGGCTCCAGCTCCAGCTCCACCTCCAGCCGGAATCACCATCACCGCACTCTAGAATAATGTTAAAACCCTGTCAACAGCCGCGGCGCTCTGCTTAACGCAAACTCTCAGTGAAAGGGCAGGCAGAGACAGTCGCCCGTGCTCTGCAACAGGGATCAGCCAATCAAGTAAAAGCTCTGAATGTCTATCTGCACTGGGCGCCTTTCTTTGTTAACACCCTGACAGGAGAGGGAGAGAGAGGAGGGTGAGGTGAGAGAGGAAGACAGAGTGAGAGAGAGAGAGAGCGAGAGAGAGAGCGAGAGAGAGAGAGAGAGAGAGAGAGAGAGAGAGAGAGAGAGAGAAACAACCCCAGACTGAATGAAGCCCTACAGACGACGCTGTTGGTGTAGACTGCCCTTTACCTCCTCTTGTCTCCATTCCCCTGCCTTTCTTCCCCCTCCCACTCACTCTCTGTTTCTCATTCTCTCTGTCTTCCTCCCTTTTTACCCATCTCTCACTCCCTGTGTTTCTGCTCCTCAAAGGGGGGATAAAAATAACACCGGCAGCATGGAGCAGCCAGTTTTGACCTCAGATGGAATAAGTTTGTCTATAAACAGAAACTGTAAAATATCTTAAGAAGATGGAGCCTTTTATTTTGTCACTAAATCAGAATGTGGAACAACAGAAGCTTTCGAACATGTGTGGTTTTGATCAGTTTGTTTCTGATGGCATTTAAGGGCATATAACAGAATCCACATAATGCTTTCATCTGTTATGAAACCAGGGGCAGGATCTCAGTTCAGAGATGCATAAATTAAGCAAATGTTTGCTGTCATAACTGTCTCCAGTTTTAGTGCATCTTCATCTGCCCTCTTGACAGTTTGCTGCATGCAAGGCTCCAGCAGAACAGCATAGTTCACTGCATCATCATAATCATCATTTAAATGGTTTGCAAAGTAAGCCGTCTCCCATAAACAGATGAGCTCAGAATAGCCCACTCTCCCACTGACGTCTGGAGATTTATAAAGCAGATTTATAATGCTGTGCCCTCATTGGGGTGGATGTCCCCACCCTGCTCCTGACTAACCTGACCTTTTCAGGACAATTGAATCCACAATCCGAACAAGTGCTCCTGCAGTGTGTGTGTGTGTGTGTGTGTGTGTGTGTGTGTGTGTGTCCGTGTGTGTCCAGTATAAATGTGGGTGAAAGAGAGAGGTAGGGAGATGGAGACAGAGAGAGAGAGAGACAGAGACAGAGAGAGAGAGAGAGAGAGAGAGAGAGAGAGAGAGAAAGATTGGGGTTAGAGCGGGGTGGGTGTGCTTCCCAGCAGAGGGAGGATGTGGGAATAACTCTGCTCACAGCTGGTGGCAGCCGGATAAATCCACAGTACCTGGACTTAGCCATGTCACTGCAGCCCTGTGAACTGACACAGAAACACAGGCTGGCCTCCTTTCCTGCTGGTCAGGACCACATATTAAAATAGGTTCTTGAGCTCCTTTAAAATGAATGAATAGATGAAGTAATAAACAGATTCTCCTTTCAGGGCTACAGCAGGATAAAACAGGGAAAGTAGGTCAGGGCTGCAGGAAACTAAAATGTTTACAGAGGCTGTGATGTGCTAAGCTGTTTCAGACAGCTGTGCTAGGTAAAAATGTTCTGTGTGAGACAGTGTTGTGTTGGGTGAGACTGTGCTATGCTGTGTTGGGTGAGACTGTGCTGTGGTGAGTGAGACTGTGTTGTGCGGTGTTAAGTCCTACTGCTGTAGTAGAATTTTGCTGCATGGAAAGGTTGACCCCAGTATGTGACTGCTACATTCATGCAGGGTCCCTCGCCCTTACCTGTTGGGCTGGTTAGGGTCATTGTGTGTGTCACATAATGACCCTAACCTGGCCTGTGTTCTGTGTCTCGCTGCCCTGGTGTTTTATGAGTTGGAGGAACACTGGTATGACCTGTTCAGCCCCATCTCTACCAATTGCCAAGTGCGTATCAACCAATCAGACAGTATCTCACTCTCACATTCTCACAGCAGACAGTGAGTGCATATCAGCCAATCAGATGCTGTCTCTCAGTCTCACAGCTGGCATTGAGTGAATATCAACCAATCAGAGGCTGTGACTCACATTTCAGGTGGCTTTAAGAGCATGTCTCCAGCTGGGAGGGGGAAGGAGTCTTTATATCAAATAATAAAAATGCAGATGCCTCCAATGACACAAACAGTCTTAGACAGAGCGTGGTGGCTGCTGAATAATGGACACCGCCTCCCCACCCCCCCCCCCAGAATAGCACCCTGCAGTATTTAATGCTAAGGGCTTACAATTTTAATACAGCAGATTAAGGCAACATTTAGCATACACTACAAACTTGAGTGCCAAAGTGTCAAAGAAGTGATGTATTTATTCTGAGATCTTATGCACCCTTGTATTAAACCCCCTCTCCTCAGCTTCAGAGCTAGCCAATCACATCCCTGCATCACCTTTACCTATCATCTGCAGTCTGGGAATGTGTTGTGCTACAAAGAGGGACACAGACATTAAGATAGCTACAGTGACGTGGCTTAGTCCAGGCACCTGTGTATGTGAATGTATGAATGTCTGTGTTTTTAGATTTTATATTCAGCATAAAAAACTCTTCCAAAGTGGATGGTCTGACATTTGTTCAGTGTATTAACTTTACATATACTCATGCCGAAATTGATATAGTATGTTCATATGCTGTATGAAATGTGTATTTTATCACATATTAACTGAATTTAATAGTCACCAACAACTAATGAAAAAAATACTCCTGGTAAGAGGCACATAAATGCAATTAAATAAAATAAATGCAAGACCCATTACAGTTTTTTCTCAATTGTTTACACACTATAACTTGTGCTATGAACTCGATGAGCAAGATTTTAAGTTCGTGTGCAAAAAGAACTTTTGAAATTTTTTTCAAACCTACAAACACATTTTGCTTATTTTCACAAAATCTCTTGTATTCACATGGAAAACACTGTTAATCAAAATGCTACACTTATGTTATCAATTGGACAGACTTGGTCCTGACACTAGATATTTTAATTATTCAATGAATAATCAGAGCTTTAGCAAAAATAAAATTAATATTTGACCTGGATGCCATCCCTATTCCTCAGGAATACATTTTTTTATTGATGAGGCTGCATTCATTTTGACTAAGTGAAGGAAACATGGGAGGGAAATCATAGGCCAATGTTCTATCGTGTCCCTGGCCAGTGTGGGGTAAGTAATATAATACAGAAAATACTATATGCAGCTACTGGAAGGGTCCTCCATTGCCCTGCCACACCAGGTCCCTACAGCTCTTTGCATCTTCTCATGTTTCTTGGTTCTCTCCGTAATGGACTAATTTCCACCTGATTAGATGGGGAAAGATGGGGCAGAACAGCCCATGTAGATTGTCTTTGGCGCAATACAAGTTACCACTGAGCTGCTCTGGTCTGCAGCTGCTTAGATTGAAACATTCGCTCTTCTTTTCTAGACCTCTGTCCAGAGTCCCCTTTCCCCAGCCCAACAGAGGAGTTTTTTTCTCGGCATGGCAGTGAAAGGTGTGATCAAATCCCCCGTGACTCCAAGCAATGGAGGAGGCATGTGGGGATACACCAGCAGAGACATGCAAGGGGTGGCTGCGTCATTCTAGACGATATTTCCCTCACTGCCAGGGAAAACATCGCTTGTGATGTTGATGGTAATCTGGCCTGACAAAGAAGGGAGACAGGACCCTGAATGATTTCTTTTCCTGTTTCCCAGTACTTTATATACTCCTGTTTCTCTTTCTCCTTTTTTGTGTTGATCTGCAAAAATACCTACTGTACTACAATTACGAAAATTAAAACCTCATTGTTTTGTGCTTTTTATATTTGAGTTGGACTTTACACTGTAATTTGAGGAAATGTGTCATTTAATTACTTCCAACACATACCCAGCATTTACAGTTGTGAGTGGAGTACTTTGGCCAGGGAAAGGTGTGCTGCAGGCAGCAGGTACATGGGAATCCACCTCTGTACTACAGGCTCAACTGGCCGCCCCCCCCCCCTCTGAGCCTGCTGGGGGGCATCTTGCTGTGTGTGATCCCCATGTAGCCACTGTTTGTGGTGCGATGCCTGGAAACCTGTGTTTTTTTCTGTGATATTAGATTACAGCAGCATGCTGAGAGCCAGTCATCTGCAGTTGCTAATGCCTGTGCTTCCCCTGCCTTTGAGACAGTCGCCCTTTCATGTCTGACCCCTCTGGTTTACCCACAGTCCTCTGCTCTGCCCGTGAGCGTCTAATGTGACTCTGCTGCCTCCCTCCTTCATTTGATTCGCAGCTTATCAGTGCTGTTGTGCAGCGCATCAGAGCCTGAGTATCAGAGAGGGAAAGGCCGCTAGTAATACCATTAAAAGCAGGGGAATGAGGGGAGACACACAACCGCCTTATCTGCCTTCTGCCTGAGTCCCTGAAACGGAGGGATGCTGTACCGAGTCTCAGCTACATTTTCAGTTTATGAATCTATGAGGAAATTTTACTTAGCCTTATTCTTGAGGGCGTAAGTGATGTTTATTTAGAGTTGAGGGATTTAGAGTTGAGGGTGTTGCTGTTGGTAATATTGCATGTTATGGCTGATTTTGGGACAGTTGTGAAGAAAATTGAAAGAGAAGAGATGTGCTGGTGTGTGTATGTGTGTGCGTGTGTGTGTGTGTGCGTGCGTGCGTGCGTGCGTGCGTGCGTGCGTGCGTGCGTGCGTGCGTGCGTGCGTGTGTGTGTGTGCGTGTGTGTGTGTGCGTGTGTGTGTGTGTGTGCGTGTGTGTGTGTGCGTGTGTGTGTGTGTGTGTTGTTTGTGTGAGCATTCATTACTGTACTTGCTCTAGCTGGCCCACATGGCAATGTATTCTTACCTTTGCTTTGCTTTGACATGCCGTCTCTCTCTCCCCCTTCCTCCCTCTTTCCCCCACCCTGGCCTCTCTCTCCTGCAGACGCGGAGGGCGGGGAGGTGTCCCCCCCGGTGGGCGCCGGCATTAACAGCAACAGCTGGCACTTCCGCTACGGCCCCCCGCAGCACCTGAAACCGGGCGAGGTGCCAGAGGCCTTCATCATCCCGGGGTCTCCCGCCATCATCTCCATCCGCCAGGACCAGGGCGGAGACGACAAGAGCGACTTCATCACCTTCGGGAAGAAGGAGGAGGCCAAGAAGAAGAAGAAGAAGAAGAAGGGGAAGGACAAGAAGGAGAAAGGGAAGGAGGACGGAGAGGAGTAGGGAGGGAAGAGCCTTTAACACAGAGCTACCAACGACAGTATAAAGCCCAAACCAACCCCAGGAGAGCCTCTCTGCTGTCCTGTGCCACCAGCGCGTCAGTTGAACAAAATCAATGAAAATCACGTTATTCCACGAAATGAGGTCCTCCTTGCATGCCTCCACTGTCCTGAGCCACCCAGTTTAAAGTGTTATTTTCCTCTCACCTCTTCCGTAAGGAGAGGCTGTTGATAGCACTTTAATGCTGGCATCAGAGAATGGAGTTGGTCACTGAAATTGACCCACTGCTAGTTTCCCTCATTTGTCAAGAGGAGTTCTGGCTCCAAAAGCAAAACAGAAACCCAAGGCCATGAGTGTGCCACAGAGAGACACACTCATGCAGCCTGGCTCCCAGCCAGGATCACATGCAAGACTCTAATTGGCCCAGTGTCTATGTCCTGGCCATGCCCAGTCCAAAACAAGCCGTCAGGCTGGATGCTGGATGTGATTTTGATGTCACTGGTGCCACTCCCCTAACCGTGCCCCCGTTCGTAGCACTCAGGAAGAGGGAGGCTCTCCCACAGATGTGAGCAGTGTTGGCATCTCTGTCTTACTCCCTCCCTCTCTTCTGCTCTCTCACTCGCAATCATCACCACCCAGCTCAGACAACCTGGGGAACTGGCTTTTGCAAATTCACATTTTGTTTCAGAAAAAGCAAAGAAAAAAAAAAGAAATGTAACTCTGCCAGATATGGCAGTTGAGATGAGCCAGCATTTTTAGGCAGCCACTTCTGTCCTCTGTCCTCTGCCTGACAGCTTTGAGGGGCTGGGAGGGTCGATGTATGGACAACAGTGTCCTCACACACGCACACATACACAGCTGAACACGGTCACATACAATCACACACTCTTTCTCTTACATATATGCATATGCACTCACACACACATCTTTCATTCTCTCTCTCTTTCTCTCTCTCTCTCTCTCTCTCTCTCCCTCTCTCTCACACACACACATACACACACACAGACACTCACACATACACACACAGGTGAAGACAGCTTAGCAGTGTGTCAGACTGAGTTCCAGTGCAGGATGGTGATGGGAGTAGGTGGAAAACGCCTGGAACAATGTTGCCCTCCTCTTTGTTTCAGCTCATGCCTGATACCCTCGCTCTCTTTCTCCATTTTTGATGGTCGCTCAACTCATGCCTGATTCCCTCGCTTTCTTTCTCCATGTTCGATGGTCGTCCTCCTTTGCCAGCTCGTTGGCTTCTGGTGTTTGTGCCGTGTGATGGGCTCCCATGAGGCTGCGCTACAGCCGTGCGTTTCCTGGTCTCTTTGTATTGCGATCGGCTCGGCTGCTTTCCCGTTTGAGGGGGAAGAAAGCCCAGCCTGGCCTCAGCTTCATCTGAACATAGAGCTCTTTTTCTTCTGCTCCTCACAGAGACTGAGTCCCAGGGTGTTCTGCTCACAACCTATATTGAACACCCGAAGAACACTGAGCAGGACTGTACAAGGAACCTGTTTCAACTCAACGTAGGCAGCGTAAAGCCAAAACAGATCATCTTAACCCAGGCCAGGCAGTATAAAGGAAAGACAGTTAGTTAATACACTTATGTACGATACTGTAAAGGGCTTACTGAATGATTTGGTAAGAGGAAAGAGGGAGTGATAGAGATGGAGGAAAGAGATATAGGGAGGGATAGGGCGAGAGAGAGACAGAAAGGAGAGAGAGAGAGATGCTTTATGCTGTACTCTGTGATTATTCCCTTTTATGTGTGCAAACAGAGAAAATGGACTCATAATTCCCCTTGATCTGAAGGAGAACCTTACAAGCTATTTGTGATGCTTTGATTATTTGGTTATATGCTGAAGAAAAGAATTGTGTGTGTATTAGTTAACTGTAAAGTCTTTCATAGTTGGAGAACAACAACAGACGTGGACTTTGGGATTCAGTGTTCGGGGGTTTACTTATTTTACACACACCCAGCTCTGTCCGCTATAATCTGTCCCACTTCTCCCCTAACTGACCAATCAGAAAAAGCAGAGGAGTGATGTCATCACCGCTATTGGTTGTGCACCTGCCCCCACCACATTCTCCAGCGCTGTGGTTCTGTGCTGTCAGATCACAAAGTGACTGTTTGCATGTTATAATCAGAAGATACAGATACAATATATAGAGATTATGTATATATAGATAGTTATGTTCATGATTTTTTCTTCCATTAACCACGCACTGAGAAACATACACTCTCTGCTGATCAACATAGTCCACATCCCGAGGAATCGTTCTGCTTTCCTCTTGTCAACGTAAACTTTGACTGACCTTCTACATAAATGTAATGCTGTAGTGTGATGCTCTCAAATGCAATTTTACTTTTTATTTTATGACTCTTTATGACTTTTGAGAATTAATAAGAACCTTTCGTTTTTGTTAGGCTTTGAAATGATGATCTAAATAACACTGTAATGTGAAACCGAATCATGTATGCGCTTATAAGAAGACCTCTTTCCCAAAACCCCTTTGAGAAAAAAAGAAAAAAAAAAATGAACCAAAAAAAATTTCAAAGAAGGAAAAATGGCAAAAAAAGGTGTGTGTATTCTCTGCTTGTGTCGTAATGTTCTGCAGTTCAATATAAATGGCTCTAAACTGTTGACTCTGACAGTGCAGGTCTATCCTATTAACTTTTGTACACCTGCTCATCTGTGTACCGGTGAATTAGTGATTTTTTATTTCATTTTATTTTATGGATACTGGTAACGTGCTGTTTATAAATCACCAATAAAGTTTTCTTTCTTAAATATGTGAAGGGCTGTCAGACTAGTGGTGTATATAACACACACACACACACACACACACACGTGCACGTGTGCATACACACAAACACACCAATACACAGACATCTCATTTATTTGTGACTTTATTTTTACAAATTCAAATCACATTTTTAATGCTCTTGGCTACAGAAAGCAGGTGAGAGACAGGAGAGGCCATTTGCTGTAGATTGCTCTGACTGGTAAGGTTAGTCATTTGGCCTCCCTGTCAGTAGTCATAGCTGAGATTCAGGAAAAGCCATAGGCGGCAGCTTTCAGCAGGGTGAATACCAGACTCCCAGCCTATGCTGTTCAGCTCAGTTAGAGGAATTTCCGCTCTGTCCAATGAATCTTCAGGACCTTTCTTTTGCACTCTCTCTCCGCTTACCGATTGGCCCATATACCCAACAGCATCACCTAATGTCAAGTGATACTGAGATTCACTTTATTCACTGAATAAAGGATGCTTCTGCTGGCCTGCACAATCCTAAATCAGTAGCTTCTGACCAACTGTACCTCCAGTGCTGTGGTGCCAGCAGTCTGCCTGCAGCTGGAGACTCTGCTGTTAACTCTTCTTTGTTTCACCTGGATTCCGTGGGTGAGCTGGAGAAGTTTCAAGGCTTCAGGTAAAACATGCACTGTCTCTCATAGCCCTCTCTCCATCCCTGAGTCCTGGAGGTAGTTTCCATGGCAACAGTGCTGAAATGGAGAGTGTGAAGCTATGGGTGTGTTAAGCATCTCCCAGCAACGGTCCTTTCATCACCTTGTGTCTGTAACATTCTATGTGTTTCAGGATAATTTATACAGGAAAATTAAGCATTTACTTTCAGCTTAAACCATATCTTCCAAACTAGATATGCAAATATACTTCAGAACAGTTTTCCTTCTGAAATAGTAGTCCAGTGAACAAGCAGAAATTTAAGGGCAAAGCGTCAACCATGGGTTCATTTAAGAAAGAGGGGTTTAATTTAGCATTTCCCCCCAAATTTGGTAAACACATTTATTCATTCTGATTGTTTCTGATAATGTCCACTAGTAGGGAAGGTGTGATTCTGACTTTATTGTGGCTCCTCTTTTCTCTGCACTGCTACATTGTAAAGCCATAGGACACATAGTTTGTGATGTACTTGAGGTCATGTATTCTAAGTAGACACATTTCATGTCATTTTCACCCCAACACTTACAAATAAGGCAATTCCGTTATTTCCATAAGCTACTCTATCACTCTGGCTGCAAGTCTGAGTGCATTGCTCCTTCAATGCCAAATCTTACTCTTTTTTTAGAATTAATTTATTTATCAAATAACTCATTAGTATATAATCAATTCATTTCAGTTGAGCAGATAAGCAAATATGTTTGAATGTCTTTAGCAATATTTGCAGAAAAAACATTTATTCATTTGTTTTTTATTATTTGTACTGTAAACTGTTTGCCATTGTAACTCAAAGTGTAATTAACATAGAAGAGGTCTGGACCTCCACAAGAGAGATCCAAACCCGCATCCTATTTGTACAATTAAACTGTACTCATCAATGGCATTACAAGTTGTGCTAAAGGCAACTTTCCTACCAGCTCCACAGGCAGCAAGGCTAGCTAACCTCAGGGAGCGATGTCACCACGAAACCTCTCTACTACCTGCTTTATGCTAGACTCACACAACTTGTTAGTTACTTTCAGCCTCAAACTGCATCTGGGTGATACAGATTCCTCCCCATGGCTGGAGGAAGAAGCAAAGATGTGATTTCTGCTTAAGCCTTCTGCTCTTGCATTGATGAGGACCCAGCTGAAGGGCCCCAGTGTCCATGTGCCAGGCTTTAGTGTTCATTGTTCTGCAGAGCTGTGATGAAAAGTCAATAGCAGGCATGTACCATCAGGTGCACACATGGGTGACTCGACACATGCAGATATATATGAAATGAATCTGAAGGTGTGCTTGACTGGAGGCAGGTACGTGTGCATGTGGCCTTGCAGTGCCCCTTGTGCAGTAAAGTCACCCCAAGGTCACCTATGGTACAATTTCCTAAAACTGATCACTGCAATTGCTGATTACAGGGGCCAGATTCATAGTCAATTCATTTGGTCCACTTCAGATTGTTCATTGCTGTATTCTGCAACAGAATGGTGATTCACAGTTACACACTGTATCCTGTACAGAAGTACACTGTGTAACAGCACAGTCCTTCACAGCAACACACTGTATATCAGCACAGTCCCGCACAGTGAGAGGGTGGCATGGCCCATGTCGGAGTCCCACTAACTTTGCAGGTCGAGACTTCAACCCAAAAGGTTCAGCTGGCTGACCCTCAGCTGACCCCATGGCTCCAGGGCGTTCGCTGGGCATGAGACCCACAGAGAGAACAAGTGAGAGGGAGCGAGAGACACAGAAAGAGGTGAAGAGAGCGGCAGAAGGAGAGCGAGAGAGGGAGGGGGAAATAATAGCTGCAATCAATCAAACTGTAATCAGCTTGTCTGTCAGGAAATGAGCCGGGCAAGAAATGAGGGAAAATTAAATGATGAGCAAACAAGTGGGATATCAACATCAGGGAGAGAGAGACAGAGCAAGGAGGGAGAGAAATAGAGGCAGAGCAGGGCAGTGCACCGAAGATTTGAAGGGCACCGTCATTAAGATACTGGAATATGCAGGAGTTGATTAGCCCAGTAATTCACTGCTGCCCAGAGGCAGAGCTGGACACCAGTTTCATTACACTAAGAGGAAAAGCCTCTTGGCTCCTCTCTCTCCCCATGTCCCTCAGGAAACTCAGGCCTAAATTGGTCCAGATGGTTGGCCTTGGATGGGATGGGGTGGAGTGTGATGCGTGGGCTCAGGGTGGATTGGGATAGTATGTGAAACGTGGGGTCAGGCCTGTGATCTCTGGCCAGTGGCTTAAACATCAAGCCGAAAACATGGTCGCTACTTCAATGAACAAATGTAAACAGAAAAAAATATATACATAGCGGTGAGACAATATTGGAGAGGTTCAGAATGTCAGCAGGGCCATTTGCAGGTGTTTGGTGCAGTCCCCCTCCATCCCGGAGTGCAACGAGGTCTTTTGATATGCTGGAGTCCAGTCTAGAAAACCCAGATCAGCAATCAGGGCAGCACCATCAGAAACAGCCTTGAACACACCCACAACACAGAATATAGAACGGGACTATTTCTGATGCAGGGGGATGCGTTTAAAAGTGATGCATTCACAAAGCCTCAAAGAAGGGGAAAATATCCGACCATCTGATGTGTTTCTCATACAGATCAGCAGTTATTACATCTTCCAGGGCACTGTATTACAGATGCCAGAAACTGGAGGTGTAGTATCTTCTCAGTAAGACTGTGTCAATACTTTTCATTGATCAAACCTTGGCCTCAGCTGTATACAGAAAAAAAACAAAACATTTTATCAATTCAGTCTCACTGATCAACCGAACTAAACACAAAGCTTTTAAAAAGGTAGTTTCTCACCGTACTTCCATGTGGTCTGAACTGCTTTTTAAATATACAAACAGATAAACTGGAATTACCACTAATAATCACTAATAATAGGGTCACTCTGGCAAAGTTTTGGAAGTGGAAAGGCCATACCCTGAGGTTCAGAGACCTGCATGTTTCTTTGTTAAATGAATATAGTCTTTCAGTGGATTCAGCAGATCAGTGAATGCAGCACTCCTAACTCTAGGCAGTGGTACCTTGCATTCACTAGTAATCCTTTCTGTGCTATGGCTGAATCAGGTCCCTACTGCTTTGCTTTGGGCTCTGAATCAGTTTAGCTTTGCTGGTCCAAAAGTGCCAAATGACACACCTGAAAGCGTGACATTTAGAGGAAATGATCTCCCTGAAAAGCGGTGGGCTATAGGAAATACATTTTCAACACAAGTCATATCCTGTGTGAACACTGCGTGCTTACATGTGTGCATGTGTTTTAGATGGCCCGTTTCATCAATTTAATTTCAAACGAGAAAAAAAGTACAAAACATTTGCATTTTATAAATTTAACAAAAGGCGAGAAAACGCATAGACAAGAATATGAAGTTCAATAGATACATTAAGGTATCCGCATTGTAATATTTACTAGACGTAGTGCAGACTGAGGCTTTGGAAAGAAACTACGTGCCATTTTCTGTCCAGCAGTTTGAAATGCACGCTTTCGTGTTAAATCAATAAAATCTGAATGTTACGCATAATCTCCAATCATCGAAAAAATGAAATGAGATTTGCCACCACCATAAAGAAAACGTATTGTGTCGTGTTATATTATTATTATTATTATTATTTTCATTTCCCGTATTTCCCGTCTCCTCCCTTTCTCACCAGCCTCCTCGGCGTCTCCGTTTTCGGAGACTTCAATTCCCATAATGCACAATACCATAGCAGTTTTCTTCCTGATGGCGTGCAATAGTGCCCCATTGAATCAGGAATGGGGACAGAAACGCAGACAACGAGTAAAAAAGGTGAGTGTTGTTTGGCTCGTGGAATCTAGCGTCCCAGATGCCATGAGCGAAAACGAAGACACGGGTGACAGGTCAAGCTTTGTGGAAATCAAACACCTTCATTAATACGACATTAATTATCTGCGAGAGTAAAGCTGAGGTGTCTGAGAGAGTTGCCTCTGTGCAATTTCTTTTTCTGAAGCGCTGGTATATTTAAAGTAAAATAAGAATATAAAATACGAATTGGTTCAATTCGGTTTTTGAGTCTCCTTTGGAACACAAGCCCTGCTCTTTTCAGTAACGTCACATAAACGTCATGTTCGGTTTTTCTTCATTACGACTGACAGACTCAGCGTCTCACCGTGCTGTGGTGCGACTGTTGCACTCTTCACTTTTGCTCTGAGCGTCCATCACAGTTTGCAATAAACCTTTTAAGATTCAGTTATAACATTATCTTTTTTCCTAATTAGACGTGAAGGCAACATGTCTCTGCATTACATGTAGGCAGGTGGTAATATCTTGCATACAGCCTTGCCTCTGCAGCCAGACGCATGAAAAACCTGATTAAAACTAAATGATGAACTTAACTTTGCCCATAACATCAGAACAGGGATGCACCACAAATGTTTAACCATTATGTTTATATTAACAGGAATGCTATCATTTTACATCAAAAATGTTACTATGTCACCTCTATTGAATCAGAGATGCTAATGTAGAGGTAGCACAGCAAGACACCAAAGCTTTACAAACAAGAACTGTGGTTTTACCCTTCTACACAGTATTGAATTCAAACTTATTAGTCCTCATACTTATTTGTCCTCTTTGCAGTTCAGTTTGCTGTCTGTGTCAATATAGTATTAAGTATCCTGCCCTACATTTCCCATGGCTTCACTTCAGAACAATGCCCACTTATAATCAGAAGGGTTTATCAAAAGTGTGTGCTGATATTGAACTGATCTTGCATTGAATATATGCTATTTCTCAGTTTTAAGTCCCCTGACTATCTACTAGAGGCCTAGTGGAGAGGACAGGCTATAGGTTGGTACCTCTGTACCACCATCTCAGACTGGAATGTTCAATCACTTATATCAGAGCACTATACTGGGATTGGCACCATTTTAGAATGAAGTGTTAAATCTATTACAGTGTAGGATTAGAGTACTGCACTATGATCAACACCATCTTAAACTGGAGAGTTAAATTTATCAGAGCAGAATCAGTGTACTATGCTGACATCAGACCCAGCCCATGGAGTTGTAAAGTGCATCCATCTGAACAGAGGGGATTATTGGAAGGCACTGATTGATGTAGCCTTGTTTTAATGCACTGTGAGATGAGTGTCAAATTGCATTTAATTTAAATAAGTTTCAGCTGTATGTATTTTGACAGGCCCCATTGTTGATGGAACTCTCCTTTCAAGACCAATAATGTGGGGAAGGAGTCAGGATGGAGATTTTCTGAGGTAGACAGGCGGAGAGGGCATATGTTTCAGGGTACCTGTTACCACAGATGTTTTACTTTAGGAGTCAATCAACAGAGAGAAGCTCTTCTAGGTTGAATCTCTACATGATTTATTATTATTATTTTTGGGAGATTTTCCCTGGACCTGCACTATGCCTAAGCAGCCATCAGGCAGGCCAGCTTATTTCTAAAATCCCATTTGCGCCCCCTGGAGGATGGACTCAGCATGTAAGTGTTTCTTAAAACATGATAGTGTGGTATCACTCTGCAGCCTGGAGTCTGTTTTCTTCTCCTGTTTTACTTGTTTGAGCTTCTCCCTCTTTGATTTCGAGCCCCTGCCTCATTCAGTTCCTTATGCTTGGAAACACTATGATGCATCTTGGATAGGATGTATTTGCTCACAGGTCAAACAGGTAACTTTCTTTTCCATGTTTCTGTATCCCACTCTATCTCCACAGTGACACTGCTCACAGTTATTGTGCACTTATGTACACTATCATTAACAAGGGCCTTGGGCTGCTTTTGGGCAGAGCAATGATAATAATTTCGATATCAGTAATAACATTCCTCTATGTAGCATGTGCAACATGTGTGTCTGATCATCTTATATATGTATTGCAGAAAAGCCACAGAAAACTAAGTGTTTAAAAAATTCTTCTTCTTCTTTTTATTATTGTTGTTGTTGTTGTTGTTGTTGTTATTAATTATTATAATAATAGTTTTCCCACCACCACCACTACTACTACTACTACTACTACTACTACTACTACAACTACTACTACTACTACTACTAATAATAATAATAATAATAATAATAATAATAATAATTATAAATGTATTTAATGTAATGTACTAAATGCATTACATTCATTTCATTACATTACATTCATATGTTACAATGATTTAGCAGATGTAGTGGTATAATGAATGTTATGCAATAATACAATATCATAGGCTTATTAACGTTTTCAGTGCACTCTGCAACGTTGTATTTATTTAAGACTTCCGTTAACATTAAAGTGGACACAGGCTAATTAACCCCATTAAGTTAAATCTTTTTCGTAATCTAACAAGCAGAAGTCCCTTTCACCAAAGCCATTTTTTATTTGTATTATCTTCTAAACACATTTATTTATTAAAAAGCCTGTAGGACTTAGAAACAATGTTGTGGATTGCGTGTGTTTGTTTTTGTCGCCCACACAAGTGGATTTAATTATTTATGAATAATAAAACCTGTTTAAAAATATTTGAATCCGAGTTTATTGCAAGGCCATGTTTGAATTTATTATTATATCAAAATGTATCAGTACGATTTTAATTGAGATGCCAAGGTTAGCCGAGCCTTCAGTGGCTTCAGCTCCATGCTGACGTCACAATAAGCGACTTGCTTTTGCAAGAAATGGCGAGACGTGTTATTTAAAATTATAAGTGGCTTATGACTCTGTCTACATGGACTCCCAGGTTAGACTCGACACTGGCTAAAGATATCATTGATAAGAGAATTTATGGCTGTTTTTATTTGTTCATGTACGTGTGCTGAATGAAGACCCGTATGGTCAAAACTTCGCTTCTGTAGTCGGAATGCATCGTTGTGGTTTGGTTCTGTTGTTAGTTTTGTTGTTTTTATGATTTTAAATCTTCTCACCAGTTTGCTTTATTTTTATTTACAAGAATGAAGTAGGACATTATTTTTTTTAAGAAATATGACCTTTAGGAATGGTAATACACCGTCCTAATATACTCCCGTAAGTGTAGGTTGCTATGTAAAGTAATGGTGCAACTAAATACAAATGAAAACACGGAATAAGAACGAAAAGTGTTGATATGGCGTGAGAGTGAGACGTGATGTTCCTTTTGCCATGTTCTTTTCCTTCAAAATGTGTTCATGTCGAAAGACGAGCGCCACCGCCGGGAATCCCGTGCCGCAAACGTGAAGTCAGGCTTTTTCTCTCCCGTGCAGTTCTCGCATGATGCTCTGAGTGCCGCTGCCTAGCGCAAGACCGCAGAGAGCAGAGTGTAGGACCGCTCTCAGTCGCAGCTCTCTTTCCTCAGCGGTCACAGGCTTCCTTGCGCCCATCTTACCGGCCTCTCTGAGTGCGCCTCCATGTGCCCAGGAGTCTGTGCGTTTTCTACGTGAATCTTTATGCCAGATTCATCCTGACATTGTGAATTTAGCACAATGTAATAGATTGACAAATGTTCAGATATGGTCTGCAGTGTTCTCTGTGTAGGCAACCACTGTATGTGTGACGTTGTTAGATGCACATTTGTGCCTTGCTTTCTAAGTCGCTCTGGATAACAATGTCTGCCAACTTGCAAAATGTGAATGTAATGTAAAGCAACCAGCTATCCTATTGATATGAACATTCTTTTCTTTGCCTTTTGAGGCAAATTCCTGCCTCTTGCCTCTTGCCTCCGTTATTTAATTAATAGACATCCTTCTCCACGATTATAGTCATATTGTAATACGGCTGGTGTAAGGAAGACATTTGATACGCTGCTTAAATGTATTGATACATGCAACATTGTGGATATCAGACGAATTGTTTAACGGTTATAGAATAATTCTGGTCATATGACATTCTGTGGCTTATCGAGTTTTTTTCAGGATACAGCTTGAATGTCACTGTGAACATGAAAACATTTTATATGTCATATTACGGGTATTCCTGCACTTTTATACGCTACATTTGCAGTATGTATCCATAAGCTTTTTCTACATATGCAGTAGTCTTTCCGCTAAGTCTCTGGGTGTCGCTATTCACCAGCTCTGAGCTGGGGGTGACTGCATCCCTCCCATCTCATTACGACAAACAGCAGATAGAACTGCGCATAGTCGTATCACCACTGCACGCTGACGACATAACACAACGCTGCGTGTGTTTCACACAGAATACTCCAGCGGAGTAACAGTTATCCCGGTCGCAGTATTAATAATAGTAATAATACCGCCGAAAGTACATTTTATTATTATCCAGTGGCGATGGCGGCGGCAAAGGCTCGCGGAAGCGCGCAGCCACAGCTGCGGTGCGCGCTTTTCTTGCTCGCTGTTGCACAGGCCTCTGTTGGGGATCTTCGCTACTCTGTTCCAGAGGAAACAAAGACTAAATATGTCATCGGGAGTCTGACAAAGGACCTCAATCTGGATTTCAAACTACTGGCAGCTCGCAAAGCCCGCGTGGATTACCAGGGAGGGAGGCGATATTGTGGGATAGACCTGAACTCCGGAGAGTTCATTGTTCTTGAGAGAATCGACAGAGAGAAGCTATGCGGACAGACCTTACCCTGTCTCCTGCATTTTGAGTTTATTCTCGAGAGTCCTCTGGAGCTGCATAATATTGTACTGGAGATACTGGATGTTAATGACAACGCTCCCATTTTTCCCAAAGATCTGATAAAACTGGAAATAAGCGAGGCTGCACCGAAAGGGACTCGCTTTCAATTAGCCTCAGCTCGTGATCTGGATGTTGGAATAAACTCCGTTCAAAATTATATACTGGGGCAGAATGAACACTTTGTTTTGGATGTGCAAATTAACAAAGAAAGGTATGTGGAAATTGTTCTAAAAAATGTTCTTGACCGAGAAAAGGAGGAAGAACATTCTTTGCTACTGACGGCTGTCGACGGAGGCAATCCGACCAGGTCTGGCACTGTAAATATACAAGTTGTAGTGATAGACGTCAATGACAACGCGCCTGTGTTTTTACAAGCGACATACGAGGTTAGCGTGCTAGAAAATGCCCCGCCAGGAACGTTTGTTGTAAGAGTTAGTGCGACAGATAAAGACGCAGGTTCGAATGGTGAGATAACCTACTATTTTAATCATGCTTCTGAAAACACAGAGCATTTATTTCACATTGACCATAGAAGCGGCGAAATGACGGTCGCCGGGAAACTGGACTATGAGGAGGACGCTAGTTATGAAGTGGAAATTCAAGCGGAGGATGGCGGGGGTCAAACCGGGCGCTGCAAAGTTCTCGTGGAAATTACAGATATAAACGACAACGCCCCCTTAATAATTGTGAAATCTGTATCGAATCCAATTTCAGAAAACGCAGCTCCAGGTACAGAAATAGCGATAATCAATGTGAAAGACCAGGATTACGGGGATAACAGCAAGGTATTCTGTTCCATTTCTGAAAATCTTCCCTTTAAATTACAATCATCCATCAAGAACTACTTCACTTTACTAACCACAGTAGGTCTTGATCGCGAAGAAGTTAATGAATACAATGTCACCATCACCGCGACAGATGGGGGGTCACCGCCACTGTCTTCAAACACTGTCTTAAATCTCAAAATTGCAGATATCAACGACAACCCGCCTGTATTTGATGAGCAGTCGTACAAAGCCTCAGTGGCTGAAAATAACAAACCCGGATCCTCTGTTATTACTGTAAAGGCGAGAGACCCGGACTGGAGACAGAACGGCACAGTTTTCTATTCTCTGTTGCCCAGTGAGGTCAGCGGAGTTCCGGTGTCCTCGTTTTTATCCATTAACAGTGAAACGGGAGTGATCCACGCTGTCAGATCATTTGATTATGAGCAGTTCAGGAGCTTCAAAGTCCACGTTGTTGCCCGAGACAACGGTTCTCCTCCACTCAGCAGCAACGTGACTGTGAGTGTCTTCATAACAGATGAGAATGATAACTCTCCACAGATATTATACCCTGCTCCAGCAGGGAACTCCTTCATGACTGAAATGGTCCCCAAAGCTGCTCATGCGGGCTCTCTGGTTTCCAAGGTGATCGCTGTGGATGCGGACTCTGGACAGAATGCGTGGCTGTCCTATCAGATCGTGAAATCGACTGATCCGGGACTTTTCACTATTGGTCTCCACAGTGGAGAGATCAGGACACAGCGGGACATTTCTGAATCTGATACTATGAAACAGAACCTTATTATCTCAGTGAAAGATAACGGACAGCCTCCTCTCTCTGCAACATGTGCAGTGTATTTACTGATTTCGGATAACTTGGCAGAAGTTCCAGAGTTGAAAGATATGTCTTTTGAAGAGAACAATTCCAAGTTAACTTCCTATTTGATCATTGCCTTGGTGTCCGTTTCCACTTTCTTCCTGACGTTCATAATTCTGACTGTAGCCATGTGGTTTTGCCGTAGAAAAAAGCCCAGACTGTTGTTTGACAGCGCAGTCGCCATTCCCAGCGCATATTTCCCTCCCAACTACGCAGAGGTGGAAGGAGCAGGAACTCTCCGCAGTTCTTACAATTATGACACGTACTTAACAACGGGCTCCCGCACCAGCGACTTCAAGTTCGCTAGATCTTACAATGACGTCACATTGCCTGCTGCTCAGACCCTGAAAAAGGACACAAACGAAGATGTTAATCAGAGTTTAACACATCTCGAGGGAGCCGGTGATTCGGTAAGCACTTATAATTCCAAATGTGTGCTGTGGTGCTGGAGTCTCACATTTTTATTGGATCTCTCATCATGCTCCTGTCGTTATTGTAAGTTTCAGTTGAAAATATTTCTATTTTAAAACGTTTTTATAAATACTTGTCGTTATGCTTTCTCGATGAGGCACGAAAAAACAGACGCCTCTCGTCAACCTTTGAGTTCTTGCGCAGGTATGTTGCCCTGGTGTTTGCCTTCTCAATTCTGTTATCTCTAAATGCATCCGTCCTTGTATCCACGGATAATATCACTTCTCAGATGCCATGGTTATTCCATAGGGAGCCACATTTCTGCTTCCAGTATAAGTGTTTAACATTTAGTATTTTATGATTGGTATTTAGATTACCTATTGCGGCTTTTAAATGCAATGCTATCAAGTTAAATGATTATTTTGTAAAATAGCTGAAACGGCATCCATTGTGAATAGACAATAGGGATTCGTGACGATGGGATTCTTAATATTTCCACCGTTTATTTAATACATTTATCCGAGTTTAACGGAATAGGTTGTCAAAAGGCATTTGTCATTTCTGGTTGCATGGTGTGGTGCAAATTAATTGTGTTGACGACTCCAGTCCCGTCCGTTTTATTTGATATGTTGGTATTAATGGAAGAAGTTCTTAGTTACGCTTCGCGGTTACTGTTATTGTACGATGACAGTGTTGTGCGCATGATTCCCCGTGTCTAACGCTAAATTGTCTGATGTTCAAATTATATTCTCTTTATTGCTCGCCTGATTACTGAACGTGCGATATTTTATGAAAGGGCCTCCACCTCCTTTCGCAAATAAAAACCGAGCAGGCGAAGGTGCTGTCCGTGTGGTGGTGCTGAAATGACTGCCATGAGCATAGCACATCGCGGTCAGAAAACGTGTATGGTTAACTTGCGTATGATTTCACATTCAGAGTTCAGCAGTGACGTTTTCTCTACGGTAAGACTTTTTGCAGTGTTAATGCATTGCTTTCCTTGATGGTTGACATGATATTTCTTACCTCATATGTATCTGTCCTTTCAAAAAATGGGTAGGCATGGAAGGGACGTAACTTAACACGGGCCTTTGGTCAAACTATTTTCCGAAATACCGGAATATTCCATCTACAGGGGGTGTTTAATTTCCTAAAGAGACGCGGTGTGTCGCTATTCACCAAGAAAGGAAATTCCTCCAGCGACCCGCCTACAGACTGCAGCCGAACTGCCTGCTTTGGTCTGTACATTTTACTTCAGTGTGAGACCCGGCGACGCTGATTAAATTTCTGTTACTTTGATATAGCTGGTAGTGAGATTTGATTGTATTTCTTTTGGAAATCCATCATACGTTTTGACTGGGATTTTGCTCCATTTCGACTTACAATGGGTGCTGAGTACAAAGGAAGCGTCGTGTTGGGTCAGGTACCGCGGACCAGCTTTGTCCTCCTTCTTATGACCGTCACAGTGTGTTTCGGAGATGTTCGCTATTCTGTTCCAGAGGAAATGAAAGTCGGAGCTGTCATAGGAAGAATCACACAGGATTTAGGATTCGATGTGAAAACGCTGTCATTTCGGAGACCGAGGATCGACTCTGAAGAAGGTAAACGGTACTGTGATATTAACCCGCGGACTGGAGACTTGATTGTAAATGAGAGGATGGACCGGGAGGAGCTGTGCGCGCAGAGGCCCTCGTGCGCTTTGAATTTTGAAATATTTCTTGAGAACCCTGTGGAATTACATCACATCGTACTGGAGATACAGGATATAAACGATAATTCTCCGAAATTTCCAAACGACGTAATCAAACTGGAGATCACAGAATCCACTGAAAAGGGAGCTCGATTCACCGTAGATCAAGCTCATGACCCAGACACGGGAATTAATTCAGTTCAGGGTTACAGTCTTGCTGCGAACGAGCATTTTATTTTGGTCATGGAGAGTGATGCAAATCGAGGTAAATTTGCAGAAATTGTATTAGAAAATAAGCTGGATCGCGAAAAGCAAAAGGAACTCTCATTGATTTTGACAGCATATGACGGAGGGACTCCACGGAGATCTGGTACTGTAGTGATACACGTCACTGTGCTGGATGCTAACGATAATATTCCCGTGTTCAGCCAGGCTGTGTACAAAGTTAGTGTGCCTGAAAATGCGCCCTTAGATTCTATATTAGTTCAAGTTAGCGCTAGCGATGCTGATGAGGGGGCGAATGGGGAAATTATATTTGAATTTAACCAAATTTCAGCGAAAGCGCGAAATGTTTTTTCCATTGATGAGAAAAATGGAGAAATTAAAGTGAAGGGACTGTTAGACTTTGAGGACACTCCCTCCTTTGAGATCCATATTAAAGCTAAAGACGGGGCGGGCCAAGCAGGATATTGTAAAGTCGTTGTTGAAGTGGACGATGTCAATGATAATTCGCCTGTGATAGTAATCAAGTCCTTAAAGACACCTCTACCCGAGAATTCACCCATCGGCACCGAGGTTGCAATCATAAATATACAAGACAAGGATTCAGGCCACAATAGTAAGATAAGGAGCAAAATCCAGTCAAATGCGCCGTTTAAACTAATGTCCACTGTCAAAAATTACTACTCTTTAGTCACTGATCGTGAAATGGACCGTGAAACTGTTTCAGAATATAACATCACCATCACTGCTACTGACGAGGGTTCTCCGCCCTTATCCTCCTCAAAGACTGTGCAGTTATCAGTATCAGACGTTAATGACAACCCGCCTGTATTTGAAGAGCAGTCGTACAGAGCCTCCGTGGCAGAAAATAACAAACCCGGATCCTCCGTTATTACTGTAAAGGCGAGAGACCCGGACTGGAGACAGAACGGCACGGTTTTCTATTCTCTGTTGCCCAGTGAGGTCAGCGGAGTTCCGGTATCTTCGTTTTTATCCATTAACGGAGACACGGGGGTTATTCATGCTGTGAGATCATTTGATTATGAGCAGTTCAGAAGCTTCAAAGTCCACGTTGTTGCCCGAGACAACGGTTCTCCTCCACTCAGCAGCAACGTGACTGTGAGCGTCTCCATAACAGATGAGAATGATAACTCTCCACAGATATTATATCCTGCTCCACCAGGGAACTCCTTCATGACTGAGATGGTCCCCAAAGCGGCGCACGCGGGCTCTCTGGTTTCCAAGGTGATCGCTGTGGATGCGGACTCTGGACAGAATGCGTGGCTGTCCTATCAGATCGTGAAATCGACTGATCCGGGACTTTTCACTATTGGTATCCACAGTGGAGAGATCAGGACACAGCGGGACATTTCTGAATCTGACACAATGAAGCAGAACCTTGTTATCTCAGTGAAAGATAACGGACAGCCCTCTCTGTCTGCAACATGTGCAGTATATTTACTGATTTCAGATAACTTGGCAGAAGTTCCAGAGTTTAAAGACATGTCTCATGAAGAGAACAATTCCAAATTAACATCCTACTTGATCATTGCCTTGGTTTCCGTTTCCACCTTCTTCCTCACGTTCATAATTCTGACTGTGGCCGTGACTTTTTGCCGTAGAAGAAAGCCCAGACTGTTGTTTGACAGCGCAGTCGCCATTCCCAGCGCATATTTCCCTCCCAACTACGCAGAGGTGGAAGGAGCAGGAACTCTCCGCAGTTCTTACAATTATGACACGTACTTAACAACGGGCTCCCGCACCAGCGACTTCAAGTTCGCTAGATCTTACAATGACGTCACACTGCCTGCTGATCAGACACTGAATAGGAGCCCAAATGAGTCCAGCGAAAAGAACGGCGGAAATGAGAATGGGTCAAACGTCTCAGTTCTGGTAAGTTGCTTTTATTTTGCATTCCTATTTTCAAAGTGTGTGAGTTCATTTGGCCGGGGAGACTGCTGTTTTTAAAAAAATTGCAAAGTTGTTGAACAGCTCTCGAGGGCACATTCGGTAATCACTTTTAATTGTCAATATGTCCTATGCCGGGTTAGTTTCACAGTTGAAACAGTTCTCTCATCTTGCTATTCTGATTATCGTATATATTAGCTTAAATATTTGCGTTTTCTTCTTTCAATTTTCATAAATGCTCCATATAACAATTTAATAACGAATTGCGAATAGACACGCGTCTTAGGTCCATAAGTATTGCACAGTGACACAATTTTCATGATTTTTGCTCTGTATGCCACCATAATGGATTTGAAATGAAGCAATCAAGACGTGATTGAAGTGCAGACATTCAGCTTTAATTCAAGGGTTTTACCAAAAATATCATATAAACCGTTAAGAATTACAATAATTTTTATACATAGTCTCTCCATTCTCAGGGGCTCAAAAGTAATTGGACAAAGTAACATAATCATAAATAAAATGATCATTCTTAATACTTGGTTGAAAATCCTTTGCACTGAATGACTGCGTGAAGTCTGGAACCTATGGACATCACCAAATTCTGGGTTTCCTCCCTAGTGATGCTTTGCCAGGCCTTTACAGCAGCTGTCTTAAATTGCTGCTTGTTTGTTGGTCTTTCTGCCTTCAGTTTTGTCTTCAGCAAGTGAAATGCCTATTCACTTGTGTTGATGTCAGGTGACAGGCTCGGCCATTGAAGAATATTCCACTTCTTTGCCTTGAAAAGCTCTTTGGTTGCTTTCACAGTATGTTTTGGCTCATTGTCCATCTGTACTGTGAAGTGCCGTCCTATCAGTTTTGCAGCATTTGGCTGAGTCTGACTAGATAGTATAGCCTCATACACTTCAGAATTCTTCCTGCTGCTTCTGTCAGCAGTCATATCATCAATAAACACTAGTGATCCAGTTCCATTGGCAGCCATACTTGTCCATGCCATAACACTGCCTCCACCATGTTGCACAGATGATGTGGTATATGCTTTGGATCATGAGCTGTTCCTTCCCTTCTCCATACTCTTCTCTTCCCATCATTCTGGTATACGTTGATCTTAGTTTCATCTGTCCAAAGAATATTCTTCCAGAACTAAGCAAGCTTTTATATGTTTTGTGGCAAAGTCTAATTAGGCCTTCCTATTCTTGAGGCTAACCAGTGGTTTGCACCTTGTGGTAAACCCTCTTTATTTACCTTCATGAAGTCTTCTCTTGATTGTAGACTTTGACAATGATACACCTACCTCCTGGGGAGTGTTCTTGACTTGGCTAGATGTTGTGAAAGGGTTTTCCTTCACCAAGGAAAGAATTTCGCCATCATCCACCACATTTATCTATCATGGTCGTCCAGGCCTTTTGGAGTTTCTGAGCTCACCAGTGTGTTCCTTCTTATTTAAAAATGTATCAAATTGTTGATTTAGCCACTCCTAATGTTTCTACTATCTCTCTGATGGGTTTGTTTTGTTTTTTTTAGCCTAATGATGGCCTGCTTTACTTGCATTGACAGCCCTTTGAACATCATAGTGAGAGTTCATAGCAACAACTTCTGAGTGCAAATTCTCCATTTGGAATCAACTCCAGACCTCTTAACTGCTTAAATGTTAATGAAATAATGAGAGAAAAGCCCACACCTGGCCATGAAACAGCTTCACAGTCAGTTGTCCAATTACTTTTGAGCCCCTGAAAATGGGAGGACTGTGTATAAAATCACTGCAATTCTTAATGGTTTATGATATTTTTGTTAAACCCCTTGAATTAAAGCTGAATGTCTGCACTTCAATCACATCTTCACTGCTTCATTTCAAATCCATTGTCATGGTGTACAGAAACAAAATCATGAAAATTGTGTCACTGTCCAAATACTTATGGACCTGACTGTATTTTTAAATTTTTGAGCAGTTATTTTGGCCTGGCAGTTGCCCTCTGAATTCCTCTAACTCTAAATGCAGAGGTCCATCTTTGTAAGTGTATCCCTTTGTCTTAAGCATGTGTTTGAGCTGTACGCTTTGCTGCAGTCAATCTAATGTGCTTTTAGTGATACAACTTCTGAGACGCCATGGTTATTCCGCAGGGAGTCACTTTTCTACTCCCAGGGTAATAATTTAACAAACAGCATTATCCGATCGGTATTCTGAATATCTAGTGCGGCATTTAAAGGCAGTGGTGTCAATTTCAACGTTTATTTTTCAGATAGCTGAAACGTCGTGCACTGCGAATATACAATAGGGGTTCCTGGAATTCTGACTGAACCTTTGTACTGCTTATTTAATACATTTAGCGGAATAGGTTGTCAAAAAGTATTTATTTCCGTTTTGTATAGTTTGATGCACAGTAATTGTGTTGACAACTCCAATCCCACCCGTTTTCCTTGATATTCTGGTATTAATATAAGAAGTTCTGAATCACTCTTTACGGTGACTATTATTTTTTGATGATATACAGTATTGTGGGCATGATCCTCCTTGTCTAAACGCTGAATTGTCCAATGTGGAAACTATATCCGCTGTATTGGTCGATTGAGTACAGAATTTGCTGTATTTTAGGAAAATGCCTCCTTGTCCTTTCGCAAATAAAACTGAGCAGGCAAAGCTGCTGTCCATGTGGTGGTGCTGAAACGGCCGCCATGAGCATACGTCGTTGCGGCCGGAAAAAAAAGCTAATTTGCATGTTCTTTTACATTCAGTTTTTAACAACTACGTTTTCTTTATGGTAAGTGGTATTAAGTTTTAATACACTGCGTTCCTTGATGTTTGGCACGATATGTCTTACCACTACACATTGGTCCTATATACAAATGGGAAAACACGAAAGGAACGTAACTTAGCAGGGGTCTTTAGTCAAGATGTTTGCCGAAAAACCTGAATATTCGGCTTACTGGTGTTTAATTTCCTAAAGAGTCGCGGTGTGTCGCTATTCACCAAGAAAGGAAATTCCTCCAGCGACCCGCCTACAGACCGCAGCCGCACTGCCTGCATTGGTCTGTACATTTTACTTCAGTGTGAGACCCGGTGATGGTGAGGATATTTCTGTTGTTTTGATATAACTGGTAGTGAGATTTGATAGTATTTCTTTTGGAAATCCATCATACGTTTTGACTGAGATTCTGCACCATTTCGACTTACAATGGATGCTGAGTACAAAGGAAGCGTCGTGTTGGGTCAGGTACCGCGGACCAGCTTTGTCCTCCTTCTTATGACCGTCACAGTGTGTTTCGGAGATGTTCGCTATTCTGTTCCAGAGGAAATGAAAGTCGGAGCTGTCATAGGAAGAATCACACAGGATTTGGGATTCGATTTGAAAACGCTGTCATTTCGGAGACCGAGGATCGACTCTGAAGAAGGTAAACGGTACTGTGATATTAACCCGCGGACTGGAGACTTGATTGTAAATGAGAGGATGGACCGGGAGGAGCTGTGCGCGCAGAGGCCCTCGTGCGCTTTGAATTTTGAAATATTTCTTGAGAACCCTGTGGAATTACATCACATCGCCCTGGAGATACAGGATATAAACGATAATTCACCAACGTTTCCGAATGACGTAATCAAACTGGAGATCACAGAATCTGCAGTCAAAGGAGCTCGATTCACCGTAGATCAAGCTCATGACCCAGACATGGGAATTAATTCAGTTCAGGGTTACAGTCTTGCTGCGAACGAGCATTTTATTTTGGTCATGGAGAGTAATGCAGATCGAGGTAAATATGCCGAAATTGTATTGGAAAATGAGCTGGATCGCGAAAAGCAAGAGGAACTCTCTCTGATTTTGACAGCATATGACGGAGGGACTCCACGGAGATCTGGTACTGTAGTTATACACGTCACTGTGCTCGATGCTAACGATAATATTCCCGTGTTCAGCCAGGCTATTTACAAAGTTAGTGTGCCTGAAAATGCGCCCTTAGATTCTTTATTAGTTCAAGTTAGTGCTAGCGATGCTGATGAGGGGGCGAATGGGGAAATTATATATGAATTTAACCAAATTTCAGCGAAAGCGCGAAATGTTTTTTCCATTGATGAGAAAAATGGAGAAATTAAAGTGAAGGGACCGTTAGACTTTGAGGACACTTCCTCCTTTGAGATCCATATTAAAGCGAAAGACGGGGCGGGCCAAGCAGGATATTGTAAAGTCGTTGTTGAAGTGACCGATGTCAATGATAACCCACCTGTCATAGTAATCAAGTCCTTAACGTCACCTCTACCCGAGAATTCACCCATCGGCACCGAGGTTGCAATCATAAATATACAAGACAAGGATTCAGGACACAATAGTAAGATAAGGAGCAAAATCCAGTCAAATGCGCCATTTAAACTGATGTCCACTGTCAAAAATTACTACTCTTTAGTCACTGATCGTGAAATGGACCGTGAACTAGTATCAGAATATAACATTACAATCACTGCTACTGACGAGGGTTCTCCACCCTTATCCTCCTCAAAGACTGTGCAGTTATCAGTATCAGACGTTAATGACAACCCGCCTGTATTTGAAGAGCAGTCGTACAGAGCCTCAGTGGCAGAAAATAACAAACCCGGATCCTCTGTTATTACTGTAAAGGCGAGGGACCCGGACTGGAGACAGAACGGCACAGTTTTCTATTCTCTGTTGCCCAGTGAGGTCAGCGGAGTTCCGGTGTCTTCGTTTTTATCCATTAGTGGAGATACGGGGGTTATTCATGCTGTGAGATCATTTGATTATGAGCAGTTCAGAAGCTTCAAAGTCCACGTTGTTGCCCGAGACAACGGTTCTCCTCCACTCAGCAGCAACGTGACTGTGAGTGTCTTCATAACAGATGAGAATGATAACTCTCCACAGATATTATACCCTGCTCCAGCAGGAAACTCCTTCATGACTGAAATGGTTCCCAAAGCTGCTCATGCGGACTCCCTGGTTTCCAAGGTGATCGCTGTGGATGCGGACTCTGGACAAAATGCGTGGCTGTCCTATCAGATCGTGAAATCGACTGATCCGGGACTTTTCACTATTGGTCTCCACAGTGGAGAGATCAGGACACAGCGGGACATTTCTGAGTCTGACACAATGAAGCAGAATCTTGTTATCTCAGTGAAAGATAACGGACAGCCCTCTCTCTCTGCAACCTGCACAGTGTATTTACTGATTTCAGATAACTTGGCAGAAATTCCAGATTTGAAAGACATGTCTCATGAAGAGAACAATTCCAAATTAACTTCCTATTTGATCATCGCCTTGGTTTCCGTTTCCACCTTCTACCTCACGTTCATAATTCTGACTGTGGCCGTGACGTTTTGTCGTAGAAAAAAGCCCAGACTGTTGTTTGACAGCGCAGTCGCCATTCCCAGCGCATATTTCCCTCCCAACTACGCAGAGGTGGAAGGAGCAGGAACTCTCCGCAGTTCTTACAATTATGACACGTACTTAACAACGGGCTCCCGCACCAGCGACTTCAAGTTCGCTAGATCTTACAATGACGTCACACTGCCTGCTGATCACACTCTGACGATGGACAAAGTTGAAGATTGTGAACAGATTTTAACACATCTTGAGGGAGCTTGCGATTCGGTAAGCACTTCTAATTCCAAATGAGTTGTTATGTTTGTATATATTTACAAATGTCTTTGTTTAGAAAGGATTTGCATTATCTCATCCATGCACCTGCTTGTCTGTTGTACAATATGCCAGATATTTCGTGTCACACCTGTCCACATTTAGTTATTACAGTTTTGTTCTTTAGCACATTCTCTTGTACGTTTTTACATCTAAACAGCTGGACATTTACTGAGGAAATTCTGGGTTAAGTAACTTGCCTAAGTGTACAGCAGCAGTGAACGGATGGGGAATTTAACCAACAACCTTTTTGATTAAAAGTCCCTCTCTTTACCAATATGCTACTTATCTGTCTATACTGGCTTTCTGTTACGGCTCAGACAAAATCTAAATGCTAGTCATAACTGATGAATTGTAACAAACTTCCTTCCTTACTTGCAATCTCTCATGAAAACCTACACTTCCACCAGATCATTTCACTCTGCAACCTGCAATCCTGGACACCTAGCTGTCCCCCATGAGAGGGTCTCTTTATCATGTCCACATCCCTTCTCTATACTTGCCTCCAACTGGTGGAATGAGCTCTCCCACTACTTCAGAACTGCAGGATCGCTGTTCACTTATGTCACAGACTAAAACCCCACATATTCAGAACCTACCAGGGCTCTCCATTCTTTGACGATGTTAACATTAATATATAATATATTAATATTACAGTAACTGTAAAATTTCTTGTGATTTAAACATAAAAGGTGAAAGCCTGTTGGCACGTCAAGCTTTTGCAGTGGAATTAAGCCGTTTGTAAACGTTTTTTGACAATACAAACGTGTGGCGTTTAAGGTTAGCTGCTCTAATCTGAATGTTACATGCATGGTACGAGTTCAAGGTTGTATGTCCTTTGACAGCCCTTACTTCCATTGTGGTAAGGTTTCCCACAATGATACTACATTTTAAGGATAGCGCTAATGTTTTACTGTGCAGTTAATTTCCTAACCCTACTGATTGCATTCTTGTAAATTGCTCTGGATAAGAGCATCTACCAAATGACGAAAAATAATGTAGATGTAATAGAGAGGCTTTTTATTCGAGGTGTGTGCATATATAACTCTCTTTAAAGCTGGTAAACAGGATCATCTGTGTATTATACCTTTCAACTAGTAATTTTTTGACCAAAGTGTGTAACATATCAGCAAACGAAGTACGAACAATTTAATATTCTTATAGGGAGAAATGGATAGCTCTGGTGGCTTTGAGTGCGCTATCGATGACATATGTCTTGCCTTTTCCCCCGGGAGTAGAAACACATATTCGACGGGTTATCCTTCGAAGATACTACGTGTAGACAGTATTTTACTGTACCACAAGTTAATTTCAATGATTGTTTTTCTTTTCAACACGAAACTCTTCTACTGTTCTTTGTATTTCTGTGATGGGGTGAAATACTTGATAATTTACTGAACATTCACTGATAACTGAGAATCAGACTGTCTTCATATACTTCTAGCATCCCGATTTCATTAATATCATTACTCCATTATTACATATTAATACTACGTCATAACCAGCCCCAGAATGCTGTTTCCAGCACTGAACAAAAATTCTTAAATTCTTCCTTACGGTTACATATTTGTACAGCTTGAGTTACGTCAGAGCAAGCGGTTACGGGTACAATGTCAGTCTTCATACTATAGTACAATATACAACATGTTTCTACAGAGCAGCATAGCATCGCGATAATCATTACATGCATATTGTATAACTGCCAAAAGTTAAGCCATTTATTAAGCAAGGCGATACCACACGGTTATGCAAATGAGTCTTATTCCAAACCAATCGGTCGATTTTGTTGTACTTCAGATGAGGTGAATAAATAAAAAATCTGCCGGATTCCTCATATTTAATGGTAGCCTTGGCATTTCTCTCTATTGTCCTGTTCGCAGAATGCATGGCTTAGTTTATGCGGTGATCTTTTTTCTCGTGTTAATGCGTGGTGGCTCCTCATGTCGACATTAGTCAGTCTCTCTCTCGCAGTAACAGTGTATTGTACACTTCAATAATAAGGCTGAAAGGGCCCTCCGCTTTGTGTGACAGAACGGGCAAAGCAAAGCTGCTCTACACTTCTGTGGTGCTGAACAGCCGATTTCAGTATAGTCTGATGCCATCGGAAAACATTTGTAAGTCATAATTGAAGAGACTATACGGTCTATACCGATTTTAAGGATATTACTGTTCTTGATAATACAGTATGTGCTGTTCTTATCGACCCATGTTGTTTTGCTTGCAGTAACACTGCCATTATCAATATCAGTATATCAGTTAGAATAACTGGAATATTTGAACTTTTAAAAGATAACTTTGAAGGATGATTTAGTCGAATTATTTGTCGCACTTCTGTGAAACACGATTGCCTCACTGTCATCTTTATAACAGAACGCGGTGTGTCGCTATTCATCAACAAATTAAATCTGAAGAGCCCGCCCACCGACTCTGCTACCCACCTCTCAGATTGTAGCATCTTATTTTATCTGCTCGAGGGAGTCGAGTCAATTTCATTTCGTTCTCTGAAAAATCCCAAACCTGACATTAAACGCAATTTGCATAGCGATATCGTCCCTGGGACATAAGGAAACGGTGAAGATATTGCTTCAGTTCGTCTGAAAATGGAAAGTGAATACAAAGGAAGCGCCGTGCTGCGTCAGGTACTGCGGGGCAGCTTTGTCTTCCTTTTTATGACCGTCGGTTTGTGTTTTGGAGATGTTCGTTATTCCATTCCCGAGGAAATGAAACGCGGAGCCGTCATAGGAAGAATCACACAGGATTTAGGAGTCGACGTTCACACTCTGCCAAACAGGAGACCCAGAATCGAATTCGAAGGCAGTAAACGATACTGTAATATTGACCTGCAGACTGGAGATTTGACTGTGAATGAGAGGATGGACCGGGAAGAACTGTGCGCGCAGAAGCTCTCCTGTGATTTATATTTTGACTTCTTTCTCGAAAATCCCTTAGAGTTGCACAGAATAACTCTCGAGATCCAGGACATAAACGACAACTCTCCAGAATTTCCGAATGATAACATTAAACTGGAGATCAGAGAATCTGCTGTTAAAGGAGCACGATACACCCTCGATGAGGCCCACGATCCGGACACAGGAGAAAACACTGTTCAGGGCTACAGTCTCGCTGCAAACGAGAATTTTGTTTTGGCTGTGCAGAGCAGTGCAGATCGAGGTAAATATGCCGAGATTGTTCTAGAAAATGACTTGGATCGCGAGAAACAGGATGCAGTCTCTTTGATTTTGACAGCATATGATGGAGGCTCTCCAAGGAGATCTGGTACTGTTGTTATACACGTGCGTGTTCTAGATGCTAACGATAATGTCCCCGTCTTCATGCAATCATTATATGAAGTCAGTCTCCCGGAAAATACTCCAGTAGGTACTCTCGTTGTTAAAGTTTTTGCAAGTGACGCCGATGAGGGAGCGAATGGTGAGGTTACCTATGAATTTAGCCATATTTCTGCCAAAGCTAAAAACATATTTGCTATCAATCAGAACACAGGGGAGATCAAAGTGAAAGGACCGTTAGACTTTGAGGACACTTCCTCCTTTGAGATCCGTGTGAAAGCAAAAGATGGGGCGGGTCAGGCTGCACATTGTAAAGTTATTGTTGTGATCACAGATGTGAACGACAACGCCCCTGTTATATATATTAAGTCCATTAACACACCCGTTCCGGAAAATGTTCCGGTAGGCTTCGAGATCGCAGTCATTTACATACAGGACAAAGACTTTGACACAAATGGAAAAGTGAAGTGTTCAATTGAGCAAACCGCACCTTTCAGATTAGTCCCGTCCATTAAAAACCATTTTTCATTGTTAACGACGAGTGAACTGGACCGTGAAACAGAGTCTGAATATAATGTTACACTCACTGCAGTGGACGAAGGGACACCTCCGCTTTTCTCTTCTAAAATGATCAAATTATCAGTATCAGACGTTAATGACAACCCGCCTGTATTTGATGAGCAGTCGTACAGAGCCTCAGTGGCTGAAAATAACAAACCGGGATCCTCCGTTATTACTGTAAAGGCGAGAGACCCGGACTGGAGACAGAACGGCACAGTTTTCTATTCTCTGTTGCCCAGTGAGGTCAGCGGAGTTCCGGTATCTTCGTTTTTATCCATTAACGGAGACACGGGGGTGATCCATGCTGTCAGATCATTTGATTATGAGCAGTTCAGAAGTTTCAAAGTCCGCGTTGTTGCCAGAGACAACGGTTCTCCTCCACTCAGCAGCAACGTGACTGTGAGTGTCTCCATAACAGATGAGAATGATAATTCTCCACAGATATTATACCCTGCTCCAGCAGGGAACTCCTTCATGACTGAAATGGTTCCCAAAGCTGCTCACGCGGGCTCTCTGGTCTCCAAGGTGATCGCTGTGGATGCGGACTCTGGACAGAACGCATGGCTGTCCTATCAAATCGTGAAATCAACCGATCCGGGACTTTTCACTATTGGTCTCCTCAGCGGAGAGATCAGGACACAACGAGACATTTCTGAATCTGATACAATGAAGCAGAACCTTGTTATCTCAGTCAAAGATAACGGACAGCCCTCTCTGTCTGCAACATGTGCAGTATATTTACTGATTTCAGATAACTTGGCAGAAATTCCAGATTTGAAAGACATGTCTTATGAAGAGAACAATTCCAAATTAACATCCTACTTGATCATTGCCTTGGTTTCCGTTTCCACTTTTTTCCTCACATTTATAATTCTGACTGTGGCCGTGACGTTTTGCCGTAGAAGAAAGCCCAGACTGTTGTTTGACAGCGCAGTCGCCAT
This sequence comes from Megalops cyprinoides, assembly GCF_013368585.1. Lineage (NCBI taxonomy): Eukaryota > Metazoa > Chordata > Actinopteri > Elopiformes > Megalopidae > Megalops > Megalops cyprinoides. The sequence continues at coordinate 23,384,385 of NC_050585.1, forward strand.
TCCCAGCGCATATTTCCCCCCCAACTACGCAGAGGTGGAAGGAGCAGGAACTCTCCGCAGTTCTTACAATTATGACACGTACTTAACAACGGGCTCTCGTACCAGTGACTTCAAATTCGCTAGATCTTACAATGACGTCACCCTGCCTGCTGATCAGACCCTGAAGAGGAGCCCAAATGAGTCCACTGAACAAGATGGCGGAAATGAGAATGGATCAAACGTCTCGATTCTGGTACAGTGATTTTGCTTTGCATTAATTTCCTGTTGTCAAAGTGTGTGAGTTTATTAGGTACAAGATTGCTGCTTTCGAAACCCATGGAAATTTGAAACAGTTCTCCCATCCTGCAATTCTGATTATTGCATATTTTAGCTGAAAATGTTTACTTTTTCTACTTTTAGTTTTCGTGAATACTATATGTAAGAATTTAATGACGAGGTGCGAATGAACACACGTCTCCTACCTATCTTTGAGTCTGTGTGCAGTTACTTTGGCCTGGCGTTTGCCCTCTGAATTCCTCTAACTCTAAATGCTGAGGTCCATCTTTGTAAGTGTATCCCTTTGTCGTAAGCATGTGTTTGAGCTGTACGCTTTGCTGCAGTCAATCTAATGTGCTTTTGCTAATATCACTTCTGAGATGCCATGCTTATTCCGCAGGGAGCCACTTTTCTACTTCCAGTGAAATTGTTCAACAAATAGCATTATCCTGTTGGTATTCTGAACACCTAGTGCGGCATGTAAAGGCAGTGGTGTCGATTTCAGCGTTTATTTTTTTCAGATAAATGAAACGTCATCCATTGTGAGTAGATAATGCGGGTTCGTGATGAGGGAATTCTGAATGAACGTTTACACTGCTTATTTAGTCCAGTAATCTCAGTTTAGCGGAATAGGCTGTCCAAAAGCATTCAGAATTTCTGTGTGGTGCACAGTAATTGTGTTGACGACTCCAATCCCATCCGTTTTCCTTGATATTTTGATATTAATGGAGCAAGTTCTTAATCACTCTTCACGCTTCTTATTATTACTTTATAAGGACATACGTTATTAGTGAATGTGAGATATTGTAGGAAAATGCCTCCTTGTCTTTTCACAAGTAAAACTGAGCAGGCGAAACTGCTGTCCACGTGATGGTGCTGAAACGGCCGCCATGTGCGCAGCATGTTGCAGTCAGGACACATCTATGGTTAATTTGCATGAGCTTTTACATTCAGATTCTAACTGACTTTATAATTATGATGAGCCGTTTTTGTAGTTTTAATGCACTTCTTTCTTTAATGTTTCAAAAGATATTTCTTACTCCAAATACATTGGTTCTTTTCATAAAATGGGTAAACATAGAATGAAGGTAACTTAACTCAAACTTGTTCGAAAAACGAGGATATTCTATTTACTGGTGTTCAGTTTCTTAAAGAGACGCGGTGTGTCGCTATTCACCAAGAAAGGAAATTCCTCCAGCGACCCGCCTACAGACTGCAGCCGAACTGCCTGCTTTGGTCTGTACATTTTACTTAAGTGTGAGACCCGGTGATGGTGAGGATATTTCTGTTGTTTTGATATAACTGGTAGTGAGATTTGATAGTATTTCTTTTGGAAATCCATCATACGTTTTGACTGAGATTCTGCACCATTTCGACTTAAAATGGATGCTGAGTACAAAGGAAGCGTCGTGTTGGGTCAGGTACCGCGGACCAGCTTTGTCCTCCTTCTTATGACCGTCACAGTGTGTTTCGGAGATGTTCGCTATTCTGTTCCAGAGGAAATGAAAGTCGGAGCTGTCATAGGAAGAATCACACAGGATTTAGGATTCGATGTGAAAACGCTGTCATTTCGGAGACCGAGGATCGACTCTGAAGAAGGTAAACGGTACTGTGATATTAACCCGCGGACTGGAGACTTGATTGTAAATGAGAGGATGGACCGGGAGGAGCTGTGCGCGCAGAGGCCCTCGTGCGCTTTGAATTTTGAAATATTTCTTGAGAACCCTGTGGAATTACATCACATCGCACTGGAGATACAGGATATAAATGATAATTCACCGACATTTCCGAATGACTTAATTAAACTGGAGATCAGAGAATCAGCAGACAAAGGAGCTCGATTCACCGTAGATCAAGCTCATGACCCAGACATGGGAATTAATTCAGTTCAGGGTTACAGTCTTGCTGCGAACGAGCATTTTATTTTGGTCATGGAGAGTAATGCAAATCGAGGTAAATATGCCGAAATTGTATTGGAAAATGAGCTGGATCGCGAAAAGCAAGAGGAACTCTCTCTGATTTTGACAGCATATGACGGAGGGACTCCACGGAGATCTGGTACTGTAGTTATACACGTCACTGTGCTCGATGCTAACGATAATATTCCCGTGTTCGGCCAGACTGTGTACAAAGTTAATGTGCCTGAAAATGCGCCCTTAAATTCTTTATTAGTTCAAGTTAGTGCTAGCGATGCTGATGAGGGGGCGAATGGGGAAATTATATATGAATTTAACCAAATTTCAGCGAAAGCGCGAAATGTTTTTTCCATTGATGAGAAAAATGGAGAAATTAAAGTGAAGGGACCGTTAGACTTTGAGGACACTCCCTCCTTTGAGATCCGTGTTAAAGCTAAAGACGGGGCGGGCCAAGCAGGATATTGTAAAGTCGTTGTTGAAGTGACCGATGTCAATGATAATTCGCCTGTGATAGTAATCAAGTCCTTAAAGACACCTCTACCCGAGAATTCACCCATCGGCACCGAGGTTGCAATCATAAATATACAAGACAAGGATTCAGGACACAATAGTAAGATAAGGAGCAAAATCCAGTCAAATGCGCCATTTAAACTGATGTCCACTGTCAAAAACTACTACTCTTTAGTCACTGATCGTGAAATGGACCGTGAACTAGTATCAGAATATAACATCACCATCACTGCTACTGACGAGGGTTCTCCACCCTTATCCTCCTCAAAGACTGTGCAGTTATCAGTATCAGACGTTAATGACAACCCGCCTGTATTTGAAGAGCAGTCGTACAGAGCCTCCGTGGCTGAAAATAACAAACCCGGATCCTCCGTTATTACTGTAAAGGCGAGAGACCCGGACTGGAGACAGAACGGCACAGTTTTCTATTCTCTATTGCCCAGTGAGGTCAGCGGAGTTCCGGTGTCCTCGTTTTTATCCATTAACGGAGACACGGGGGTGATCCATGCTGTCAGATCATTTGATTATGAGCAGTTCAGAAGTTTCAAAGTCCACGTTGTCGCCAGAGACAACGGTTCTCCTCCACTCAGCAGCAACGTGACTATGAGCGTCTCCATAACAGATGAGAATGATAACTCTCCACAGATATTATACCCTGCTCCAGCAGGGAACTCCTTCATGACTGAAATGGTTCCCAAAGCTGCTCACGCGGGCTCTCTGGTTTCCAAGGTGATCGCTGTGGATGCGGACTCTGGACAGAATGCGTGGCTGTCCTATCAGATCGTGAAATCGACTGATCCGGGACTTTTCACTATTGGTCTCCACAGTGGAGAGATCAGGACACAGCGGGACATTTCTGAGTCTGACACAATGAAGCAGAACCTTGTTATCTCAGTGAAAGATAACGGACAGCCCTCTCTGTCTGCAACATGTGCAGTCTATTTACTGATTTCGGATAACTTGGCAGAAGTTCCAGATTTGAAAGACATGTCTCATGAAGAGAACAATTCCAAGTTAACTTCGTATTTGATCATCGCCTTGGTTTCCGTTTCCACTTTTTTCCTCACATTTATAATTCTGACTGTGGCCGTGACGTTTTGCCGTAGAAGAAAGCCCAGACTGTTGTTTGACAGCGCAGTCGCCATTCCCAGCGCATATTTCCCTCCCAACTACGCAGAGGTGGAAGGAGCAGGAACTCTCCGCAGTTCTTACAATTATGACACGTACTTAACAACGGGCTCCCGCACCAGCGACTTTAAATTCGCTAGTTCTTACAATGACGTCACCCTGCCTGCTGATCAGACACTGAAGAGGAGCCCAACTGAGTCCACTGAACAAGATGGCGGAAATGAGAATGGATCAAAGGCCTCGATTCTGGTACAGTGCTTTTGCTTTGCATTCATTCCTGTTGTCAGTGTGTGAGTTTATTAGGTGCGAGATTTCTGCTTTCAAAATGCATGGAAATTTGAAACAGTTTTTTCATCCTGCAATTCTGATTATTGCATATTTTAGCTGTTTTTTAAAACTTTTTCTACTTTTAGTTTTCATAAATACTCCATGTAAGAATTTAATGACGAGGTGCGAATGAACACACGTCTCCTACCTATCTTTGAGTCTGTGTGCAGTTACGTTGGCCTGGTGGTTGCCTTCTCAATTCCCTTTCCTCTAAATGCAAAAGTCCATCTTTACGAGCGTGTCCCTTGTCTTAAGCATATGTTTTAACTGTACCTTTTGCTGCGATCTAATGTGCTTCTGCTCCCGATCTTGTAGTCACTGCTGATATCACTTCTGAGACGCCATGCTTATTGCGGGTTCATGACGAGGGGATTCTGAATGAAACTTTACACTGCGTGTTAAGTCCATTGATCTGAGTTTAGCGGAATGGGTTGTCAAAAAGCATTTAGCATTTCTGGTTGGACAGTGTGGTGCACAGTAATTGTGCTGACGACTCCAATCCCATCCGTTTTCCTTGATATTTTGATATTAATGGAGCAAGTTCTTAATCACTCTTCACGCTTCTTATTAGTATTTTACGATGAAATACGCTATGTTCAAATTATATTGGCTTTACGGATCGCCTGCTTAGTGGATGTGCGATATTTGAGGAAACGGCCTCCTTGTCTTTTCACAAGTAAAACTGAGCAAGCGAGGCTGCTGTCCACGTGATGGTGCTGAAACGGCCGCCATGTGCGCAGCATGTTGCAGTCAGGAAACATCTATGGTTAATTTGCATGAGCTTTTACATTCAGATTCTAACAATGACTTTTTAATTATGGTGAGCCGTTTTTGCAGTTTTAAAGCACTTCTTTCTTTAATGTTTCAAATGATATTTCTTACTCCAAACACATTGGTTCCTTTCATAAAACGGGGTAATCATAGAAGGAACGTAACTTAACTCAAACTCAAAAACGAGAATATTCTATTTACTGGTGTTCAGTTTCTTAAAGAGACGCGGTGTGTCGCTATTCACCAAGAAAGGAAATTCCTCCAGCGACCCGCCTACAGACTGCAGCCGAACTGCCTGCTTTGGTCTGTACATTTTACTTAAGTGTGAGACCCGGTGATGGTGAGGATATTTCTGTTGTTTTGATATAACTGGTAGTGAGATTTGATAGTATTTCTTTTGGAAATCCATCATACGTTTTGACTGAGATTCTGCACCATTTCGACTTAAAATGGATGCTGAGTACAAAGGAAGCGTCGTGTTGGGTCAGGTACCGCGGACCAGCTTTGTCCTCCTTCTTATGACCGTCACAGTGTGTTTCGGAGATGTTCGCTATTCTGTTCCAGAGGAAATGAAAGTCGGAGCTGTCATAGGAAGAATCACACAGGATTTGGGATTCGATTTGAAAACGCTGTCATTTCGGAGACCGAGGATCGACTCTGAAGAAGGTAAACGGTACTGTGATATTAACCCGCGGACTGGAGATTTGATTGTAAATGAGAGGATGGACCGGGAGGAGCTGTGCGCGCAGAGGCCCTCGTGCGCTTTGAATTTTGAAATATTTCTTGAGAACCCTGTGGAATTACATCACATCGCACTGGAGATACAGGATATAAATGATAATTCACCAACGTTTCCGAATGACGTAATCAAACTGGAGATCACAGAATCAGCAGACAAAGAGGCTCGATTCACCGTAGATCAAGCCCATGACCCAGACATGGGAATTAATTCAGTTCAGGGTTACAGTCTTGCTGCGAACGAGCATTTTATTTTGGTCATGGAGAGTAATGCAAATCGAGGTAAATATGCCGAAATTGTATTGGAAAATGAGCTGGATCGCGAAAAGCAAGAGGAACTCTCTCTGATTTTGACAGCATATGACGGAGGGACTCCACGGAGATCTGGTACTGTAGTTATACACGTCACTGTGCTCGATGCTAACGATAATATTCCCGTGTTCGGCCAGGCTATTTACAAAGTTAGTGTGCCTGAAAATGCGCCCTTAGATTCTTTATTAGTTCAAGTTAGTGCTAGCGATGCTGATGAGGGTGCGAATGGGGAAATTATATATGAGTTTAACCAAATTTCAGCGAAAGCGCGAAATGTTTTTTCCATTGATGAGAAAAATGGAGAAATTAAAGTGAAGGGACCGTTAGACTTTGAGGACACTCCCTCCTTTGAGATCCGTGTTAAAGCTAAAGACGGGGCGGGCCAAGCAGGATATTGTAAAGTCGTTGTTGAAGTGACCGATGTCAATGATAATTCGCCTGTGATAGTAATCAAGTCCTTAACGTCACCTCTACCCGAGAATTCACCCATCGGCACCGAGGTTGCAATCATAAATATACAAGACAAGGATTCAGGACACAATAGTAAGATAAGGAGCAAAATCCAGTCAAATGCGCCATTTAAACTGATGTCCACTGTCAAAAACTACTACTCTTTAGTCACTGATCGTGAAATGGACCGTGAAACTGTTTCAGAATATAACATTACCATCACAGCTACTGACGAGGGTTCTCCGCCCTTATCCTCCTCAAAGACTGTGCAGTTATCAGTATCAGACGTTAATGACAACCCGCCTGTATTTGATGAGCAGTCGTACAGAGCCTCCGTGGCTGAAAATAACAAACCCGGATCCTCTGTTATTACTGTAAAGGCGAGAGACCCGGACTGGAGACAGAACGGCACAGTTTTCTATTCTCTGTTGCCCAGTGAGGTCAGCGGAGTTCCGGTGTCCTCGTTTTTATCCATTAACGGAGACACGGGGGTGATCCATGCTGTGAGATCATTTGATTATGAGCAGTTCAGAAGTTTCAAAGTCCACGTTGTTGCCCGAGACAACGGCTCTCCTCCACTCAGCAGTAACGTGACTGTGAGTGTCTTCATAACAGATGAGAATGATAACTCTCCACAGATATTATACCCTGCTCCAGCAGGGAACTCCTTCATGACTGAAATGGTTCCCAAAGCTGCTCACGCGGGCTCTCTGGTTTCCAAGGTGATCGCTGTGGATGCGGACTCTGGTCAGAATGCGTGGCTGTCCTATCAGATCGTGAAATCGACTGATCCGGGACTTTTCACTATTGGTCTCCACAGCGGAGAGATCAGGACACAGCGGGACATTTCTGAATCTGATACAATGAAGCAGAACCTTGTTATCTCAGTGAAAGATAACGGGCAGCCCTCTCTGTCTGCAACATGTGCAGTATATTTACTGATTTCAAACAACTTGGCAGAAATTCCAGAGTTGAAAGATTCTTCTTATCAGGAGAATAATTCCAAGTTAACTTCCTATTTGATCATTGCCTTGGTCTCCGTTTCAACCTTCTTCCTCACGTTCATAATTCTGACTGTGGCCGTGACGTTTTGTCGTAGAAAAAAGCCCAGACTGTTGTTTGACAGCGCAGTCGCCATTCCCAGCGCATATTTCCCTCCCAACTACGCAGAGGTGGAAGGAGCAGGAACTCTCCGCAGTTCTTACAATTATGACACGTACTTAACAACGGGCTCCCGCACCAGCGACTTCAAGTTCGCTAGATCTTACAATGACGTCACACTGCCTGCTGATCAGACCCTGAAGAGGAGCCCAAACGAGTCCAGTGAAAATGTTGGCGGAAATGAGAATGGATCAAACGCCTCGATTCTGGTAATTAGCTTTTAATGTGGATTCTTTCCTTCTGTCAAAGTGTTGGCTTAATTTTGACGAGGGAGACTGCTGCTTTTAAACCGTTTTCCTGTAACTGCACACGTCCAGTTCTTAAAGGCTTGTGAATCTGAGATGGTTTTCACATTTTACAGCATTTTCAATCTGCTGCAATTTAACACTATTTGTTTAGCGAGTATTGAGAAGTGAAAGAATTGGATTTTTCCCTTACATTTGCCTAGAAGATTCTATTATCCAGATCAACCCACCTAGACATTTACTCATTTACGTGTATTCATCCTGCAGTTAACCAGGAAAACTCCTTTGAGATTGAAATCTCTTTTTCAAGGGAGACCTGATAAAAATGCAGCCACAGATGGTTACAGACAATTGACATACACACAGGATTGGTGGAATATAGCAAGGATAGTGAAGATTAAGCGCAGGAGCAGATATATTTTACAGTGTCATGAATTATGCATTTAAAGTCAGAAAATGAACTAAGACCTAATCATTTAATGTCTCTCTGGAGATTATTTCAAAAACTGAAATGATACAGCTGAATATGTATTAGGGCAATTTCCTTTTCCCAATGGACACTAAAAAACAGGAAAAGTTGCCTGTTGTGTATAGTCAAATACCTTAAACATTACAGTACAGACATGGTTAAAATGTTGATGTGACCCTGAAACCTATGGCTTTATGACTATATAGTGATTACCAAAACACCACACTGGTACTCCTTCCCACTACATTACACTGCCACCCTGCTCCTTACCACTACACCACGCTACTGCTCCTTACCACTACACCACACTGCTGCTCCTTACCACCCAACCACACTGCTGTTCCTTACCACTATACCACACTGCTGCTCCTTACCACTCCACCACACTGCTGCTCCTTACCACTACACCACACTGCTGCTCCTTACCACTCCATCACACTACTGCTCCTTACCACTACACCCCACTACTGCTCCTTACCAATACACCACACTACTGCTCCTTACCACTCCACCAACACTGCTGCTCCTTACCACTACATCACACTACTGCTCCTTACCACTACACCACACTGCTGCTCCTTACCACTCCACCAACACTGCTGCTCCTTACCACAACACCACACTACTGCACTGCTCCTCACGCTACACCACACTGTAGTATTTGAATTGTTGTTTCCAACAGAAAGCTGCTTTGATGTTAATCTTAATATTTGTCTTGGTTTGATTTTATGAATGTTTCTATGGAGCCAGCATTTATCATGTTTGATGCAAACTATATTGATTCTCTTGGACTAGTTTGAAAAGCCACATTTCCTGTGTGGCTGTTCGCAGATATGGTTTCTGAAATTGTCTTAGTAGTTTGAATATTGGGTGTGTTTTGAAAGTTGCAGTAGGTAGCTTTAAAGATGGCATGACTCTAATACAGTGTTAGTACATTTATTTAGTACATATTAATTAGTACATACTTATTGTTGCTGTAGTCTTTCAAATATTATAACAATGGATAGAATATGAATTAGAATTTTTATCCTATCTATTACTGATGTCATTATACAATTGAAAGATGGAAGTATTTCAGGACACTGTTGTCATCATGGAGAGGTATGATAATATTTAAAATATTCATATTTCTTATTCTAAAGCGTCTTTAGAGTTGTTTGAGTGAAATAGAGAGAACAGAATATCGGCACCAGCATGTTCATCGAGGCCATTAACGACTTAGAGGAAGTTGGCCTGCATCAGATTATACTGTATTTATGTGAAACATCAAAGAGTTGTTTTTTTTTCCTGCAATCCGGTTTACGTCTTTCATGAGCACCCAATCCATTTCTGTTGCTATCAGAATCATTTAAAGTATTAACATGAGCATATGCGCCCTCATTACATGATAGTGATTGTATCCTGCACTCCTGTATTTCTTTATCGTAATTCACGGTTTTTTAAAGTATCACCAGGCCCTGTAGGAGTATTGTTAAATCAGAAAATGTAACGCCGCAGAAAACTGAGGAAATAATTTTAAGTTAAAAAAAAAGTTTTCAATGGCGGTGAACACAGAGAACTTAGTAAAACAGACACAAAGTCTATAACCTTTGTCAATTTCATAAACAACTCTAAACTGCGTTGTTCATGAGTTTACGCAGAATCCATCTCGCCAATTGCAATTTTGTTCGCACAATCAACTGAAAAAACAGCGAACTTGGCATGTCTCTACGACACATGAAGACAGCACCACGTGTGTGTTTTCAAGTACACTTGTATCACAGTTGTGAAAAGACAATATATATAGACGCAATCAAATATTCGTGTATTTTATATGACAATGGAAAAAAAGCAGTTTTTTTCCTATTGCCACGATACGTACAATGAGAGGCGGTATTTCCTCATTAATTTTATTACACGGGCACTCCACCATCAAGTGTTACTGTTTTTGAACGGATAACACCTAAGTTATTTTCGACATTTTTTCTTGTTTTACAACACTTTAAACATAAAATGTTTTATGCAACGCAACCAATTGTTTATTTAAATATGGGAATTTCTAAAACAGTGACTGACCAGTGCGTCTGAAGTGAGTGATATTTCCCCATAATCATTGACATAATTTGCAAATAAAATTCACGCTTTCACTGCCTAGAAAATGAATGTGCTATTTCAATGCCCACTTTAAATTCAGGATACAGTGTGCAGTTTTTAAAGAAAAACTCAGAGTGTCGCTGTTCACCAGCAAGGGGATGTAAAACGAGCCTCTCCGCCCACTAGAGCAATGTTCAGAGGCGAGTGATTCGTTGCTGCGTTTAAGAAAGAATCACAGACCACACGGACAATACATATAATTCAGTAGCCTACTGGGTGATTGCCCTGATTTACTGGATATGAAAATATTCGATTTTTATTTTACTTTTAGTGTATTTTAATCCTCCAGTGACTGACGCACCGTTTCATTTTGAAAATGTTATCCTGGGGATTCTCTGTATCTGCCTCGATGCCCTGTTTGCTGTTCTTTATCCTCTCCTTGCCGACCATCATGGGAGACGTGAGCTATTCTATTCCGGAGGAGATGAAACGCGGGACTGTTATTGGGAATATAGCGAAGGACCTCGGACTCGATGTTAAAAGACTGTCATTACGGAAGGCCCGCATAGATTTCGAAGGGGGCAGCGGCCGGTACTGCGATATCAATTTGAATAGTGGTGATTTAGTTATAGTAGAAAGGATAGACAGGGAAGAGCTTTGTGGACCGCGAGTTTCCTGTTCTTTGAAATACGAGCTCGTGCTTGAGAATCCTCTAGAGCTACACCGCGTTGTGGTAAATATTGAAGATATCAACGACAATTCGCCTCGATTTCCAAACGAATTTATTAGACTAGAAATAACGGAATCTGCGGTCAAAGGGTCCCGTTTCCCTTTAGATGAGGCCCATGATGCCGATATAGGACATAACGCAGTTCAGAGCTACACACTACAAAAGAATGATCATTTTGTTTTGGTTGTTCGTGCCAACGCAGACGGAGGGAAATACGGTGAGTTAGTCTTAGATAAAGAGCTGGATCGTGAAGATCAGCAGGAGGTTACATTATTACTTACCGCAACTGACGGAGGGACTCCGCAGAGATCTGGTACTGTAGTAATACACGTCACTGTGCTGGATGCTAACGATAATATCCCCGTGTTTAGCCAGGACGTCTATAAAGTCAGTGTGCCTGAAAATTCTCCTTTAGGTGCTGTAGTGGTTACAGTCAGCGCCACTGATGCAGACGCTGGAGCGAATGGCGAAGTGACGTATGAGATCAGTCGCATGTCTGAGAAAGCGACAAAATTGTTTGATGTTGAGAGGGAAACTGGAAAGATTAAAGTAATTGGACCAATTGACTTTGAAGAAGAGTCCTATTATGAAATTCGAATCCAAGGAAAAGATGGTGCCGGATTGGTCTCTAATACAAAAGTCATAATAGAAATCAGTGATGTAAATGATAATGCACCTGTGATATTCCTGAAATCTCTAAATAACCCCATCCCTGAGAGTGCGTTACCTGGCACAGAGGTGGGAATCATTAACGTTCAGGATAAAGACTCCGGGCAAAATCGACAGGTCCGCTGCTCCATTCAACAAAATGTTCCTTTCAAATTAATCCCCTCTATCAAAAATTATTACTCACTAGTATCGACAGCAGACCTCGACCGTGAACTAGTATCAGAATATAACATTACAATCACTGCTACTGACGAGGGTTCTCCGCCCTTATCCTCCTCAAAGACTGTGCAGTTATCAGTATCAGACGTTAATGACAACCCGCCTGTATTTGATGAGCAGTCGTACAGAGCCTCCGTGGCAGAAAATAACAAACCCGGATCCTCTGTTATTACTGTAAAGGCGAGAGACCCGGACTGGAGACAGAACGGCACAGTTTTCTATTCTCTGTTGCCCAGTGAGGTCAGCGGAGTTCCGGTATCTTCGTTTTTATCCATTAACGGAGACACGGGGGTGATCCATGCTGTCAGATCATTTGATTATGAACAGTTCAGAAGTTTCAAAGTCCACGTTGTTGCCAGAGACAACGGCTCTCCTCCACTCAGCAGCAACGTGACTGTGAGCGTCTCCATAACAGATGAGAATGACAACTCTCCACAGATATTATACCCTGCTCCAGCAGGGAACTCCTTCATGACTGAAATGGTCCCCAAAGCTGCTCACGCGGGCTCTCTGGTTTCCAAGGTGATCGCTGTGGATGCGGACTCTGGGCAGAATGCGTGGCTGTCCTATCAGATCGTGAAATCGACTGATCCGGGACTTTTCACTATTGGTCTCCACAGCGGAGAGATCAGGACACAGCGGGACATTTCTGAATCTGACACAATGAAGCAGAACCTTGTTATCTCAGTCAAAGATAACGGACAGCCCTCTCTGTCTGCAACATGTGCAGTATATTTACTGATTTCAGACAACTTGGCAGAAGTTCCAGATTTCAAAGAGAAGTCTTATGAAGAGAACAATTCCAAATTAACATCCTACTTGATCATCGCCTTAGTTTCCGTTTCCACCTTCTTTCTCGCGTTTATTATTCTCATCGTGGCCATGAGATTTTGCCGTAGAAGAAAGCCCAGACTGTTGTTTGACAGCGCAGTCGCCATTCCCAGCGCATATTTCCCTCCCAACTACGCAGAGGTGGAAGGAGCAGGAACTCTCCGCAGTTCTTACAATTATGACACGTATTTAACAACGGGCTCCCGCACCAGCGATTTCAAGTTCGTCACATCTTACAATGATGGAACACTGCCTGCTGATCAGACCCTGAAGATGAGCCCGAATGAATCCAGTGAACAAGATCGTGCAAATGAGGCAGCATCAATAGGATTAACACTGGTAACTTTTTATGTTGTTATATATTTGTTTTTATCTCTACTTCTTATTTTTTATAATCTTTGATGTCAATATGGTGAAAGTGTCAGATATTTCTTGTTTTCCACCTCAATTATTTCATTCCTGTTTTTAAATTGTTCATCATATTTTTAACTGACTTTTCCCCTTTGAAAATAGATTCGTCAGCCACGAATCCTAATTTCGATAACGAACGATGCGCCCTTTAAAATGTTTCATTGAATACTTTTTAGTGCGAATTTTGGCCTTTGCAAGGTTGAAGTACTTCTCTTTTTTATTTTGGTTCTGCGTCTGCATTCTGCAAATGTACTTATTTGTTTTAAAAACTTGATCACACTTGATGCTCTTATTCATCCGTAAATCAAACCTCGCTCTGTGTCGCTGTTCACAGTTATGGTGCTGAAACTGACTTCGGTATAAGGTTGGATTTCAGGCGTTTTAAAACTCCTTAGCTGGTCGTATTAACATGCTGGGAGTACTGCTTTTCAGTGTGCACTAATCTAGTCTCTGTTGAACGCATTGGGCTAAAATTTATGAAATGCAAATTGATTTTCTGATGCTATGAACATTTAGGCAACATTTCCTCTTTCATAATGATTTGTTTCCAAGATTTAGGTTTTCATTTAGTCAGCCAGATTTGTTTGTGTAATTTAGCGCTCGGAATGAGAGGTGAATTATCTTAACTGAAATTCGACTGTTGCCAATCCCTGATAAAATACATGTATCTTACATTTATGTTTATTGGTGCTTTCGATAAGTATCGGGGAATAACTGACGATAATCAGTTGCCAGACAAACTAAACATCGTGAAAATCTTGTAAAAAACATTAAACATGAGTCTTTAGTAGTCTTTATGTAAATCGGAGGTCGTTGCAGTCATCTCAGCGCAAGACGTAAACATAAACAAGTCAAGATACACTTGTACAGTCATATGCTTGCGCATCCGCCGTCTGGTCAAAGCCATAATCATTTCGAGATATAAAACACACCGTTAATTATGCAAGCAGACACAGGCAGACACAGAAAAGAGGGATAGGCCTATGCAACGTCGAGAGGAAGTATTCGGCTTCACGTTATCTTGTTACTGTTTGGGTTACGCGGGTGCACATATTGCGCTAGAGTAAACATGGTCTCCTTCACGTCTTTCCTATTCATTTAATGAGGAAAACAGTCCCAGTTCACCGTGGTTCTTCACCACCAACCTGCTTTGCTGTCGTCTGGGCAGTCACTCTTTTTGTACTACGTGTTTTAGCTCATATAATATTCATTAACAAGAATGCTATCTAGCTAAATCAACGGTCATGCTCATTTCCTGCTATCATTGATTAAAATGGCAAAGCACCCCCGATTCCTTCAAAATACACAAGTGCAGAATAAGGTGACGTAGTCACAACTGTAAAAGCACGCAGCCTATGACGTATTTCCAATAATCACGCCTTTCCGAAAACAATGGGAAATTCGGTCAAAATTTTCTCTTGTGAAACGGAAGTTTTTGCCGTCTGAGGGGAATTTATTGAACAAACCGACTTTATCTGCATAGTGATTAATTCATTTTATAGACGTCTTATTTGTTGTATTAAAGCTTCCTGACACACGATTGAGATCAAAACTCAAAAAAATCTGATTTGTGTTGGTGGTTTGCCCGACAACAGGGCCAACTCTGCTCATCTGAGTCAGATTCGGTCTCGATGCTACTGAATTCATTTAAATCTCAAAGAGATTGAACACAGTTATAATTAGACATTTACTGTGACAACACAGAATTCTGCTTGAACAAAAGTAAAAATAGGTCTTGCAATGTAAAACTCTGAACTCAGAGTGTCGCTGTTGACCAGCAAGGGAACGTTCGATGTGGCTCTCTACCCATGAGTGTATTATTTAGGGACGGGCGATTCGTTGCTTCATTTTAAAAGTAAGAGTACGTGGTGTTGTGCGCTTCCCTTTTCACCGTTTAGTTCTCGTTAAAAAGGAGCAGATGGAAATCTGTGGTGATTACTGCTGATTGGAGCTTTTCTGAAATAAGTGAGTATTTCCTCATGGAAAGGGGAACCAGAGGACTCGTTGTATCTGACACCATGGTCTGTTTGCTGTTCTTTATCCTCGCTCTGCCGACTAGCCTGGGAGATGTGAGCTATTCTATTCCGGAGGAGATGAAAGTCGGGTCCGTCATTGGGAATATAGCGAAGGACCTCGGACTGGATGTGAAAAGACTGTCAAATCGAAAGGCTCGTATCGACACTGAAAGCGGAGGCAGTCATTATTGTGATATTAACGTGAGCAGTGGTGATTTGGTTGTCGCAGAGAGGATAGACCGAGAAAGGCTGTGTGGACTGAGGCTGTCTTGTATCCTCAAATACGAAATCGTGCTGGAGAATCCATTGGAGTTGCATCGCATTGAGTTGCAAATTCAGGATATAAACGACAATTCGCCTCGATTTCCAACTGAGGTTATTAAGCTGGAAATAAGAGAATCAGCTGTTAAAGGAGCTCGATTCCCTTTAAATGAGGCCCACGATGCGGATATTGGACAGAACGCGGTTCAGAGCTACACGCTAGAAAGGAATAATCATTTTGTTTTGGCTGTTCATGCAAACACAGACGGAGGGAAATACGGCGAATTGGTCCTAGACAAAGAGCTGGATCGTGAGGAGCAGCAGGATGTTACATTATTACTTACTGCGACTGACGGAGGGATTCCGCAGAGATCTGGTACTGTAGTCATACACGTCACTGTGCTGGATGCTAACGATAATATCCCCGTTTTTAGCCAAGACGTCTATAAAGTCAGTGTGCCTGAAAATTCTCCTTTAGGTGCTGTAGTGGTTACAGTCAGCGCCACTGATGCAGACGAGGGAGCTAATGGCGAAGTGACGTATGAATTTGGCCGAGTATCAGATGATGTTAAGGCATTGTTTTCTATTGATCATAAAACAGGTGGAATCAGGGTTATAGACTCGATTGATTTTGAGAAACAATCATTTTATGAAATGCGAATAGAGGCGAAAGACGGCTCAGGGTTGGTATCTTATGCAAAAGTCATTACAGAAATCACTGATGTTAATGATAACGCACCTGTGATATTTCTAAAATCTCTCAACAACCCCATCACTGAGAGTGCGTTACCTGGCACAGAGGTGGGCATCATTAATGTTCAGGATAAAGACTCCGGGGCGAATCGTCAGGTCCGCTGCTCCATTCAGCAAAATGTTCCTTTCAATTTAATCCCCTCTATCAAAAATTATTACTCACTGGTAACCACAGCCGAACTCGACCGTGAACTAGTATCAGAATATAACATTACAATCACTGCTACTGACGAGGGTTCTCCACCCTTATCCTCCTCAAAGACTGTGCAGTTATCAGTATCAGACGTTAATGACAACCCGCCTGTATTTGAAGAGCAGTCGTACAGAGCCTCCGTGGCAGAAAATAACAAACCCGGATCCTCTGTTATTACTGTAAAGGCGAGAGACCCGGACTGGAGACAGAACGGCACAGTTTTCTATTCTCTGTTGCCCAGTGAGGTCAGCGGAGTTCCGGTATCCTCGTTTTTATCCATTAACGGAGACACGGGGGTGATCCATGCTGTGAGATCATTTGATTATGAGCAGTTCAGAAGTTTCAAAGTCTGCGTTGTTGCCCGAGACAACGGCTCTCCTCCACTCAGCAGCAACGTGACTGTGAGTGTCTCCATAACAGATGAGAATGATAACTCTCCACAGATATTATACCCTGCTCCATCAGGGAACTCCTTCATGACTGAAATGGTTCCCAAAGCTGCTCACGCGGGCTCTCTGGTTTCCAAAGTGATCGCTGTGGATGCGGACTCTGGGCAGAATGCGTGGCTGTCCTATCAGATCGTGAAATCGACTGATCCGGGACTTTTCACTATTGGTATCCACAATGGAGAGATCAGGACACAGCGGGACATTTCTGAATCTGATACTATGAAGCAGAACCTTGTTATCTCAGTGAAAGATAACGGACAGCCCTCTCTGTCTGCAACCTGTGCAGTCTATTTACTGCTTTCCGACAACTTGGCAGAAGTTCCACAATTGAAAGATATGTCCTTTGGAGAGAGTAATTCCAATTTAACTTCGTATTTGATCATTGCCTTGGTGTCCGTTTCCACCTTCTTTCTCGCGTTTATTATTCTCATCGTGGCCATGAGATTGTGCCGTAGAAGAAAGCCCAGACTGTTGTTTGACAGCGCAGTCGCCATTCCCAGCGCATATTTCCCTCCCAACTACGCAGAGGTGGAAGGAGCAGGAATTCTCCGCAGTTCTTACAATTATGACACGTACTTAACAACGGGCTCGCGCACCAGTGACTTCAAGTTTGTCAGCTCTTACAATGACGTAACACTGCCTGCTGGTCAGACCCTGAAGAGGAATCCCAATGACGTTCTTGCCAGTAACGTTATAACTGAGGAGAACGATGATGTCATTGAGGTAGGATTTCTCACCTACAGCTGATGGAGTGATTATTAGTGTTATTATTTTCTTTCAATCATCTCAGCCATCCATCGCGGTTTTAGCAAAATATTTTACATTTAGCCATTTATTTCACGCTTTTATCCTGAACGATTTACGAAAGAGCATACGCGAAGGTTAGGCTGAGAGCAGACACAGTACTAAAGTAAGGGTCTCAGCCCAATTTCTATTGTCATTACATGATATGTCACATTTTGTTAAGCTACATGGTAGGTGTAAAAAGTTCTGAGATGATATAAAATGTTTGTGAGGATACAGAATGAATGTTTAAAGTTCAGTCCTATCGTGTACTTAAATTGTGGTTTATAAGCATGTATGTGTGATCGAGTGTGTTTTATTGTGTGGATGAGAAGAGCCACGTGTTTATTCCTGAGTGAATCTTTGATTTGTTTATAAGCTTGGTTTGGCAAAGTACATGTGTTTCACCTATACGAGTAAGAACGTTCAATAATGCATAAAATGTGCATTTAAATGATGTTGAATGTGATTACAAATTGTCCATGAACAGTCATCTGTTTAAAACCACACTGTAGGTTTACATTCCTCAGTCATCCCATGATACATAGTTCATTTTTTAACATGTGGTTAACAATTGCTCTGTGGTGTAGATGGTAGTGGAGGCATGTTTCAAATGTGGATGGTTCATTGCTCACTATGACTTCAGCTCCTATGTATTTGCTGGTGTTGAATGGCACCATTCATCATCTATAAACAGTCAACCTGCAAAAACCCAACCTACCTGATAAATGGTCAACATGCCTGGTAAATAATGTGGAATACAATCCACATTCACTAAAAGATTTCCATCCTGATGTAATTAACACTGTTGGATGGTCAGAAGAGTTATCAGATAACTATTTTGAGGAAGATCAGACCTCTCCTTTAGTTGAGACAGTCAGCATTCACCAAATAATTGATTCTAAAAACAGACTTGCCAAGAATAATTAAGAATAATTTTGCTGCAGTATTATTAAAATTGGAACATGTCAATTAAGTGCCAGCCATGGCAACAGATGAATTTTTGGAAGAATTACACCATTTGGTTAAAACTGCCTCACCAACTCTCTGAATTAACAATATTCATGACATATTTCAGAGCCATAATATCATAGTGTTGTTATAAATGCGCGCAGCATAACACACTGCAACTTCATCTTCTAGTATGATGACATCCCTTTAAGCAGGGCACTCATTGGTCCTTGGATGTGCTGATGTATGTACAGTATATCCCTACTTGTAGTCTCATGTAGCCCAGAGCAGTGTCCTACAATGATACAGCCCGAATGCAGATAGATGTCATGTGTACACCACAGCTCAATGTTCGGACACATAACCCTGTAATTCTGTCAATGTATGCAGTCTTGATCCAAAGAAGTATTGGTGGTATGAACTGCAGCTTTTATCAAAATCCAAGAACAAGTATTCAGTTGAGCTGTTAAAATGTAATATGCAGTACACATGACAAGACCTCACACTGTCTGCTATGTAGAGTCTTCCAATAAAAATCTCATATGTGCTGCCCTTGATTGGTCTTAGCACAGGCTGGTAACTATGTTGTCCCATTTGAAATCAAATGTAAGGGAGTGCAGTCATGCATATGAACCATTGCAATGATTGCATAATCTTGTGTGCACACAAGTGCTCATCTTCAGCTATATGCATCTGTCAGTGAGAGGTACTATGCTGACTTAAGAATTCAAGACCGAACACAAACAATGTTTCTGAAAATGGTATTGTTTGACTGCCTTGTAAGAAGAAATATGTTGGTGCAGCAATCATCCCACCATTAAACAAGTACTTTAGCACAAGCAAGACAATGTCATGGGTGTGGTGGACACAGACATCTCTTGTATTGTCATAAATGTACATAGTATAACACAAAACATCCCAGTGCAACTTCATCTTCTAGAGCCACAGGTTTAATATAAAATTTGCATGTCCCTACCCTTCTGCAGTTCTGGCCACTGCGCAAGTAAAATTCCTGAGATCTTCATTTTGGCTTGTTATGCTGCAAGCAAGTAAGCTTAGAAAACAATGAGCAGGCCATGCAAAATGTGTTGTAGCTGGCTGTCAGGCAGCAAGCAAATGCTTGCACAGCCTTCCTAAAGATGATGAAATCTACACCATGTGTTTAGAATTTATGGCTAGCATTATGGTAGCCGGTAATTAGTGTTCCTTAGCAACACTGTTTCTATTTAATTTGGGTAGCTACCCTACTCACAGTTCGGTAAACATTTCTTTTCAGTTTAAGTGTTTCTGTGAGCTGATGATTCATTAATAGCGAGGCTAGTAGTCATAAGAATTGACATTCAGGGTCCCATTCAGCCTTCTAAAAGTAAAGGAGAGAGGAAAGGCCAGCACTGTTCAATACAACAGAGAAACTAACGTCAATAGCAACAAATAGTACATGAAATCCAATCTCAGACAGGAGTTTGGGGACCACCTAGCTAGCATTGTTTAGCTAAGTAAGCTGTTTGCCTCACGTAAGTCACGTTCTTTAGCGGAACAATAAATGGACAATGAACAATGAAAAATAAGATTCAGACACTGCGGCTCTCCTGGTCTTGAATTTGTTTCTTACACACAGACTTGCAAGGTATTCGTGTATAAAATATCACTTGTCCTGACACTGATAATTATTTTGTGACTGAAACTTTTGTTTGCAGTTTAACATAAGCAATGCTTAAATAAAGGAAACATAGATTTTGCAGCCTCTGTGAGGTAGTTTTCCTTATTTCTTTGATGTGTGAGCTACCTTTACTAAGGTGTAGTTCTCTTCATGGTGCCTGCGCACCTGCAGTTAATTGAGGGATTACGAGCAGAGTCATAGCACAACAGCAGTCTCCTCAAACAAGCTATCAGTCTGGACTGTGTATTACCGCATATTTGCAACCACTATCAAAGATTACCCTGACCCTGACCAACTAGGCCTATGTGTGTGTGTCCCCAATAAACTTGCACAATGTTGTCTTGAGCCAGCTTTCAAGCGAGTCAGCTTGTTGAAATAGACAGAAACGCAAGTCTGCTCAAGTTTTGAGAGCTGGAGGGGGAAGGGAGTCATAAGTATTGCCACCCAATAAAGCATTATGTTATGAATATCAATAAACAAATGTGGGACTCTAACAGAAAATAGCCTGTTCATTTCTAGAAGAGAGAAGCCCTGGAAAAAAAATCTAAAATATGAAAATAAGCTTTTTCATTTAAAAATGATGATACCAATCAGTGATTTAAGATGAGGAAAAAATCGCTGTATTGCCCTTTCAAGCAATCTTAGCTAGAGGGTCGCATGATTTATATAACCCTTGCCTTCACACGTGTATCACAGCAAATTGATGACGGAACATTCAACCGGTCGCAGTCTCAGGTTTATCTCACACGCTTCCTGTCAGGTGTGCCGTGACGGCGGGAAATAGCTCATCGGCAGAGTGATTTATTAATTACGAAGTGTAATTTTGTGCACAGATGACGTAAAACAAATCCGTGAATGACGTCTTCAGTAAAAAACGTTCACAGGCATGTCTGGATTTGTAACAATATTATCACAGTTTTTACTTTTGAGAGTGCGAAATGGATATTGCTTGCGTTCCGTTGCTATCTGAATTTATCATGGAGTTGATTATTTATATCCGGATAGGCAGTTTTTTATTGTGGTTTAATAATCCTTATTTGTATACTCCCCTGTTAAGTTCCGTAACACTTTGTGTTCAGTAAGTATCATCCGGCTGTAGAATGGATGATACTGCGGACGGGGTTTTAAAATAAATGCAGGCTCGTATTCATTTTCGTTAAGCAGAGAGAATTTACATTCGTTATATGAATGTACAGTAAAGAACAGTAATCCTGAAATGTATTCAAATGGCCTTCTTCAATGGCCTTTTGCAGAAACCATACAGAGAGTGAAGGTTTTCCTCGCACAACGCACTCACCTCCGTGAACAGCTATTATAGGTGTTCCTCTACAGCGCATCAGTAACAGAGCACCAAATGTCTGGCCACAAATCCGCTCACACTACAGCTGTAAAAATACAGTGTTTAAAACAGATTCCAAATATTCATATATTTTACACCACGATGGGGAGCCCATTTAATTTTCTTTTGTCGTTATTATCTGTATGGCTTGTGGAGTCTCAAGGGCATGATTTAGCCTACGCAATAATACAATTTCATTCATATATTCACTGCCTCATTGAACTGAATCATTCCCAAAATAACTCTCATTTATGACTGAAAGATAGAATCAGATATTTCTTCATTCTAGAGCTGTTTTGTTTTCTGCTGGCGAGTAGTTTATATTTTATGCAGTCTTGCTTGTAAAATGCATCATACAATTTATTTCAAAAATGAAAGTTTTCATATAATGTGGAACGAAGGGTGCTAATCCGAATTAAATTACCCATTGTGGCGCTGAAATAAATTGGAATTGAAACTGTCGATATTTACAATTTGAGAAAAAAATCGCCCCTGATACCGAACGAAAATATTTGACACATAATGCAGTTGTCTAAGAGGAACTCAGAGTGTCGCTGTTCACCAGCGAGGGGACGTTAGATGCACATCTCCACCCACTAGTATAATATTCAGAGACCTGCGATTCGCCTGTGCATATCAGGGGAAAACATCACGCGGATAGTCTCGCTATTTGGTTGTTTTTTGTATGATTAGAGAAAGGGGCAAAGTGAATCATCCGTTAAATGTTGTAGTTACTCATTAATTTGATTGTGGTTTTAATTGCCTGGTGTTTCATCTTGAGAATGGGACTCAGACGACTCTTTGTATCTGCCTCGATGTTCTCTTTGCTGTTCTTTATCCTCGCCTTGCCGACAAGCCTGGGAGATGTGAGCTATTCTATTCCGGAGGAGATGAAACGCGGGACTGTTATTGGGAATATAGCGAAGGACCTTGGACTCGATGTTAAAAGACTGTCAGCACGCAAGGCCCGTATTGATGCTGAAGGTAGCGATAACCATTATTGCGATATTAATTTGAATAACGGTGATTTGGTTTTAAAAGAGAGGATAGACCGAGAAGAGCTTTGCGGTACAATAATAATGTGTGCTGTAAAATACGAGCTCGTGTTAGAGAATCCATTGGAATTACATCGCATTGATTTGAAGATACAGGATATCAATGACAATGCACCGCGATTTCCAAACGAGATTATTAAGCTTGAAATAAGGGAATCCACGCTTAAAGGAGCTCGTTTCCTCTTAGATGAGGCCCACGATGCGGATATTGGACAGAACGCGGTTCAGAGCTACACGCTAGAAAGGAATAATCATTTTGGTTTAGCTGTTCATACGAACACAGACGGAGGGAAATACGGTGAGTTAGTCTTAGATAAAGAGCTGGATCGTGAAGAGGAGCAGGAGGTTACATTATTACTTACTGCGACTGACGGAGGGACTCCGCAGAGATCTGGTACTGTAGTTATACACGTCACTGTGCTGGATGCTAACGATAATATCCCCGTGTTTAGCCGGGACTTCTATAAAGTGAGTCTGCCTGAAAATTCTCCTTTAGGTGCTGTAGTGGTTACAGTCAGCGCCACTGACGCAGACGAAGGAGCTAATGGTGAAGTGACGTACGAGTTCAGTCGCATATCTGATAAAGCGACAAAACTATTTTCTATTGAGAGGGAAACTGGAAAGATTAAATTAATTGGGCCAATTGATTATGAAGATGGATCATATCATGAAATGCGAATACAAGCAAAAGACGGCTCAGGGGCAGCTTCGAATTCAAAAGTAATAATAGAAATTACAGATGTTAACGACAACGCCCCTGTTATATTTCTGAAATCTCTGAATGACCACATCCCTGAGAGCGCGTTACCTGGCACAGAAGTGGGCATCATTAATGTTCAGGATAAAGACTCTGGGGCGAATCGACAGATTCGCTGCTCCATTCAACAAAATGTTCCTTTCAAGTTGATCCCCTCTATCAAAAATTATTATTCACTGGTAACCACAGCAGAACTCGACCGTGAACTAGTATCAGAATATAACATTACAATCAGTGCTAGTGACGAGGGTTCTCCAGCCTTATCCTCCTCAAAGACTGTGCAGTTATCAGTATCAGATGTTAATGACAACCCGCCTGTATTTGATGAGCAGTCGTACAGAGCCTCCGTGGCTGAAAATAACAAGCCCGGATCCTCTGTTATTACTGTAAAGGCGAGAGACCCGGACTGGAGACAGAACGGCACAGTTTTCTATTCTCTGTTGCCCCGTGAGGTCAGCGGAGTCCCGGTATCCTCGTTTTTATCCATTAACGGAGACACGGGGGTGATCCACGCTGTGAGATCATTTGATTATGAGCAGTTCAGAAGTTTCAAAGTCCACGTTGTAGCCAGAGACAACGGTTCTCCTCCACTCAGCAGCAACGTGACTGTGAGTGTCTTCATAACAGATGAGAATGATAACTCTCCACAGATATTATACCCTGCTCCAGCAGGGAACTCCTTCATGACTGAAATGGTTCCCAAAGCTGCTCACGCGGGCTCTCTGGTTTCCAAGGTGATCGCTGTGGATGCAGATAATGGTCAGAACGCGTGGCTGTCCTATCAGATCGTAAAATCGACTGATCCGGGACTTTTCACTATTGGTCTCCACAGCGGAGAGATCAGGACACAGCGGGACATTTCTGAATCTGATACAATGAAGCAGAACCTTGTTATCTCAGTCAAAGATAACGGACAGCCCTCTCTGTCTGCAACATGTGCAGTCTATTTACTGATTTCAGATAACTTGGCAGAAGTTCCAGATTTCAAAGAGAAGTCTTATGAAGAGAACAATTCCAAATTAACATCCTACTTGATCATTGCCTTAGTTTCCGTTTCTACCTTCTTTCTCGCGTTCATTATTGTCCTCATAGCTGTGAGGTTTTGCCGTAGAAGAAAGCCCAGACTGTTGTTTGACAGCGCAGTCGCCATTCCCAGCGCATATTTCCCCCCCAACTACGCAGAGGTGGAAGGAGCAGGAACTCTTCGCAGTTCTTACAATTATGACACGTACTTAACAACGGGCTCCCGCACCAGCGACTTCAAATTCGCTAGATCTTACAATGACGTCACCCTGCCTGCTGATCAGACTCTGAAGAGGAGCCCAAATGAATCCAGTGAGCAAGATGGAAGAAATGAAACAGGATCAAAAGGAGCAACTCTGGTAACACTTTTCATGTTGTTATCATTTCCAGTTTTTAAAGTCTTTGAGGTTTCATGTCAATATGGTGAAAATGTGTACTCCGTGTTTTGTTCCACCAGAATTATTTCACACCTGTTTTAAGTGTGTGATGTCTTTAAATTGTGCATCACATTCTTTAATTGGTCTTTCACTTAGAAACCAGAATCGTCAGCTGAACATGTGGTGCCCTTTTAAATGTTTCGGTCAATACTTTTGGCCTTTAGGACTGAAGGTGTATAGTTAAATTTTAAGCAATTTTCTTTTTTTTTTGATTTCGCTGTTGCGTGTGGATCCGGGATATAGGTATTAATTTTAAACATTTGATTGTGTTGGTTACTGTAATTTATCCGTAAATCAAACTTCTGTCTGTGTCGCTGTTCACAGTGATGGTACTGAAATTGCCTGTATTATAAGCTTGGATATCAGGCATAGTAACACTCATTAGCTGGTCTCATTAACAGGTAATGCCGCTCATTCTGCTTTTCAGTGCGCATTAATCTAGTCTCTGTCGAACTCATAGAACTATAATTTGTGAAAAGCAGGCTGATTTACTGAGGCTATGGACATTTATGTAACATTTCCTGGTTCATGGTCATGTGTTTCCAGGATCCAGATTTCATTTAGTCAGTCATATTTTGTAATGTTACAATCGGAATTATAGGTAAATTATTATAACTGAAATTCAAATAGTGCCAACCCCTGACAAAATGCATGTATTGTACATTTAGGTTAATTGCTATTTTCAATCAGCGGGGAGGAATAATTAAGGTAAATCGGTTACCAGATAACCCAGCCATCATACAAATATTTAAAAACATTAAATATGAATCTTTTTTATGTAAAGTACTCGGTATTTATCATCAGAGATAGTTACAATCATCTTTCCACAAAACGTAAACATAACAAGTGACGATACATACAAGATACAAAGTCATATATTTGGAGAACATCCGCCATCTGGGCCAAATATAATAATTGTGAGATGCAAAATACACCGTTAATTACACAGAGGCAGGCACGCACAGAAACGAGAGGCACGTGAGGTCGAGGGGAACTATTGTGCTGCACGTTATCTTGTTAATGTTTGGGTTTCGGACATACAAATATTGCGCTCGATTAAACATGGTCTCGTTCACGTCTTTCTTACTCATTTGATGAGGACTGTCCATTCGTCCATTCAGCGCAGCTGGGACTGTTCTGCGTTACTATCTTCTGTTTAATCACTGTTTATTTATATCGCACAAGACCTCATATAATAATTATAAACGAGAATGCCATTCTAGGTAAGGCATCGGTCATTCGCTTGTCTTGCTAACAGTGTTAACAAGGTAAAAACACCATCTTTAAAATTACAAGTGCAAATGGTGTAAGGTACAGTTCTGAAAAACAAAATAGCGCTTAGGAAGTATTTCGGATATTCCTGCTTTTCGTGGAAGGAAAGGAAATTCAGCTAAATTTAGCCGTTTTTGTGGTACGTACAATTTTGTCATTTAGAGGTAGCAAGTACTCATACAAACAATTTTATTTCCGTACTCACTTTTCATTGTGTTTCATTGCGTTTAAAACGTCTTTAGTAGGCCTAGTTACATTCATATTTTCGACAAACGATCCATATCGAATCTTCAAAGAGCAAAAGTAGGTTTGTCTTTTGTTGTTTTCTCTCCAATAACTGAATGTTTATTTTTCTACTGGGTAGTCTGTATAACGGCACTTGCCATATAGTTAAATACGGCTCCGTTTGAAACAATAACTGACGAGCCGTGGTTATCTGTGTCGGATTTAGCCTAGGTGTCACTCAATTCATTTATATTTCACAGACATCGTACACGATTATTTTCAGACATTTACTGTGATAATGCCGAGTACATCAGTGAAATTACGACATGTTACAATGTCAAAAACTGAACTCATCGTGTCGCTGTTCACCTGCGAAGGGACTTCAAATGTGCCTCTCCACCCACGAATGTATTATACAGAGACGGGGGATTTGCTGCCGCATTTCAGGAAAACAGAGGGATTGTGCGCTTAATTTTTAGTGGGTTTTTTCCGTTTTTAAGGAGAACCAAAGGGAAGTCTGTGATTATTGTTTTACCCATCCGGTGACTGGATTACATATGGCATAACGGAGTATTTCTTCTTGAAAATGGGATCTAGAGTACTACCAGTGTGTACATCGATACTCTGTTTGCTGTTCTTTATTCTCGTTTTGCCTACCAGCCTGGGAGATGTGAGCTATTCTATACCGGAGGAGATGAAAGTCGGGTCTGTCATTGGGAATATAGCGAAGGACCTAGGACTTGATGTGAAAAGACTGTCAGCTCGCAAGGCCCGTATCGATATTGAAGGTAACGAGAATCATTATTGCGATATTAATCTAAACACTGGTGATGTGGTTATCGCAAAGAAGATAGACCGAGAAAGGCTTTGTGGTCTGAGGCTGTCTTGCATCCTCAAATATGAGCTCGTGCTGGAGAATCCATTGGAGTTGCATCGCATTGAGTTGCAAATTCAGGATATAAACGACAATTCGCCTCGATTTCCAACTGAGGTTATTAAGCTGGAAATAAGAGAATCAGCTGTTAAAGGAGCTCGATTCCCTTTAGATGAGGCCCACGATGCGGATATTGGACAGAACGCGGTTCAGAGCTACACGCTAGAAAGGAACAATCATTTTGTTTTGGCGGTTCATACGAGCACAGACGGAGGGAAATATGGCGAATTGGTCCTAGACAAAGAGCTGGATCGCGAGGAGCAGCAGGAGGTTACATTATTACTTACTGCGACTGATGGAGGGATTCCGCAGAGATCTGGTACTGTAGTTATACACGTCACTGTGCTGGATGCTAACGATAATATCCCCGTGTTTAGCCAGGACGTCTATAAAGTCAGTGTGCCTGAAAATTCTCCCTTAGGTGCTGTAGTGGTTACAGTCAGCGCCACTGATGCAGACGAGGGAGCTAATGGCGAATTGACGTACGAATTTGGCCGAGTATCAGATGATGTTAAGGCATTGTTTTCTATTGATCATAAAACAGGTGGAATCAGGGTTATAGACTCGATTGATTTTGAGAAACAATCATTTTATGAAATGAGAATACAGGCAAAAGACGGCTCAGGATTGGTCTCTTATGCAAAAGTCATTACAGAAATCACTGATGTGAATGATAACGCACCTGTGATATTTCTAAAATCCTTGAACAATCCCATCCCTGAGAGCGCCTTACCTGGCACAGAGGTGGGCATCATTAATGTTCAGGATAAAGACTCCGGGGCGAATGGAAAGGTTCACTGCTCCATTCAGCAAAACGTTCCCTTCAGGTTAATCCCCTCTCTCAAAAATTATTACTCACTGGTAACCACAGCAGAACTCGACCGTGAACTAGAATCAGAATATAACATTACAATCACTGCTACTGACGAGGGCTCTCTGCCCTTATCCTCCTCAAAGACTGTGCATTTATCAGTATCAGACGTTAATGACAACCCGCCTGTATTTGATGAGCAGTCGTACAGAGCCTCCGTGGCTGAAAATAACAAACCCGGATCCTCTGTTATTACTGTAAAGGCGAGAGACCCGGACTGGAGACAGAACGGCACAGTTTTCTATTCTCTGTTGCCCAGTGAGGTCAGCGGAGTTCCGGTATCCTCGTTTTTATCCATTAACGGAGACACGGGGGTGATTCACGCTGTCAGATCATTTGATTATGAGCAGTTCAGAAGTTTCAAAGTCCACGTTGTTGCCAGAGACAACGGTTCTCCTCCACTCAGCAGCAACGTGACTGTGAGCGTCTCCATAACAGATGAGAATGATAACTCTCCACAGATATTATACCCTGCTCCAGCAGGGAACTCCTTCATGACTGAGATGGTACCCAAATCTGCTCATGCGGGCTCGCTGGTTTCCAAGGTGATCGCTGTGGATGCGGACTCTGGACAGAATGCGTGGCTGTCCTATCAGATCGTGAAATCGACTGATCCGGGACTTTTCACTATTGGTATCCACAGCGGAGAGATCAGAACACAGCGGGACATTTCTGAATCTGACACAATGAAGCAGAACCTTGTTATCTCAGTGAAAGATAACGGACAGCCCTCTCTGTCTGCAACATGTGCAGTATATTTACTGATTTCAGACAACTTGGCAGAAGTTCCAGAGTTGAAAGATTCTTCTTATCAGGAGAACAATTCCAAATTAACTTCTTATTTGATCATTGCCTTAGTTTCCGTTTCTACTTTCTTTCTCATGTTCATTATTGTCCTCGTAGCTGTGAGGTTTTGTCATAGAAAAAAGCCCAGACTGTTGTTTGACAGCGCAGTCGCCATTCCCAGCGCATATTTCCCTCCCAACTACGCAGAGGTGGAAGGAGCAGGAACTCTCCGCAGTTCTTACAATTATGACACGTACTTAACAACGGGCTCGCGCACCAGTGACTTCAAGTTTGTCAGCTCTTACAATGACGTCACACTGCCTGCTGATCAGACCCTGAAGAGGAGCCCCAATGACTCCAATGCCATTGATTTAATAAACGAGGAAAAGGATGGTGTCATTGAGGTAGGCATTCTCACCTATTGCTAATTCAGTGATCATTTTCTTTGAATCATCCCAGCTATCTCTTGTCTTTTTAGCAGAACATTTATCTTTTATGTTTAGCCATTTAGCCATTTAGCAGAGCTGCTTACACACGAAAGCACAAAGACTAGGTCAAGGACAGACAATGGTCAAGTCAAATCAAGGGTCTCAGTCCAATTGTTATTGTCATGACATGATATATCATATTCTGTTATGTGCCATAGCAGGTGCAAGAGGACATGAGACGATATAAAAACTTGTGTGAGGATATCGCACGAATGTTTAAGGTTCAGTCTTATTTGAAATTTGAGAACTTATATTGTGAGCAATAAGCATGTATGTATGTTTGAGTGCTGTTTAGTGTGTATGGAAGAGTTATGTGTTGATTCTTGAGTGAAAGTATCTGTGTTTAAATGATGTTTAGCGTGATGACAGATTGTCCAGGAATAGTCATCTATATGAAACTACACTGTATCTTTACATTCCTCAGTAGTCCTATGATTAATAATTCATTTATTCGACATGTGGTCAACAATTTCTTTGTTCATAGTGGAGCTATGTATCAAATGTGGATGGATACTGCTGCTCAGCATAACGTCAGCTCTCAAGCATTTACTGGTGTTGAATGGGCTTAGTATGATTAAAAATTTGAACAGATTCACAGATGTTTATATCATTCAGACTTTGATGTCATTCACTGTGGTCGCCTTTTCAGTTCATCCATACACTGAATAGATCAGTGACTATGCAGTTACACATAGCCTGACATCCTGAAAGTGGCAGGCATAGATTATTCGTCAGCACAATTGTTTCAGCTAAATCATGAAAGAATAGCCATGGGTGATGCCATTATGCTGTTAAATCTGCATGATGTAATGAGTTCTATCAAATGTCGATGGAATGTTGAAAAAGAAGTGACATCATTTTCAAATTTCAAACTCAATAATGTGACTTTTCATCCAAGTGTTTAAGCAGATGAAGTTAATGTAACCAAGTGGACCTGCCTTCATTACACAGATAGACACATGAATTGCTAATAATCTTTTCATGTCAGGATCTCCTTTGGCAACATGTGCCAACCCAGTGAGACTTTCCGTCTGTTTAAATGCCCTTACTGTTAAACAATCTTCGCTGGAAGAACACATGATTGTTTATGTAACTTGTGACTTAAGACGTGTCCCTCAGCAAGCTGATGACGGGGCATTAAAATGACCTCAGTTTCAGATACATCTCAGATGCTGCTCGTTTGGGACCGTCATCATGGCAAGGAATTATTCATCTGCTTCAGCAATTTGCTTTCAGTTACACAGAGGCAGCTAAATGCTTTATGTACAGACAGAATGCTATCCTTACTTAAAAAGAAAGGGGACTCATCCCCACACCTCACTGTTTGTGTTTTTGTGTATGTGTGTGTGCGCGTGTGCATATGTGTCCTTGTGTGTGTGCGTGTTAGAATGCAAGTTCATTCATAAATTGATTCCATGGCCATTATTTGAATGTGTATTATTCTACTTTCTGTTGTCTCATGCATTGCAGTTTACAGATTTATATCATGTCTGATTACATCATTCCTTAGTAGTCATTGGGGTTGCTTTAGTTGTGGTTATTTATTCTGTTATGATTTTCAGCATTATTTTGCAACACTGAGCAATTCAAAACCGATGTTGGGTTTTAATGGAATGGCAAGGCACAGTATTCATTCCTCCCAAATTGTGACAGTGCTTTCACTATCATTTCCTTCAGATATATTCAAAATGAATGCATTGTTTGACCATTTGATGAAGATCTTAATGTTATATTAATATTTTTTTAGAAACTATAATAACTACAGATCTAGCTACTCTTAGGAGCTAGTTCCCCAGAACAAAACAAACCAATCCTGTAGGGCGGAAACGGAAATGACCTAACCTACCTGAGTGCTCTGTGTGAGTGGAAGACAAAGAAAAACCCTAATCATGTTATGAAGCTGGCCTCAATCCAAGAAAGTAAAGCTGAACTCAACAACTTTCCCGATCCGTTCTTAGGACAGCTCATATTTTATGCTCCCACAGCAAGCAGAGCCTCAGTGTTAAGTTGTTTGACATTCACCCTGCCTGTCAGAGGTGCACCTTTTTGTGTTTACGAGAAGGGGAGTCTTCCTCTACCTTGTCGATGACGTCATCAGTGCATGTGAAATGAAAGATACAAAACAGGGAAATGTGTGAGTCTCATGTGTTTGTTTCCCAGACTAAAGTGACCTTTGACTCACTGTAAAGGTTCTGACGATTTCCACATACTTTTTCAGTTAAGGAAAAACAACAGCTATTGGTTTCAGACTAAACAACTGAATTGTGATTTTAGGCAAAATCACCGGTGCGCTTGACACTCAACTTGTACGCCGCTCTGGATAAGAGCGCCTGCTAACCGACAAAATGTAAATGTGTATTCATTAAATAACGACGATCTGCCATTCGTCTGAGCACAGTTGACGTAAAACAAATTCGTAACTGGTCTCTCTGAAGTGATCGTAGACGTGTCTTAAACTGTTACAATGTCAATTCATCGGACACTCTGCAAGAGCGAAATTGATATTATTTATAATGATATTTTACGAGCCCAGTATGCGCAAAATATATGCATTTTGGTTGGTACATGTTTATGATTAAATTGCAGTTTCAGTTAAAAACTCACGGTGTCGCTAGTCACTAACTCGGCACGTTCGGTCCTCCTCTCCTCCCACTGATGTAATATTAAAGAACAGACATCGATGTGCTGCTCCATCTCTCTGTTGGTCGGATCCTAGGCTACGGTGCCTTCTAGTGTGAACTGCATTTTGAAGTGGAATACATGTGTAAATTGAACGGTCGTCTGAAAATGGAGCGCGACAGAATTATTCTGACCAGAGCGATATTTTGCTTTGTTTGCTGTCTTCTGCGCTTAGCCTACGGAGACCTGAGTTATTCTGTTCAAGAGGAGAGTAGAAGCGGATCTGTGATTGGAAATATAGCCAAAGATCTTGGATTGGAATTCAGAACACTGTCGGTTCGCAAGGCTCGTTTGGAAATTGATGGGAGTGGCAGTTTTTGCGACATCAATATCAATACTGGCGATTTGATCGTTGCTGAAAGGATTGACAGGGAACAGCTTTGTGGCCAACAGTCTTTGTGTTCACTGGAATACGAGTTAATACTCGAAAATCCTCTAGAACTTCACCGCGTTGTGGTGCAAATCCAAGACATAAACGACAACTCACCACGATTTCCAAAGGATCGAATAGAACTAGAAATCCGAGAATCTGCTGACAAAGGGGCTCGATTTCGAGTGAATGAGGCCCACGATGCGGATATAGGAAAGAACGCTGTGCAAAGCTACACGCTGCAAAAGAATGATCATTTTGTTTTGGCTGTTCATACGAACACAGACGGAGGAAAATACGGTGAGTTAGTCTTAGAGAAAGAGCTGGATCGTGAAGAGCAGCAGGAGGTTACATTATTACTTACTGCGATTGACGGTGGGATTCCGCAGAGATCTGGTACTATAATTATCCACGTCACTGTGCTGGATGCTAACGATAATATCCCCGTTTTTAGCCAAGACGTCTATAAAGTCAGTGTGCCTGAAAATTCTCCTGTAGGTGCTGTAGTGGTTACAGTCAGCGCCACTGACGTAGACGAAGGAGCTAATGGAGATGTGACGTACGAGTTCAGTCGCATTTCCGACGATGCTAGGGAATTATTTGCCCTAGACAAGACGACAGGAGAGATTAGAATAACCGGAATAATTGATTTTGAAGCAAAGTCCACATATGAGCTGCGCATTGAAGGTAAAGATGGAGCTGGACTCGCTTCTGAGGCTAAAGTAATAATAGAAATCACTGACGTGAATGATAACGCACCTGTGATATTCCTGAAATCTCTAAATAACCCCATCCCTGAGAGCGCGTTACCTGGAACAGAAGTGGGCATCATTAATGTTCAGGATAAAGACTCCGGGGCAAATCGTAAAGTGCGTTGCTTTGTTCAGCAAGATGTCCCGTTTAGCTTGACCCCCTCTATCAAAAATTATTACTCACTGGTAACCACAGCAGAACTCGACCGTGAACTAGTATCAGAATATAACATTACCATCACTGCTACTGACGAGGGCTCTCCGCCCTTATCCTCCTCAAAGACTGTGCAGTTATCAGTATCAGACGTTAATGACAACCCGCCTGTATTTGAAGAGCAGTCGTACAGAGCCTCCGTGGCTGAAAATAACAAGCCCGGATCCTCTGTTATTACTGTAAAGGCGAGAGACCCGGACTGGAGACAGAACGGCACAGTTTTCTATTCTCTGTTGCCCAGTGAGGTCAGCGGAGTCCCGGTGTCCTCGTTTTTATCCATTAACGGAGAAACGGGGGTGATCCACGCTGTCAGATCATTTGATTATGAGCAGTTCAGAAGTTTCAAAGTCCACGTTGTTGCCAGAGACAACGGCTCTCCTCCACTCAGCAGTAACGTGACTGTGAGTGTCTTCATAACAGATGAGAATGATAACTCTCCACAGATATTATACCCTGCTCCAGCAGGGAATTCATTCATGACTGAAATGGTCCCTAAATCTGCTCACGCTGGATCTCTGGTTTCCAAGGTGATCGCTGTGGATGCGGACTCTGGGCAGAATGCGTGGCTGTCCTATCAGATCGTGAAATCGACTGATCCGGGACTTTTCACTATTGGTATCCACAGCGGAGAGATCAGAACACAGCGGGACATTTCTGAATCTGACACAATGAAGCAGAACCTTGTTATCTCAGTGAAAGATAACGGGCAGCCCTCTCTGTCTGCAACATGTGCAGTATATTTACTGATTTCAGACAACTTGGCAGAAGTTCCAGAGTTGAAAGATTCTTCTTATCAGGAGAACAATTCCAAATTAACTTCTTATTTGATCATTGCCTTAGTTTCCGTTTCTACTTTCTTTCTCATGTTCATTATTGTCCTCGTAGCTGTGAGGTTTTGTCATAGAAAAAAGCCCAGACTGTTGTTTGACAGCGCAGTCGCCATTCCCAGCGCATATTTCCCTCCCAACTACGCAGAGGTGGAAGGAGCAGGAACTCTCCGCAGTTCTTACAATTATGACACGTACTTAACAACGGGCTCGCGCACCAGTGACTTCAAGTTTGTCAGCTCTTACAATGACGTCACACTGCCTGCTGATCAGACCCTGAAGAGGAGCCCCAATGACTCCAATGCCATTGATTTAATAAACGAGGAAAAGGATGGTGTCATTGAGGTAGGCTTACTGCTAATACTGTGATCGATAGTGTCAGTATTTTCTCTCAATCACCCCAGCCATCGTTTGTGTTTTCAGAAGAATATCTCCATTTTACGTACAACCATATAGCAGACACTCTTTTGCAGAACTGCTTACAAAAGTGCATGAACAAAGGTTAGGCTAAGAGCAGACACTGTACTAAATCAAGGGCATCAGCTCAATCTTTACAGTCATTACATGACATGTTGTATTCTGTTATGTGCCATCATTGATGAAAGAGGAGGCGAGATGACACAAAAATGTGTGCGAGGATATGTTTTGAATGGTTAAAGTTCAGCTTTATTTGAATATCATTGTATATTGTGAGGAATCCTCATGTATGCATGTCTGAGTGTTCTTCAGTGTTTATGGAAGAGTTATGTTTTGATTCTGGAGGATGGCCAGTGATTCCACTGTCCCATTGGATGTTAGCAGAGTGGAATCACTGACTACCCTCTGACTCAGACTGAAGACCCACCTCTTCAGACTGCATCTCAGTTCCACCTCAATCCCTGCCCCCTAAAACCTGCTACCTCTAGAATTTGATGTTTATTTTATGTTTAGTATTGTGATACACTTTGGATTCTGTGTTCTAGTGACTGATGTATCATGGCATACTTGGCTTCAGGTGCCTAGTCAGATTGCACAAGTTAACTTGTGGTAGGGCTTGAATGGTGTTATGCTCACACTCACTGGCCTGGCTGGGAGTGTTGTTAGCCTGGGCTGGTACTATTGATCATTTAACTTGATTGGATAAACTTCTGTTCTTTTGTGCTGGAAGTCGATCTGGATAACAGCGTCTGCTGAATGCATGTAATGTGATGGAATGATTCTTGAATGAACCTTTGATTCGTATGTGTGCTCCATTGTAGCAAAGTATGTGTGTTTCTCTTGTACATTACACTTACATCATTGGCATTTATCTGACGCTGTTATCCAGAGTGGCTTACATCAATTACAGGTTTTTTTTTTCTTTTTTACAATGTTTTCCATTTATACAGCTGGATATTACTGAGCTAATTGTGGGTTAAGTATCTTGCCCAAGGGTACAGCAGCTGTGCCCCTGTGGGGAATTGAACCGGCAGCTTTTCGTTTACAAGTCCTGCCCCTTTCTCACTATGTTACACTGCTGCCACCAAAATTATTACATTATTGGAATTCAGCAGATGGTCTTATCCAGAGTGACTTATACATCAATTATAATCGTGAAGGTGAGAACTTGCAGTAATGTATAAAAGTATGTGTGTTTCAATTATATTGAGCGTGACTACAGATTGTCCTGGAAAAGTCATCTTTTTGAAACTACATTGTATGTTTACACTCTTCAGTCATCCTATGGTGAATAATTCATTTACTTGACATGTGGTCAACAATTTCCTTGTGGTGAAGATCATAGTGGAGGCATGTTTCAAAAGTGGATGGATCACAACTGCTCAGTATAACTTCAGTTCTTAAGTATTTGCCTGTGTTGAATGGTGTCATGCTGTTAAAAATTCTGAACACATTCACTAATCTGTACATCATTCAGACTTTGATCTCACATGCTGCTGTCACTCTATCAATTCATCCATACACTGAAAAGTGTGTTTATGCAGAGTTACACACACCATGACACCCTCAAGCACAGCCTCTAACTACAGCAGGTTTCAGAAAGCATTATTTCAATCTGGCCACAGAATGCATTGTTTATGATTGTATTTCAGAGAATTGGGCCAATGGTCATAGTAATCCTAGTATATGCAATATGCAATGATGGACATTCATTTGAGTCTTCTGATGGCATTTGTATCACTTTCTGCTGAAAACCGCTGATAATGGTCTGTATTCAATCTGCAAAAACATAACCAAATTTATAAATTGTAAAGATTATTGGTAAACTGTTCCCTGTGAATAAGGTACAGTAAGAGCTTTTCACTGAAAATAGCAGGCAGAGATTTTTCATTGGCACAATCATTTCAGCTAAGGCAGGAAAGAACAGCCACGGGCGATGCCATTATGATGTGAAATATAGAGGATGTAATATGAGTCCTATCAAATGTCTATGGAATGTTAAAAAAGAAGAGATGCCTTTTCAAATTTTAAACTCATTAATCTCAATATTCACCCATATATGTAAGCAAATCAAATTAATGAAACGCAATGGATTTGCTTTCATTGTGGGCATAGACATATGAAATATTAATATTCTTTTCATGTAAGGATCTCTTTTGGTAACATGTGCTTAAACACCGAGACTGTCTGTCTGGTTACGGCCATCTTACTGTTAAACAGTCTTAGCAGGAAGAACATATGATTGTTCATGTAATATATGATGTCACATATGTCCCTCAGCAAACTGATGACAGGGCATCAAAATGAACACATTTTCAGACATGTCTCAGATGCTGCTTGTCCGGGAGTGCTATTCTGAAAGGGGATAACTCTTCTGCTCCAGCAATGTGCTTTGGGCTACACAGACACAGCTAAAGGCACTATACACAGATAGAAAGCATCTCTTGAAAAAAAAATATACAGGACACATTCATACACCTCACTGTGTGTGTTTGTGTGTGTGTGTGTGTGTGTGTGCATGTCATAATGTAAGTTCATTCAGAAATTGTTTCCGTGGTGTTTATGTGACTGTATCTTCTTCTACTTTCTGTTGTCATTATATTGCAACTTATACATTTGTACAAAGTCTTATCTGATTTCATCATGCCTTAGGAGCCATTAGGGCGGTGTTAGTTGTGGTTATTAATTCAGTTATGATTTTCAGCATTAATTTACAACACCAAACATCTCAAAACAGATATTGGGTTTCAGTGAAAAGGCAACACACTATTTATTCCTCTAAAACGGTGACTGTGCTTTCACTTTGGTTACCTTCAGATATAGGGCGGAAACATAAATGGCCTAGCCTACCTGAGTGCTCTGTGTGACTAGAAGACAAAGAAAAAAAACCCTAATCATGTTATGAAGCTGGCCTCAATCCAAGAAAGCAAAGCTGAACTCAGCAACTTTCCCGATCCGTTCTTAGGACAGCTCATATTTTATGCTCCCACAGCAAGCAGAGCCTCAGTGTTAGGTTGTTTGACATTCACCCTGCCTGTCAGAGGTGCACCTTTTTCTGCTTACTGTAACGGGAGTCTGGTTATAGCTTGGCGATGGCGTCATCAGTGCATGTGAAATGAAAGAAACAAAGCAGGAAATTGTGTACGTGCGATTGTTTGTGCACCAGTACTATGACTGTGAAAGTTTTGACGGCTTCAACATAATCTTTCAGTTATGGAAAAACAACAGCTATTGGTTTCATAATAAACAAACGAATTGCAATTTTAGGCAAAATCACCGGTGCGCTTCACATTTGTGTGTTTGAAATCGGCTCTTTTTCGGATGCGCATGGTGGCTTCCTTGATTATGGAACGTTTTTGTGGTTTGTCTTTGTGCTGTTGAGACTTTTCTCTCTGACTTACGGAATCTAAAAAGCATAAAAGCCTCTGCCTGAGTTCTCAGTGTAAATATGTTGTTACAAGTACTCGGCTTGGGCGCCGCTTTGGAAAAGAGCGTTAGCTAACCGACAAAATGTAAATATATGTAAATATATGTATATGTAAATATGTGACGTTCTTGGCAATTAATTAACAAATAAAATTGTGCACAATTGACGTAAAACAAATCCGTAAAAGGTCTTTCTGAAGCGATTGTGGACGTGTCTCAAATTGTGACAGTGCCAATTCATCATACTCTCTGTAGAGAGCGAAATTGATATTATTTACAAAAATGTTTTGCAAGTCCAGTGTGCGCAAAATATGTCTGTTTTTGTTGGTACATATTTATGATTAAACTGCAGTTTCAGTTAAGCACTCATGGTGTCGCTAGTCACTAACTTGGCACGTTCGGTCCTCCTCTCCTCCCACTGATGTAATATGAAAGAAAAGGCATCGATGTGCTGCTTCATCTCTCTGTTGGTCGGATATTAGGATACGGTGGCTTGTGGAAATTGTGCATTTGAAGTGGAATACATGTGTAAACTGAACGGTCGTCTGAAAATGCAGCGCGACGGAATTATTCTGACCAGAGCGATATTTTGCTTTGTTTGCTGTCTTCTGCGCTTAGCCTACGGAGACCTGAATTATTCTGTTCAAGAGGAGAGTAGAAGCGGATCTGTGATTGGAAATATAGCCAAAGATCTTGGATTAGAATTCAGAACACTGTCGGTCCGCAAGGCTCGTTTGGAAATTGACGGGAGTGCCAGAGGTTTTTGCGATATAAATATCAATACTGGCGATTTGATTGTTGCTGAAAGGATTGACAGGGAACAGCGTTGTGGTCAAAAGCCTTTGTGTACATTGGAATACGAGTTAATACTCGAAAATCCTCTAGAACTTCACCGCGTTGTTGTGCAAATCCAAGACATAAACGACAACTCACCACGATTTCCAAAGGATCGAATAGAACTAGAAATCCGAGAATCTGCCGTCAAAGGGGCTCGATTTCGAGTGAATGAGGCCCACGATGCGGATATTGGAAAGAACGCTGTGCAAAGCTACACGCTGCAGAAGAATGATCATTTTGTTTTGGCTGTTCATACGAACACAGACGGAGGAAAATACGGTGAGTTAGTCTTAGAGAAAGAACTGGATCGTGAAGAGCAGCAGGAGGTTACATTATTACTTACTGCGACTGACGGAGGGATTCCGCAGAGATCTGGTACTGTAGTAATACACGTCACTGTGCTGGATGCTAACGATAATATCCCCGCGTTTAGCCAGGACGTCTATAAAGTCAGTGTGCCTGAAAATTCTCCTGTAGGTGCTGTAGTGGTTACAGTCAGCGCCACTGATGCAGATGAGGGAGCTAATGGAGATGTGACGTACGAGTTCAGTCGCATTTCCGACGATGCTAGGAAATTATTTATGCTCGACAAGACAACAGGGGATATTAGAATAAGCGGACCAATTGATTTTGAAGCAGAGTCAACTCATGAGCTGCGAATCGACGGGAAAGATGGAGCTGGACTCGCTTCTGAGGCTAAAGTAATAATAGAAATCACTGATGTAAATGATAATGCACCTGTGATATTCCTGAAATCTCTAGATAACCCCATTCCTGAAAGTGTCTTACCTGGAACAGAAGTGGGCATCATTAATGTTCAGGATAAAGACTCCGGGGCAAATCGTAAAGTGCGTTGCTTTGTTCAGCAGGATGTCCCGTTTACCTTAACCCCCTCTATCAAAAATTATTACTCACTGGTAACCACAGCCGAACTCGACCGTGAACTAGTATCAGAATATAACATTACAATCACTGCTACTGACGAGGGCTCTCCGCCCTTATCCTCCTCAAAGACTGTGCAGTTATCAGTATCAGACGTTAATGACAACCCGCCTGTATTTGAAGAGCAGTCGTACAGAGCCTCCGTGGCTGAAAATAACAAACCCGGATCCTCTGTTATTACTGTAAAGGCGAGAGACCCGGACTGGAGACAGAACGGCACAGTTTTCTATTCTCTGTTGCCCAGTGAGGTCAGCGGAGTTCCGGTGTCTTCGTTTTTATCAATTAACGGAGACACGGGGGTGATTCACGCTGTCAGATCATTTGATTATGAGCAGTTCAGAAGCTTCAAAGTCCACGTTGTTGCCAGAGACAACGGTTCTCCTCCACTCAGCAGCAACGTGACTGTGAGTGTCTTCATAACAGATGAGAATGATAACTCTCCACAGATATTATACCCTGCTCCAGCAGGGAACTCCTTCATGACTGAAATGGTTCCCAAAGCTGCTCACGCGGGCTCTCTGGTTTCCAAGGTGATCGCTGTGGATGTGGACTCTGGACAGAATGCGTGGCTGTCCTATCAGATCGTGAAATCGACTGATCCGGGACTTTTCACTATTGGTATCCACAGTGGAGAGATCAGAACACAGCGGGACATTTCTGAATCAGATACAATGAAGCAGAACCTTGTTATCTCAGTGAAAGATAACGGACAGCCCCCTCTCTCTGCTACCTGCACAGTATATTTACTGATTTCAGATAACTTGGCAGAAGTACCAGAGTTGAAAGATATGTCGTTTGAAGAGAATAATTCCAAATTAACTTCATATTTGATCATCGCCTTGGTTTCCGTTTCCACCTTCTTCCTCACGTTCATAATTCTGACTGTGGCCGTGACGTTTTGTCGTAGAAAAAAGCCCAGACTGTTGTTTGACAGCGCAGTCGCCATTCCCAGCGCATATTTCCCTCCCAACTACGCAGAGGTGGAAGGAGCAGGAACTCTCCGCAGTTCTTACAATTATGACACGTACTTAACAACTGGCTCGCGTACCAGCGACTTCAGGTTTGCACGATCTTATAATGACGTCACACTGCCTGCCGATCAGACCCTGAAGATGAGTCCAACTGAATCCAGTGAACAAGATGTCGGAAATAAGAGTGGATCAATAAATTCAACTCTGGTAAATACTTTCATATTTTGCCAACTTTTCCAGAAACGAAATGTTTGACTTTTTTTCTTCTGCATTTCTGCATTCAGTTTGTTACATTTTTTTCTGCAATTTTTTAATATACAAAATTAGCTATTTTTAATTTGATCAGAAATTTTATTTCGTAATCTTGTGTTCTGTCGGAATCATTATTTTGTATATGAATTGTTGAATCATTTTCAAGTGTGTAAATTTTTCTTGTTCTTGAGTCTTTGAAATCGGTGATAGTCAATTTAGAATTTATCAGATCATAAGCACTTTTAGTATGACATGTAGTCTGGGGTGTGGCAGATTTTACCGTAAAATGGATGTAGTTGTCGTGTTGATTTTGATGATTTGAGAAGTGGAGGTGTTCTCTTGCATATTGCCTGTTTATGTTTTTACGACATGGATACTTTGTCGCGCTGATTTTTCTGGAATGGAAACGTTTCTCTGTGTCGCTGTTCTCTGTCATGGTGCTGAAAAGTCTATTTTATCAGGTTGGATATCAGACGTTTTGAAATCAGCTTGGATGGTAGGGTTAACGTTTTACCGCTGATTTTATTGCTTTATCTTCTCATTTATCCAGTCCCGATCCGTTGCCTAGAATTTTGAATTTTTGATTTTATTTTAAAGACTACCAGTTTGCTTTCTTTAGCTTATATTGTTAAGGTGAAGCTCAGAAGGACGTGGGTATTATGAATTATAAACACTCTCTCTTTCTCTCTCTTTGTCATGATGACTGTGCAAATGATTGTGCCATACGTTTTGTCGTTAGTATTTTTTATTATTATTATATTTTGCAGGGATATACTGGTTGCTGTAATCCAGGCTTCTTTTATTGTTCCCAGCGATAAACATCTCTTCCTCTTCTCTCCGTCTCTACCGCTCATCTACCGCTATCTGCTCATGTTAACGAGTTTATATGAAATTATGCAATCAATTAACCGTCCATTTAAGCCGGTAGCTATTGCAGGACTATGACGGTTCAAATGCACCCACACCGGACACAATTGATGGTTGCGCAATGAGAAAATAACTGTATAACCACGCCTGTGGAGGTCTATTAAGTGATTAGAGATGCATACCATTACTTATTTTAATAACACATTGTTTACATGAGTAAACGTGAAACTAACTGGTTTTTGCTGGTGTCCGATTTCCCCAATACACCAACAGCATTTAAGGGAGCAGTACTCCCTCAACCAGTTTTATTTGTCTAAGTGCTCTCTCCTTACTTTATTAATTCCCTTGCATTTACCTGCAGTAATATTTCTGTACACAAACTTTTTGTTTTAAGTTTGACTTTAGTTATAAAATTACAATTGATAAGTTGTGTGTTTCTAATTTTATTTCTGTAAACTCTTTTGAAGTTCCAATTGTTTGTTATGTATACATGCCTGATTATAGCCCCCCCCCCCCCCCCCCCCCCATTGGATTCAAAGGGATACGCTATTGCATGAGACAATAGCTAGACCTAAAGAAACAATTACAGAAAAAACATAGCCTGTTTATTCCTTGCATTGACAGATGTGCTGATGTCGTTGCATTACATCAGTTTTAAAATGCATTTATGGCAACCATGTGAAATGTTTATTCAACCATGAA
Organism: Megalops cyprinoides; assembly: GCF_013368585.1. Taxonomy (NCBI): domain Eukaryota; kingdom Metazoa; phylum Chordata; class Actinopteri; order Elopiformes; family Megalopidae; genus Megalops; species Megalops cyprinoides. The sequence goes on from NC_050585.1 coordinate 23,427,108, forward strand.
TCTTATATTTATTTTTCATGGTTTATCATCGCCTGAAGGTTTGTGAAAGGGTATCATTGGATTCAAGCGTTATCGTTTTGGTAAGGCACAAAATCAAGTCTTTGTATTAGTCGTTGCTTTGAATACAGTATTGAAAAGCAGTGAACATCTAAGCTGATTTGACTTCGTATCTCCCAGGTGTGTGTAAAATAGTAAAACACACAATAAGTACAGCATGTAATTTTTCAAAAACAACTCAGAGTGTCGCTGTTGACCAGCGAGGGGACGTTAGAGCGCCTCTCCACCCACTAGTGTAATATTCAGACACTGGCGACTCGCCTCTGCTTTTACAACAACGAATATCAGACGGAGCGTATCTTCAAATTCGGATCTTAGATTATCCTTATAGCCTACTCTGAAAAAAGGGAAATCTGACTGGATTTATTTGTTCGTTCAGTGGATAGATTATACATTAAAATCGGTGTGTTTTCTTGAGGATGCGATCCGGAGGACTTCCCATATTTGCCTCGATGTTGTCTTTGCTGTTCTTTATCCTCGCCTTGCCGACAAGCCTGGGAGATGTGAGCTATTCGATTCCGGAGGAGATGAAACGCGGATCTGTTATTGGGAATATAGCTACGGACCTTGGACTCGATGCGAAACTATTCTCCTCCCGCAAGGCCCGCCTTCATTTCGAAGGTAAAAATAAAAGATATTGTGAAATGAATCTGAATAGTGGCGATTTGGTTGTCGCAGACAGGATAGACAGGGAAGAGCTTTGTGGCGAGAAGATTCTGTGTGTCCTGAAATACGATCTGGTGCTGGAGAACCCTTTGGAGTTGCATCGTGTTTCTCTGCAAATTCAAGACGTTAATGATAATTCTCCAATATTTCAAAACGATGAGATCAAGATTGAAATCCAAGAATTAACAGACAAAGGAGCTCGTTTCCCTTTAGATGAGGCCCATGATGCAGATATAGGACAGAACGCTGTTCAGAGTTACACACTAGAAAATAATGATCATTTTGTTTTAGCTGTTCAGACGAACACAGACGGAGGGAAATATGGCGAATTGATCTTAGAAAAAGAGCTGGATCGTGAGGAGCAGCAGGAGGTTACATTATTACTTACTGCGATTGACGGTGGGACTCCACAGAGATCTGGTACTGTAGTCATACACGTCACTGTGCTGGATGCTAACGATAATATCCCCGTGTTTAGCCAAGACGTCTATAAAGTGAGTCTGCCTGAAAATTCTCCTTTAGGTGCTGTAGTGGTTACAGTCAGCGCCACTGATGCAGACGAGGGAGCGAATGGAGAAGTGACGTATGCATTTAGTCGCGTGGCCGAAAAAGCTAAAAAAATATTCAAGACTGATCACAAAACAGGAGAAGTAATTGTAACTGGACCGATCGACTTCGAAGAAGAGTCCACGTATGAGCTGCGCATTGACGGGAAAGATGGAGCTGGACTGGCTTCTCAGACTAAAGTAATAATAGAAATCACTGATGTTAATGATAACGCGCCTGTGATATTTCTGCAAACTCTCAATAACCCCATCCCTGAGAGTGCGTTACCTGGCACAGAGGTGGGCATCATTAATGTTCAGGATAAAGACTCCGGGGTGAATCGTCAGGTCCGCTGCTCCATTCAACAAAATGTTCCTTTCAAGTTAATCCCCTCTATCAAAAATTATTACTCACTGGTAACCACAGCAGAACTCGACCGTGAACTAGTATCAGAATATAACATTACAATCACTGCTACTGACGAGGGTTCTCCACCCTTATCCTCCTCAAAGACTGTGCAGTTATCAGTATCAGATGTTAACGACAACCCGCCTGTGTTTGATGAGCAGTCGTACAGAGCCTCCGTGGCTGAAAATAACAAACCCGGATCCTCTGTTATTACTGTAAAGGCGATAGACCTGGACTGGAGACAGAACGGCACGGTTTTCTATTCTTTGTTGCCCAGTGAGGTCAGCGGAGTTCCGGTGTCTTCTTTTTTATCCATTAACGGAGACACGGGGGTGATCCATGCTGTCAGATCAGTTGATTATGAGCAGTTCAGAAGCTTCAAAGTCCACGTTGTTGCCCGAGACAACGGTTCTCCTCCACTCAGCAGCAACGTGACTGTGAGCGTCTCCATAACAGATGAGAATGATAACTCTCCACAGATATTATACCCTGCTCCAGCAGGGAACTCCTTCATGACTGAAATGGTTCCCAAAGCTGCTCACGCGGGCTCCCTGGTTTCCAAAGTAATCGCTGTGGATGCGGACTCTGGGCAGAATGCGTGGCTGTCCTATCAGATCGTGAAATCGACTGATCCGGGACTTTTCACGATTGGTCTCCACAGCGGAGAGATCCGAACACAGCGGGACATTTCTGAATCAGATACAATGAAGCAGAACCTTGTTATCTCAGTGAAAGATAACGGACAGCCCCCTCTGTCTGCTACCTGCACAGTGTATTTACTGCTTTCAGACAACTTGGCAGAAGTACCAGAACTGAAAGATATGTCTTTTGAAGAGAATAATTCCAAATTAACTTCATATTTGATCATCGCCTTGGTTTCCGTTTCCACCTTCTTCCTCACGTTCATAATTCTGACTGTGGCCGTGACGTTTTGCCGTAGAAAAAAGCCCAGACTGTTGTTTGACAGCGCAGTCGCCATTCCCAGCGCATATTTCCCTCCCAACTACGCAGAGGTGGAAGGAGCAGGAACTCTCCGCAGTTCTTACAATTATGACACGTACTTAACAACTGGCTCGCGTACCAGCGACTTCAGGTTTGCACGATCTTATAATGACGGCACACTGCCTGCCGATCAGACCCCGAAGATGAGTCCAACTGAATCCAGTGATCAAGATGTCGGAAATAAGAGTGGATCAATAAATTCAACTCTGGTAAATAGTTTCATATTTTGCCAATTTTTCCAGAAACGAAATGTTTGACTTTTTTTTCTTCTGCATTTCTGCATTCAGTATGTTACATTTTTTTTTGCAATTTTTTAATATACAAAATTAGCTATTTTTAATTTGATCAGAAATTTTATTTCGTAATCTTGTGTTCTGTAGGAATCATTATTTTGTGTATGAATTGTTGAATAATTTTTAAATGTGTAAATTTTTCTTTTTCTTGAGTCTTTGAAATCGGTGATAGTCAATTTAGAATTTATCAGATCAAAAGCACTTTTGGTATTACATGTAGTCTGGGGTGTGGAAGATTTTGCCGTAAAATCGATGTAGTTGTCGTGTTGATTTTGATGATTCGAGAAGTGGAGGTGTTCTCTTGCATATTGCGTGTTTATGTTTTTACGACATGGATAGTTTGTCGCGCTGATTTTTCTGGAATGGAAACGTTTCTCTGTGTCGCTGTTCTCTGTCATGGTGCTGAAAAGTCTATTTTATCAGGTTGGATATCAGACGTTTTGAAATCAGCTTGGATGGTAGGGTTAACGTTTTACCGCTGATTTTATTGCTTTTTCTTCTCATTTATCCAGTCACGATCCATTGCCTAGAATTTTGAATTTTTGATTTTATTTGAAAGACGGCTAGTTTGCTTTCTTTAGCTTATATTTTTTAGGTGAAGCTCAGAAGGATGTGGGTATTATGAATTATAAACATTCTCTCTCTCTCTCTCTCTCTCTGTCATGATGACTGTGCAAATGATTGTGCCGTACGTTTTGTCGTTAGTATTTTTTATTATTATTATATTTTGCAGGGATATACTGGTTGCTGTAATCCAGGCTTCTTTTATTGTTCCCAGCGATAAACATCTCTTGCTCTTCTCTCCGTCTCTACCGCTCATCTACCGCTATCTGCTCATGCTAACGAGTTTATATGAACTTATGCAATCAATTAACCATCCATTTAAGCCGGTAGCTATTGCATGATTATAACGGTTCAAATGCACCCACACTGGAAACAATTGTTAGTTGAACAATAAGAAAATAACTGTATAACCACGCCTGTGGAGGTCTCTTAAGTGATTAGAGATGCATATCATTACTTATTTTAATAACGCATTGTTTACATGAGTAAACGTGAAACTAACTGGTTTTTGCTGGTGTTATATTTCCCCAATACACCAACAGCATTTAAGGGAGCAGTACGTCTTCAACCACGTTTATTTGTCTAGGTGCTCTCTCCTTACTTTATTAATTCCCTTGCATTTACCTGCAGTAATATTTCTGTACACAAACTTTTTGTTTTAAGTTTGACTTTAGTTATAGAATTACAATTGATAAGATGTGTTTCTAATTTTGTATACTCTTTTGAAGTTCCAATTATTTGTTATGTATACATGCCTGATTACAACGATAAAGCTTTATCGTTCTTGTAAGGCGCAAAATCAAGTCTTTGTATTAGTCGTTGCCTTTAATACAGTATTGAAACGCAGTGATCATCTGAGCCAGATTTGACTTCGTATCTCCCAGGTGTGTTTAAAATAGTAAAACACACAATAAGTACAGCATGTAATTTTTCAAAAACAACTCAGAGTGTCGCTGTTGACCAGCGAGGGACGTTAGAGCGCCTCTCCACCCACTAGTGTAATATTCAGACACTGGCGACTCGCCTCTGCTTTTACAACAACGAATATCAGACGGAGCGTATCTTCAAATTCGGATCTTAGATTATCCTTATAGCCTACTCTGAAAAAAAGGGAAATCTGACTGGATTTATTTGCTCGTTCAGTGGATAGATTATAGAATAAAATCGGTGCGTCGTCTTGAGGATGCGATACGGAGGACTTCCCATATCTGCCTCGATGTTGTCTTTGCTGTTCTTTATCCTCGCCTTGCCGACAAGCCTGGGAGATGTGAGCTATTCGATTCCGGAGGAGATGAAACGCGGATCTGTTATTGGGAATATAGCTACAGATCTTGGACTCGATGCGAAACAGTTTTCCTCTCGCAAGGCCCGCCTAGATTTCGAAGGTAAAAATAAACGATATTGTGAAATGAATCTGAATAGTGGCGATTTGGTTGTCGCAGACAGGATAGACAGGGAAGAGCTTTGTGGCGAGAAGATTCTGTGTGTGCTGAAATACGATCTGGTGCTGGAGAACCCTTTGGAGTTGCATCGTGTTTCTTTACAAATTCAAGACGTTAATGATAATTCTCCAATATTTCAAAACGATGATATCAAGATTGAAATCCATGAATTAACAGACAAAGGAGCTCGTTTCCCTTTAGATGAGGCCCATGATGCAGATATAGGACAGAACGCGGTTCAGACCTACACACTAGAAAAGAATGATCATTTTGTTTTAGCTGTTCATACGAACACAGACGGAGGGAAATACGGTGAGTTAGTCTTAGATAAAGAGCTGGATCGTGAGGAGCAGCAGGAGGTTACATTATTACTTACTGCGACTGACGGTGGGACTCCACAGAGATCTGGTACTGTAGTTATACACGTCACTGTGCTGGATGCTAACGATAATATCCCCGTGTTCAGCCAGGCCGTCTATAAAGTCAGTGTGCCTGAAAATTCTCCTTTAGGTGCTGTAGTGGTTACAGTCAGCGCCACTGATGCAGATGAGGGAGCTAATGGAGAAGTGACGTATGCATTTAGTCGTGTGGCCGAAAGAGCTAAAAAAATATTCAAGATTGGTCACAAAACAGGAGAAGTAATTGTAACTGGACCGATCGACTTCGAAGAAGAATCCACATATGAGCTGCGCATTGACGGGAAAGATGGAGCTGGACTGGCTTCTCAGAGTAAAGTAATAATAGAAATCACTGATGTTAATGATAACGCGCCTGTGATATTGCTGAAATCTCTGAATAGCCCCATCCCTGAGAGTGTCTTACCTGGAACAGAAGTGGGAATCATCAATGTTCAGGATAAAGACTCTGGGGCGAATCGTCAGGTCCGCTGCTCTATTCAACAAAATGTTCCTTTCAAGTTAATCCCCTCTATCAAAAATTATTATTCACTGGTAACCACAGCAGAACTCGACCGTGAACTAGTATCAGAATATAACATTACAATCACTGCTACTGACGAGGGCTCTCCGCCCTTATCCTCCTCAAAGACTGTGCAGTTATCAGTATCAGACGTTAATGACAACCCGCCTGTATTTGAAGAGCAGTCGTACAGAGCCTCCGTGACAGAAAATAACAAACCCGGATCCTCTGTTATTACTGTAAAGGCGAGAGACCCGGACTGGAGACAGAACGGCACGGTTTTCTATTCTCTGTTGCCCAGTGAGGTCAGCGGAGTCCCGGTGTCCTCGTTTTTATCCATTAATGGAGACACGGGGGTGATCCATGCTGTCAGATCATTTGATTATGAGCAGTTCAGAAGTTTCAAAGTCCACGTTGTTGCCAGAGACAACGGTTCTCCTCCACTCAGCAGCAACGTGACTGTGAGTGTCTTCATAACAGATGAGAATGATAACTCTCCACAGATATTATACCCTGCTCCAGCAGGGAACTCCTTCATGACTGAAATGGTTCCCAAAGCTGCTCACGCGGGCTCTCTGGTTTCCAAGGTGATCGCTGTGGATGCGGACTCTGGACAGAACGCATGGCTGTCCTATCAGATCGTAAAATCGACTGATCCGGGACTTTTCACTATTGGTCTCCACAGTGGAGAGATCAGGACACAGCAGGACATTTCTGAATCTGATACAATGAAGCAGAACCTTGTTATCTCAGTGAAAGATAACGGACAGCCCTCTCTGTCTGCAACCTGCACAGTGTATTTACTGCTTTCAGACAACTTGGCAGAAGTACCAGAACTGAAAGATATGTCTTTTGAAGAGAATAATTCCAAATTAACTTCATATTTGATCATCGCCTTGGTTTCCGTTTCCACTTTCTTCCTGACGTTCATAATTCTGACTGTGGCCGTGACGTTTTCCCGTAGAAGAAAGCCCAGACTGTTGTTTGACAGCGCAGTCGCCATTCCCAGCGCATATTTCCCTCCCAACTACGCAGAGGTGGAAGGAGCAGGAACTCTCCGCAGTTCTTACAATTATGACATGTACTTAACAACGGGCTCGCGCACCAGCGACTTCAAGTTCGTTAGATCTTATAATGACGCCACGCTGCCAGCTAATCAGACCCTGAAAAAGAGCCCTAATGACTCCAGTGCCAGTGATTTAATAAATGAGGAAAAAGATGATGTCATTGAGGTAGGCCCTCTCACCTCCTGCTAATACAGTGCTCATTAGTGTCATTATTTTCTCTTAGTCAACCCAGCCATAATTTTTATTTTCAGAAGAACATCTACGTTTTGCATTTAGTCATATAACAGACACTTAAATTGTATACACAAAGGATATACTAAGAACAAACACAATATTAAATCAATGGTCTCAGTCCCATTGTTATGGCCATTACATTATATTTTTTATTCTCTTAAGTACCATAGTAGGTGCAAGGTGGTATAAAAATGTGTGTGAGGACAGATCATGAATGTTTGAAGTTCAGTCTTATTTGAAGAGTGTGTACTTACATTTTGAGGAATAAGCATGTATGTGTGTTTGTGTGTTCTTTATTCTGTGTGGAAGAGTTATGTGTTGATTCTGGAGTGCATCTTTGATTTGTACATATGTTCCATTGTAGCAAAGTTTGTGTGTTTCACTTGTCAAGGTGAGAACTTGCAGTAATGTATAAAAGTATGTTTAAATGATGTCGAGTGTGATTACAGATTGTCCAGGAAAAGCCTTCTATGTGATGCTACATTGTAAGTTGGAATTCCTCAGTCATCCTATGATGAGTAATTCATTCATTTGACATGCAATCAATAATTGCTCTGTGGTGTATATGATGGTAGAGCTATGATTCAAATGTGGATGGCTCACTGCTGCTCGCTATGACTACAGCTCTCAAAAATTTACTACTGTTGAATGGCATCATGCTATTTAAAACTTTGAACAGATTAACCTATCAACCTATCCATGCGCTAAAAAGAGCAGTGTGTCTATGCAGTTACACATAGCATCACACCCTCAAACACAACCTCTGAATGCAGCAGGTTTCTGAAAGCAATATTTCAATTTTACCACAGAATACATTCCGTAAGATTGCATTTAAAAGCATCAGATTGCTGTTCCTTGCATGAAGGAACAGCCACAGTTGATACCGTCAAGATGCGAATGTGCAGGATGTAGTATTATGAGTCCCATCAAATGTCTATGGAATGTTAAAAAAAAGAAGAGACGTCTTTTCAAAATGTAACCGCAATAATCTCAATTTTCATCCAAGTATTTAAGGAAATCAAGTTAATGAAACCCAGTGGATTTGTTTTCATTATGCAGATAGACACGTGAGACACTAATATGCTTTTCATGTCAGGATCTTTTTCGGTAACATTTTCTTCCCTGCTGAGCCTTTCTGTCTGGTTAAATGCCCTAACTTTTAAGCAATCTTAGCTGGAAGAACACATGATCATTTATATAATTCATGCCTTCACCCATGTACAACAGCAAACTGATGATGGGGCATCCAACTGTCCGCAGTCTCAGATATGTCTCACACTCTGCATGTCTGGGAATGCTATCATAGCAGGGAGCAGCTCATCTGCTCCAGCAATGTGTGTTTGGTTATACAGAGGCAGCTAAAGGTTCTATGCACAGATAGCATGCTTCCCTTGCATAAAAAGAGCTGGTCAAATTCCCACACCTCACTGCTTGTGTTTGTGTGTGTGTGGGTGTGTGCGTGTGTGTGTGTGTGATTGAGTGTGTGTGCACGCACGAGTGTCTGCCTGCAAGAATGTAAGTTCATTCAGAAATTGTTTCCGTGTTTTTTTTTTAATGATTTATATTTTTCTACTTTTTGTTGTTTCTTCTATTGCAGTTTACACATTTATAGAAAGATATATCTGATTGCAGTATGCCTTAGGAGCAATCAGGGCTGCTTTAGTAGTTGTTATTAATTCTTTTATGACTTTCAGCAGTAATTTGCAACACTGAGCAAATCGAAACTGATCTTGGGTTTCAATAGAAATGCAACTCACAATATTTATTCCTCTAGAACTTACTGTGGTTTCACAGATTGAAATGCATCATTGGATCATTACATTAAGATTTTAATTTTATACTAATAATTTTTAGAAACTACAATGACTACATATCTAGTTTTTTTGTTTGTTTGTTTTTAAGCTAGTTCCCCAGCTCAAAACAAACCAGTCCTGTAGGGGTGAAAGGGAAATAGCCTAACCTGCCTGAGTGCTCTGTGTGAGTGGAAGACAAAGAAAAAAATACCAGAACATGTTATGAAGCTGGCCTCACAAACCAAGATAGCAAAATTGAACTCAACAACTCAAAACTGAACAAAATTGAACTCAACTGGCTCATCTGTTTGGCTCTGACAGCAACCAGAGCCTTAGTGGTGGGTTGTTTGACACAGCACCCCGCCTGTCAAAAGTACACCTTTTGGGGTTTAACGGAACGGGAATGTGGCTCTATCTATGCGATGACGTCATCAGCAGGCGCGAGATAAAAGGAGCAGAACAGGAAAGTCTTTGTGTCTTATGTGTCTGTGCCCCAGTACTATCACCATGAAAGTTCTGACGATTTCCACATAATATTTTACTTATGGAAATACAACAGCTATACGTTTCAGTATAAACAACTAAATTGTGATTGTAGGCAAAATCACTGGTGTGCCTGACACTTGTGTGTTTGACATTGACTCTTACTCGGTTGTAGATGGTAGCTTCCCTGATCGTGTAACGGTTTGTGTAGTTTTGCTGGATGCTTTTTGTGTCTGACTTACGGAATTGCTTTGAATAGAAACATCTACCTGATGTCAACCATGCAAATGTATTGGTATAAGTAGCCTACTGACCTTTACGCCGCTCTGGATGACAGCGCCTGCTAACCGACAAATGGTAATTGTATTTAAACGTGTGACGTTTTAGACAATTAATTAATTAATTAACCACAGTCTGTCATTCTTCTGTGCAACGTTGATGTAAAATACATGCGTGAATGGCGTCTGTGAATCGATTGTAGACGTGTCTTAAACAGTTACGACATCAATTAGACAGGCGATCTGTAGAGAGCGAAATTGATATTATTTGGAAAGATGTCTTATGAGTTCAACGTGCACAGCAAACCATGTATTTGGTTGGTACGTGTATTTATAATTAAATTGCAGTTTCAGCTAAGAACTCTGGGTGTCGCTAGTCACTAACTCGGGCTGTCTGGTCCTCTTCTCCTCCCACTGATGTAATATGAAAGAAAAGGCATCGATGTGCTGCTTCATCTCTCTGTTGGTCGGATATTAGGATACGGTGGCTTGTGGAAATTGTGCATTTGAAGTGGAATGCATGTGTAAACTGAACGGTCGTCTGAAAATGCAGCGCGACGGAATTATTCTGACCAGAGCGATATTTTGCTTTGTTTGCTGTCTTCTGCGCTTAGCCTACGGAGATCTGAATTATTCTGTTCAAGAGGAGAGTAGAAGCGGATCTGTGATTGGAAATATAGCCAAAGATCTTGGATTAGAATTCAGAACATTGTCGGTCCGCAAGGCTCGTTTGGAAATTGACGGGAGTGGCAGTTTTTGCGACATAAATATCAATACTGGCGATTTGATTGTTGCTGAAAGAATTGACAGGGAAGAGCTTTGTGGCCAACAGTCTTTGTGTACACTGGAATACGAGTTAATACTCGAAAATCCCCTGGAGCTTCACCGCGTTGTTGTCCAAATCCAAGACATAAACGACAACTCACCACGATTTCCAAAGGATCGAATAGAACTAGAAATCCAAGAATCTGCCGTCAAAGGGGCTCGATTTCGAGTGAATGAGGCCCACGATGCGGATATTGGAAAGAACGCTGTGCAAAGCTACACGCTGCAGAAGAATGATCATTTTGTTTTGGCTGTTCATACGAACACAGACGGAGGGAAATATGGTGAGTTGGTCTTAGAAAAAGAACTGGATCGTGAAGAACATCGACAAGTTACATTATTACTTACTGCGACTGACGGGGGGATTCCGCAGAGATCTGGTACTGTAGTTATACACGTCACTGTGCTGGATGCTAACGATAATATCCCCGTGTTTAGCCAAGACGTCTATAAAGTGAGTGTGCCTGAAAATTCTCCTGTAGGTGCTGTAGTGGTTACAGTCAGCGCCACTGACGTAGACGAGGGAGCGAATGGAGATGTGACGTACGAGTTCAGTCGCATTTCAAACGATGCTAGGGAATTATTTACACTCGATAAGACAACAGGAGATATTAGAATAACCGGAACAATTGATTTTGAAGCAAAGTCCACTTATGAACTGCGCATTGAAGGTAAAGATGGAGCTGGACTCGCTTCTGAGACCAAAGTAATAATAGAAATCACTGATGTTAATGATAACACACCTGTGATATTGCTGAAATCTCTAAATAACCCCATCCCTGAGAGCGCGTTACCTGGCACAGAAGTGGGCATCATTAATGTTCAGGATAAAGACTCCGGGGCAAATCGTAAAGTGCGTTGCTTTGTTCAGCAGGATGTCCCGTTTACCTTGACCCCCTCTATCAAAAATTATTACTCACTGGTAACCACAGCAGAACTCGACCGTGAATTAGTGTCAGAATATAACATTACAATCACTGCTACTGACGAGGGCTCTCCACCCTTGTCCTCCTCAAAGACTGTGCAGTTATCAGTATCAGACGTTAATGACAACCCGCCTGTATTTGAAGAGCAGTCGTACAGAGCCTCCGTGGCTGAAAATAACAAACCCGGATCCTCTGTTATTACTGTAAAGGCGAGAGACCCGGACTGGAGACAGAACGGCACAGTTTTCTATTCTCTGTTGCCCAGTGAGGTCAGCGGAGTTCCGGTATCTTCGTTTTTATCCATTAACGGAGACACGGGGGTGATCCATGCTGTGAGATCATTTGATTATGAGCAGTTCAGAAGTTTCAAAGTCCACGTTGTTGCCAGAGACAACGGTTCTCCTCCACTCAGCAGCAACGTGACTGTGAGTGTCTCCATAACAGATGAGAATGATAACTCTCCACAGATATTATACCCTGCTCCATCAGGGAACTCCTTCATGACTGAAATGGTTCCCAAAGCTGCTCACGCGGACTCCCTGGTTTCCAAGGTGATCGCTGTGGATGCGGACTCTGGGCAGAATGCGTGGCTGTCCTATCAGATCGTGAAATCGACTGATCCGGGACTTTTCACTATTGGTCTCCACAGCGGAGAGATCCGAACACAGCGGGACATTTCTGAATCTGACACAATGAAGCAGAACCTTGTTATCTCAGTGAAAGATAACGGACAGCCATCACTCTCTGCAACTTGCACAGTGTATTTACTGATTTCAGACAACTTGGCAGAAGTACCAGAGTTGAAAGATATGTCGTTTGAAGAGAATAATTCCAAATTAACTTCATATTTGATCATCGCCTTGGTTTCCGTTTCCACCTTCTTCCTCACGTTCATAATTCTGACTGTGGCCGTGACGTTTTGTCGTAGAAAAAAGCCCAGACTGTTGTTTGACAGCGCAGTCGCCATTCCCAGCGCATATTTCCCTCCCAACTACGCAGAGGTGGAAGGAGCAGGAACTCTCCGCAGTTCTTACAATTATGACACGTACTTAACAACGGGCTCCCGCACCAGCGACTTCAGGTTCGCTAGATCTTATAATGACGGCACACTGCCTGCCGATCAGACCCTGAAGATGAGTCCAACTGAATCCAGTGAACAAGATGTCGGAAATAAGAGTGGATCAATAATTTCAACTCTGGTAAATAGTTTCATATTTTGCCAACTTTTCTAGAAACGAAATGTTTAACTTTTTTTTCTTCTGCATTTCTGCATTCAGTATGTTACAATTTTTTTTTTTTTGCAATTTTTTAATATACAAAATTAGCTATTTTTAATTTGATCAGAAATTTTATTTCGTAATCTTGTGTTCTGTAAGAATTATTATTTTGTATATGAATTGTTGAATCATTTTTAAATGTGTACATTTTTCTTGTCTTGAGTCTTTGAAATCGGTGATAGTCAATTTAGAATTTATCAGATCATAAGCACTTTTAGTATTACATGTAGTCTGGGGTGTGGCAGATTTTGCCGTAAAATCGATGTAGTTGTCATGTTGATTTTGATGATTCGAGAAGTGGAGGTGTTCTCTTGCATATTGCCTGTTTATGTTTTTACGACATGGATACTTTGTCGCGCTGATTTTTCTGGAATGGAAACGTTTCTCTGTGTCGCTGTTCTTAGGCATGGTGCTGAAAGGTCTATTTTATCAGGTTGGATATCAGACGTTTTGAAATCAGCTTGGATGGTAGGGTTAACGTTTTACCGCTGATTTTATTGCTTTTTCTTCTCATTTATCCAGCCACGATCCATTGCCTAGAATTTTGAATTTTTGATTTTATTTGAAAGACGGCTAGTTTGCTTTCTTTAGCTTATATTTTTTAGGTGAAGCTCAGAAGGATGTGGGTATTATGAATTATAAACATTCTCTCTCTCTCTCTTTCTCTCTTTCTCTCTCTCTCTCTCTCTCTCTCTCTCTCTCTCTCTCTCTCTCTCTCTCTCTCTCTCTCTCTCTGTCATGATGACTGTGCAAATGATTGTGCCGTTTTGTCGTTAGTATTTTTTATTTTTTATAATTATTATTTGCAGGGATATACGGGTTGCTGAAATCCAGGCTTCTTTTATTGTTCCCAGCGATAAACATCTCTTCCTCTTACCTTCGTCTCTACCACTCATCTACCGCTATCTGCTCGTGTTAACGAGTTCATATGATCATATGCAATCAATTAACCGTCCATTTAAGCCGGTAGCTATTGCAGGACTATGACGGCTTAAATGCACCGACACCGGACACAATTGATGGTTGCGCAATGAGAAAATAACTGTATAACCACGCTTATGGAAGTCTCTTATGTGATTAGAGATGCATATCATTACTTATTTTAATAACGCATTGTTTACATGAGTAAACGTGAAACTAACTGGTTTTTTGCTGGTGTCATATTTCCCCAATACACCAACAGCATTTAAGGGAGCAGTACTCCCTCAACCAGTTTTATTTGTCTAAGTGCTCTCTCCTTACTTTATTAATTCCCTTGCATTTACCTGCAGTAATATTTCTGTACACAAACTTTTTGTTTTAAGTTTGACTTTAGTTATAGAATTACAATTGATAAGATGTGTTTCTAATTTTGTATACTCTTTTGAAGTTCCAATTATTTGTTATGTATACATGCCTGATTACAACAATAAAGCTTTATCGTTCTTGTAAGGCGCAAAATCAAGTCTTTGTATTAGTCGTTGCCTTTAATACAGTATTGAAACGCAGTGATCATCTGAGCCAGATTTGACTTCGTATCTCCCAGGTGTGTTTAAAATAGTAAAACACACAATAAGTACAGCATGTAATTTTTCAAAAACAACTCAGAGTGTCGCTGTTGACCAGCGAGGGGACGTTAGAGCGCCTCTCCACCCACTAGTGTAATATTCAGACACTGGCGACTCGCCTCTGCTTTTACAACAACGAATATCAGACGGAGCGTATCTTCAAATTCGGATCTTAGATTATCCTTATAGCCTACTCTGAAAAAAGGGAAATCTGACTGGATTTATTTGTTCGTTCAGTGGATAGATTATAGAATAAAATCGGTGTGTTGTCTTGAGAATGCGATCCGGAGGACTTCCCACATTTGCCTCGATGTTGTCTTTGCTGTTCTTTATCCTCGCCTTGCCGACAAGCCTGGGAGATGTGAGCTATTCGATTCCGGAGGAGATGAAACGCGGATCTGTTATTGGGAATATAGCTACAGATCTTGGACTCGATGCGAAACAGTTTTCCTCTCGCAAGGCCCGCCTAGATTTCGAAGGTAAAAATAAACGATATTGTGAAATGAATCTGAATAGTGGCGATTTGGTTGTCGCAGACAGGATAGACAGGGAAGAGCTTTGTGGCGAGAAGATTCTGTGTGTGCTGAAATACGATCTGGTGTTGGAGAACCCTTTGGAGTTGCATCGCATTTCTCTGCAAATTCAAGACGTTAATGATAATTCTCCAATGTTCAAAAACGATGAGATCAGGATTGAAATCCAAGAATTAACAGGCAAAGGAGCTCGTTTCCCTTTGGATGAGGCCCACGATGCAGATATAGGACAGAACGCTGTTCAGAGCTACACACTAGAAAAGAATGATCATTTTGTTTTAGCTGTTCATACGAACACAGACGGAGGGAAATACGGTGAGTTAGTCTTAGAAAAAGAGCTGGATCGTGAAGAACATCGACAAGTTACATTATTACTTACTGCGACTGACGGGGGGATTCCGCAGAGATCTGGTACCGTAGTGATACACGTCACTGTGCTGGATGCTAACGATAATATCCCCGTGTTTAGCCAGGCCATCTATAAAGTCAGTGTGCCTGAAAATTCTCCTGTAGGTGCTGTAGTGGTTACAGTCAGCGCCACTGATGCAGACGAGGGAGCTAATGGAGAAGTGACGTATGCATTTAGTCGTGTTGCCGAAAAAGCTGAAAAAATATTCAAGATTGATCAAAAAACAGGAGAAGTAATTGTAACTGGACCGATCGACTTCGAAGAAGAGTCCACGTATGAGCTGCGCATTGAAGGTAAAGATGGAGCTGGACTCGCGTCTCAGACTAAAGTAATAATAGAAATCACTGATGTGAATGACAACGGTCCTGTGATATTTCTAAAATCTCTGAACAACCCCATCACTGAGAGTGCGTTACCTGGCACAGAGGTGGGCATCATTAATGTTCAGGATAAAGACTCCGGGGCGAATCGTCAGGTCCGCTGCTCCATTCAACAAAATGTTCCTTTCAAGTTAATCCCCTCTATCAAAAATTATTACTCACTGGTAACCACAGCAGAACTAGATCGTGAAGTAATGCCGGATTATAACATTACAATCACTGCTACTGACGAGGGTTCTCCACCCTTATCCTCCTCAAAGACTGTGCAGTTATCAGTATCAGACGTTAATGACAACCCGCCTGTATTTGATGAGCAGTCGTACAGAGCCTCCGTGGCTGAAAATAACAAACCCGGATCCTCTGTTATTACTGTAAAGGCGAGAGACCCGGACTGGAGACAGAACGGCACAGTTTTCTATTCTCTGTTGCCCAGTGAGGTCAGCGGAGTCCCGGTGTCCTCGTTTTTATCCATTAACGGAGACACGGGGGTGATCCACGCTGTCAGATCATTTGATTATGAGCAGTTCAGAAGTTTCAAAGTCCACGTTGTTGCCAGAGACAACGGTTCTCCTCCACTCAGCAGCAACGTGACTGTGAGTGTCTTCATAACAGATGAGAATGATAATTCTCCACAGATATTATACCCTGCTCCATCAGGGAACTCCTTCATGACTGAAATGGTTCCCAAAGCTGCTCATGCGGGCTCCCTGGTTTCCAAGGTGATCGCTGTGGATGCAGACTCTGGTCAGAATGCGTGGCTGTCCTATCAGATCGTGAAATCGACTGATCCGGGGCTTTTCACTATTGGTCTCCACAGCGGAGAGATCAGGACACAGCGGGACATTTCTGAATCTGACACAATGAAGCAGAACCTTGTTATCTCAGTGAAAGATAACGGACAGCCCTCTCTGTCTGCAACCTGCACAGTGTATTTACTGATTTCAGACAACTTGGCAGAAGTACCAGAACTGAAAGATATGTCTTTTGAAGAGAACAATTCCAAATTAACTTCCTATTTGATCATTGCCTTGGTCTCTGTTTCAACCTTCTTCATCACGTTTATAATTCTTATTGTGGCCCTGACGTTTTGCCGTAGAAGAAAGCCCAGACTGTTGTTTGACAGCGCAGTCGCCATTCCCAGCGCATATTTCCCTCCCAACTACGCAGAGGTGGAAGGAGCAGGAACTCTCCGCAGTTCTTACAATTATGACACGTACTTAACAACGGGCTCACGCACCAGCGACTTCAGGTTTGCGAGATCCTATAATGATGTCACGCTGCCTGTCAATGCCACCTTGAATAGAACAGCATGTGACCCAAGTGAAAAGGATCTCGCCTCAGAGAAGGAGGAGTTCGATAAACTGCAGGTGATTTGAACAAAGCCCCTCTTTTGATACAGTATTTTTGATTATGCTGAAATGTGTGAAAGTCACAGGTATTGATATGTGAAATGTCCTTGATAAATTTGTGTTTTTAAAGCACAGCTGCAGACCTCATGGTTCTTTGCTTACCCTCTGTTATTGATGCATATGTCATTTAGCAGCTCTTATTAAAACTACTGTGGATCACATTTCCAAAAGTTTCAACGTACTGGTTGGTGTTTGGTCATATATATATGAAATGTAAGTAATATAGCAAAGTCCACAACCAAAGTTGTCGTTAAGTGCTGTTTCAGGGTTTTTCAGAAGAAATAAATAAATGCAGAAATGAACTGGCAGTCTGTTGGCAGCTCATGAGATGGTTGGCAGCGAGCTATATATAGGCTCATCTCTCATTCATACGTAAGGTGGTTTTCATGATACCGTTGTGGCCTCTGGCTGTTGGACGCCTCAGTACTGTCATGGTCATGGACTTTGCAGCTTTGCACTGTAGTGTGGTGTAGCAAAGGGCAAGAGCAGTCACCCCACCAGGCCTTGAACGCAGGTGTACAGGGTGCCAAACCTGCAGCTTGACCTCACCGCCAAAGAGCCAGGCATGCTCAACCGTAGTGACAGCACTCTGTCACACTGCCCTCCCCTTCGGGAAGCGCGCCCATGCACTTCACGCACCAAGGTGTCCCTTGCGCATTCTCCCACCGTACTTCTCCCATCCCAGGGTGCCACACTCACTGGTGCTTCACCCATCTCTGGGGTCCCTCACACTGGGGTCAACCTAACCTGGGGGTCCCTCATATGGCTCACACTCTGAGCACGCCTCCGATGGCCTCGTGGCATGCCATCTCACTCTGACACCATGTGTAGCGAAGGGCGAGAGCAACCGGCCTTGAACAAATAATGTGCATACAGGTAGGTGTCCAGTTGCCTGCATGCCACATGTACCGACAGGTGAGAGCAATCACCCCACCCGGCCTCAAACCCGGGTCTACAGGGTGCCAAACCTGCAGCTTGACTGCAACACCACAGAGCCTGGCTCTTTGGCATTGCAGTCAAAGCTGCAGTTTGGAACCCTGTAGACCTGGGTTCGAGGCCGGCTAGACTAGGGTGACTGCTCTCGTCTGTCGGTACATGTGGTATGCCGGCAACTGGACACCTACTTGTATGCACATTATTTGTATGCCTGTATCTATATCGACACAAATATGGATTGTATTTTACAGAAATGAGGTGCCTTACTTGTTATGATCTGTGTGTAGTTGTCTCTGCACATGTTATTTATGTTTGGTCTGTCTTAAATGTTGTATCCAAGATATAGACTTCACTGGTTTAAGAGCTAATATTCATAATTGTTTCCTATTTTTCATATTCGAACAATGTGGGTTTGATTTAGTGATAACAGCCGGACCAAAATATATGTAAATATAGAACCGTAATATTGCAAGAAAAAGTTAACCAGAAACATTGGCTGTAATAATAATAATAATAATAATAATAATTATTATTATTATTATTATTATTATTATTATTATTAGTAGTAGTAGTAGTAGTATAGTAGTAGTAGTAGTAGTAAAATAAAACACATTCATTCAATCAATGTGAGCATGGACAAGGCCGAATAACAGCAATGTTCTTGAATATTCTACAGTATACATATTGTATATAGTGAATATTCTTGAATCTACCAAACAACACAACCCTTTGGACTCAAAGCTGGAAATAACTGCATCATATGCTTTATGACTGCATCATATTTCCAAGAAAGATATTAACCGAATCATATTTATTTTTATTTAAATTTAAATTAATTGAGGAAATGTACGATATACTGCTGCACTCTGGGTGACGCTGTTGTCCATCGGGGAAAGTTCGGCTCTGGGATCATTACACGAGTACCTCCCCCTTCTTCCAGCATGCGTGTTTTGAAGCGGATGCACACGGGCTCCGGAGCAAAGCGCATTCCATTTTCCTTAGAAACAGTTTCTAGAAACCATTACAACGTTCACTTCAGTGTTTTACCCGAATGTGTACGTTTTTAACTACACAAATAAAATGTATCCGTTAGTTAGTAAAGGCAAACAATTGCTTCGGAGGAAAGTCTGCTCTCATGGAAAACGATGCGTAAAATCCAAGCGGGCGATGTGCTGCGCCGTACTTATTCATCTCTTCAGCGCGGTGCTTGCGGAGGTCCGCTACTCTGTCCCAGAAGAGATGCAGCGCGGGTCTGTCATCGGAAATGTGGCAAAGGACCTGGCGCTGGATGTGACCGAGCTGTCCGCTCGTGGAGCCCGCGTGGTGTCTGAAGGGAAGCGGCAGTACTGTGACCTGAGCTTGGAGACCGGCTTTCTCTTGGTGGGTGAGAGGATAGACAGAGAGGAGCTTTGCGCGCAGGTCTCCGCGTGTGCTTTACAGTTCCAGGTGCTCCTGGAGAATCCGCTGAAAGTGTACAGCATCGTTTTGGACATTCAGGACATCAACGACAACAGCCCGGTGTTTCCCAACAAAGAAATTGAATTTAAAATAGCCGAATCCACTAGCCCGGGACGGCACTTCCCCATCACCAACGCGCATGACCCAGATATAGGTACTAATTCGCTTCAGACATATGTACTCAATGATAATGATTATTTCACAATGGATATCAACACACGATCAAGTGCGAATATATATCCTGAAATAGTTCTGAAGAAGCCGTTGGATCGAGAAACACAAGCAGAACTTTTCTTAATTATCAGCGGCATCGATGGAGGAAAGCCTGCCAGATCTAGCACTGCAACAATTCATATTATTGTTCTGGATGCAAACGACAATAGCCCTGTGTTTAACAAAAATATTTACAAAGCCACTGTGTTGGAAAACTCCGGAGCGAATACTTTAGTTGCTACTTTAAATGCTCAAGACCTGGACGATGGCGCATATGGAGAGGTAACGTACAGTTTTATCGACGTACCAGACAAGAGTAAAGGCGTATTCGACATAGACTCAAAGAGTGGCGATGTAAGAGTTGTGGGGGCAGTGAATTACGAAGAGGCAAATTTGCATGAAATTGATGTTCAGGCCATCGATGGCGGAGGCCAGTCTTCGCACTGCAAGCTGATTATTGAAGTGACAGATATAAATGACAACGCGCCTGTCATTACGCTCAAATCCTCTTCTTCCTCAGTGCCTGAGGACGCTGCCCCGGGGACTATGGTCGCTTTACTGAATATGTATGACGAAGACTCTGGAGATAGCGGGCAGCTGAAGTGCTTCATTTCAGAAAACGTTCCCTTCAAACTCGTTTCCCAAGTTAAGAATTACTACATGCTGGTGACCGACGGACAATTAGACAGAGAAACACATCCGAGTTTCAACGTAACTATAACAGCAACTGACTCAGGCGCCCCGCCTCTGTCCAGCAGAAAAACACTAAACATAACGATATCTGATGTGAATGACAACTTTCCTGTTTTTGCGCAAAGTGTCTACATCGCCCACGTCTTGGAGAACCAGCCCCCAGGCACATCTGTTATTACTGTCAGAGCAGAAGACCGAGACACGGAGCGCAACGCGAGGATTGTGTACTCATTAGCGGAAGACGCGAGTCAAGCAGCTGCGGCTTTAGTCTCCATTAACTCTGAGACCGGAGGTATTTTCACCTCACGGCCCTTCGATTACGAGCTGTCAGGCTACTTCCAAATCCACGTTACGGCCACGGATGGGGGCTCTCCTCCCCTCTCCAGCAACTGCACTGTGAAGGTTTTCATCCGCGATCAGAATGACAACCCCCCCGTGATTCTGTATCCAGGGCAGACTTTGGGGTCGGTAGTAGCCGACATGATGCCAAAGGCCGCGCCGGAGGGCTACCTGGTAACAAAAGTAGTTGCCGTGGATGCAGACTCTGGTCACAATGCCTGGCTCTCTTTTCGTATTTTGAAACCCTCAGAGCCTAATTTGTTCGCGATCGGACTCCATACCGGCGAGATCAGGAGTGTGAGACCGATTTTCGAGCAAGACGATCCGAAACAATCTCTGGTAATTATTGTCAAGGACAACGGACCCGAGGCGCAGTCTGCCACAGTTACAGTAAATATAGTTATTAGCGACAGCCTCCCCGTTTTAGCAGAGCTTGCTGACTTCTCAGACCATGGAAAGGCAAGCAATAACTTTACGCTGTATTTAATAATTGCTCTGGCTGCCGTGTCATCTCTATTCATCATCCTTATCAGTGCTGTTACGTATGTCACGCTCTGTAGGAGGAGATATCGCGGTCTCCTTTTCCGCACCTCAGACTCCGGTCCGCCGGTCTTCTCCAGCGCGTATTTCCCCCCTGATCACAGCGACGCCAGTATAGCTGGAACTCTGCAAAGAGATTATCGATTCAACTCTTATCTGACTACTGGGTCGTGTAAAAGTGAGTTCAAGTACGTGCGCGGTATAGACAGAGACACGTTAACGAAGCGAGGCAAGGCCCAGGGACAATATGAAACACTTCTGCACGTGACTGGAAGAAACGAGGTCAAGACGGTGAGCTTTTAAATACACTTGGTAGCAATAATAAGAAAAGCTTGTCATTCCTCAGTACAATAACATTTTCAATATGATTTGGACTTTCAAGGAAGATCGCAACGGCACAATATTATCTGACGTTGTTTAACTTCATTTATACTACCTGCTGTTTTGAAATGATAACTTCAGAAGACTTTTTGTCACTTGTAGGTCTTTCTGTATGCCTGTCATTCTAAGTGTGTGTGTGTGTGTGTGTGCATATGGATGTGCGTGTGTATGTGAGCATGCATGTACCTGTGAGGGCGCATGTGTGTGTGAGTGTGTGTATATGAGTGTACGCGTGAATGTGGATGTGTGCAGATTTGGCTATTTGTGTTTTTGTGCTGATGCATATGATGGATGGCAAATGACATATTTCCACAGACAGACACATTCACAGGCACATTAGTGAGGCAGAGTGGGGTAAGGGGTGTATTACTGGGGTAGAGAGTGAGGTAAGGGGTGTGTTACTGGGGTAGAGAGTGAGGTAAGGGGTGTGTTACTGGGGTAGAGAGTGGGGTAAGGGGTGCATTATTGGGGTAGAGAGTGGGGTAAGGGGTGTGTTACTGGGGTAGAGAGTGGGGTAAGCGGTGTATTACTGGAGTAGAGAGTGGGGTAAGGGGTGTATTACTGGGGTAGAGAGTAGGGTAAGTGGTGTATTACTGGGGTAGAGAGTGGGTTAAGGAGTGTATTATTGGGGAAGAGAGTGGGGTAAGGGGTGTATTAGTGGGGTAGACCGTGGGGTAAGGGGTGTATTACTGGGGTAGAGAGTAGGGTACGGAGTGTATTACTTGGGTAGAGAGTGGGGTAAGGGGTGTGTTACTGGGGTAGAGAGTGGGGTAAGGGGTGCATTATTGGGGTAGAGAGTGGGGTAAGGGGTGTGTTACTGGGGTAGAGAGTGGGGTAAGGAGTGTATTATTGGGGTAGACGGTGGGGTTAGGGGTGCATTATTGGGGTAGAGAGTGGGGTAAGGGGTGTGTTACTGGGGTAGACCGTGGGGTAAGGAGTGTATTATTGGGGTAGAGAGTGGGTTAAGGGGTGTGTTACTGGGGTAGAGAGTGGGGTACGGAGTGTATTACTGGGGTAGAGAGTGAGGTAAGGGGTGTGTTACTGGGGTAGAGAGTGGGGTAAGGGGTGTATTATTGGGGTAGAGAGTGGGGTAAGGGGTGTGTTACTGGGGTAGAGAGTGGGGTAAGGGGTGTATTACTGAGGTAGAGAGTGGGGTAAGCGGTGTATTACTGGGGTACAGAGTGAGGTAAGGGGTGTATTACTGAGGTAGAGAGTGGGGTAAGGGGTGTATTACTGGGGTAGAGAGTGAGGTAAGGGGTGTATTACTGGGGTACAGAGTGAGGTAAGGGGTGCAGACGTGAAGGTGAGAAGGATGTTATGGTGGCGAGGATGTTACGGTGAGGTGCCAGGTCCTACATTCTGAGCTGTTTCCAGCCAGTGCTGCAGTGTTATTCACCGGAACCGAGCAGAGTAGCCCGAGGCAGAGGGGGAACCATCTGATTGGGGAGGGGAGCACATTTATGATGCGATTGGTCACCTTTAGAAAATTGTAAGGGAGAAATCATACATGAAGTAATTAGATTATCAGACACAGGGATAGGAAAACATTTCCATTACCATTCAAATGAATTTCAATTTTAAAAGAACATCTGTTTGAGAAAGGGATACTTAAAAAAACAGATGCTCCCAATGATTTTGGTTAATTTAGGATCTGTTTTCTCTTATGAATTAAATTACTTAAATTTCATGATGAACTTTTTTTCTCTTCTCTTTCCATGTTCTCCTTATCTCTCCAATGTAAATCAACACAAGGTAAGGAACGACTTATGTTTCTCTATGTCCTGCATGTATGATTCACTGTATGTGTGTATGTGTGTGTGTGTCTTGTGTGTATAAAAACAGGTCATGCTCACAGTCACACTGTTGTAGTGTGACTAATTAGACACTGGAGGCATGTGTTTGCACTGCAGGTCACTCTCATCACCACTAATTATGACACAAACATCTGGACCTGAAAGGGAGGTAACGGGTAAGTGTGTGCTGCGTCTCTCTGGGAAAGGGAGATATGTCTCAGAGCTTTGGAGTTACACTCTCTACTTGCAGATATAACTGTCTCCACTCCCTGAATGTACAGTTTGTTTAAACCTGAGCAGCAAACGGCCAAAGTTGTGAATAGAGCTGGTCTGTGCAATATAGTGTTACCATAATACAGACAGGTCGGAACGTATAACAGTATAACTGTTGGTGTGGTTGGTTGTGTACATGGCGATATCAGTGGGATAGGATTAGGGCCTGCAGCTGCTGATGACTTTAGCCATGTACAAGTGTATGTACAGGGTGACACGGTGTGCACAAGGGAGCCAGCAACTTCCTGGGATTTCAGATGATACCATTCATCCACATTTAACACATAGACTACCAAACACTCATGGGGCTTTACTGGTTCATAGATGAACCAAAGTTCATCTTCATAGGTTTCATCAGTCTTTGTTCAGCACAGCTAACAGGGGTATATGGTCTTTCCCAAAAGGCTCTGGGTCCTGAAACAGATTAGGTTTAAACCTATTATTGTCTGATTCATGTGCTTAACGAGCCCACCAATAACACAGCAATTACAAACCTGGCACCTCTGTTACTTGGCTGCTCTTCACCTTATGGGCTCATAATGGAGATGAGTCTTCAGACATTATTTACATGTTGTTTTATTATAATAAAATGATTAAAAAAAAAACAACCACATGAGACATTACAGTGTAACCAGT
This sequence comes from Megalops cyprinoides, assembly GCF_013368585.1. NCBI lineage: Eukaryota > Metazoa > Chordata > Actinopteri > Elopiformes > Megalopidae > Megalops > Megalops cyprinoides. The sequence continues at coordinate 23,451,427 of NC_050585.1, forward strand.
GGATTTATTAAGTCACCACACTTCTCCATCCCACAAAAAAGTGTTCTCAAATGGATTCACCTCAGAGTCAGTTTAAGGCCTCACTCTCTTAGCTTAGAGCTCAGTCAGTGCTCTTTAAGGGCTCACCCTCTTAGACTAGAGCTCAGTCAGTGCTCTTTAGAGCAGTTAGCATCCTGCATGTGTAGTAAATTCTAAGCTTTAGGGTATAAAAGAAAGGTTATATTCTTCAGCATGACGCTCCACCTGAATTACTTCAAAGAAAGAAAACATGAGAGAGAGAGAGAGAGAGAGAGAGTATGTGTGTGTGTGTGTGTGCGTGTGTGTGTGTGTGTGTGTGTGTATGTGTGTGTGTGTGTATGTGTGTGTGTATGTGTGTGTGTGTGTGTGTGTGTGTGTGTGTGTGTATGTGTGTGTGTGTGTGTGTGTGTGTGTGTATGTGTGTGTGTGTGTGTGTGTGTATGTGTGTGTGTGTGTGTGTGTGTGTGTATGTGTGTGTATGTGTGTGTGTGTGTGTGTGTGTATGTGTGTGTGTGTGTGTATGTGTGTGTGTGTGTATGTGTGTGTGTGTGTGTGTGTGTGTGTGTGTGTGTGTGTTTGTGACCCATTCCTGACAGCCTGACATTGAGTTGGCATATGCTGCTGATGTCATCATGCAGCTAGAGGCAGCCTCCCTTTCAGGCGCACTGCTGACCAGCAGAGGAGGAGAAACAGTGGAGGCAGCTTTGGAACTGAGAGAGACATTAGTGGCTAATGTGTTGGTGTAGGAGCAGGTGTATACAAATGCCTCTTTTGGTGGTGAGACCAGTGAGTAGTAGAGTTTGTGGGGGCCACAGAGATTGGTCATTTTGTTAATACTGCTTGTTTTTGCCAGCACTCTGGTAGATAGTATTTGTTTGGGCCTATAAAAAAATAGTGTTGAGCTGTTTTGTATTACATTGTTTATTTTTCACTATGACTCGAGCATCTGCATTTTGGAGTCATATGTCAGTTCCCTGATGCCAGGAGTTGGACTGTAGCCTCTGTGCCATCGTTTTTAATAAATATAAACGTAACTGAATGTGACAACATGCTGCTGCTCTGGTGGCTGTTGGAGACTGAACAGAGCTGGCCTGAGAGGAGATCAGAGTGGCTGGGTTCACCCTGGCCAGCTTGGTTTGGGTTTGTTTGTTTTTTTCTTACACTTACACAAGCCTCAATGACGTTCGGGTAGCTATTTCTCTTTACAGCCATTTTTAATAATTTTGTTTCAAGCCAAGGAAAGCTGCTTTGCAACATTACTATTAATAAGAAAAAACAACAGTAAAAAACTAATAAGCAATAACTAGTAATAAACAGTAAGATGTATATTCATTCCTTGCAAAGTGGTTGCAAAATGCAGCTGTAAGGAGTGAGATTGTAAAAATTGTGGTTGTAGTTAAGGGCATCAAGTTAAACCAATCCGGTGCATACTGCTGACCTAAACAGAGTACAAATGTGCACTACAGAAACACAGGTCAGCTGAAACAGCTGTTTGCAAACTTCTCTGCGCACTCAGAGACTATGCATGGATTTGAACCTGCAACTCTGTAATCATGAGTCCAGTTCTTAGAAACCTCTGCTACCTCCTGTTTGTGATACTGTAAAGCACTAGAATCAAAGCTTTGATTGTGCTGGTCAATTTGATGAGTGCAGGAACCTATGCAAGATGTTGTATGGGGGGATGTTGAGTTGCTGCTTCCAGTGGCTACACATTTTGATATGTAGCCTTCGGGAAAACATGGAAGTGTGTGAAATACGTGAAACAAATGAACAAATTTGCCATTTCCTTTTTTCAGTGCTGCATGGATACAGTGTAGGTGCCATGGCTCATCATCTCCTTTTCTCTTTCTCCCCCTCTCTCTCTCTGAGAAAGGGTTGATCCCAGGTCAGTTGTCATAGGTTGTCAGGATAGGGGTAACAGCCCTGTGGCACCTTAGGACAGCTCCTTTTTTCCTTTGCTGTAGTAGGATTTTCATACTGTGAAAAGTAAATACAGTAAAAAAATAGACATTTATTGATTAACAAAAAGTTTCAGGAGACCCTGTGATGGCTGTGGGGCCCTATACAGCATACTCTGCCTTTGCCAGGAGCCTTTCCTGCATAAATTACTGCCAGTTTTGATTGGTGAATGGGTCAGTATCTGTCATTGTGACTGGTTAGTAGGTCACTCTGTGATTTTGACTGGTGATTGGTGAGCGGGTCAGACATTAGCTGTGAAGGAACACAAGATGAGATTACTACGAGATCTCTGACAGCTCAGAGGAACTTTGAAGGAAGACAAGCTTAATGGTGGCATTTCTACACTGTTCCAGAAAATTCCCTGAGACGACATAAAGCAGCTCTTGAGGTTTTGAAGCTGGACTTGCAACCAGATGGATGGAGATTCAGTTCCCTGGTGGGTCACCTGTGTTTTAGCAGTAAATTCCCAGATGGATAAAGTGCAAAATGTGTCTGGGATAAGGGCTTAAGTACTATGATGCTGGATGTGAATATACTTATATATTTAAATCTGTGATTAAGGAATGCTGGCCATCTGTTCACTTTTCAACATTAAAGTCATAAAGTGATTTCCATATTTGGAGCTGGGTGCAGGCAGGTTGCCCCTCTGGCAAAGCAAAGCAAATATCAGCAAGACTTCCATGCATATCAGTACAATCAGCAAGATTAATGATGCTTTTACTACAGTGGCAGATGGATCTTTATACAGAGAAAACATTAAGATGACTCCATGTTATATCAAATTGCTTAGCAGATACTCATATCCACATCAACATGCATTTCATCCATTCTATCAGGTTAAGTTAAGTTATACACAGGCAAGCTGTGAATACATGTCTGTGTGCAGCTGTGTGTGTATGTGACTGCTTATGTGCATTTGTGAATGTGTGTGTGTGTGTGAAGTACAGTTGTATCTAGCCAGGCATGTAGCTCTGGAGGTGGCACTGAGGATTTAATGCAGTGGTGCAGATATCCTGTGGAAATGACAGGGTGGGGCTAAAGAGCAGTATGCCGATAGGCTGTGGTGGTGAGAGGGTGGAGCTGAGGGACAACGTGCTGATAGGCTGTACAGGTGAGTGGGTGGAGCTGAGGGTCTTATCTGGCCTAGGATCACTCCTCCTCTCCCTGCTACCACTGACTTGGGTGGCGTATGAGCTGCTGTAGTTTCTGTGAACTGAATTTAGTGAGGATGAGTACTGTTTCCTTCTTTCTTTTGTGCAAATAGTGGATGGGGTTGAGCTATTGGAAGAATCCAGTAATTTTGTGTCGCAAGTTACAAAGAGAACACAGCTTTGAGAGAGGGGGGTTGCAAAGGGAGACTTTTTTTGTTTTATTTCTTTTTTCACTTTATTTCTTTAATTTTGCATAGGTTGATCCCTTCTACTTGAAATACAGAAGAGTCCAGCGCTCTAACCACTGAGCTGCATAGCTGTCCTTAATCTAGATAAAGGTGGAATGCAAGTGTGAAAGCCTCACCAATGTATAGATCAGACAGAGGAGAAACAAAGCAGCTTTGAACAAGCTCCAGCTTTAAGGGAAAGTCTTTCAAACCATTTACAGTCCAGATCATAACATGGAGTAACATTTAGTTTTAAGGTTTGTTATTCTGACATTATTCTTATAAAATAAATGTGTATTGTATAAATACAAATAAATATCTATTGTAATCATTGGTAAAACCAGTGCTACTGGTACACTGTCATCATAACTCGCATCATCATCATCATCATCATCATTATCATTATCACTATTAGATGCCACTGGCATTATTGTCATTGTAGTAGAAGCATGGGGTACAGAAGCCCTCACTTTCTCCAGTTCACATGGGCTCAGGGTAGCAAGGTGTGTAGTGATAAATGAGCAGCAGTGTTCTGGTAAGGAACAGGGCGGCAGTGTGGTTTAGTGGTAAGGGGCAGCAGTGTGGTGCTGTGGTAAGGGGCAGCAGTGTGGTGTATTGTTAAGGGGCAGCAGTGTGGTGTATTGGTAAGGGGCAGCAGTGTGGTGTATTGGTAAGAGGCAGCAGTGTGGTGTAGTGGTAAGGGGCAGCAGTGTGGTGTATTGGTAAGAGGCAGCAGTGTGGTGTATTGGTAAGAGGCAGCAGTGTGGTGTAGTGGTAAGGGGCAGCAGTGTGGTGTATTGGTAAGGGGCAGCAGTGTGGTGTAGTGGTAAGGAGGAGGAATTGTACCACAAAGGTTGCTGGATTGATTACTAGATGGTTCACTGTTATTGTATCTTTGGTCAAGGCACTTTACTCAGATTATCCAGCTGTATGTATGAATGGGTATGCAAACCTGTAAGATATGCAGATTGCTCTGAGTATCTGCGAAGCAAACGTATTGGGCGTATTGCCTCAGCTTTGACGTTGCTATTCAGCGGACTCCCTCAGAGTGTCGCTGGTGTCCATGGAGATTATATTTTGCGCTGATATTTAACTGCGTCTCCGCAGACAGCTCTTCACTGGAGAGAGCAGAAGCGAACCAAGCGCATCGAGTGATCGGGGCCAAAATAACAAATCAAACACCAAAACAACGCTCTGCTCCATCTTAAGAGGAGGAATCGGGAGCGTGGATTTGATCTTTAATTACCAAACAAACACTGCCTTGTAACATGTGGAACCAAAGAAGATTGGGGGTGAAAACCGCTTCTCAAATGAAATGCCCGTCGCTTGGGTGGCAAGTACGATTCTCCATTTTGCTCCTATTTCTAATTAATGCAATTTGTGGCCAGATCAGATATTCGATACCAGAGGAAATGAAAAAGGGCTTGTTTGTTGGGGACGTCGCAAAGGATTTGGGTTTAGAGGTTAAAAGACTGTTTTCCGGTCGTGCGCGCCTCGTCTTCGACGGCAAAAAGCAGTACGTGGATCTTAACAAGGACAAAGGGCAGTTGGTGGTGAAGGAAAGGATAGACAGAGAGGAGCTGTGTGCCCAGCAGTCTCCCTGCAGTTTCAGTCTCGAGATGGTGTTGGAAGACCCGCTTGAGCTGTACGTGGTCACTATCGAAGTCCAGGACATAAATGACAATGCACCCGCATTTTCAGAGAAAGAAATACGGCTGGATATTAGCGAATCTGCTTTGGTCGGGGCGCGTTTTTTGCTAGACACCGCCGTAGACCCAGACGTAGGTTTAAACGGTCTGCAAAGCTATGCGCTGAAGCCCACAAGCAATTTTGTTCTGAAGCAGCATAGCCGTCCAGATGGCAGTAAATACGCCGAAATGGTTCTACAGACGCCGCTAGATAGAGAAAAAGAGGGCGATCTGTCTCTAACATTGACTGCGGTCGATGGTGGCAATCCGCAGATGTCAGGAACAGTGAAGATATTCGTCACGGTACTAGATGCGAATGACAATGCACCGGTTTTCACCGAGGAATTATACAAAGCTTCATTGTTTGAAAATGCTGTGGAAGGCACACTTGTTTCTACAGTTAAAGCAGTTGATATTGACATCGGTTTTAACGGTAATATCACTTACGTTTTCACCCATGCCGATGAGAGCATTCGACAAAAATTTCAGTTAAACTCAAAAACTGGAGAAGTCAGAGTCATTGGTAAAACAGACCACGAGTTAGTAAAACATTACGAAATTAATATACAGGCACGAGACACGTGGGGTCTGACGGGCTCGTGTAAACTAATTATTGAAATCCTGGACCTGAACGATAACAGCCCTGTGATAACCATCACGTCATTCTCCGGTAAGATCTCGGAAGACTCTATGCCAGGAACAGTGTTAGGTCTGATAAGTGTTCAGGATTTAGATTCGGGGAAGAACGGGCAAGTGCATTTATCTATTGACGAAAGCCTGCCCTTTAAGATAAAGACGTCTCTGAGGAACTATTACACGTTGGTCACGGATGGTGTTTTAGACCGAGAAAAAGTTTCGAAATATAACATTACCATCGTTGCTGTTGACATGGGGATACCTTCTTTGTCTACCGAGAAAACGGTCCTCCTAGAAATTTCTGATATTAATGACAACGCACCAGCCTTTCAACAAAATTCCTATAGCTCGTGGGTAACGGAGAATAATCCCACTGGTCTGTCAGTGCTTTCGGTCCGTGCAACGGATCCTGACTGGGGACAAAATGCACGTATCTCCTATTACCTCATAGACAGCGACATTAACGGAACACCTGTTTCTGAATACTTTTCTGTTAACTCTGATAACGGAATTATTCAATCAGTGCGTTCAATTGATTATGAGCAAATCAAAGAGTTTAAAATGTACATTAAAGCGCAAGATGGAGGATCTCCACCACTGACTAGTAATGTGACGGTTAAGATTCGTATCCAAGATCAGAACGACAACGCCCCTCAGATTCTCTACCCAGTACAGACCGGTGTCTCTCAAGTTGCTGAAATGGTGCCTCGTTCAGCAGATGTTGGCTATCTTGTCACTAAAGTGGTCGCTGTTGATGTGGACTCGGGGCAGAATGCCTGGCTCTCATATAAACTGCTGAAAGCGACAGACAGGGCGCTGTTTGAAGTGGGCTTACAGAATGGAGAAATAAGAACTCTACGCCAAGTCACTGATAAAGATGCAGTGAAACAAAGACTTACTGTTGTAGTAGAGGACAACGGGCAGCCCTCTCGTTCAGCTACAGTCAATGTTAACGTGGCGGTGGCGGACAGCTTTCCGGAAGTGCTCTCTGAATTCACTGAATTTACGCACGACAAGGATTACAATGATGACCTGACTTTTTATTTAGTCTTGGCCTTGGCTGCAGTTTCCTTCCTCTTCATTTCATGTTTAGTAGTTATAATATCAGTAAAAGTTTACAGATGGAGACAATCTCGTATCTTCTATCAGTCCAATCTCCCAGTGATCCCGTATTATCCACCCTGTTACGCAGACGCAGGAGGTACAGGAACTTTACAGCACATGTACAATTACGAGGTGTGCATGACAACTGACTCACGGAAAAGTGATAATAAATATCTGCGACCCATCAGTCAAAGTCTCCTGAGCGTTGACGTGAGTGGTACAGAAACGATGGAAAAGCAGGAGAAACAAGCATGTGTTGATTCAACAGCGACAACTTTGGTAAGTCTTTTATTTTTGTTGTGAGGTGGTAGGATGATGTTTTACTATTTGCTTCACAGATGCCCCTTTCAGGGTGATCGTAATTGTGTCATTGTATGCTAGTGACTATTCACTGAATTCAAGTGAAGTGCTGTGCATTGCTAAAGGGTACGACAGCAATGTAACTTTTTGTCACAAACCTATATCCTACTGTGCCACACTTCCACCACCATTAAGACACCATTAAGCCACACGTTTGAATGACTCTCAGTGTAGGGGCTTATGTCACAATTTTGACTTAACTCCCGCTTATTTGCTGCTACTTTCCCGTGTTTTCTTAATGTCTGACATTGAATAAATACGCAGCTGTGCACAAATGTATACCATTTTTTCATGCAGCAAATAATCCATGGGTATCCTTTAAAATATTTATTAAGCAATTAGTTCAGCGCGGAGTGAAATTTTATTATTTTTACAGGTCGTGATAACAAGTGCAAGCATAAAATAAGTATCCCTTCGATTCATATAATGCTGGTGTTATTTTTCTTGTGTCATTATGCTGCGGTTTTTTAGAGCATAGATCCCTGTGGCTTTCCTTTCGCTGAGTCTGGGTTCTGAGTGTGCATGTGTCGCTGTCCACACCAGTGGTTCTGAAACGGCGAGAGCGCGCCATGCATTGGCTAAGCCGCGCAGCATGCCTCCCCAGCGTTTCTATCTGCATGGTATTACAGCACGGAAAATGAATGCAATACTCATCTCTTAAAATGCATATAGGCCCTCAACAAATTTGTTAAATCATTATAAAGAGAATGCTTTTTGAATCAAATTAGGGTATTACAGATGTTCTCACACTGTATGCACAGCAATTTTTAAATAGCAAATAATAAACTATTATTATTATTACCAATAATAATAATTTAATTAATAATAATTATATTTGCTATTTTAAAATTGCTATGCATGGAGTGTGAGAACATCTGTAATACACTAATTATAATAATAATAATAATGAACTGATTTTTTGCTGTAGTGCAGGTCGTGTTTGTAATGAGTGCCTGTCCCCGCTGTGGACTCTGAGCGCCGCTGTTGGTCAATAAGAGACGTTTGGTGTGTATCCCATACTCAGAGCACCTCCCACCGCATTATGTATTGTGGGAGTGGGAGAGACGGGCAGAACTGCAGTTGTCGAGGCGGATTAATATTAAACCGGACACGTAGAAGTGGAATTTGCGCCGGATTACTCTTCTTTCTTTCTATTTGGGAATTACAACAGAGGTTCATAAATCTAACGTTTTATTTAACATTTAAGACAGCGTTTTATTTTATTCTCACCGTGATGAATGTGTTGAAGAAAAAGCAGGCGACGCTTTGGAAAATACCGTTGTTCGCCCTGTGCGTGATTTTTCCAAACGCAGTTCATTCTCAGGTCCGATACTCGATCCCGGAGGAAATGGTGCAAGGGTCTTTGATAGGGGATGTCGCAAAAGATTTGGGGCTGAATGTGAAGAGGCTTAAATCGGGTCGCGCCCGCATTGTTACTGGGGACGGTAGCGACTGTGTGGAGCTGAACACGGACAAAGGGACTCTGCTTGTGAAAAAACGCATAGACAGAGAGGAGCTGTGTGCGCATACGTCTCCCTGCAGCTTCAGTTTCGAAATGGTCCTGGAAAACCCTATGGAGTTATTCAGCGTTACTGTGGAAATTTTGGATATTAACGACAATGCTCCCGTTTTCCCGACAAAAGAAATAAATCTGAATATAAGCGAGTCGGCAGTACTTGGAGCTCATTTCATTCTTGGAAGCGCAGTAGATGCAGACGTTGGTATAAATACCCTTCAGCACTACAGCTTGAAACCCACCACTCACTTTAATCTGAAAGAGCAAACACTTGCCGACGGTAGTAAATACGCGGAGATGGTTCTGCAGAGTCCTCTCGATAGGGAGACACAGGGCGAGTTGTTTTTAACTCTGACTGCGGCTGACGGAGGAAACCCTCAGCGGACAGGTACTGTAAACATATACGTTAGTGTACGGGATGCTAATGACAATGCTCCAGTTTTTAGTCAAGCCGTATACAAGGCTACTGTGGCCGAGAATTCACCTAAAGGCACATTGGTAATAACCGTGAGCGCAACAGATGTAGACGAGGGGATAAACGGACACGTGACATATTATATTGACGATATCACGAGACCCAACGCTAAGATGTTTTCTCTGAATCAAGACAATGGCGAAATAAAAGTATCCAGCGAAATCGATTATGAGAAATCTAAACATTTTCAAATTAATGTAATCGCCCAAGATGGAGGCGGTTTGTCAAACTCTTGCAAAGTCATAATTGAAGTGACAGATGTGAATGACAACGCTCCCGTCATAACGTTGGCATCTTTTTCTAACACAATTCCCGAAGACGCGTTACCAGGGACAACTGTCGCTATCTTCAACGTCAAAGACTTGGATTCGGGGAAAAATAGTCAGATCACTTGTGCTGTTGATCATACACTCCCGTTTAGCATTAAATCTTCATTAACAAACTATTACACTTTGATAACAGACAGTGTCTTAGACCGTGAATCGGTTTCTGAGTACAACATCACTGTCTCAGCTGCCGACCAAGGCGTCCCCTCACTGAGCAGTAAAAAAACTCTGCTGGTGAAGGTCACTGACGTTAACGATAATGCACCAGTTTTTGCGCAAAGTCTGTATACTTCACAGGTTACAGAGAATAACTCCCCAGGTGCATCCATTGCTCTGATACATGCCAAAGACGCTGACTGGAATCAGAATGCTCGTGTTTCTTACATACTGGAAGAAGAGACTGTTAATGGGGTGTCTGTCTCCTCGTATGTATCTGTTAACTCTGACAGTGGAGTCATCCATGCAGTGCGCTCTTTTGACTACGAGCAGATTAAGAATTTCCAGTTTCGCGTAATAGCGCAAGATGGAGGCTCTCCACCACTCAGTAGTGATGTGACGGTTAAGATTTATATTCAAGACCAGAACGATAACGCGCCTCAGATTCTCTACCCAGTACAGACTGGTGTCTCTATGGTGGCTGAAATGGTGTCTCGTTCAGCAGATGTTGGCTATCTTGTCACTAAAGTGGTCGCTGTTGATGTGGACTCGGGGCAGAATGCCTGGCTCTCATATAAACTGCTGAAAGCGACAGACAGGGCGCTGTTTGAAGTGGGCTTACAGAATGGAGAAATAAGAACTTTACGCCAAGTCACTGATAAAGATGCCGTGAAGCAAAGACTTACTGTTGTAGTGGAGGACAACGGGCAGCCCTCTCGTTCAGCTACAGTCAATGTTAACGTGGCGGTGGCGGACAGCTTTCCGGAAGTGCTCTCTGAATTCAGCGACTTTACACAAGACAAGGATTACAATGATAACCTGACATTTTATTTAGTCTTGGCCTTGGCTGCAGTTTCCTTCCTCTTCATTTCATGTTTAGTAGTTATAATATCAGTAAAAGTTTACAGATGGAGACAATCTCGGATCTTCTATCAGTCCAATCTCCCAGTTATCCCGTATTACCCACCCTGTTACGCAGACGCAGGAGGTACAGGAACTCTGCAGCATATGTACAATTACGAGGTGTGCATGACAACTGACTCGCGGAAGAGTGATATAAAACACCTGCGTCCAATCAGTCAAAGTCTCCTGAGCGTTGACGTGAGTGGTACTGAGACAATGAGGAATGTGCAGAAAGAGAAGATTTTGAACGAAGAAAATGCAACCCTGGTGAGTGACATTGTTCCTAATCTTTAACACCAAGGCACATGTCAGTGAAGTTACCATGGCTCCCCGTGCGAAAAGAAAATATTTGGTAATATACAGAGAAGTATTTCAGTCAATCCAAGAATACACTGGAGATATATATTCGATGTATACTTGGATTGAACAACATATTTCTCTGTATATTACTAAATATTTCTTTTTCGTATGGGGAGCCATTGTGACTTCGATGACGTGACTAGAGACCCAGCGTCAACCCAGGCTGTAGTGTTTTCAAGGTTATTCCTATATTTAGCAGTCGCTGACAAAATGTCGAGATTTTTCAGCTCAAAGTAAATCATCTCTTTAGATCTCAGACACTGTCCTGGAATGAAAATCAAAGGTAGCTGGACAATAACTGAAACTACTTTAGTGTGCCTTGTATCTATTTAAGCGTGTGTGTGTATTTACGTGAGACTGCATTTTCTTTTCTAACTCTTAATACACGTAGATTTGACCTCTATTTATTAAATGCATGTCAAATATTTCTATTTGATGGCTTTAAGATATTCAGCTTGCTATTGTTGACATTTCTCCACATTTTCGTGGAAAATGACTTTCATTGTTCTCGAACTGCCCATCTGCTCTTCAAGAGAGTGATTTCAAATAGTATTGCAACATTAAATAAGTAACACTTATTCATCCTTATATTAAAATTATCGTGAATGACATTGTATTGTGGCTTAACATATTTAATTAACCAAGATCACGTAGTAAATACGGTAGTATAATTCCACCATCATTTCATATCCTCAAAGTGAGGACTGTAGTAAACGCTGTAAGTAGACAGTGTATTACCTTTATTCCAACTCTGAGCGCCGCTGTTGATCAATAAGACATATTATCCACAGCGCGTGATGCGCTGGTACCTCCCCTCTCTGTCACTGGTGCTGAGAAACACAGACGCAGCCGGACTGAACAGAGGAAAGATCGGTTACATTTTCAGGGATATTTTTTCCCGTGAAATAGAGTCGTTTTTTTATATTGATGTAACCTTTGCGGGATTCATACACGAAGAACAGTATGCTTGATTTGGGGGTTATAGCTCGTGCACGCAACCTGGGGAAGACAGAATGCGGTCGCAGATGGCAAGTGCTGTTCCTTTTTATTTGTCTTCACGGTGCAGCGATGGTTTACGGGCAAGCACGATATTCTATCCCGGAGGAGATGGTCGAAGGATCCTTTGTTGGTAACATTGCGAAGGATTTAGGCTTGGAAATTAAAAGGCTTGTTTCCGGTAGAGCTCGTATTGTCACAAAAGGAGGCCGTCAGTATGTAGACCTCAACAGAGACAAAGGGATACTGGTAGTTAAAGAGAGAATTGACAGAGAAGAGCTGTGTAAACAGACTACTCCGTGTAGCTTCAGTTTGGAGATCATCGTCGAAAATCCTATCCAGTTATATCGTGTTACAGTCGAGGTTCGCGACATCAATGATCATGCTCCGATGTTTCCAAGAGATGACATATCTTTAGAAATAAGCGAATCCGCTGTGGTTGGAACTCACTTCTCACTCGAAAGCGCAGTAGATCCTGACGTGGGTGCTAACAGCATCCAAAGCTATTCGCTTAAACCGAGTGATAATTTCAAGTTAGAAATTCACAACCAACCAGACGGCAGTAAATACGTTGACATGATTCTGCAAAGACCGCTAGACAGGGAGAAACAGAAGGATCTCTCCTTGATGCTTACTGCGACCGATGGTGGCGATCCTCAAAAATCCGGGTCTGTTCGCATCCGCATTACAGTGCTGGATGCAAACGATAATGCACCTGTCTGTAGTCAGTCCGTTTACAAAGCTGAGGTCAAAGAAAATTCTCCAAAGGGGACTGTGATAATTACCGTAAGCGCAGCTGACGAAGATGAGGGGTCTTATGGAGACATATCTTTCTCTTTTGCGCACGTGACGACAGAAGCTAAGGAAATGTTTGAGATTGATGCAAAAACTGGTGAGATTAAGCTGGCTGGTGAACTAGATTTCGAAGTATGGAAAAATTATCAACTAACCGTGCAAGCAAAAGACTATGGTGGACTGACTGATACGTGTAAAGTTGTGATTCAAATTTATGATGAAAATGACAATATCCCCACGGCACAATTTATGTCGTTTTCAAATTCGATCCCAGAGGATTCGCCACCGGGAACCACAGTAGCCGTCATAAATGCGGAGGATGCAGACTCTGGAAAAAACGGCTTAGTGCAGTGTTTTATTAATCGAGATATCCCTTTTAGAATAGAATCATCTTTAACCGATTACTATGCTTTAGTCACAGACGGCATTCTCGATCGAGAAACTACTGCGGAGTACAATATTACCATCACGGTTTCAGACGAAGGAACACCGCCTCTCTCCAGCAACAAAACGGTGAGGGTTAAAGTCTCTGATGTAAATGATAACCCGCCTGTATTTGATCGCGTAAATTATAACATATTTTTAATGGAAAATAATTTGCCCGGAGTTTCCGTTACTACTGTGAGAGCGATTGATGAGGACTGGGGACAAAACGCCCGCGTCTCCTACTTTCTGGAGGACAAGGAAGTCAATGGAATTCTCGTGTCCTCCTTCATTTCTATCGGTGTTGACAACGGAGTGGTTCACGCAGTGCGGTCATTTGATTATGAGCAGATGAAGACCTTTGATTTTAATGTAACAGCTCGAGATGGCGGGTCACCGCCCCTCAGTGCGAGTGTGGCTGTGAAAATCTTTATCCAGGATCAGAACGACAACGCACCTCAGATTCTCTACCCAGTACAGACTGGTGTCTCTCTGGTGGCTGAAATGGTGCCTCGTTCAGCAGATGTTGGCTATCTTGTCACTAAAGTGGTCGCTGTTGATGTGGACTCGGGACAGAATGCCTGGCTCTCATATAAACTGCTGAAAGCGACAGACAGGGCGCTGTTTGAAGTGGGCTTACAGAATGGAGAAATAAGAACTTTACGCCAAGTCACTGATAAAGATGCAGTGAAACAAAGACTTACTGTTGTAGTGGAAGACAACGGGCAGCCCTCTCGTTCAGCTACAGTCAATGTTAACGTGGCGGTGGCCGACAGCTTTCCGGAAGTGCTCTCTGAATTCACTGACTTCACGCAGGACAAGGATTACAATGACAACCTGACTTTTTATTTAGTCTTGGCCTTGGCAGCAGTTTCCTTCCTCTTCATTTCATGTTTAGTAGTTATAATATCAGTAAAAGTTTACAGATGGAGACAGTCTCGGATCTTCTATCAGTCCAATCTCCCAGTGATCCCGTATTATCCACCCTGTTACGCAGACGCAGGAGGTACAGGAACTCTACAGCACATGTACAATTACGAGGTGTGCATGACAACTGACTCGCGGAAGAGTGACTGTAAATATGTCAGACCTTGCAGTCAGGACAATCTCACGGTGGACCCAAGCTCCACGGAGAGTATGCTGCGCGTGCAGAAAGAGAAGAACATTCTGGATGAGCCAGACACCCCCGACCAGGTGAGGGTGTATTTATTTATTCAATTCAATTCAATTCATTTTTATTTGTATAGCGCTTTTTACAACACAAGTTGTCACAAAGCAGCTTTACATTGTTCCCAAGCCTGAGACCCCCTGAGAGCAAGCCAACAAGGCAACAGTGGCAGCTGATTTTGGTGAAATACATTGTTTGGGAACTATCTATTTAAAATAGCAACGTCTACGAGACATGTCACCGTGAATGGATCGACATGAGAACTTTCGTGTGAACATCCTAATATCCTTTATAATCCTATCCTTTATAGACCACTGAAACCGAATTCCTAATGATACAAAACTTATTTTATTTGCGTTTCTCAACACCGAAACGGTTCCCTAGTTTTCTGGATTTAACGTGGATTTCTTGGATAAACGTTTTGCAGTGCTTTTGTGTGGCATCGTAAATTTAGGTCTGTTGTATGGTTTGTTGCACAATTCATCTGTCATTGATTACATTTGACTTATCACCATTGCTACGTTGACACTTTGTATTACTTTTCTGACTGAAAGATTCCTCCCTGCTCTTGCCTCGGATTCTCTTCGAACAGTGCAATATTTCAGTACGCTGGACAGCGCAGGTTACTGGTTGTGCAGTTTAGCACTTGCTGCTCTATTGCATCTGCCTTCCAAGATTACGCAGAACCTATATTTTTTAAAAAAAAGAAACTCGTCAAAATCAACAGTGCATTTATGCAATTTCATGTCACATGAGTTACGCCAGTCTCAGAAACTGTTACACGGTTTAATATTGATCGTTTCACATGCGTTCCTAATTGTAATTTTGCAGATTGTAGTTTCCGAAATAATTCTGCATTATTTGTAGTCTGACATTGAATATTCCTGCACACATTAAAACTTGAACACTTTCCTGTGTTATTTTATCAGTGCTTCCAAGATTTGACTGTAAGGGTCGCTGTTGATCAGTGGAGTGAATTTGCCTTGAGGACCTCCTATTTTATCATACTATTAACGTTCGAGAGAGAGAGAGAGAGGGGCGGGGAGTGAGGGGGAGAGAGGGAATGCGAGGCAGACAGAGCATAGGAGAGAAAGAAAGGTCTAACGCTCCATCATTTCGATAACAGATCCGTATTGCGACTCTCCATTTCGATCTGGATTTTACAGTTAAACACACTTTCTTCTCTTTAATTTTTAACGTGATATTATTAGTTGTTTTGAAGGGAGAAAGTCAAAGATGAAACTAGAAAATAAAGGATCCGTTCGCCTGGATGCGCGGACAGAACTGGCGTGTTGGCGATTGAAATGGCAAGTACTGTTTTGCATGGCAGTTTCCCTTGGGCACTTTGTTGGAGGACAGATACGTTATTCAATTCCAGAGGAAATGAAAGAAGGGTCGCTAATTGGTAACGTCGCTCAAGACCTGGGATTTGAACTGAAAAGATTACGGTCGGGTCGGGCCCGTATCGTGACCGGAGACAGCATTCAGTACGCAGAGCTGAACACAGACAAAGGGATTTTGGTCGTCAGGGAGAGGATAGACCGGGAGCAGCTCTGTGGTGACGTATCTCCGTGTAGCTTTACTTTCGAAATTATTCTTGAGAATCCAATGGAGCTGCATCACATAACTGTAGAAATTTTAGATGTTAACGACCATGCGCCGACCTTTCAAAAAAATGAAATTAAATTAGAAATTAGCGAATCGGCTACAGTGGGAGCGCGCTTTCTCTTAGGGAGCGCGGATGACCCTGATGTGGGCGTTAACTCTCTTCAGAATTATGTTTTAACACCGAATGATAATTTTATTCTGAAGCAGCACGCGCGTCCAGATGGAGTTAAATATGCAGAAATGGTCCTGCAAAAACCCTTAGACAGAGAGGATCAGCCCCGCCTTTCTCTGAAATTAATCGCTGTTGATGGAGGCAACCCGCAGAAATCTGGTACAGTGAATATAGATGTTACTGTTCTAGATGTCAATGACAATGCGCCTGTGTTTAACCAGTCAGTGTACAGGGCTACTGTGTTGGAAAACGCATCGAAGGGCACATATATCACGACAGTAAACGCGAGCGACGCAGATAGCGGATCGAATGGTATAATAACGTATTTACTCGCTAACCTTAAAGGCAACGTTGCGGAAACTTTCGATTTAGATGAAAAGACAGGTAAAATAACTGTAAGTGGAAAATTAGATTTTGAAAAGGCAAAGAAATATGAAATTGGAATTGAAGCAAAAGACCAAGGCGGTCTTGGGGACTCGAGTAAAGTTATAGTAGAAATAATCGATGTCAATGACAATGTACCGGTTATAAACGTGATGTCATTCAAAAGCCCCGTGCCTGAAGACGCTCCCCCTGATTCAACCATAGCTATACTCAACGCCAAAGACTTAGATTCTGGGGAAAATGGCCATGTTACATGCGCGATCGAAGGGGACATTCCCTTTAAAATAAAATCATCATTGAGGAATTATTATAACTTAGTAACAGACGCTACTCTAGACCGCGAGAGAGTATCTGAATACAACATCACTGTTATTGCGACAGATTCAGGGTCACCTCCTCTCTCAAGTACTACAACGCTGAATCTAAAAGTTTCTGATGTGAATGACAATGCACCGGTGTTTCCTCAAAGCGTCTACAACGCTTACATTGTCGAGAATAACCATCCAGGCGCGTCAATATACACCGTGAGCGCACAGGACGCTGACTGGAATCAGAACGCTCGAATCACCTACATTCTGGAAGACACAGAAGTAAGCGGAACGCCTGTGTCTGCGTTTATTTCCGTTAACTCAGAGACCGGTGTCATACACGCCGTGCGGTCGTTTGATTATGAACAAATAAAAATCCTCAGGATTAATATCAAAGCACAAGACGGAGCCTCTCCTCCACTAAGCAGTAATGTGACATTGAACATATTCATTAAAGATCAGAATGACAACGCACCTCAGATTCTCTACCCAGTACAAACTGGTGTTTCTATGGTGGCTGAAATGGTGCCTCGTTCAGCAGATGTTGGCTATCTTGTCACTAAAGTGGTCGCTGTTGATGTGGACTCGGGACAGAATGCCTGGCTCTCATATAAACTGCTGAAAGCGACAGACAGGGCGCTGTTTGAAGTGGGCTTACAGAATGGAGAAATAAGAACTCTACGCCAGGTCACTGATAAAGATGCAGTGAAACAAAGACTTACTGTTGTAGTAGAGGACAACGGGCAGCCCTCTCGTTCAGCTACAGTCAATGTTAACGTGGCGGTGGCGGACAGCTTTCCGGAAGTGCTCTCTGAATTCACTGACTTTACGCAGGACAAGGATTACAATGACAACCTGACTTTTTATTTAGTCTTGGCCTTGGCTGCAGTTTCCTTCCTCTTCATTTCATGTTTAGTAGTTATAATATCAGTAAAAGTTTACAGATGGAGACAATCTCGGATCTTCTATCAGTCCAATCTTCCAGTTATCCCGTATTATCCACCCTGTTACGCAGACGCAGGAGGTACAGGAACTTTACAGCACAGGTATAATTACGAAGTGTGCATGACAACTGACTCGCGGAAAAGTGATATAAAATATCTGCGACCCATCAGTCAAAGTCTTCTGAGCGTTGACGTGAGTGGTACAGAGACAATGGCGGAAAAGGACATAAAAGAACGTGCTGATTCAACAACAACAACTTTGGTAAGTATGATTACCATGCACGAGAACTGGACGTTGAGTTGTTTGAGAATATGATTGAATCAATGAAATTTTCGAAGTATGCATTTTCACCTAGTGTGGAACTTTGAGCGTAAGCGTTGCATATTACCTTCAGTACACGTCGGATTCACGTATTTAAATGGTTTACAGGGGCACGGTAACAGTTCATATGGACTTTAGAGTGTATTTTGTACTGCTTACCCTGGGCTCAGCGTTGAACATGTTGGAATTTTGTTATTATTTCATTCCACGGGTTGGACACATTTATTTCTCAACACGGCCTCTCTGTAAGTCTTCTATGCAAGAATGAGAGGTACTTTAAATGAATAACGGTTTATAGTTTAATAATAGCAACCATTTTAATAATGTAATGTGGTTTTGTAATATAATATCTGTGGACTTTCAATAGTTTTGTCCATGTTGGCTTATCATGTACATATTATGTTGGGTGGGATTGTTGTTGAGTTTTACTTTAAATGTAATCAGAAATACAAAAAATATCATGCATGTTTTAAATGTTCTGTATCTGAACTCTGAGTGCCGCTGTTGGTCTAAAAAATCCGTTTTGCTGGCACAATGCACCAGCAGGCCCTCCCCCTGAGATGGGCTCAGCTGCACAGCGCTAGAGAGATTCACTTTGGTCCTGGATAACCGAATGGCCCAGCCGATGCACATTCTGCTGAATTAAAAGGTCGTTTTGCTGCTCTCCAAACATCGGAAGTAGAAAGGGATTCGTCTTGGATTATTCCTTTAAGGAGAGAATGGGCATAGCGAGGTCGAGAGGGAGAGCGATAAGGTGGCAGTTGCTGCTGTTGTTTTATGCGGTCTGTGACGTTATGGTAGTTACTGGTCAGATTCGCTACTCTATCCCAGAGGAAATGAAGAAAGGTTCCTTTGTGGGGAACATTGCGCAGGATCTGGGTTTAGATGTGAAAAGACTGCGGGCCGGTCGGGCCCGTATCGTGACCGGAGACAGCATTCAGTACGCAGAGCTGAACACAGACAAAGGGATTTTGGTCGTCAGGGAGAGGATAGACCGGGAGCAGCTCTGTGGTGACGTATCTCCGTGTAGCTTTACTTTCGAAATCATTCTTGAGAATCCAATGGAATTGCACCGTGTTACTGTAGAAATACTGGATGTGAACGATAACTCCCCCGTGTTTGAAAACAAGGACATTAAATTAGAAATTAGCGAATCGGCTGCACTGGGAGCGCGCTTTTTCTTAGGGAGCGCGGATGATCCTGATGTGGGCGTTAACTCTCTTCAGAATTATGTTTTAACACCGAATGAAAATTTTATTCTGAAGCAGCACGCGCGTCCAGATGGAGTCAAATATGCAGAAATGGTCCTTCAAAAACCCTTAGACAGAGAGGAGCAGCCCCGCCTTTCTCTGAAGTTAATCGCTGTTGATGGAGGCAACCCGCAGAAATCTGGTACAGTGAACATAGATGTTACTGTTCTAGACGTCAATGACAATGCGCCTGTGTTTAACCAGTCTATTTACACAGCCCGTGTGTATGAGAATTCTCGTAACGGTACGGTGGTAACTGTAGTTAACGCCAGTGATGCAGATACTGGATCAAATGGTCAGGTAAGTTACTCCTTTTCCAAACTCAAAGGCAACCTTGGAAACGTATTTCATTTAGATACATTCACTGGTGTCCTTTCTGTAATCGGCCCGATAGATTATGAAAAAGCACAGAAATACGAAATTAGTGTTCAAGCAAAAGATCAGGGGGGGCTTGCAGATTCCAGTAATGTTGTTGTTGAAGTAGTGGATGTAAACGACAACGAGCCAGTGATAAATATTATGTCTTTTTCTAATCCTGTAGCAGAGAATTCACCACTAGGGACCACTATAGCAATAATCAACGTGAAAGACTTGGATTCGGGACAGAATGGCGCAGTGGTTTGCTCCATAAACGACAAAACATTACCATTTAAAATCGCATCGTCTTTAACGAACTACTACACTGTGGTTACTGATGGTGTTTTAGATCGGGAGATGGTGTCGGAGTACAATATATCCCTAACGGCAACCGACTCTGGTTCGCCTCCCCTCAGCAGTACAAAAAAATTGAGCCTTAAGGTGTCTGATGTGAATGACAACGCTCCGGTATTTGATAAAAGCGCGTATGCGACATACGTCATAGAAAATAATTCCCCAGGAATATCTATATTTACAGTGAGAGCTAAGGACTCTGACTGGAATCAGAATGCTCGAATATCATATATTCTGGAAGAAACGAGTATTGGCGGGACTTCTGTGTCCTCATACATCTCCATTAACTCGGATACCGGAGTTGTTTATGCCGCACGTTCTTTCGATTATGAGCAATTAAAAGAGTTCAGAGTTCGTGTAAAAGCTCAGGATGGAGGCTCTCCACCTCTGAGCAGCAATGCGACTCTAACCATTTTCATTAAAGATCAGAATGACAACGCGCCTCAGATTCTCTACCCAGTACAGACCGGTGTCTCTCAAGTAGCTGAAATGGTGCCGCGTTCAGCAGATGTTGGCTATCTTGTCACTAAAGTGGTCGCTGTTGATGTGGACTCGGGACAGAATGCCTGGCTGTCATATAAACTGCTGAAAGCGACAGACAGGGCGCTGTTTGAAGTGGGCTTACAGAATGGAGAAATAAGAACTTTACGCCAAGTCACTGATAAAGATGCAGTGAAACAAAGACTTACTGTTGTAGTAGAGGACAACGGGCAGCCCTCTCGTTCAGCTACAGTCAATGTTAACGTGGCGGTGGCGGACAGCTTTCCGGAAGTGCTCTCGGAATTTACTGACTTTACGCAGGACAAGGATTACAATGATAACCTGACTTTTTATTTAGTCTTGGCCTTGGCTGCAGTTTCCTTCCTCTTCATTTCATGTTTAGTAGTTATAATATCAGTAAAAGTTTACAGATGGAGACAATCTCGGATCTTCTATCAATCAAATCTCCCAGTTATTCCGTATTATCCACCCTGTTACGCAGACGCAGGAGGTACTGGAACTCTGCAGCACAGGTATAATTACGAGGTGTGCATGACAACTGACTCGAGGAAAAGTGACTGTAAATACGTAAGACCTTGTAGTCAGGGCGTTCTAATGATGGAACCCAGCTCCACGGAGACCATGCTGTGCGCCCAGAAAGAGAAAAACATTGTGGACGAACCAGACTCGCCATTGCAGGTGAGTTACTCATGTTTTGCTCATGCCTTACCACTCATAAGTAAAACTCTTTGCTTTTAATTTTATAGAAATGTTTGTCTTCTCTGCGAGAGAATTGCGCAACACACTTACTTGTCATTTTGCTTTTCTCAAGAGTACAAAGGGTTTGCGTGATTAAAAATAAATGTTACTACACTCACTATTTATTTTAATTACTATTCGCCGACAGTGTTCCGTGAATTGTTTTCGCTCTGGAATCGAGGAATGCGTTCGTTTCAGACGCACTTTATGGATTTCTATTCATGTATCTTACTTGCTAAAGATTTAGAAATTGCATGCAATTGCAGATTTAAGAGGCTGTCTGTGTGTGTGTGTGTGTGTGTGTGTGTGTGTGTGTGTGTCTGTGTATGTGTGTCTGTGTATGTGTGTTCGTTTGGGCATTTGTGCTTTTTAAACGGTATTCTTGTTCTTCTTGTTTTGGACTGTGAGTGCCGCTGTTGGTCAGTGCAATGCGCGCTCGTACTTATGCACGCAATCAGCAGAGGTCCCTCCCCCCATGACTACGCTCTTTTAGCGGAGGGGGGGCCGCAATATTCCGAGAGGTGGAATACAGATACGTGGTGGAGGCAGCGGGCTAGGTGAATGTTCCGGAATACAATAAAGTATTTACTCACTAACCGTTAGAACCCAGGATATTTTTTGGAACCACGCTTTCTGATGATGGAAAGGAGTGGGGATTATCGAGAAAATGTTGAAAGACGGCGCTTGTTTTCGCGACTGCAATGGCAAGTACTGCTCATTATTATTACATACTTTGGCCACGCCGTTACTGGTCAGATTCGCTACTCTATCCCAGAGGAAATGAAGAAAGGTTCCTTTGTGGGGAACATTGCGCAGGATCTGGGTTTAGATGTGAAAAGACTGCGGGCCGGTCGGGCCCGTATCGTGACCGGAGACAGCATTCAGTACGCAGAGCTGAACACAGACAAAGGGATTTTGGTCGTCAGCGAGAGGATAGACCGGGAGCAGCTCTGTGGTGACGTATCTCCGTGTAGCTTTACTTTCGAAATCATTCTTGAAAATCCAATTGAACTGCATCGTGTTACTGTGGAGATTTTAGATGTAAACGACAACGCTCCTACTTTTCTAAAAAACGAAATTAAATTTGAAATCAGTGAATCGGCTTTACCTGATGTACGTTTTGTGTTGGGGAGCGCGGATGACCCTGATGTTGGAGTAAACGGTCTTCAGAATTATGTTTTAACACCAAATGATAATTTTGTTCTGAAGCAGCACGCACGCCCAGATGGAGTTAAATATGCAGAAATGGTCCTGCAGAAATCCTTAGACAGAGAGGAGCAGCCCCGCCTTTCTCTGAAATTAATTGCTGTGGATGGTGGCAACCCGCAGAAATCTGGTACAGTGAATATAGATGTTACTGTTCTAGATGCTAATGACAATGCGCCTGTGTTTAACCAGTCAGTGTACAGGGCGACTGTGTTGGAAAACGCATCGAAGGGCACATATATCACGACAGTAAATGCGAGCGACGCAGATGCCGGGCCAAACGGACTGCTAACATATTCCTTTTCTAATCTTAAAGGCAACGTTGCTGAAATATTCAAACTGGATGAAAACACAGGGGTTATTTCAGTTGCGGGTGACATAGATCACGAAAAATCAAAGAGATATGAAATTGGAGTAGAGGCCAAGGATCAGGGTGGTCTAGCTGATTCCAGCAAAGTTTTGGTTGAAATAATCGATGTCAATGACAACGCGCCTGTTATAAATGTAATGTCTTTTTCAAACCCTGCATCCGAAGACGCTCCAGTCGGCACTACAATCGCGGTGATCAATGTCAAAGACTTGGATTCCGATCAAAATGGCCACGTCTCCTGCAGTGTAAATGGAAATCTGCCTTTCAAGATAAAATCTTCCCTTACCAACTACTACACATTAGTGACTGATGCTATCCTTGATCGGGAAGATATTTCAGAATATAATATATTTATAACTGCAACCGACTCTGGTTCGCCTCCCCTCAGCAGTACAAAAAATTTGAGCCTTAAGGTGTCTGATGTGAATGACAACGCTCCGGTATTTGATAAAAGCGCGTATGCGACATACGTCATAGAAAATAATTCCCCAGGAATATCTATATTTACAGTGAGAGCTAAGGACTCTGACTGGAATCAGAATGCTCGAATATCATATATTCTGGAAGAAACGAGTATTGGCGGGACTTCTGTGTCCTCATACATCTCCATTAACTCGGATACCGGAGTTGTTTATGCCGCACGTTCTTTCGATTATGAGCAATTAAAAGAGTTCAGAGTTCATGTAAAAGCTCAGGATGGAGGGTCTCCACCTCTGAGCAGCAATGCGACTCTAACCATTTTCATTAAAGATCAGAATGACAACGCGCCTCAGATTCTCTACCCAGTACAGATCGGTGTCTCTCAAGTTGCTGAAATGGTGCCGCGTTCAGCAGATGTTGGCTATCTTGTTACTAAAGTGGTCGCTGTTGATGTGGACTCAGGACAGAATGCCTGGCTCTCATATAAACTGCTGAAAGCGACAGACAGGGCGCTGTTTGAAGTGGGCTTACAGAATGGAGAAGTAAGAACTTTACGCCAAGTCACTGATAAAGATGCCGTGAAGCAAAGACTTACTGTTGTAGTAGAGGACAACGGGCAGCCCTCTCGTTCAGCTACAGTCAATGTTAACGTGGCGGTGGCGGACAGCTTTCCGGAAGTTCTCTCTGAATTCACTGACTTTACGCACGACAAGGATTACAATGATAACCTGACTTTTTATTTAGTCTTGGCCTTGGCTGCAGTTTCCTTCCTCTTCATTTCATGTTTAGTAGTTATAATATCAGTAAAAGTTTACAGATGGAGACAATCTCGGATCTTCTATCAGTCCAATCTCCCAGTTATCCCGTATTATCCACCTCATTACGCAGACATTGGAGGTACAGGAACTCTACAGCATAGGTATAATTACGAGGTTTGCATGACAACTGACTCGCGGAAGAGTGATACCAAATACGTCCAACCAGTCAGCCAAAGTCTACTGAGCGTTGATGTTAGTGGCCGAGAGACCGTGCCACGAGAACAGAAGGAGAGGAATCTGATGGAAAGAACAGATTCACCACAAGAGGTAAGAACTCACAGGATGGGGATTCTGGCAGTCAATGTAAACTATTTAAAAACTATTTAACGTGTTTAATGTTACTGATCATCTGTGTTTGGAAAACTTCAACTTGTCATGATATTTTTCCGCTTTGATTTCTTTGTCAATGTGGATAAGTGCGTCTCCCAATTACACATAAATCAACGTACTTTTTCATACTTTATCACGTCGAGGTGTTTTACTATGTAATAAAACAACAATGCATTAGAAAGTTCTTTAAAAAGTACAGGATTATTTGTAATTATATATACATATAGGCGTTTGCATATACAAACAATAATGCATAGCATGCTATCTTGGCAGTATTTAATTTTGTGAGGATTTTTGCATTTCTTAACTGTGACTCACGGTGCCGCTGTTGATCGTTGGGTGAAGGCGAGTTATATCGGATCCGTGTGGCCCTCCCATATTACTGTGCTGTATTAGAGACTCAGCAGCTCGCCTTGTGCGCAGAGTCTAGATTATACAATACAGCGGACCGCTGATAGGCAGCTGCTGCAATTTTAGGAAATGTTTGTCCAACATCTGACGTATTAACGGTCTGTAGAGCTTTTATTTGACGATCGGGAATGTTTTTTTTTTTTTTTTTTTAATTTCGATTGAATATTGTCATTTTGCTCTCCTGTAGTGAAGAAGGATACAAACGAGACAATGAACGGAAAGATGCGGCTCTACGTTGCGTGTGTGTGCTGTATTGGAGTAGTATTCGGCCATGTTAGATACTCTGTACCGGAGGAAATGACAAAGGGCTCGTTCATTGGAAATATCGCCCAGGATTTGGGGCTGGATTCTAAGCGGCTGATCAGCGGGAGAGCTCGGATTTTTGACGGGGACAGTAGTGAGTATGTGGATCTGATTCGAGAAAAAGGAATACTGGTCGTGAAAGAACGAATAGACAGAGAATCGCTCTGCGGACAGACGTCGCCTTGTTCCATACAATTCGAGATTGTTCTTGATAATCCAATAGAATTTCATCGAGTAACTGTAGAAATTCTAGATATTAACGATAATCCCCCCGTCTTTCCTAACGATGAGCTAACGTTAGAAATCAGTGAATCCGCTCTCCCAGGGGCGAGGTTTGTGCTCGAGAGCGCTGTGGATCCTGATGTAGGTATTAATACGCTGCAGAGCTACACGCTGAAACCCACAGATCATTTCGCTCTGAAAGTGGACTCGCAACCTGACGGAAGTAAATATGTAGCAATGGTGCTTCAAACTCCACTCGATCGGGAAAAATCAGATGAAATGTCTTTACTTTTAACCGCTGTAGACGGTGGGGATCCGCAGATGTCTGGGACTGCTATGATACGCATAACTGTACTTGATATTAACGATAACCCTCCAGTTTTTACACATGACGTCTACAAAGCTTCCTTATTAGAACGAGCACCAGCAGGTACTTTGATTACTACAGTTAGTGCTTCTGACGCAGATAAAGGATCAAATGCATATGTAACATATTCAATTCCCCACAGTAAGGATGGTTTAGAGGAAATGTTTCATATTGATGAAGTTACTGGGCAAGTAAAATTAACAGGACACCTCGACTACGAGGAAAAAAAACAGCATCAACTCAATGTTCAAGCCAAAGACGGAGGAGGGCTTTCAGACACTGCTAAAATACTGATTGAGATCATTGATGTTAATGATAACGTACCGTCGATAGCTGTGATGTCATCTTCGAATTCTGTACCGGAAGATGCATCACCAGGAACAATCATAGCTGTCATTAAGGTGATGGATTCTGACGCGGGGAATAACGGACAAGTCCACTGTTACATCAGTGAAAATATACCATTTAAAATAACATCGTCGTCAAGTAATTTCTACAGTTTGCAGACGGAGACTGCATTAGATCGTGAAACAACTCTTGAATATAACATCACTATTACTGCTACTGATGAAGGTTTACCCTCTCTTTCCAGTAACTTGACTTTGAATTTGAAAGTATCTGACGTCAACGACAACAGCCCCATTTTTGAAAAGAAGGGTTATGTGTCATCCATTTTAGAAAATAACAAACCTGGCCATGCTATTTTAACACTGAAAGCCGGAGATGCTGATTGGAACCAGAATGCTCGTGTTTCTTACGTTCTAGAGGAAGGGACGATTAATGGGTTATCTGTCTCCTCGTATGTGTCTGTTAACTCTGACAGTGGAGTCATCCATGCAGTGCGTTCTTTTGATTACGAGCAAATTAAGGATTTCCAGTTTCGCGTAATAGCGCAAGATGGAGGATCTCCACCACTGAGTAGTAATGTGACAGTTAGAATATTGATAGAAGACGAGAATGACAACGCCCCTCAGATTCTCTACCCAGTACAGACCGGTGTCTCTCAAGTGGCTGAAATGGTGCCTCGTTCAGCAGATGTTGGCTATCTTGTCACTAAAGTGGTCGCTGTTGATGTGGACTCGGGGCAGAATGCCTGGCTCTCATATAAACTGCTGAAAGCGACAGACAGGGCGCTGTTTGAAGTGGGCTTACAGAATGGAGAAATAAGAACTTTACGCCAGGTCACTGATAAAGATGCAGTGAAACAAAGACTTACTGTTGTAGTGGAGGACAACGGGCAGCCCTCTCGTTCAGCTACAGTCAATGTTAACGTGGCGGTGGCGGACAGCTTTCCGGAAGTGCTCTCTGAATTCAGCGACTTTACGCACGACAAGGATTACAATGATAACCTGACTTTTTATTTAGTCTTGGCCTTGGCTGCAGTTTCTTTCCTCTTCATTTCATGTTTAGTAGTTATAATATCAGTAAAAGTTTACAGATGGAGACAATCTCGGATCTTCTATCAGTCAAATCTCCCAGTTATTCCGTATTACCCACCCCATTACGCAGACGTTGGAGGTACAGGAACTCTACAGCATAGGTATAATTACGAGGTGTGCATGACAACTGACTCACGGAATAGTGATACCAAATACGTCAGACCCTGTAGTCAGAGTGTTCTCATGGTGGACCCCAGCTCTACGGAGACCACGTTGCGCTCGAAGGAGCCGAACTCCCCTGACGAGGTGAGGATGTAAAGAATATGTATTTTCTCGTCTTTGTGTCGGATTACCCTGTGTTTGATAAGAGTGACATAATAATCAATCGTTCGTATTCCTCTTCATTTACTTTGTAATGCTTATAATTTTACTTTACACGTGGTGCGGATGTGATGTTCGTATTCATGCAGATTTTGGTTAGTATGATAATCTGCTCGGATAAGCGCTTTCTGGTTGTGCTTAAAAAGAGCGCCGCGCTCAGCTCTGCTTGGCCCTGGTTTCAGCACCTCTGACGCTGACAGCGACATTCTCTCTCCAACAGAGAGAGCTGTTGCACCGTCATCCGGTCTTCTTCATATCTCTCAGTGTTCAGTTACGATGCACTGAAATTACGCGTAAAGTTATAGAAATAGCACACGATTGTTATATACTTACGTGTCGGATAATACTGATACATTGTATTTGTAAAAAAATTAAAATGCTGTATTTTTAATACACAAAGGCTCTATTTATGTATCGAAATTATGTGTGCTATTTTACGAGTGTTTGCGCTTGAATTCTTTGCAGTTTCTGAGCTATGCAGAGCTACGGGGGGACACCGTTATGTTCCTGCAATTTGTCATGAAACAACTGTGCTTCCAGCAATGGCCTGTAAGTTGCGCTGTAGGTTAAGAAGGGGATATTCTGCAGGGTTAAATTCAGCGGCACCTCCCCTATTGCTACAATTTCACAGACAGCGGAATACAGAGGAACAGTGTGTGAGGTACTGGAGGATTACAGCACATTCGCCGTTGGGGGGAGAGCTGCTTTCGTCTGTTCGTTTGTTTATAGAGGAAAGGTCTCGTTGTAGAAGGGGATTATTTGGACTTCTTGTTTTTATTATTTCCCTTTCGTCTGGATGTGGAATCATATTTTATCCACTACTTGAAGCGAGCGAAATGGCCTTTGGAAATTTACAATGCGATTTTGAGGGGCGAGTAGGATTCTCGCTTATTGTGCTTCTCCTTGTTTATGTCGTGCACGGACAAGTACGATATTCCATCCCAGAGGAGATGGCGAAAGGCTCTGTTATTGGTAACATCGCAGAAGATTTAGGACTCGATATTAAAAGGCTAAAGAGCGGTCGAGCACGCATCATCGCTGGAGACAGCAGTCGGTACGTGCAGCTGAACACAGACAAAGGAACATTGGTGGTGAATGAGGCCATAGACCGCGAGCTTCTGTGCAAACAGACATCTCCATGTAGTTTCAGCTTTGAGGTTATACTCGAAAACCCGATTCAGTTGTTTGAGATTGTAGTAGAGATTTTAGATTTGAACGATCATGCTCCAACGTTTCCGACAGATGAAATGAATATAGAAATAAGCGAGGCAGCCCTCCCGGGCGCGCGCTTTTTACTGGACAGCGCATTCGATCCTGATATTGGCGTAAATACCATACAGACTTACACTCTCAGCCCCACGGATAACTTCGTTCTGAAACACGAAAGCCGTCCTGATGGAAATCGCTATATAGAAATGATGTTGCAGACTCCTGTGGACAGGGAGAAACAGGATCAGTTGTCTCTCACATTGACCGCGGTGGATGGAGGGACCCCGCAGAGGTCAGGGGCAATGAAAATAAATATTAAAATTTTAGATGCTAATGATAATGCCCCTGTTTTTACCAAGAAGCTGTACAGAGCTGTTGTCCCTGAAAATTCTCCAAAGGGAACCCTTGTGATAAAAGTAAGTGCAACAGACGCAGATAGCGGCATTAACGGAGAGGTCGCTTATGCATTTAGACACATTGCAGAAAGCGATGCTGGATTGTTTGAAATAGACGAAAAATCAGGCGAGATACTTGTCTTAGGAGCTATAGATTTTGAAAAATCTAGGAAATATGAGATAAATATCGAAGCAAAGGATCAGGGCGGTTTAACAGATTCTTGTGCTGTAATTATTGATGTTGTTGACATGAATGACAATATCCCCGTCATATCGCTAACATCATTCACAAACCCTGTGTCGGAAGACGCTTTACCTGGCACTACCATCGCAGTTATAAACATTAAAGATCTAGATTCTGGAGATAATGGACAGGTGAACTGTGCTATAAACCCAAACAGTCCGTTCGTAATTAAATCCTCCTTAAGGAATTACTATACCATATTGACAGAAGAAAAGCTAAACCGAGAAACAGTCACTGAGTACAACATTACTATAACTGCCACAGACGAAGGCTCACCCCCGAAATCCAGTAACAAGACTATACGTTTGAGAGTGTCCGACGTTAACGATAACCCACCAGTTTTTGAAAAGAGGCTATATACTGCGAACATAATTGAAAACAACTCCCCGGGCGTGTCTATATTCGTTGTCAGAGCAACGGACGCCGACTGTTGCCAGAACGCACGTGTGTCCTATCTCCTCGAGGACTTGGAGGTAAACGGTGCCCGAGCATCCACTATGGTTTCGGTTAATTCTGAAAGTGGAATTATTTATGCCGAGCGATCATTTGATTATGAGCAGATTCGAGAATTTACAATAAACATCAGAGCTCAAGATGGTGGATCCCCTCCATTAAGCAGTAATGCTACGGTTAAAATTCTTATTCAAGATCAGAACGACAACGCACCTCAGATTCTCTACCCAGTACAGACTGGTGTCTCTATGGTGGCTGAAATGGTGCCTCGTTCAGCAGATGTTGGCTATCTTGTCACTAAAGTGGTCGCTGTTGATGTGGACTCGGGACAGAATGCCTGGCTCTCATATAAACTGCTGAAAGCGACAGACAGGGCGCTGTTTGAAGTGGGCTTACAGAATGGAGAAATAAGAACTTTACGCCAAGTCACTGATAAAGATACAGTGAAACAAAGACTTACTGTTGTAGTGGAAGACAACGGGCAGCCCTCTCGTTCAGCTACAGTCAATGTTAACGTGGCGGTGGCGGACAGCTTTCCGGAAGTGCTCTCTGAATTCACTGAATTTACGCACGACAAGGATTACAATGACAACCTGACTTTTTATTTAGTCTTGGCCTTGGCTGCAGTTTCCTTCCTCTTCATTTCATGTTTAGTAGTTATAATATCAGTAAAGGTTTACAGATGGAGACAATCTCGGATCTTCTATCAGTCCAATCTCCCAGTGATCCCGTATTATCCACCCTGTTACGCAGACGTAGGAGGTACAGGAACTCTGCAGCATATGTACAATTACGAGGTGTGCATGACAACTGACTCACGGAAGAGTGATATAAAACATCTGCAACCCCTCAGTCAAAGTCTTGGTAGCGTTAACGTCAGCAGTACAGAGACAATGCCGCATACCCAGAAGGTGAAGAATGTGATCGAAAGATCCGATTCGCCAGAAGAGGTAAGCGCGCACAGAATAATATTTTTGGTGGTCATGTCTTTAATACTTTAATATTTATGATCTTCTGTCCTTGAAGAACTGCAAAAAGTTATGAAATTATTGATGTTCACTTAGCTTCGTTGTGATGCGGAGACTGTCTAAATAGAATTCAGTATTTACATTTTCTTATTTTGTAATATAAAACAATGCGTAAATATTGAAAATTACAACAACGTGGATCTGAAAACAAAAAGGGGTAATTTTAATTAATACATTTCTGCATATATTTCCGCAAATAAACACACATTTGAATTTTTTGCGTCATCACTACTGCGTAAAATTAAAGGTAAAGGTTTTTTTTTTCATTTCTTAACTGTGACTCACGGTGCCGCTGTTGATCGTTGGGTGAAGGCGAGTTATATCGGATGCTTGTGGCCCTCCCATATTACTGTGCTGTATTAGAGACTCAGCAGCTCGCCTTCTGCGCAGAGTCTAGATTAAACACGACGGACCGCTGATAGGCAGCTGCTGCAATTTTAGGAAATGTTTGTCCAACATCAGACGTATTAACAGTCTGTAGAGCTTTTATTTGACGATCGAGAATGTTTTTGCTTTTAATTTCGATTGAATATTGTCATTTTGCTCTCCTGTAGTGAAGAAGAATACAAACGAGACAATGAACGGAAAGATGCGGCTCTACGTTGCGTGTGTGTGCTGTATTGGAGTAGTATTCGGCCATGTTAGATACTCTGTACCGGAGGAAATGACAAAGGGCTCGTTCATTGGAAATATCGCCCAGGATTTGGGGCTGGATTCTAAGCGGCTGATCAGCGGGAGAGCTCGGATTTTTGATGGGGACAGTAGTGAGTATGTGGATCTGATTCGAGAAAAAGGAATACTGGTCGTGAAAGAACGAATAGACAGAGAATCGCTCTGCGGACAGACGTCGCCTTGTTCCATACAATTCGAGATTGTTCTTGATAATCCAATAGAATTTCATCGAGTAACTGTAGAAATTCTAGATATTAACGATAACCCCCCTGTCTTTCCTAATCATGAACTAACGTTAGAAATCAGTGAGTCCGCTCTCCCAGGGGCGAGGTTTGTGCTCGAGAGCGCTGTGGATCCTGATGTAGGTATTAATACGCTGCAGAGCTACACGCTGAAGCCCACAGATCATTTCGCTCTGAAAGTGGACTCGCAACCAGACGGAAGTAAATATGTAGCAATGGTGCTTCAGACGCCACTCGATCGGGAAAAATCAGATGAAATGTCTTTACTTTTAACCGCTGCAGACGGCGGGAATCCGCAGATGTCTGGGACTGCTATGATACGCATAACTGTACTTGATAATAATGACAACCCTCCAGTTTTTACACATGACGTCTACAAAGCTTCCTTATTAGAACGAGCACCAGCAGGTACATTAATTATTACCGTTAGTGCTTCTGACGCAGATAAAGGATCAAATGCATATGTGACATATTCGATTCCCCACAATAAGGATGGTTTAGAGGAAATGTTTAATATTGATGAAGGCACTGGGCAAGTAAAATTAACAGGACATCTCGACTACGAGGAAAAAAAACAGTATCAACTCAATGTTCAAGCCAAAGACGGAGGAGGGCTTTCAGACACTGCTAAAATACTGATTGAGATCATTGATGTTAATGATAACGTACCGTCGATAGCTGTGATGTCATCTTCGAATTCTGTACCGGAAGATGCATCACCAGGAACAATCATAGCTGTCATTAAGGTGATGGATTCTGACACGGGGAATAACGGACAAGTCCACTGTTACATCAGTGAAAATATACCATTTAAAATAACATCGTCGTCAAGTAATTTCTACAGTTTGCAGACGGAGACTGCATTAGATCGTGAAACAACTCCTGAATATAACATCACTATTACTGCTACTGATGAAGGTTTACCCCCTCTTTCCAGTAACTTGACTTTGAATTTGAAAGTATCTGACGTCAACGACAACAGCCCCACCTTTGAAAAGAAAGGTTATGTGTCATCCATTTTAGAAAATAACAAACCTGGCCATGCTATTTTAACACTGAAAGCCAGAGACGCTGACTGGAACCAGAATTCTCGTGTTTCTTACATACTGGAAGAAGGGATGGTCAATGGCATATCTGTCTCCTCGTATGTGTCTGTTAACTCTGACAGTGGAGTCATCCATGCAGTGCGTTCTTTTGATTACGAGCAAATTAAGGATTTCCAGTTTCGTGTAATAGCTCAAGATGGAGGATCTCCACCACTGAGTAGTAATGTGACGGTTAAAATCTTTATCCAAGACCAGAACGACAACGCACCTCAGATTCTCTACCCAGTACAAACTGGTGTCTCTCTAGTAGCTGAAATGGTGCCTCGATCAGCAGATGTTGGCTATCTTGTCACTAAAGTGGTCGCTGTTGATGTGGACTCGGGGCAGAATGCCTGGCTCTCATATAAACTGCTGAAAGCGACAGACAGGGCGCTGTTTGAAGTGGGCTTACAGAATGGAGAAATAAGAACTTTACGACAAGTCACTGATAAAGATGCAGTGAAACAAAGACTTACTGTTGTAGTGGAAGACAACGGGCAGCCCTCTCGTTCAGCTACAGTCAATGTTAACGTGGCGGTGGCGGACAGCTTTCCGGAAGTGCTCTCGGAATTTAATGACTTTACGCACGACAAGGATTACAATGATAACCTGACTTTTTATTTAGTCTTGGCCTTGGCTGCAGTTTCCTTCCTCTTTATTTCATGTTTAGTAGTTATAATATCAGTAAAAGTTTACAGATGGAGACAATCTCGGATCTTCTATCAGTCCAATCTCCCAGTTATCCCGTATTACCCACCTCATTACGCAGACGTTGGAGGTACAGGAACTCTACAGCATAGGTATAATTACGAGGTGTGCATGACAACTGACTCACGGAATAGTGATACCAAATACGCCAGACCCTGTAGTCAGAGTGTTCTCATGGTGGACCCCAGCTCTACGGAGACCATGTTGCGCGTGCAGAAGGAGCCGGACTCCCCTGTTGAGGTGAGGATGTAAATAATAGTTATTTTCTTGTCTTTTTTTCGGGTTATCCTGTGTTTAATAAGGGTGATGTAATGGTCAATCGTTTGAATTCTTCATTTACTTTGTATTGTTTATAATTTTACTTTACACGTGGTGCGGATTGGATTGTTCTTATCCATGCAGATTTTCTTTAGTATGATAATCTGCTTGGATAAGCACTTTTTAGTTGTGCTTAAAAAGAGTCTCGCGCTCAGCCCTGGTTTCAGCACCTCTGACGCTGACAGCGAGATTCGCTCTCCAACACAGAGAGAGCTGTTACACCGTCATCCGGTCTTCTTCATATCTCTCAGTGTTCAGTTACGATGCACTGAAATTACGTGTAAAATCACAGAAATAGCACACGTGTCGGATAGTACTGATGTACTGTATTTGTTAAAATAGTTAAAATACTCTATGTTCATACACATGGGCTCTATTTACATATCTAAATGGCGTGTGTTTATTTTTGTGTGCTATATCCCCAGTGTTCGCGCCTGAATTCTGTGCAGTTTCTGAGCTATGCAGATTTACCGTGGTACACCTTTATGACTTGCAGTTTGCAATCTTGTCATGAAACAACTGTGCTTCCATCAATGGCCTGTAAGTTGCGCTGTAGGTTAAGAAGGGGATATTCTGCAGGGTTAAATTCAGCGGCACCTCCCCTATTGCTACAATTTCACAGACAGCGGAATACAGAGGAACAGTGTGTGAGGTACTGGAGGATTACAGCACATTCGCCGTTGGGGGGAGAGCTGCTTTCGTCTGTTCGTTTGTTTATAGAGGAAAGGTCTCGTTGTAGAAGGGGATTATTTGGACTTCTTGTTTTTATTATTTCCCTTTCGTCTGGATGTGGAATCATATTTTATCCACTACTTGAAGCGAGCGAAATGGCCTTTGGAAATTTACAATGCGATTTTGAGGGGCGAGTAGGATTCTCGCTTATTGTGCTTCTCCTTGTTTATGTCGTGCACGGACAAGTACGATATTCCATCCCAGAGGAGATGGCGAAAGGCTCTGTTATTGGTAACATCGCAGAAGATTTAGGACTCGATATTAAAAGGCTAAAGAGCGGTCGAGCACGCATCATCGCTGGAGACAGCAGTCGGTACGTGCAGCTGAACACAGACAAAGGAACATTGGTGGTGAATGAGGCCATAGACCGCGAGCTTCTGTGCAAACAGACATCTCCATGTAGTTTCAGCTTTGAGGTTATACTCGAAAACCCGATTCAGTTGTTTGAGATTGTAGTAGAGATTTTAGATTTGAACGATCATGCTCCAACGTTTCCGACAGATGAAATGAATATAGAAATGAGCGAGGCAGCCCTCCCGGGCGCGCGCTTTTTACTGGACAGCGCATTCGATCCTGATATTGGCGTAAATACCATACAGACTTACACTCTCAGCCCCACGGATAACTTCGTTCTGAAACACGAAAGCCGTCCTGATGGAAATCGCTATATAGAAATGATGTTGCAGACTCCTGTGGACAGGGAGAAACAGGATCAGTTGTCTCTCACATTGACCGCGGTGGATGGAGGGACCCCGCAGAGGTCAGGGGCAATGAAAATAAATATTAAAATTTTAGATGTTAATGATAATGCCCCTGTTTTTACCAAGAAGCTGTACAGAGCTGTTGTCCCTGAAAATTCTCCAAAGGGAACCCTTGTGACAAAAGTAAGTGCAACAGACGCAGATAGCGGCATTAACGGAGAGGTCGCTTATGCATTTAGACACATTGCAGAAAGCGATGCTGGATTGTTTGAAATAGACGAAAAATCAGGCGAGATATTTGTCTTAGGAAGTATAGATTTTGAAAAATCTAGGAAATATGAGATAAATATCGAAGCAAAGGACCAGGCCGGTTTTACAGATTCTTGTGCTGTAATTATTGATGTTGTTGACATGAATGACAATATCCCCGTCATATCGCTAACATCATTCACAAACCCTGTGTCGGAAGACGCTTTACCTGGCACTACCATCGCAGTTATAAACATTAAAGATCTAGATTCTGGAGATAATGGACAGGTGAACTGTGCTATAAACCCAAACAGTCCGTTCGTAATTAAATCCTCCTTAAGGAATTACTATACCATATTGACAGAAGAAAAGCTAAACCGAGAAACAGTCACTGAGTACAACATTACTATAACTGCCACAGACGAAGGCTCACCCCCGAAATCCAGTAACAAGACTATACGTTTGAGAGTGTCCGACGTTAACGATAACCCACCAGTTTTTGAAAAGAGGCTATATACTGCGAACATAATTGAAAACAACTCCCCCGGCGTGTCTATATTCGTTGTCAGAGCAACGGACGCCGACTGTTGCCAGAACGCACGTGTGTCCTATCTCCTCGAGGACTTGGAGGTAAACGGTGCCCGAGCATCCACTATGGTTTCGGTTAATTCTGAAAGTGGAATTATTTATGCCGAGCGATCATTTGATTATGAGCAGATTCGAGAATTTACAATAAACATCAGAGCTCAAGATGGTGGATCCCCTCCATTAAGCAGTAATGCTACGGTTAAAATTCTTATTCAAGATCAGAACGACAACGCACCTCAGATTCTCTACCCAGTACAGACTGGTGTCTCTATGGTGGCTGAAATGGTGCCTCGTTCAGCAGATGTTGGCTATCTTGTCACTAAAGTGGTCGCTGTTGATGTGGACTCGGGACAGAATGCCTGGCTCTCATATAAACTGCTGAAAGCGACAGACAGGGCGCTGTTTGAAGTGGGCTTACAGAATGGAGAAATAAGAACTTTACGCCAGGTCACTGATAAAGATGCAGTGAAACAAAGACTTACTGTTGTAGTGGAAGACAACGGGCAGCCCTCTCGTTCAGCTACAGTCAATGTTAACGTGGCGGTGGCGGACAGCTTTCCGGAAGTGCTCTCTGAATTCACTGAATTTACGCACGACAAGGATTACAATGACAACCTGACTTTTTATTTAGTCTTGGCCTTGGCTGCAGTTTCCTTCCTCTTCATTTCATGTTTAGTAGTTATAATATCAGTAAAGGTTTACAGATGGAGGCAATCTCGGATCTTCTATCAGTCCAATCTCCCAGTGATCCCGTATTATCCACCCTGTTACGCAGACGCAGGAGGTACAGGAACTCTACAGCATATGTACAATTACGAGGTATGCATGACAACTGACTCACGGAAGAGTGATATAAAACACCTGCAACCCCTCAGTCAAAGTCTTGGTAGCGTTAACGTCAGCAGTACAGAGACAATGCCGCATACCCAGAAGGTGAAGAATGTGATCGAAAGATCCGATTCGCCAGAAGAGGTAAGCGCGCACAGAATAATATTTTTGGTGGTCATGTCTTTAATACTTTAATATTTATGATCTTCTGTCCTTGAAGAACTGCAAAAAGTTATGAAATTATTGATGTTCACTTAGCTTCTTTGTGATGCGGAGACTATCAAAATAGAATTCAGTATTTACATTTTCTTATTTTGTAATATAAAACAATGCGTAAATATTGAAAATTACAACAACGTGGATCTGAAAACAAAAAGGGGTAATTTTAATTAATACATTTCTGCATATATTTCCGCAAATAAACACACATTTGCATTTTTGCGTCATCACTACTGCGTAGAATTAAAGGTAAAGGTTTTTTTTTTTCATTTCTTAACTGTGACTCACGGTGCCGCTGTTGATCGTTGGGTGAAGGCGAGTTATATCGGATGCTTGTGGCCCTCCCATATTACTGTGCTGTATTAGAGACTCAGCAGCTCGCCTTGTGCGCAGAGTCTAGATTATACAATACAGCGGACCGCTGATAGGCAGCTGCTGCAATTTTAGGAAATGTTTGTCCAACATCTGACGTATTAACGGTCTGTAGAGCTTTTATTTGACGATCGGGAATGTTTTTTTTTTTTTAATTTCGATTGAATATTGTCATTTTGCTCTCCTGTAGTGAAGAAGAATACAAACGAGACAATGAACGGAAAGATGCGGCTCTACGTTGCGTGTGTGTGCTGTATTGGAGTAGTATTCGGCCATGTTAGATACTCTGTACCGGA
Source organism: Megalops cyprinoides (assembly GCF_013368585.1). Lineage (NCBI taxonomy): Eukaryota > Metazoa > Chordata > Actinopteri > Elopiformes > Megalopidae > Megalops > Megalops cyprinoides. Next base: position 23,489,172 of record NC_050585.1, read on the forward strand.
GGAAATGACAAAGGGCTCGTTCATTGGAAATATCGCCCAGGATTTGGGGCTGGATTCTAAGCGGCTGATCAGCGGGAGAGCTCGGATTTTTGATGGGGACAGTAGTGAGTATGTGGATCTGATTCGAGAAAAAGGAATACTGGTCGTGAAAGAACGAATAGACAGAGAATCGCTCTGCGGACAGACGTCGCCTTGTTCCATACAATTCGAGATTGTTCTTGATAATCCAATAGAATTTCATCGAGTAACTGTAGAAATTCTAGACATAAATGATAACCCCCCTGTGTTCCCGAAGGATGAAGTGATTTTAGAAATCAGCGAGTCCGCTCTTCCGGGGGCGACGTTTGTGCTTCAGAGAGCTCTGGATTCTGATGTCGGTGCTAATACGCTGCAGAGCTACACGCTGAAACCCACAGATCATTTCGCTCTGAAAGTGGACTCGCAACCCGACGGAAGGAAAAATGTAGCAATGGTGCTTCAAACTCCGCTTGATCGGGAGAAATCAGAGGAAATGTCTTTACGTTTAACCGCTGTAGACGGTGGGGATCCGCAGATGTCTGGCACCGCTGAGATACGAATAACCGTACTTGATATTAATGACAACCCCCCTGTTTTCGCACAGCAAGTATACAAATCTTCCATCTCTGAAAACGCACAGAAAGGTACTACGATTGCTACTGTGAGTGCATCCGACGCTGATAAAGGGGTGAACGCAAAAGTAATATATTCAATTCAACAAAATAACGATGGCTTACACGAAATGTTTGTAATAAGCGAATCATCCGGTGACGTTAAGCTAATTGGACAAGTCGATTATGAAAGATGTAAAGATTATGAACTGACTATCAGAGCTAGAGATGGAGGAGGGCTTTCAGACACTGCTAAAATACTGATTGAGATCATTGATGTTAATGATAACGTACCGTCGATAGCTGTGATGTCATCTTCGAATTCTGTACCGGAAGATGCATCACCAGGAACAATCATAGCTGTCATTAAGGTGATGGATTCTGACGCGGGGAATAACGGACAAGTCCACTGTTACATCAGTGAAAATATACCATTTAAAATAACATCGTCGTCAAGTAATTTCTACAGTTTGCAGACAGAGACTGCATTAGATCGTGAAACAACTCTTGAATATAACATCACTATTACTGCTACTGATGAGGGTGCGCCCCCTCTTTCCAGTAACTTGACATTGACTTTGAAAGTGTCTGACGTCAACGACAACAGCCCGATCTTTGAGCAGGGGGCATATGAAGCATTTCTTGTTGAAAATAACAAACCCGACCTTTCTATTTTATCAGTAAAAGCCAGAGACGCTGACTGGAACCAGAATGCCCGTGTTTCTTACATACTGGAGGAAGACACGATTAATGGGGTGTCTGTCTCCTCATATGTGTCTGTTAACTCTGACAGTGGAGTCATCCATGCAGTGCGCTCTTTTGACTACGAGCAAATTAAGAATTTCCAGTTTCGCGTAAAAGCGCAAGATGGAGGCTCTCCACCACTCAATAGTGATGTGACGATTAGAATTCATATTCAAGACCAGAACGATAATGCCCCTCAGATTCTCTACCCAGTACAAACAGGTGTCTCTGTGGTGGCTGAAATGGTGCCTCGATCAGCGGATGTTGGCTATCTTGTCACTAAAGTGGTCGCTGTTGATGTGGACTCGGGGCAGAATGCCTGGCTCTCATATAAACTGCTGAAAGCGACAGACAGGGCGCTGTTTGAAGTGGGATTACAGAATGGAGAAATAAAAACTTTACGACAAGTCACTGATAAAGATGCAGTGAAACAAAGACTTACTGTTGTAGTGGAAGACAACGGGCAGCCCTCTCGTTCAGCTACAGTCAATGTTAACGTGGCGGTGGCGGACAGCTTTCCGGAAGTGCTCTCTGAATTCACTGAATTTACGCAGGACAAGGATTACAATGATAACCTGACATTTTATTTAGTCTTGGCCTTGGCTGCAGTTTCCTTCCTCTTCATTTCATGTTTAGTAGTTATAATATCAGTAAAAGTTTACAGATGGAGACAATCTCGGATCTTCTATCAGTCCAATCTCCCAGTTATTCCGTATTATCCACCCCATTACGCAGACATTGGAGGTACTGGAACTTTACAGCATAGGTATAATTACGAGGTGTGCATGACAACTGACTCACGGAAGAGTGATATGAAATACGCCACGCCCTGTAGTCAAAGCATCCTTACTCTCAACGCCAGTGGAACACAAAGTCTACAGCGTGTGCCGAAAGAGAGAGAGGCCAATGAAGATTCAGGTGTTCAGGTGAGCTTTTGAGAAGAAATATTGCTAGAACTGTGCACACTCATCTTTACTATGTTGTTTTTTTGTGTTTAGTAGTATTTCTTTTTTAACCAGTAAATTAGAAATAGCAGCATAGGTGACATCAGCGTTGGTCTCATAAACACAAATCTGGGAATTGTGTCAAATTAATTGATGAAAGGATTTGAAATAGCATCCATTCACACTAAATTTTGCACTTCATCCTCTCCAGGAACGATAGATGGAACTGGAATTTGTTACTTTCTTCCATTTTTGTTTAATGCGTTTTTATTACTTACATTAGAAGCGGCGTGTTCAGAGCAATTGCTTTGAATAATGTATTTTAATGGAAATATGATCATTCAGATCTGTATTTTTTTTAATTAAACCGAAAACATTTAACTATTCACACGTGAATTTGTTCGGAATTAGATATTGGTCTTTACTCATTAAACTTGTACAATGTATAAAGAATTCCTACCTTTAATTCTGACATGTCGTTCATTTAATGCATTGTCATTCTGATGTAATGTGCTTCGCAGTATTCTCTCTACCTCTTTTAAAACGTCACTACATTGGACATGTTTGTCTCCATTATCGACACGCATCTGTCCGTGCACCTTCTCAGTTGTGTCAGTGATGTCATTGATTATAAATTATTTTTTGCCGTTGCTCAGTTATGGATTCACACTGTTAAAAGATATTCCCTGGCCGTACTTTTTCTCAGCTGTTAAAATTAACGGTTAGTATTTTTGGCCTGTTGTCTTTTCGCAATATATTTTATGTTATGTATGCAATGCAGTTCTTGAACTTTCTATGCGCTAAAGTCCAGTACAGCCAGCAACAAATATGATGTCTGATTGGTTACCACTGTATTTTGTGATTTGGTGTTTGTGGTTGCATCTGATGCTTGAAGATTTAATATTACTTCCAGACTTGACGTTTGCAGTTCAGTATTCGGACTCAGAGCGCCGCTGTAGATCAGCGCGGGGCTGCTCTTGTGACCAGATTTACAGCAGGACCTCCCCCTGCATCTCACTGAATAAGAGACAAAAAGAGCCTCGCGCAGCGGCACAGTGCGGGGCGCAGCCGCCAGCAGTGCATCTGATGATCATTCATCTCAAACAGAATCTTGATTTGACGCATATTGCGGTTTAAACTAGGATTACAAAACAATCTGGATTTTGCACATTTCTCTTCGGAATTATTATTTGGGTGGTGTCGAATCGCAGGGAGAATGTGGGGCAGAACAATGACATGGCAAGTACTGCTGTTTATCTCCGCTCTTTCTCTCCGTTCAGTGTGTGGACAGGTTAGCTACTCCATACCGGAGGAAATGGCTAAAGGGTCGTTAGTCGGGAATGTAGTGCAAGATTTGGGGTTGGATGTAAAAAGACTGAAAGCGCGCAACGCTCGTATTTACACTAGAGACAGCGCCGAATACATTGAGTTGAATAAAGACAGGGGAGTCCTGATTATTAAAGAGAGAATCGACCGCGAAGCTCTGTGTGGAAAGACGAGCCCCTGCGCTTTGCATTTCCAGATCATTCTGGAAAACCCTATGGAATTATACCGTGTTACAGTGGAAATTGTGGACATTAATGATAACGCGCCCAGCTTTAAAAAGAGCGAAATGCAGTTTGAAATAAGCGAGAATGCCTTGCCTGGTGCGAGATTCATGTTGGAGAGCGCATTAGATCCAGACGTTGGCATTAATGACCTCCAGAATTATTCGCTTAAACCAACTGATCATTTTAATATCAAATTGCATAATCAACCAGATGGAAATAAAAACGTAGAAATGGTTTTACAAAAACCGCTGGATCGAGAGGTGCAGGACAAGTTGTCTTTACTGTTAACTGCCGTGGATGGCGGAGACCCGCAGCTGTCAGGCACTGTGCAGATAATTATCACTGTGCTGGACGCCAATGATAACACTCCTGTTTTTAGTCAGGCGGTTTATAAAACCACTATACCCGAGAATGCGCGCGCGGGTACTGTGCTGCTCACTGTGAGTGCTACAGACGCAGATCACGGTTCGAACGGCCACGTGACTTATTCTATCATGAATGGCATAAATGGCGTATCTGAGCTGTTTGAAATAGACGAAGAGAACGGTGAGGTGAAATTAGTCAGTGAAGTGGATTATGAACAAGTTAAACATTACCAAATTCAAATTAAGGCGAAGGATCATGGAGGCCTTTCGGATTCCAGCAAAATCATTGTTGATGTAACTGATGTCAATGACAACAGCCCCATAATTAATATTATTTCTAAATCAAGGACGATACCGGAAGACTCCCCAAGTAATACGGTAATAGCCATGATCGGAGTTCAAGACCCAGATTCTTATAATAATGGACACGTGCAATGCACTATGACTGAAAATATTCCATTCACAATCAAATCAACATCAAATGATTTTTTCAGCTTGGTCACTGAGAGTGTTCTGGATCGGGAGACAAACTCTGAGTTTAACATCACTGTGACCTGCTCTGATGAGGGAGTGCCCTCTCTCTCCAGCAGCGTCACTCTCGCTGTACACATATCAGATGTGAATGACAACGCGCCGATCTTTGAGAAGAGCTCATATGAAGCCTACATTAAAGAAAACAACAGCCCGGGCCTCTCAATATTTTCCGTAAAAGCCAGAGACGCTGATTGGAATCAGAATGCTCGTATTTCTTACATTCTGGAAGAAGGCACGATTAATGGGGTGTCTGTCTCCTCATATGTATCTGTTAACTCTGACAGTGGAGTCATCCATGCAGTGCGCTCTTTTGACTACGAGCAAATTAAGAATTTCCAGTTTCGCGTAAAAGCGCAGGATGGAGGCTCTCCACCACTTAGTAGTGATGTGACGATTAAAATTCATATTCAAGACCAGAACGACAACGCCCCTCAGATTCTCTACCCAGTACAAACTGGTGTCTCTCAAGTTGCTGAAATGGTGCCTCGTTCAGCAGATGTTGGCTATCTTGTCACTAAAGTGGTCGCTGTTGATGTGGACTCGGGACAGAATGCCTGGCTCTCGTATAAACTGCTGAAAGCGACAGACAGGGCGCTGTTTGAAGTGGGCTTACAGAATGGAGAAATAAGAACTTTACGCCAAGTCACTGATAAAGATGCCGTGAAGCAAAGACTTACTGTTGTAGTGGAGGACAACGGGCAGCCCTCTCGTTCAGCTACAGTCAATGTTAACGTGGCGGTGGCGGACAGCTTTCCGGAAGTGCTCTCTGAATTCAGCGACTTTACGCAGGACAAGGATTACAATGATAACCTGACATTTTATTTAGTCTTGGCCTTGGCTGCAGTTTCCTTCCTCTTCATTTCGTGTTTAGTAGTTATAATATCAGTAAAAGTTTACAGATGGAGACAATCTCGGATCTTCTATCAGTCCAATCTCCCAGTTATCCCGTATTATCCACCCTGTTACGCAGACGCAGGAGGTACAGGAACTCTACAGCACATGTACAATTACGAGGTGTGCATGACAACTGACTCGCGGAAGAGTGATATGAAATACGTCAGACCTTGCAGTCAGAGCATCCTCAGTCTGGACGCCAGTGCAACACAAACTCTACAGCACGTTAAGGAGAACGAGACCAATGAAGAAATAGGTGTTCAGGTGAGCTTCTGAGAAGAAATATTATTTGAAATCCATACAGTCAGCATTACTGTGTCCTGTTTTTGAAGCGTAGTCCTGTTCCTGGACTAATGTTTGAAAGTAAACATGTCAAAATGCAGAGAAGAAGGAGAATGATGCTGATTACAATTAAGAGACCTAGGAGAGAATCGCAGAGTCATGACGTTTAGCAGCAAGAGTGGAATGATTCACCACTTCGACATCAGAATCATAATAATGTTGTGTGTCACCTGTCTGCGTATTTTCTTTGTTAATTTAATTGATTACATGAATGTAGTTATCATCTGTTCATGTTATGCTTTCTGTGCCTTGCTGACCATACGATTTCCTACTCGAAATGCAATCAACACAACACTGTTAATTAACATGATTCATTACCACCACCACCACGCCCCCCCCCCTCTTGCGTGAAAACAATATCAACTTACTTTTCATAGCAAAAAATCATTGTTATTATTATTAAACTGAGAAACTATGCGGAGTCGTCAAAAATACAATGAAATACATCACATAATTCCACTAAATCACATAATATCCACAACTCATGGCAATAATACAAAGAGATAAGCAGCAGCTAATACAAGTAGTACAAGTACCATGCGTTAGGGAGAACTGACATTCAATATAATAATAATAATAATAATAATAATAATAATAATAATACATTATTAATGTTGTTATTATTACTATTATATTGTTGTTGCTTTGTTGTTTTGTCTTAAATCTTTTATTGGAATGAGATTATTTAGTTAACTATTGACTGAATCCACAAGCAGAACATGGTATTTACCATATTCTGGTTTATTCAGCTTGAAGAATCCATTTTGTTTCAATATGTTGGGCCTAGAAGGTATTGGCGGAAAAAATGGCATTTTTCATCATTCAGGGTCCTTTATTTTCCACTATATGACCGTTTTGATAGAAATATTTTGCTTTGCAGTATTCAGGTCGCCAGCGTTAATTAATTTGCATTTTGTGCGTACACTTTGTCTTTATTGTTGTGTCATATCTGTCTGCATGTCTTGTTTTTAAGCTGTATCAGTGATGTCATTGATTTTGACAGATGTGTTTGGTTACTACCTTTGATCACCACCATTAATAGTTCATGCATTTCCTCTTGTTTTTGTTCATTTGTTAAAAATCGGACGTATTTATTGCGGCTTTATGCTAAGCAGAATTGTGCCAAGAAAATAATAGAAGTGTTAGCGCAGGGACATCGAAATTTTATGGGTTAGTCTTTGTGATTTATGCGGTGTGTACTACTTAATTATTTCTTTCAGAGTTGACGTTTGCAGTTCAGTATTCGGACTCAGAGTGCCGCTGTAGATCAGCGCGGGGCTGCTCTTGTGACCAGATTTACAGCAGGACCTCCCCCTGCATCTCACTGAATAAGAGACAAAAAGAGCCTCGCGCAGCGGCACAGTGCGGGGCGCAGCCGCCAGCAGTGCATCTGATGATCATTCATCTCAAACAGAATCTTGATTTGACGCATATTGCACTTTAAACCAGGATTACGAAACAATCTAGATTTAGCAAATTTGGCTTCGGAATCATTATCTGGGTGGTGTCGAATCGCAGGGAGAATGTGGGGCAGAACAATGGTGTGGCAAGTACTGCTGTTTATCTCCGTTCTTTCTCTCCGTTCAGTGTGTGGGCAGGTTAGCTACTCCATACCGGAGGAAATGGCTAAAGGGTCGTTAGTCGGCAATATAGTGCAAGATCTGGGGTTGGATGTAAAAGCACTGAAATCGCGCAACGCTCGGATTTATACTGGAGACAGCGCAGAATACATTGAGCTGAATAAAGACAGGGGAGTCTTGCTTATTAAAGAGAGAATAGACCGCGAAGCTCTGTGTGGAAAGACGAGCCCCTGCGCTTTGCATTTCCAGATCATTCTGGAAAACCCTATGGAATTGTATCAAGTTACTGTTGAAATTGTGGACATTAACGATAACGCACCCAATTTTAAAGAGAGCGAAATGCGGTTTGAAATAAGCGAATCGGCTTTGCCTGGTGCGACGTTCATGTTAGAGAGAGCATTAGATCCAGACGTTGGTGTTAACGACCTCCAGGGCTATTGGCTTAAACCAACTGATCATTTTAATATTAAAGTGCAAAATCAGCCGGATGGAAGTAAAAATGTAGAAATGGTTTTGCAAAAACCACTGGATCGAGAGCAGCAGGAGAAGCTGTCTTTGTTGTTGTCTGCTGTGGATGGCGGAGACCCGCAGCTGTCAGGTACGGTGCAGATTATTATTACTGTGCTGGACGCCAATGACAACAGTCCTGTTTTTACTCAAAAAGTTTATAAAGCGACTATAACAGAAAACGCGGCAAAAGGTACAATATTAACGACAGTTAGCGCGACGGATGCGGACGAAGGCTTCAATGGAAAGGTGGCATATTACATTTCAAACAAGGTTGGAGCTGTGAAAGACCTCTTTGAAATAGATCAACACAGTGGCGAGGTTAAACTAACCGGAGAGATTGATCATGAAAAGGCCAGCCGACATCAAATCGATATACAGGCCAAAGATCAAGGAGGGCTTTCCGATTCCTGCAAATTAGTCATCGATATTGTTGATATGAATGATAACAAGCCCGTGATTGGAGTTCTATCAATGTCAAATTCAATTTCTGAGGACTCAAAGCCTGGCATGGTTATTGCGATGATGAGCATACAAGACCCAGACTCAGGAAGTGATGGGCGCGTCAGTTGCATTATCAACGACAACATCCCATTTACAATCAAATCAACTTCAGGTAATTTTTTCAGCTTGGTCACTGAGAGTGTTCTGGACCGGGAGACAAACTCTGAGTTTAACATCACTGTGACCTGCTCTGATGAGGGAGTGCCCTCTCTGTCCAGCAGCGTCACTCTCGCTGTACACATATCAGATGTGAATGACAACGCGCCGATCTTTGAGAAGAGCTCGTATGAATCTTACATTAAAGAAAACAACAGCCCGGGCCTCTCAATATTTTCCGTAAAAGCCAAAGATGCTGATTGGAACCAGAATGCCCGGGTTTCTTACATACTGGAGGAAGACACGATTAATGGGGTGTCTGTCTCCTCGTATGTGTCTGTTAACTCTGACAGTGGAGTCATCCATGCAGTGCGCTCTTTTGACTACGAGCAAATTAAGGATTTCCGGTTTCGCGTAAAAGCGCAGGATGGAGGCTCTCCACCACTCAGTAGTGATGTGACGATTAAAATTCATATTCAAGACCAGAACGACAACGCACCTCAGATCCTCTACCCAGTACAGACTGGTGTCTCTATGGTGGCTGAAATGGTGCCTCGTTCAGCAGATGTTGGCTATCTTGTCACTAAAGTGGTCGCTGTTGATGTGGACTCGGGACAGAATTCCTGGCTCTCGTATAAACTGCTGAAAGCGACAGACAGGGCGCTGTTTGAAGTGGGCTTACAGAATGGAGAAATAAGAACTTTACGCCAAGTCACTGATAAAGATGCAGTGAAACAAAGACTTACTGTTGTAGTGGAAGACAACGGGCAGCCCTCTCGTTCAGCTACAGTCAATGTTAACGTGGCGGTGGCGGACAGCTTTCCGGAAGTGCTCTCGGAATTCACCGACTTTACGCACGACAAGGATTACAATGACAACCTGACTTTTTATTTAGTCTTGGCCTTGGCTGCAGTTTCCTTCCTCTTCATTTCATGTTTAGTAGTTATAATATCAGTAAAAGTTTACAGATGGAGGCAATCTCGGATCTTCTATCAGTCCAATCTCCCAGTGATCCCGTATTATCCACCCTGTTACGCAGACGCAGGAGGTACAGGAACTCTACAGCACATGTACAATTACGAGGTGTGCATGACAACTGACTCGCGGAAGAGTGATATGAAATACGTCAGACCTTGCAGTCAGAGCATCCTCAGTCTGGACGCCAGTGCAACACAAACTCTACAGCACGCTAAGGAGAACGAGGCCGATGAAGAGTCAGGTGTTCAGGTGAGCTTCAGAGAGGAAATTGTTGTTTGAACTATATATATTAAGCATTATTATTATTTTGATTTTTGAAAGTTAGTAATATTCCAGACTTATTTTTGACAGTGAACATATCAAAATGCAGAGCAGAGGGAGCTTGATGCTGATGAGAATTTGGAGTCTTACGTGAGAATCGTAGAGTCATGTCTTTCAGTAGCAAAAGTGAAACGATAGTAGTTTGATTCTTTGTAGTATTATTACTAAAATTGGTATTATTAATTGGATTATTGTTGCCTTTTATTAGAGTGAGATTATTTAGCAAAGCACCGACTGAACTCATAAGCAGAACATTGTATTTATCATATTCTTGTTTATTCATCTTGACGCATCCATGTTGTTACAATATATTAGGCACTGACGGTATTAGAAAAAAGTATCGCACTTGTTTTTATCATCCAGGGTCCTTCATTTTCCACCGTAAAACCATTTTGAGCGAATTATTTTGCTTTTCAGTATTCAGGAAGCCAGTGTTAATTAATCTGCATTTTGTGCGTACCCATTTTCTTTATTGTTGTGTCATATCTGTCTGCACGCCTTGTTTATCAGCTGTGTCAGTGATGTCATCGACTTTGACAGATGTGGTTGGGTACTGCCTTTGATCACCACCATTGATTGTTCATATATCTGTCCCTGTTTTTTTTTTTTTCTTTTCTTTTCATTTGATAAAAATCTTGTTTATTTGTTTCGGTTTCATGTTAAGCAGAGTTATGCCAGGAAATTAAAAAAAAAAGTTTTAGCGCAGGAAAGGAGAAGTTTTATTGGCTAGTCTTTGTGATTTTTGTGATGTGTACTTTTAAATTATGCCATTCAGAGTGAATGTTTGCAGTTCAGTATTCGGACTCAGAGCGCCGCTGTAGATCAGCGCGGGGCTGCTCTTGTGACCAGATTTACAGCAGGACCTCCCCCTGCATCTCACTGAATAAGAGACAAAAAGAGCCTCGCGCAGCGGCACAGTGCGGGGCGCAGCCGCCAGCAGTGCATCTGATGATCATTCATCTCAAACAGAATCTTGATTTGACGCATATTGCACTTTAAACCAGGATTACGAAACAATCTGGATTTGGCAGGTTTTTTGCTTCGGAATCATTATTTGGGTGGTGTCGGATCACAGGGAGTATGTGGGGGAGAACAATGATGTGGCAAGTACTGCTGTTTATCACCGTTCTTTCTCTCCGTTCAGTGTGTGGGCAGGTTAGCTACTCCATACCGGAGGAAATGGCTAAAGGGTCATTAGTCGGCAATATAGTGCAAGATTTGGGGTTGGATGTAAAAATGCTGAAATCGCGCAACGCTCGGATTTATACTGGAGACAGCGGTGAATACATTGAGCTGAATAAAGACAGGGGAGTCCTGCTTATTAAACAGAGAATCGACCGCGAAGCTCTGTGTGGAAAGACGAGCCCCTGCGCTTTGCATTTCCAGATCATTCTGGAAAACCCTATGGAATTATACCGTGTTACAGTGGAAATTGTGGACATTAATGATAACGCGCCCAGCTTTAAAAAGAGCGAAATGCAGTTTGAAATAAGCGAGTATGCCTTGCCTGGTGCGAGATTCATGTTGGAGAGTGCATTAGATCCAGACGTTGGCATTAATGACCTCCAGAATTATTCGCTTAAACCAACTGATCATTTTAATATCAAATTGCATAATCAACCAGATGGAAATAAAAACGTAGAAATGGTTTTACAAAAACCGCTGGATCGAGAGGTGCAGGACAAGTTGTCTTTACTGTTAACTGCCGTGGATGGCGGATACCCGCAGCTGTCAGGCACTGTGCAGATAATTATCACTGTGCTGGACGCCAATGATAACACTCCTGTTTTTAGTCAGGCGGTTTATAAAACCACTATACCCGAGAATGCGCGCGCGGGTACTGTGCTGCTCACTGTGAGTGCTACAGACGCAGATCACGGTTCGAACGGCCACGTGACTTATTCTATCATGAATGGCATAAATGGCGTATCTGAGCTGTTTGAAATAGACGAAGAGAACGGTGAGGTGAAATTAGTCAGTGAAGTGGATTATGAACAAGTTAAACATTACCAAATTCAAATTAAGGCGAAGGATCATGGAGGCCTTTCGGATTCCAGCAAAATAATCGTTGACGTAACTGATGTCAATGACAACAGCCCCATAATTAATATTATTTCAAAATCAAGGACGATACCGGAAGACTCCCCTTCCAATACGGTGATAGCTATGATCGGAGTTCAAGATCCTGATTCTTATAATAATGGACACGTGCAATGCACTATGACTGAAAATATTCCATTCACAATCAAATCAACATCAAATGGTTTTTTCAGCTTGGTCACTGAGAGTGTTCTGGATCGGGAGACAAACTCTGAGTTTAACATCACTGTGACCTGCTCTGATGAGGGAGTGCCCTCTCTCTCCAGCAGCGTCTCTCTCGCTGTACACATATCAGATGTGAATGACAACGCGCCGATCTTTGAGAAGAGCTCATATGAATCTTACATTAAAGAAAACAACAGCCCAGGCCTCTCAATATTTTCCGTAAAAGCCAAAGACGCTGACTGGAACCAGAATGCTCGTGTTTCTTACATACTGGAGGAAGACACGATTAATGGGGTGTCTGTCTCCTCATTTGTATCTGTTAACTCTGACAGTGGAGTCATCCATGCAGTGCGCTCTTTTGACTACGAGCAAATTAAGGATTTCCAGTTTCGCATAAAAGCGCAAGATGGAGGCTCTCCACCACTCAGTAGTGATGTGACGATTAAAATTCATATTCAAGACCAGAACGACAACGCGCCTCAGATTCTCTACCCAGTACAAACTGGTGTCTCTCAAGTGGCTGAAATGGTGCCTCGTTCAGCAGATGTTGGCTATCTTGTCACTAAAGTGGTCGCTGTTGATGTGGACTCGGGACAGAATGCCTGGCTCTCATATAAACTGCTGAAAGCGACAGACAGGGCGCTGTTTGAAGTGGACTTACAGAATGGAGAAATAAGAACTCTACGCCAGGTCACTGATAAAGATGCTGTGAAACAAAGACTTACTGTTGTAGTGGAAGACAACGGGCAGCCCTCTCGTTCAGCTACAGTCAATGTTAACGTGGCGGTGGCGGACAGCTTTCCGGAAGTGCTCTCTGAATTCAGCGACTTTACGCAGGACAAGGATTACAATGACAACCTGACATTTTATTTAGTCTTGGCCTTGGCTGCAGTTTCCTTCCTCTTCATTTCATGTTTAGTAGTTATAATATCAGTAAAAGTTTACAGATGGAGACAATCTCGGATCTTCTATCAGTCCAATCTCCCAGTGATCCCGTATTATCCACCCTGTTACGCAGACGCAGGAGGTACAGGAACTCTACAGCACATGTACAATTACGAGGTGTGCATGACAACTGACTCACGGAAAAGTGATATGAAATACGTAAGACCTTGCAGTCAGAGCATCCTCAGTCTGGACGCCAGTGCAACACAAACTCTACAGCACGTTAAGGAGAACGAGGCCGATGAAGACACGGGTGTTCAGGTGAGCTTCTGGAAGGAAATATTGTTGGAACTTTACACACTAATTTTTGACAGTAAACATATGAAAAACAAAGTAGAGGGAGAATGATGCTATTGACAGTTAGGGGAGCATTGCTGAGAATCGCAGAGTCCCGATTTTTAGCAGCAAGAGTGGTATGATTGTTGACGTTGACATCAGATTTTCTTCCATCATAATACTGTTGTGCGTCAGCTGCCTGTGGATTTTCTCAGATAAATGATCACATTAACGTTGTTATTACCTTTTCATGCTATGCTTTCTGTGCCATGCTAACCATAACATTTCCTACTCGAAATGTAATCAAGGCAATACTCTTAATTATCATGATTCATTGCTTTTCCTTCCTTTGCGTGATTATCAAAATCAAGTTACTTTTCACAGACGAAAGAAGGATTATTGTTAGTATTACATTTCATGCATGGACCAGACGCTTTTAGCCAGTGCGACTTCCAGCACAAGAGAACAGACATGTTTCCACCCAGGTTGTACGAACAACAGTGCCAGATATGGTTGACGACACCCCCAGACCAACAAGTGCATGCACAACACCACTTAAGCACCATCACAAGTGCTAATCTGAAAGTACGACAAACTAAAAACTGTGGGAAATCTTCAAACACATACAATAAAATACATCAAATAATGTAACTAACTCACATAATATCATTATGTATGATAGTAATACAAAGAGATAGTCACCGACTAATACAAGTAGTGCAAGTAGCAGGGGCCATTGGGAACCGAGACGCTATAATAATAATAATAATAATAATAATAATAATAATAATAATAATAATTGGTATTATTAACTAGGTTAATGTTATCGCTTACCGTAATGTGATTATTCAGCGACCAGTGTTTGATCTCAAAAGCAGAACATTGTATTTATCATATTGTCGTCTACTCGGCTTGAAGCATCAGTATTGTTTCAATATATTTGACACAGGAGGTAAAAGAACAAAATTTCCAGTTTTAACCATTCAGAGTTTTTCATTTTACATTTACATTCATATTTATTGATTTGGCAGACTCTTTTATCCAAAGCGACTTACGAGTGTGGCAGAGTACAACACAAACAAAAGCAATATAAATAGTCCGCTGTATGTCCGTTTCATTGGGATTACTTTGCTTTGCAGCATACAGGCCGCTTGCTGTAAGATGTCTGTATTTTGTTCGTGCACTTTCTCTTCGTTGTTGTGTCATTTCTGTCTGCACGACTTGTTTGTCAGATGTGTCATTGATTTTGACAGTTGTGGTTGGGTACTGCCTTTGACAACCAATACTGATATGTTTCCGCTTTTTTTTTCATTTGTTAAAAATCGAATGTATTTATTGCGTGTTTTGCTAAGCAGAGTTATGGCAAGCAAATGAAAACGTTTTAGCACAGGGACGTCGAAATTCTGTGAATAAGGTTTTGTGATTAATGCGATATGTACTGTTTAAATATTCCCTTCAGAGTGAATTTTTGCAGTTCAGTATTCGGACTCAGAGCGCCGCTGTAGATCAGCGCGGGGCTGCTCTTGTGACCAGATTTACAGCAGGACCTCCCCCTGCATCTCACTGAATAAGAGACAAAAAGAGCCTCGCGCAGCGGCACAGTGCGGGGCGCAGCCGCCAACAGAGGAGCTGATGATCACTGATTTACTAAATAATCTCGTTTAACGCATATTTCGCCTTGAACCAGAACAACAAAACAATCAGGATCTGGCACCTATTGCTTCGGAATCATTACCTTCGCGGTGTTGAATCGCAGGGAGTATGTGGGGCAGAACAATGATGTGGCAAGTACTGCTGTTTATCTCCGTTCTTTCTCTCCGGTCAGTGCGTGGGCAGGTTAGCTACTCCATACCGGAGGAAATGGCTAAAGGGTCGTTAGTTGGCAATATAGTGCAAGATCTGGGGTTGGATGTAAAAATGCTGAAATCGCGCAACGCTCGTATTTACACTAGAGACAGCGCTGAATACATTGAGCTGAATAAAGACAGGGGAGTCTTGCTTATTAAAGAGAGAATCGACCGCGAAGCTCTGTGTGGAAAGACGAGCCCCTGCGCTTTGCATTTCCAGATCATTCTGGAAAACCCTATGGAATTATACCGTGTTACAGTGGAAATTGTGGACATTAACGATAATGCGCCCAGTTTTAAAAATAACGAAATGCTGTTTGAAATAAGCGAGTCTGCTTTGCCTGGTGCGAGATTCATGTTGGAGAGAGCATTAGATCCAGACGTTGGTGTTAATGACCTCCAGACTTATTCGCTTAAACCAACTGATCATTTTAATATCAAATTGCATAATCAACCAGATGGAAATAAAAACGTAGAAATGGTTTTACAAAAAACGTTGGATCGAGAGGTTAAGGACGAGCTGGCTTTACTATTAACAGCCATGGATGGCGGAGACCCGCAACTGTCAGGCACAGTGCGGATACTTATTACCGTGCTGGACGCCAATGACAACAGTCCTGTTTTTGGCCAGGCGGTTTATAAAATCACCATACCTGAGAATGCGCGCGTGGGTACTGTGCTGCTAACTGTCAGCGCATCTGACGCAGATCATGGGTCTCATGGACACGTAATCTATTCCATCACGAACAGTATAGATGATGTATCTGACCTGTTTGAGATAGACGAAGAGAACGGTGAGGTAAAATTAGTCGGTGAAATAGACTATGAAAAAGTGAAACATTACCAAATTGAAATAAAGGCAAAAGATCATGGGGGCCTTTCGGATTCCAGTAAAATCATTGTTGATGTAACTGATGTCAATGACAACAGCCCTATCATTAATATTATTTCAAAATCAAGTACGATACCGGAAGACTCTCCTTCCAATACGGTGATAGCTATGATCGGAGTGGAAGACCTGGATTCTTTCCATAATGGTCATGTGCAATGCACTATGAATGAAAATATGCCATTCACAATCAAATCAACATCAAATGATTTTTTCAGCTTGGTCACTGAGAGTGTTCTGGACCGGGAAACAAACTCTGAGTTTAACATCACTGTGACCTGCTCTGATGAGGGAGTGCCCTCTCTCTCCAGCAGCGTCACTCTCGCTGTACACATATCAGATGTGAATGACAACGCGCCGATCTTTGAGAAGAGTTCATATGAATCTTACATTAAAGAAAACAACAGCCCGGGCCTCTCAATATTTTCCGTAAAAGCCAGAGACGTTGATTGGAATCAGAATGCTCGTGTTTCTTACATTCTGGAAGAAGGCACGATTAATGGGGTGTCTGTCTCCTCATATGTATCTGTTAACTCTGACAGTGGAGTCATCCATGCAGTGCGCTCTTTTGACTACGAGCAAATTAAGAATTTCCAGTTTCGCGTAAAAGCGCAGGATGGAGGCTCTCCACCACTCAGTAGTGATGTGACGATTAAAATTCATATTCAAGACCAGAACGATAACGCACCTCAGATTCTCTACCCAGTGCAGACTGGTGTCTCTCAAGTTGCTGAAATGGTGCCTCGTTCAGCAGATGTTGGCTATCTTGTCACTAAAGTGGTCGCTGTTGATGTGGACTCGGGACAGAATGCCTGGCTCTCATATAAACTGCTGAAAGCGACAGACAGGGCGCTGTTTGAAGTGGGTTTACAGAATGGAGAAATAAGAACTTTACGTCAAGTCACTGATAAAGATGCAGTGAAACAAAGACTTACTGTTGTAGTAGAAGACAACGGGCAGCCCTCTCGTTCAGCTACAGTCAATGTTAACGTGGCGGTGGCGGACAGCTTTCCGGAAGTGCTCTCTGAATTCAATGACTTTACGCAGGACAAGGATTACAATGATAACCTGACTTTTTATTTAGTCTTGGCCTTGGCTGCAGTTTCGTTCTTGTTCATTTCATGTTTAGTAGTTATAATATCAGTAAAAGTATACAGATGGCGGCAATCTCGCATCTTCTATCAGTCCAATCTCCCAGTGATCCCGTATTATCCACCCTGTTACGCAGACGCAGGAGGTACAGGAACTCTACAGCACATGTACAATTACGAGGTGTGCATGACCACTGACTCACGGAAAAGTGATATGAAATACGTCAGACCTTGCAGTCAGAGCATCCTCAGTCTGGACGCCAGTGAAACACAAACTCTACAGCACGTTAAGGAGAATGAGACCAATGAAGAAATAGGTGTTCAGGTGAGCTTCTGAGAGTAAATATTGTTTGAACTGCATGCACCACATTTTAACTGTCCACAACTAATGGTGAAAAAGAGATAAGCAGCAACTAATACAAGTACGACAAGTATCAGGGGCTAAATGGAACCGACATGCAATACTAATAATGATAATAATAATAATTGCATTATTCATATTGTTCTTATTATTGAACTTGGTATCATTATCTTGGTTATTATCATCTTTTCCTGTAATTAGATTATTCAGCATACCAGTGTCTGAACTTACAAGAAGAACATTGTATTTTCATATTTTCGTGCATTCAGCTTGAAACATCAGTTTTCTTTCCATATATTTGGCACAGAATGTAGGCCTAGAAGAACAAAATTTCCATTTTTAATCATTCAGTCTTCTTCATTCTCCGCAGCTTTACCGTTTCGATGGAATTATCTTACTTTACAGTATTCAGGTCACCTGCTCGAAGAAAACTGTCGTTTGTATATTCACGCTGTCTTTACATTTGCGTCTTTCGATCTGCGAGACTTGTTTGTTACCTGTGTTAGTATCGTCACTAATTTTGATAGTTGTATTTGGGCACTCCCTTTGATCACCACTATTAATTATCGGTATGTTTTCTAGTTATATTTCCTTTCCTTTTGTTAAAAATCAGATTTATTGATGATAGCTTGATGCCAAACAGTGTTATTCCAAGCAATTAAACCGAATAGGTTTTAGCATATGGATTTCGAATTTTTGTGGATCAGTCCTTGTGATTTATGTGATGTGTACTGTTTAAATATGCCTTTCAGGGTGAATATTTGCAGTTCATTATTCGGGCTCAGAGTGCCGCTGTAGATCAGCGCGGGGCTGCTCTTGTGACCAGATTTACAGCAGGACCTCCCCCTGCATCTCACTGAATAAGAGACAAAAAGAGCCTCGCGCAGCGGCACAGTGCGGGGTGCAGCCGCCAACAGTGGAGATGATGATGATTGATATCAACTAGAATCTCGATTTTACGCATATTGCGCTTTAAACCAGGATTACAAAACAATCTGGATTTGGCAGTTTTTGCTTCGGAATTATTACCTTCGCGGTGTCGAATCGCAGGGAGAATGTGTGGCAGAACAATGATGTGGCAAGTACTGCTGTTTATCACCGTTCTTTCTCTCCGTTCAGTGTGTGGGCAGGTTAGCTACTCCATACCAGAAGAAATGGCTAAAGGGTCGTTAGTTGGCAATATAGTGCAAGATCTGGGGTTGGATGTAAAAACACTGAAATCGCGCAACGCTCGGATTTATACTGGAGACAGCGCAGAATACATTGAGCTGAATAAAGACAGGGGAGTCCTGCTTATTAAACAGAGAATCGACCGCGAAGCTCTGTGTGGAAAGACGAGCCCCTGCGCTTTGCATTTCCAGATCATTCTGGAAAACCCTATGGAATTATACCGTGTTACAGTGGAAATTGTGGACATTAATGATAACGCGCCCAGCTTTAAAAAGAGCGAAATGCAGTTTGAAATAAGCGAGTCTGCTTTGCCTGGTACGAGATTCGTCCTGGAAAAAGCAAAAGATCCAGATGTAGGTGCTAATGACCTCCAGAGCTATTCACTTAAACCAACTAATAATTTTAATATCAAATTGCATAATCAACCCGACGGAAATAAAAATGTCGAAATGGTATTACAGAAACCGTTGGATCGAGAGCAGCAGGAAAAGCTTTCTTTACTGTTAACAGCCGTGGATGGCGGAGACCCGCAGCTGTCAGGCACGGTGCAGATACTTATTACTGTGCTGGACGCCAATGACAACGCTCCTGTTTTTAGCCAAGCAGTTTATAAAACCACTATACCCGAGAATGCGCGCGCGGGTACTCTGTTGGTAACTGTGAGCGCAACCGATGCGGATAACGGGTCTTATGGGCACGTAACCTATTCTTTCGCGAACACCATAGATGATGTATCTGAACTGTTTGAAATAGATGCAGAGAATGGTGGAGTGAAATTAGTCAGTGAACTGGATTATGAACGAGTTAAACATTACCAAATTGATATTAAGGCAAAAGATCACGGGGGGCTTTCGGATTCCAGTAAAATCATTGTTGATGTAACTGATGTCAATGACAACAGCCCCATAATTAATATTATTTCTAAATCAAGGACGATACCGGAAGACTCCCCAAGTAATACAGTAATAGCCATGATCGGAGTTCAAGACCCTGATTCTTCTAATAATGGCCAGGTGCAATGCACTATGAATGAAAATATTCCATTCACAATCAAATCAACATCAAATGATTTTTTCAGTTTGGTCACTGAGAGTGTTCTGGATCGGGAGACAAACTCTGAGTTTAACATCACTGTGACCTGCTCTGATGAGGGAGTGCCCTCTCTCTCCAGCAGCGTCTCTCTCGCTGTACACATATCAGATGTGAATGACAACGCGCCGATCTTTGAGAAGAGCTCATATGAAGCCTACATTAAAGAAAACAACAGCCCAGGCCTCTCAATATTTTCCGTAAAAGCCAGAGACGCTGATTGGAATCAGAATGCTCGTGTTTCTTACATACTGGAAGAAGACACAATTAATGGGGTGTCTGTCTCCTCGTATGTGTCTGTTAACTCTGACAGTGGAGTCATCCATGCAGTGCGCTCTTTTGACTACGAGCAAATTAAGGATTTCCAGTTTCGCGTAAAAGCGCAAGATGGAGGCTCTCCACCACTTAGTAGTGATGTGACGATTAAAATTCATATTCAAGACCAGAACGACAACGCACCTCAGATTCTCTACCCAGTACAAACTGGTGTCTCCCAAGTTGCTGAAATGGTGCCTCGTTCAGCAGATGTTGGCTATCTTGTCACTAAAGTGGTCGCTGTTGATGTGGACTCGGGACAGAATGCCTGGCTCTCATATAAACTGCTGAAAGCGACAGACAGGGCGCTGTTTGAAGTGGGCTTACAGAATGGAGAAATAAGAACTTTACGCCAAGTCACTGATAAAGATGCCGTGAAGCAAAGACTTACTGTTGTAGTGGAGGACAACGGGCAGCCCTCTCGTTCAGCTACAGTCAATGTTAACGTGGCAGTGGCGGACAGCTTTCCGGAAGTGCTCTCTGAATTCACTGACTTTACGCAGGACAAGGATTACAATGACAACCTGACTTTTTATTTAGTCTTGGCCTTGGCTGCAGTTTCTTTCCTCTTCATTTCATGTTTAGTAGTTATAATATCAGTAAAGGTTTACAGATGGAGACAATCTCGGATCTTCTATCAGTCCAATCTCCCAGTTATTCCGTATTACCCACCCCATTACGCAGACATTGGAGGTACTGGAACTTTACAGCACAGGTATAATTACGAGGTGTGCATGACAACTGACTCGCGGAAAATTGATATGAAATACGTCAGACCTTGCAGTCAGAGCATCCTCAGTCTGGACGCCAGTGGTACGCAAACTCTACAGCACGTGCCGGCGGATAACGAGGTCAGTGAGAATTCGGGAGTTCAGGCGAGCTTCTAAGCTTCAACATGTTTTCACTTACATACATTCATGCAACTGCATATTAATTTTGTCAGAGTTGCAGTATTATTAATATGTTCTCCTATCCTCGTTGTGTTTAAACAACGTCTTTAAAATCACTTATTTGTTGTCATAATAGTGTTTTGTTTAATTCATCACTATTTTACATTCGAAATTTCCGATATTCTTATGTCCATTTTATATAGAAATGAATATTGTTTACATGTGTTTTAAAATTGTGCTTCATTTTTGGAGCTGCACTGTTAGTTGTATAGTGCCTTTCATACACTTCTGTACCTTAGGATTGTTGGTTTACTGCCCAAGTGCCCCTCTGCGGTGGTTACTGTGATCGACGCATTTAGAAACTGTTTAAGTTGATTATGTAACGAATAAAGGGTGACAGATAATACAGAAAAAAAATAATGGGGAAAGTGTCTATGAATAAGCGAACGTGAGAAATCCATAAGTGAAATACATTGAAAACTTTGGCCAGGATGAGGTGTCAGATTTTGCACAGTAAACCATTCCCTCGTCTGTGAGAAACTCAGTGTAATGTCTCCTCGGTGCTCTGAGTGCCGCTGTTGATCAATGTAGCAATATCATGCAGCTATTCTGGCCCTCCCCAAAGTAGCTTTTTTATTACGGCGAGAAAAGGAGACACTCGCCTCCATTCCTGCTTAGACTGGATAAGCGCAAACATCGCCGCGGCAACTGGCTCTGTGAAAAGCAGGGGTCTCCAGTGTCTTTTTTGTGTTTATTTGCAAAGCGCTTTTACGGAGTTGGGGGAATATTTGTATTTTCACGCGTGTACGGAAATGATGCTCTGCATTTCTGTTCTCTGCGCTCCTGTAAGCGTCGGGCGGATGTGGAAATGGCAGTTGCATCTTCTCCTGTGTGTATGCGCCGCAGAGGTGGCACGCGGGCAGGTCCGCTATTCTATTCCCGAGGAGATGGCGACGGGATCCTTTGTGGGAAATATCGTACAGGACCTAGGTCTGGATGTGAAAAGACTGAAATCGGGCAGAGCTCGCATTTTTACAGAGGACAGTCGTGAGTATGTCGGCCTGAATTCTGATAAAGGCACGCTCGTGGTGAAAGAAAGAATTGATAGAGAGGAGCTGTGTGCTCAGGTGTCTCCGTGCTCTTTACATTTCCAGATCATTCTCGAGAATCCTATGGAACTCCATAGTATTGTTGTAGAGATATTAGACATCAATGACAACGCCCCGTTTTTTGCCGATAAAAAAATAGAATTGCAGATTAGCGAATCCGCTGTGTCCGGAGCTCGATTCTCTCTAGAAAGTGCCAAAGACCCCGATGTGGGAGAGAATTCACTCCAGAGATACACGCTAAATCCCTCAGACCATTTTATACTGAAGCTGCAGTCACGTCCTGACGGAACTAAGTATGTGGAGATGATGCTTCAAACTGCACTGGACAGAGAAAAGCAGCATGAACATAAATTAATCTTAGCTGCATTTGACGGTGGAAGCCCTCAGAAGTCTGGTACAATGCATATACATGTGGAGGTTTTAGATGCGAATGACAATGCGCCAGTTTTTAGCTCTACCCTCTACAAAGCTTCTTTAACGGAAAATTCAGTGAAGGGTACAGCTATTTTGAAAGTCAGTGCAACGGACGCAGACAAAGGAACAAATGCAGAGGTGACCTATTCGTTTTCGCAAATCACAGATAGCGTTTCAGAAACGTTTGATATAGACCCCAGCAGTGGTGAAATCACTGTAAAAGGAAAGTTAGATTTTGAAAAATCTAAGCAGTTTGAGATAAATGTGAAAGCTACAGACCAGGGCGGTTTAACTGACTCCAGTAAAGTGTTAATTGATGTATTGGACGTGAATGACAATGCTCCTGTCATAACAGTCATGTCGTTTTCAAGCCCGATACCCGAGGACTCTGCGACAGAGACGATCATTGCCATGTTAAATGTCAAAGATTCAGACTCTGGAAAAAACGGGAAAGTACGGTGCTCCATTAACAACGAATTACCTTTTCGACTGAAGACTACATCTCCCAATTTCTACAGTTTGGTCACAGATCAGATATTGGATCGTGAAAAGGCCTATGAATATAATATAACCATAACAGCCACAGATGAAGGATCACCTCCATATTTAACTAACAAAACTCTGACTCTTAAAATCTCCGATGTAAATGACAATGCGCCGCTGTTTGAAAAGGGCTCGTACACTGCATATGTCATGGAGAATAACGCACCGGGGATGTCAGTATATTCTGTGAAAGCTAAGGACAAAGATTTCGGAAACAACGCTCAGATCTCTTATTTTCTTGAGGATGAACAAATTAATGGACTTTCAACATCATCATATATTTCAGTGAATTCAGAAAGCGGGACAATTTATGCTGTGCGCTCCTTTGATTTTGAACAAATTAAAGAATTCAAAATTAAGGTCAAAGCTCAGGATGGAGGCTCACCGCCTCTAAGCAGCAATGCGACTGTAACTATATTCATTAAAGACCAAAATGACAACGCCCCTCAGATTCTCTACCCAATACAGATTGGTGTCTCCCAAGTGGCTGAAATGGTGCCTCGTTCAGCAGATGTTGGCTATCTTGTCACTAAAGTGGTCGCTGTTGATGTGGACTCGGGGCAGAATGCCTGGCTCTCATATAAACTGCTGAAAGCGACAGACAGGGCGCTGTTTGAAGTGGGCTTACAGAATGGAGAAATAAGAACTTTACGCCAAGTCACTGATAAAGATGCTGTGAAACAAAGACTTACTGTTGTAGTGGAGGACAACGGGCAGCCCTCTCGTTCAGCTACAGTCAATGTTAACGTGGCGGTGGCGGACAGTTTCCCGGAAGTGCTCTCTGAATTCACCGACTATACACAGGACAAGGATTACAATGACAACCTGACTTTTTATTTGGTCTTGGCCTTGGCTGTGGTCTCATTTTTGTTTATTATCTCCATAATTGCGATTATTTCAGTAAAAGTATATCGATGGAGACAGACAAGATTATACTACAAATCCAATGGGAACCTCCCTGTTATTCCGTACTATCCACCGCTTTACGCTGACGTTGATGGCGCCGGAACTCTGCAGCACGTGTATAATTACGAGGTGTGCAGGACTACTGACTCGAGAAAGAGTGACATCAAATTCATGAGACCTTTCAGTCAGAGCGCGCTGAATGTGGATGTGAGTGGCGCGGGGACGCTGCGGATGGAAACAAAAGAGACGGAAGTGACAGATGAGTGTTCCGAGGTGAGGTGAGGTACTTACAACACGTTAAGTCAAGTCAACGATTATCCATGACACTACATTATTGGCATTTAGCAGATGCTCTTATCCAGAGTGACTTAGCCTACATCGGTTACAGTTTTTTTGTTATCCATTTATACAGCTGGATGTTTTCTGAGGCAATTGTGGGTTAAGTACCTTTCCAGAGGCTACAAGAGCAATGCCCCAGCAGGAATTTAACCAGTTACGAGTGCTGCTTCTTAACCACTATGCTACACTGCAGCCCACGGAATATGCTTCAGTTTGTTATTCATTTACCACTGGAACTATTGATTAAGTTTGAAAGAGAAGGTTCTTGTTCTTTTCATGATCATCTGTATCTCCGTGTGCTGAGGTGAGAGGCCTCTTCCTCTCGAAAATTGTTAAACTCATAGAGTCCTTGACATGCAACAGAGTACCTCATAATTTGCCATGTGTTGTTTCGTATTTTCATATTCATCTATTCGTGAATAAGTTTGCGTATTTTTTCATCCATGCTGATTTTTTCCATGTAGTTTGTGCAGGTCTTGGGGCTGTTGTACCTACAATCTACAGCGTGTTTATATCTATAGATACGTGTTTTGGAGGAAAAGACATAACCATAATTTACTACTTATATGCAGCAGAACACGAAAGGTCCAGTGTGGTAAATCTATGTTTAACCTGTAGGGGCCGCTGTTGATCACAGGGGCTAAGAGGACATGTTGGGTACAGAAATACGCCTTCGCGGTCCTCCCATTACATTGCTGGGCTCGGGAGCAGCAGCTCACACAGACCTAACTGTCCCTGCAGATTGAATTTGAAGCATTTTTTATTATTAATTTAGCTTTTTAGATAACCTAATATTGTGTATAACCCACACAGAAGTTGCAATTTCCTTATATCTATATTGTTTTGTTAAATATTTGAGATTTTAATTTCAATGTGGTGCGACTGTTGACGTGAATTCGCAATGAGAACGAGAAACTGCGTATTGCGGTGGTCTTTGTGCCTCTATCTTGTCGTTGTATTTTGGACTCATTCAGCAGCTGGGCAGGTTCGATACTCCATCCCGGAGGAAATGTCGATGGGCTCCTTTGTGGGGAATATAGCGAAAGATCTGGGATTAAGTCCTGAGCGACTGGCCACAGGGAGAGCCCGGATATTCAGCGCTGACAGCAGTGAGTACATTGAGCTGGACAGGGAGAAAGCGCAGCTGATTGTAAAGGAGAGAATAGACAGAGAGAAGCTCTGCGGAGAGGCGTCTATCTGCAGCTTCAGTTTTGAGGTGATTCTTGAAAACCCCATGGAGCTCTATCGTATTACCGTAGAAATATTAGATATTAACGACAACAGTCCCGTTTTTCCGAGTAGTGAAATCAGTCTGGAAATAAGAGAATCAGCTTTGCCAGGGACGCGCTTCTCCCTCGAGAGCGCGGTGGACCCAGACGTGGGGACAAATACACTCCAGAAATACTCACTTCACCCCGCTGATCATTTTAGCTTAAAGATACAGAACCGTTTTGATGGAAGCAAAAACGTGGAAATGGTCCTACAGGTTCCGTTAGACAGAGAAAAACAAGACCACCAGTATTTAACATTGACTGCTGTCGATGGCGGAAATCCGAAACGGTCCGGCACAGTAAAAATTCAAATCGTGGTCCTCGACGCCAACGACAATTCGCCGTTGTTCAGTCAGTCGGTTTACAAAGCCTCAGTGGTAGAAAATGCTCTTAAAGGGACTCTAGTGGCAACAGTGAGTGCAACAGACGCCGACGAAGAATCAAATGGCTCCATTCAGTACAATTTTGAGCATGCTGCTGCTAGTATTAAAGAGCTTTTTGCTATGGACCCCACCACTGGTGAAATAAGAGTTGTTGGGGATATAGACTATGAAAGGTTTAAGCTTTTTCAGATAAAGGTACAAGCAAAAGATGAAGGTGGTTTGAGCGACTCCAGTGAGATAATCATTGAGGTAGTCGATGTTAATGATAATGCTCCCAAAATGACGCTGATGTCATTTTCTAGCGTATTGCGCGAGGACTCGATCCCCGGGACTGTAATAGCTATGATAAATGTCCAGGATCTTGATTCGGGGGATAATGGCAAAATCACTTGTTCAGTTGATCAAAACCTCCCTTTCAACATAGAAGCAACCTTACCGAATTACTACAGTCTACTGACAGATGCGGTCTTGGACAGAGAACAGACATCGGAATATAACATTACAATTACTGCAGTTGACCAAGGTATTCCGCCGCTATCTAGTAAACAGATTTTAACTTTAAGAATTTCAGATGTAAACGACCATGCTCCTAAATTTCAACAAGAAATATACAATGCATACATCATGGAAAACAACGCCCTCTCCGCCTCTTTCTTTTCTGTTAAAGCAGAGGACGCTGACTGGGGACCTAATGCTCGTATATCTTATTTTATTGAGGATGGGAGTTTAAACGGTGCTCCGCTGACTTCTTACATATCAATAAATTCAGACAGCGGGGTACTTTACGCAGCTAAGACCTTTGACTATGAGCAAATAAAATTTTTAAAAATCCACGTTAAAGCTCAAGACGGTGGCTCCCCGCCGTTAAGCACCAACGTAACCGTAAATATTCATATCCAGGACCAGAACGACAACGCCCCCCAGATTCTCTACCCAGTGCAGACTGGTGTCTCTCAAGTGGCTGAAATGGTGCCTCGTTCAGCAGATGTTGGCTATCTTGTCACTAAAGTGGTCGCTGTTGATGTGGACTCGGGACAGAATGCCTGGCTCTCATATAAACTGCTGAAAGCGACAGACAGGGCGCTGTTTGAAGTGGGTTTACAGAATGGAGAAATAAGAACTTTACGCCAAGTCACTGATAAAGATGCAGTGAAACAAAGACTTACTGTTGTAGTAGAGGACAACGGGCAGCCCTCTCGTTCAGCTACAGTCAATGTTAACGTGGCGGTAGCAGACAGCTTCCCGGAAGTGCTCTCTGAATTCACCGACTATACACAGGACAAGGATTACAATGTTAACCTGACCTTTTATTTGGTCTTGGCCTTGGCAGTGGTCTCCTTTTTGTTTATTATCTCCATGATTGCGATTATTTCAGTAAAAGTATATCGATGGAGACAGACAAGATTATACTACAAATCCAATGGGAACCTCCCTGTTATTCCGTACTATCCACCGCTTTACGCTGACGTTGATGGCGCCGGAACTCTGCAGCACGTGTATAATTACGAGGTGTGCAGGACTACTGACTCGAGAAAGAGTGACATCAAATTCATGAGACCTTTCAGTCAGAGCGCGCTGAATGTGGATGTGAGTGGCGCGGGGACGCTGCGGATGGAAACAAAAGAGACGGAAGTGACAGATGAGTGTTCCGAGGTGAGGTTTTGCAGCTTACTTACAACACGTTAAGTCAAGTAAGCTTTTATCCACTGAATTTGCTTCTTTTTGTTATATACGTACAAGTGGAGTAATTAAGTTTGAAAGAGAAGGTTCTTATCCTTTTCATGGTTATCCATATCTCTGTGTATCAAAACTTATTCATTGTCGAAGCCTCTGTATGATGACAGTGTAACTGTCCAATGAGTCTGTGCAGTAATATGGTGAAGAGACTCAATGAGTCTTTCATAGGAAAAACTCAATGATTCAGTGTCTAGCCCTCACAGGTGAGACTCACTGATTCAGTGACTGACTCTAACCTCTCATGGATGAGACTGCAGAAATTCATCCTCACATTCATATCCAAATTGCAGCTGAATGTGTGTGTGTGTGTGTGTGTGTGTGTGTGAAAGTGAAGATTACAGTCATTAATGTAAACCTATATTATGTTGCACTACTGATTTTCTTAGCTTATGTCATCATGCAGAGCGACGTTGAGGGCTTGTATTTGCATGCTATCCATAAGGATGGCTGCACATCATCCACTTAGTTACAGTTTTGTTGTGGACCACAGAGAAGTACAATTGTAACAAGAGGGGTTTGAACCTGTAATCTCCGTAACCACTTTGTCGCAGCACCCTTGTATGCTGTTAGTTTGTGCCTACTAACTGTCCAGTGGAGCTGGAGCACTGATAGCTGCATTGTGTATGAGGTGCACTGATAGCTGCATTGTGGCCTTGTGGATGAGGTGCACTGATAGCTGCATTGTGGCCTTGTGGATGAGGTGCACTGATAGCTGCGTTGTGGATGAGGTGCACTGATAGCTGCGTTGTGGCCTTGTGGATGAGGTGCACTGATAGCTGTGTTGTGGATGAGGTGCACTGATAGCTGCGTTGTGGCCTTGTGGATGAGGTGCACTGATAGCTGTGTTGTGGATGAGGTGCACTGATAGCTGCGTTGTGGATGAGGTGCACTGATAGCTGCGTTGTGGATGAGGTGCACTGATAGCTGTGCACTGAAAGCTGAAAGTCCACAGAGTTGCTCTATCTCTGACCCACATTCCTCTCTCAGCAGCTACTGTCATTCTCCTGGGCTGCAGCAGTCAGCTGATCTCTCTGAGCCATGCCCAGCTTGCTGCCTTGTGATGTGAAGACCATGCTCTCTTTTACAGCAGTGCCTTATGCTCATTCAGTGTCTAATGCTGCTTCCTCCATACAGGAAGGAATAGCATTAGAAGCAAAGAACAGCTGTCTGACCTATCCAGAGCAGAGGGAGTTATAGATATAGGAGGGGAGATAGACAGAGTGAGAGGAGGAGGGAGACAGAGAGGTGAGGAGATGTGATTGACCTTCTCTCTCACAGTCATTTCTAAATAAGTCTGTCAGATTCTGCGCTAGAAATCGAAGAGTGAATTCTAGTAGTGACTGTCCTGTGTAAATGATTCCATTACATTAGTAAACCATTATATCCAGTGCTTACTCTATATTGCCTCAGGAATTTCTACTGGCCATTATTAAACAGGGGCAGTAGTGTTTTTATCAGGGGCAGTGGTGTCTTTAACAGGGGCAGTAGTGTTTTAAACAGGGCCAATAGTGTTTTAAACAGGGGCAGCAGTGGTTTGGTTTGTAGAGTTAACGCATTCTTATATAGGTCAGAGCACAGAACACTGATCTGAAGACTGTGGGTTCAGTCTAGGGCCACCACTACACCGTGGTCCACGTGTTTTATTATTTCAGCACACCATCACTACTTAAGTACATGTACCGATGTTCTAACGCTTAATAATTAAGAAAATATAATGAACCCTACATGCTGTTAGACAATCGGTGGAAATCATTACATTGTCCTTATTGGAAGTGTGAATGCATGATGATTTGCAGTGAGACATTATTTACATACATGAACTGAAGTTTCAGACAGGGTGCTTAGAGAAAGCACGCTTTACTAATTCACATTTTGAATGTAGATGCCATTGAATATTTGAGTATTAAATTAATGGAAATACAGGTCGCTGATAATGATGTAAGGTGAGGGGTGTGGCATGGTGAGAGTGTTGAGCCCCGGGCACCAGAATACATTTGGAAGTGGTCTGTCCATTACTGGCTGTGCTGTTTTTCATGTGGGCTTGTTAGATGCAGTTTTATGCTTCAGCTCTGGATGAGAGTGTCTGCCAGATGTCTCACAGTAAATGAAAATCCACATCTGTCCCTGGGTAGGGCGGTCGGGGTGCCGTACAGTGCCAAATGCAGTGCAAATGCCAAAGCTCTTTTGTGCTCTGCAGGGTGTCTGTGCTATGTGCTGTGTGTGGATGGTAATGCTTATAATGCTTCTGAAAGGGTCCTCAGCACAGATGCCCATGAAGGTGCTGAACCCTGTGAAGCTTTCACTCAGGTGTCATTCAGTGTGACTACATCTGGACCTCCAGGTACCTATGTTAGTATTCTGCAGAGGTGCTTTGAGATTTGAGCTTTGTGACTGAGCAAAATACACGTGTATCATACAGTTTTAATCGTTTCCATTTGCTCAGCCAGTTACTCTAGTGAGGAAATACAGGTTAAGCACCTTACCCAAGGGTACAGAAGCAGAGTTACACCTGGGATTCAACCCCTCAACCTGTTGGTTACAAGCCTAGCACTGGATTGCTCCTTCAGAGGCCGCTGGTGAAAGTCCTGGTTAGATTGTCTGCACTGTTTGCGGTCAGAGGTCAAGGTTGAGCCGGTGGTGTGAGTGTGTCTGCATTTTCATAACCTTTAAAGCCCAAAGCTCTTTAGAACAGCAGGAGAAAAGAAAAAAAACCTTGTTCACAATGTGTATCAGGTGCTGATAGCAGCAAGTGATGAATCCCAAATTTAAAAAGCCAACTGAATTGAAGGCCCACTATTGCACACCTTATACAGAAAAGAGGACAGACCTTATTGTATCTTCATTTTATTTGAAAAGAGACTAATAGAACTGAAAACAACACTTTCACCTTGCACTTCATCAGGTTCACATTAAAATGGTAACAGCACTTAAAGTTTAAATATGTGCAGGTACAGGTGTCATTAATCATTCTTAAATAAGTTATTACAAGACAACTATCAGCATCTCCACAATCTCCAATCATGATGAGTCTCCAATCTAATTCAAAATAGTTACTGATACATCATGGAGTAAAAGAAATTAGTTAATACAATCATTCATCACGTATTCAATGACTAGAAAGACACAGAATATGGGCAGTGTGGGTTGAGTAAGTAGTGTGAGGCTAATTTATAGTTATTAGTAATTTATAGTTATTCTTGAAAATGATGCAGACCAAAGTATCAGCTAAGAGAGCTTAATTCTGAGTACTCTGGAAACATCCTCCAGAACAAACACCTCAAAAAACAATATATAACTTGCTAGAGAAGGTGTGTGCAGTCAATCCCAAACGCAACATGCTAACCATATGGCAAAGTAAGTCCCTGAACAGCACTCAGACCTTATAGCATATGGAAGCAGGGCACCTCAAACTGTCAGACTCCACGGCAGAGTGGACTGACCTGCATCAGATATCCATCACAGACCTGCGGTTGTGTGAAGATCTGTGCAGGACCTTTCTCGCTCCCACTCCTTATCGCTTGTCCAACCCTGGGACAAGAACCCAAAAATGATCAATTTCCCAGTGTTGAACTGAGAGAGTCGCTGCTATGCCCTATTAGCATCCGCTGCTTTATCTATGTGTCCCATACCTCTGTTCCTGCAGGACTTTGGGGTCAATACAATTACACAAACCCCAAAACAGAATTAAATATTTATCACCCACCCCTACCAGACCTGAGACAAAAGAAAACACACCAGCACCCAAACAAGCCCACATCAGTCTTGTCACTGCAGTACAAACTCTTTTTCTATCACCCTCTGACACCTGTAACTAATAATAGAAACCAGTGTCTTACCTATTTGACTGTAAAGAGCATTTGTCAGAGCTTATCTCCATCTTGAAGAAGGTAAAAATAGATAGTGTAGACAGACAGAACCATGAGCTTTATAACAGATAGGTGACCAAGGAGTCCATGGAAAATTCTAGAATTGTATATTTTAAAATTGTGTATTTTATTTAAGGGTGCCTGCTCAGAGCATCCTTTTCATTGGTGTTTGGTGCATGAGTGTATGCAAGCGCATGAGCACTTTACTGGTGGAGCTGTGACTTGTGACTTCCACATCAATTAAATACATACCACCTAAAATAAATAGGAATGATAGGTCCTGCTATCATCATGCAAGGAACAACCTATCACAACCCCAACACTTATGGAAAACAGAGTGTCCTTGGATAGCTACAGCTATGGATGATTTCTACCATATAGTAGAGTACCATACTGAAACTGCTATCTGGCTGGTAAACTTAAATTCTGTCACCAGCTCTCAGTGAGTTAGTTCGCTGCTAGCTGTAACATCTGCTACTTGGCCAGCGTATATTGGCTCACCAGCCAACATGCTATAGCTATGTTCTCACTTGGAAAAAGGGGAGTTTGTACCATGTTTACACAGGCAGGTCCTGATATGGGATTCATTCTCTCCAGTCTGGAGCCTGACATCCCCTTTCTCACATCTCTTCAAAACAAGTATGATTCCTTCCATCAGTGTGACTGCAAGGACAATTGTATACCTGTTTTTAAAATGAACAATCAATTAACATGAATCCTTCTGAGTAGAATTTGCCAGTACTGTAAAATAAGCAAGTGTTTTATTACTTTATCCATTTATTAATTTATTCCTCAGAGATGGTGACACTCTGTAAGATGTTTCGTGATTTTGTATGATAACCACTCCTGTGCTGCAGTGACTGAGGCCCTGATGTGTGTGTGTGTGTGTGTGTGTGTGTGTTTTTTTTTGGGGGGGGGGGTGTCAGGGGATGAGTACATATGTATGTGGGGATGTGTTAGGAATGTTTTCTTGTACCATGGCTGTGGAGTTCAGTCATTATCTCATCCAGTAAACCCCGTGGTATGTGCAGCAGAAGTAACAGAAAATTTAAACATGCATTTTAGGTTTTTTTTTTTCCCAAATGAAGGACAAAACATATTGTGGATAGTTTGATTTAGGTTGATAGTTGTATATGTTCTGTTGCATTGTCTTCTTCTTGAAGTCATTTGCTACAGGGCTCAAGGGTACAGCCAACACATTCAGTGTGTAGCAGCTCTGATCTGGCTCCTGCTCTCCCTGAAATGGAGGCTGCGGCTCCCTCTCTTCCCTGGCTTTGGAAAGTTCCAGGCTGTCACGTGATGTGGGTTATGTGACAGCAGCATTCACACTCTCTGATTGCAGCAGCTGTGCTCATACCTGCAGTGCGGAGATGTAGAAACAAACATGTAGATGTGATTGGAATCTCTGATGTGACCAGTATTCCCCTTTACTTACCCATAATGCCCTTCTCTCTGGCCCCATTACACTCTGATGCACTCATTCATTTTAACACACACACATGCACAAATGCACTTGCACAAATGCACACACACAGACATACACACAAAATCACAGGTCAATTACCTTACTTACTGATTCACAGTACACCAGTGTTTCTGCTGGTGGTTTGGGTTTGATTTCACTGAGACGATCCTCCAAACACATTTTTACACAAACCTTTAACACAGTATTAATACGTAGTTTTCTGGTTATGTACGGTTATATATTTCATGCATCAGTAAGGTTTTGCAGCATCATAATTCACTTACTTGGTTCACTGTGTTCTCAATATATCCCATGGTAAAATCCATTTTGTCTTTGATGAGAAATCTGGTCTTGATGTAACATTATAGATGGAGCTGTTGTTAAAATTCAAAACAGCATTGTGCGGCCTGTTTGCCATCATGTTGAAAGGTATAGGCTTCACAGAGTAGAGCCTACAATGTGTGTACCAACTCAGTGTAGTTTAATCATAACTTACTTAGAGAAAATCTTACTGTGTGTACCAGTTCTGTGTAGTTTGATCATAGCTTACTCAGAGTAAAGCCTACAGTGTGTCTGCCAGCTCTGTGTAGGTTAATCATAGCTTACTCAGAGTAAACTTTACTGTGTGTACCAGCTCTGTGTAGATTGATATGAGCTTACTGGGAGTAAAGCCAACTGTGTGTCTGTGATAATGCTCTGCTCCTTCCGGCTGGAGACAGGCCTGAGTTCATTTCCCTGCTGGACCTGTTCTTCTGCTTTCTCATTCATCAGTTTCACCAGTGCAAACCCAGCCTTGTACTCCACAGGGGTCACAAAGTGGTGTCTGCTGAACACGGTCAGCCCTGCTGGAGTCAGGAGACTGCCAGTCAAAGCAGCTGAATTCCTACACTTTGAGTATCACTGTTCTCTCTTGCTGAATGATACTTCTGATGATCTGTCAGCTCTTGCTCCTCCTCATGTGGAGCCAAGCACTACTTTAGGGAAAAAATCTTAGTAACAAATCTGACACACAGCCCTTGCCAAGAGATAAGTATATCTGTAGGTGTGTGTTACAGCCAAAGGCCCTCTAAAATATAATAATCCGATGGTTAACGTAACATAATGTAACATAGTAACCAACGAATCAGACAGACTGACAAAAACCCAATATGAACAGAGGATCCAGTGTTGAGGTTAGCACCTCCAAGGTTGCTTTATTTTACAAGTGAGTTTTATTTACAGCAAGAACAACTTGGCTGAACAGCAAAAAATAAATGAATAAATAAGAGGGCACTCAGGCCTCCCCACAATAAGAAGGCAGCCCCCCAATCCCCTACACCTACCTAACTGCAAACTAAAACAAGAAAAACTAAGATGAGGACCCAAAAATAATTGCTAGCTGTACTGAAAGGTACCAGAATGTTACAGAGGGTTTTTAGAGGTACCACTGCCACCCACACATAGACTGAACTGGAGCTGAGTTGAGCAATGCTGTTGTTTGCTTCCTCAGCTCTTAAATATGCTTGCCCACAACTGCTCCTGCTTATAATCACAGAGAGGGCCAAGACAAGTGAAACAGAACCAGCAAATGCAGCGTAACAGTAACATGGTGCCATTCACTTGCATCAGTACCTGTCACAGATTACACACCTATGTCTGTAAGAGTCTGCTCACCAGTATATTTCAGAGTTTATGCATCTGTGTGTTTCAGAGATTACATACAGTACCTGTGTCTGTGAAAGATTTGGTACCTGCATATTTTGGAGATTCCACACTATATGTATAGATGATGATGTTTTATTGTTGCATATGATGTCTTATTGTTGCTATGTCCTCCCCTCCCCCAGCAGCAGATAGCAGCTTGTTTTTCAGTCTTTGCTTTCCCCTGCTGTGATGTCAGCTCCAGCTCTCCTATGAATGCAGTTAACACCTGTTTCCTTCTACCAATGAGGATATTTGGGGTGTCTGCATAAACATGAATCATCATGAAGCTGATTATGTTTAGAGGATGCCACTTGATAAAAAATTATGACCGTGATTAATGCAGACCATTTTATTTCTGTCTAGACTTCTCCCTTCCCCACTACACACTCCATTCTCTCTGTTTCTCACTCTCCCTTATTTTCCTTCGCCTTCATTTTCTTCCTTTTCCTGCTCTCCCTGCAAGCTCAGGTTTCTTCCACACAGCTTGACTGTGCTTTCTCAAAGCAAACCCCCAGCCCCAGAGATGGGAAGTGTTGCCATGACAACAGGCTGAGTCATGCTGCAGGCTGTACCATTGCTATGAGCAGCAGGGGTGCACAGGCGGATACAGAGCTGAGAGTCACAGATATATGAAGAGTGAAGGCAGTCACCCCCACTGTTGGCTGAGGCTGCAGGGCAGAGCTGCAGCCTCAGGGTGTGGAGCAGGAGGGGTCTTATATGCTTGTCTCTGAGACACACTTTGTGTCTGTGAGATTCAATCAGTCTGTGTCTCTGAGATCCAGTCTGTCTGTGTCTGTGAGACGTGTGCTGTGTCTATGAGGGTGTAGCTCACATTCATCACAGCATCAGCCTGCTGTTGGTAGGAATGGTGTATAATACAGGCCTTTCATGAGATATGAGGATATGCAGAAATAAGCACCATGCACAAAACACAGTATTTACCCCCATTCACTGCTGTGTGTGATTATAACGTGATGATGATGATGATGATGATGATGAAGACGACGATGATCATAGTAATAAGAGTATGATGAAGACTCTGTGCCCTTGGTTTAATATCATCCAGACATTAATGTCTTTCTAATTTACTAATTCACAATATGTTCATAATCACAGCTGACCTGGTGAGTTTTATCACCTCCCTGTGCATGATATAAAAACGTATGTAATTAATAATCAAAAACACACCACACATAAAGACAGCAAATACTCAAGCAGAATAACTCAAAACTATCATAGAACATAACACAGGAGAGTGTCATATGATGTGGTTGTGGTGACAGGTAAGTAAAACAGAAAATTGTGGGGACAGGTGAGGTTGTGATGTGGCTGTTGGTGACTGTGCCTCCTGTCTCTAACAAGTCTCTGTTTTTTCCTTTCATGATACTGCTGCCGCTGCTGTTTCTCCTGGGTCCTTCAAACAAGGTAAGAAAACCTCTATTCTTCCATGCTTACAGTATCTTCTCTCTCACAACAAAGTCTGTGGGAAGGCTTCCCAAACCCCTCTGTTAACAAACAACTTAAACTGATCTGTGAGGGAGGCAGCAGGCAGGCAAATAAGGATATCATCCATTACTGCCTCCAAGCCTGAGCACATTATCCTGCCTCAGGGGTACAGAGCAAAGCCTGATCAGGCTATCCTGCAGCATTTAGGGGTACAGAACAGACACAGGGGTACATATGCTTGTGATCTCACTAATTTCATAATATTATTGACTGCATTTTCATGTTCAGTGTTCTCATACATTTGACTAAAGCTTTCATATACACAGTGTGAATGTTACAGTATGTTGAATCATAAGTTACATTGTAATTTATTTTTATTTATACGTATTTTTAATAACATGGCATGAAAAAAATACATGATCAGAGTGGTTATTGTTAGTAGCAGTGGCTTTAATTCTTTCAGCATCACATTGCCCCCTGGTTGTTTTTTGTTTACGTGAGCACACTCTCCTCATTGTTAATAATTTTACTGTTGATTAAGAAAAGGGTTTGCAGTTTCAGCACAGACACGGTTACGGTTAAAGGTTGTACTCATGAAGTCACTTTAATGCCATCCGTCCATGGCAGTAACCTGAATCTGTTCAACAGACCATAGCCGCGTCTGTGTTGGCCTCATATTATCTGAAATTAAGGTCAATGGTTGTCAAATATCAGACTGACTTACAGACAAGGGAGGGGCATGACGTCTGAGAATGGTGTGCAACGATCTTTAGTGTTAAAGTTTTTATCAGGGCTACATCCATCCACAGTTATTAATAAATGGCTTTCGTAAGCATAATCCATCAATATCAGGCTTGTAAAAATAGCCTCCATGTCTGTGCGCAGCGCGTACAGTTTCGCCGGGCGGATGCAAGGAGGGTGTGTCGTTTCTCCGCGCTGCGGGGAGCTCCTCGCTCAGAAGCTGTTTGTGCGCAGCGCGTGGCGCTGTTCACCAGGCCGGTGCTGAAAGGCGCTCTCTGCTGTCAGAGCGCACAGGCGCTGCCATCTCTTCCCGCTCACGCTCTGCTTTACGGGATAATCCGACCGCGCATCGGTGCATTAATCACCTCTATTGTTTTCTGTAATTGCCTACTGCTAGCGATACCGTGTGCGATTCTTTCGTTTAAACAGCCTACTGCAGCACTGTCGCTGACGTTGTTGTTATGTCCTCGTAAAAATATTGAACATGGCCAGTCAACAACATTGTAAAACGCCCGATCTGATTGGTTGCTGGGGAAAAAAACCAGTCAATCACATGAGCGCATGGGAATTGTTTTGTAGGTCACAGTGAAAAGGGGGCTGTTTATCTCTGAGGCAAAACTGAAGCGTTTCCATTACCGAGTTATTTTCTGCAGTGATGAATTTATACTTCAGTTTGCTGAATATTTTATGGATTTTCATTGGTCAGGTTCATTCACTCTTATAATGCACGCAATTCGTTAATCGTCATTTGATGTGCGTTTGTCTCAGAATGTGGGTGTTAGTGTTTGTGCGTAGTGAATGTCCTATTCGCATGGCCATTTATAGACTCTCGCGCGGCACTGAGCCAGCAGGAACAGCCTGCGCTTCCCTCTCACCGCCACACGACGGCACGAGAGACTCTGGAGTGACGCAGGAACGACAGGAAAATGACTGAACTTACAATCAAGCAAGAAAAAAACAAACAAAAACAATAATAATAATATTTTATTATTATTATTGTTGTTGTTGACAAAAATAATAATAATAATATAATATATATATTATAATATAATATAATATTGTATTATATAACACAGATTTGTTTCTTCTTAGTCTTAATAATTTTTGTTTTTACCTACTGATATTCTTTTTAATCATTTCTTCTGTACTTTTGTTCAAATGGACAGTTACAGCTACATACAAAACCATTTTATCACATTAATCTCAGCATTCATTGCTTAAGTATCTCACGGCTTACATTCCGTTCTCTGAGTTTTTAAAAGATATTAGTAAAATAATAAAAGATGTAATAAAACGTGATGTTTTAATAAAACGTGGACACTCTGTTCTCATTGTGAATTCGTAGAAGTCGATTTCAGACAGAATATACAAATCAGTCTAATGTCCAAGTATCTGAAGCACTACGCAGCTGCGCCTTTAAACGTGTCTGGCGTGCAATTGGGCATTCCTGTGTAGGCTGGGCACCAATAACAAGCCTTCCTGCACAAAGTGATCCACTCCGTCCGCACCGAGAAAACCGCAGTAACCCGTTCAATGCGTGAAGTGGAGAGACAACGTTACACGCGCAATCAAAAGAGAAGATACATAGGATTCTGCAGATCGTGGGAATGTGTGAAAAAAACAGCTGCACTGGAGAATCTATTTGCTTTAAGTATAAATGTATTGGTGTTGAGGTGTAATTATAGATTGTGGTGAAGAGGCTAATATGGAGCCAAGAACAATGAAGAGTGGAATGTTCACATGGCTTTCGCTGTGGCTGCCCCATTTATTTACCTTGACAAATACAGCAGGCGGAGAGATTCGGTACACCATTCCAGAGGAGCTAAAACGGGGATCGGTTGTTGGGAATTTGGCTAAAGACCTGAATTTAAACGTAGCAGAATTTGTGGATCGCAAACTGCGGACTACTTTCGAGGGTAAGCAGTATTTCAGTGTGGATCCGGGGGTGGGAGAATTAGTTGTGAGCGAAAGAATTGATAGAGAGGAATTGTGCGGACCAAAGGTACCTTGTGTTTTACCTTTGGAAGTTATCATTGAAAATCCTCTGCAGCTTTACCGTGTGGAAGTTGAAGTACAGGATATAAATGACAATGCCCCTGGCTTTCTCACAAATACACGAGTTTTGAAGGTAGCCGAGTCAATAGCGCCAGGCGCGCGGTTTCCGTTGGAAATCGCTCAGGATCCAGACGTAGCTGCAAATTCAGTAAAATCTTACAAACTGAGTAAGAATGACAACTTCGTACTACATGTTAAAAATCAGATCGATGGTACGACGATTCCCGAGCTAGTTCTTGAGAAATCACTGGATCGAGAAAAGCAGTCGGTTCATAAACTGGTGCTGACAGCAGTAGACGGCGGTAATCCTGAGCTGTCGGGTACCGCTGAAATCACTATTTTGGTGCTCGACAATAATGACAATGCCCCGCAGTTTGAAAGGGCTTTCTATGAAGCCGCCCTGAACGAGAACGCACCGCCTGGAACTGAGATATTAAACGTAAAAGCCACAGATTTAGATGAAGGTCTAAATGGAGAAATACAGTATTTCTTTGGTGACCAAACGCCCGAAACCATAGTGGAGTTATTTGATGTAAACACGGAGACCGGAGATATCACCGTAAAAGGGCAGCTGGACTACGAGCAAATGAGCTTGTACAAGTTTACCATTTTAGCAAAAGACAAAGGCAACCCAGAGATGGAGGGGCATTGTAGTGTTAAGGTGGAGATTATTGATGTAAATGACAATGTCCCTGAAATTATAATGACCTCACTGTCGAGTCCAGTACGCGAAGATTCTATTGTGGGAACCGTGATCGCATTGATTAGCGCGAAAGACTCTGACTCTGGTGAAAATGGAGAGGTAAATTTAGATATAACACCAGGCTCTCCGTTTAAGTTAAACCCGTCGCTGTCTAAGCATTACGCACTGGTAACGACTGCACCTCTAGACCGTGAGATTCACTCGGAGTATAACATTGAAATACGTGCAACTGATGCGGGTTCACCGTCGTTATCTAGTAGGAAAATAATGACAGTCAGTATTCTAGATGTTAATGACAACCCTCCACGTTTCTCCCAGCCTTCATACACAGTGTATCTAAAAGAAAATAGTGCCCCAGGGACAAAACTGTGTTCAGTGTTCGCCTCTGATCCAGACCTGGGCGAGAATGCTAAGATCTCCTATTCTATTTTAGACTCTAAAGTACAAGACATGTCCGTGTCCTCCTATGTTTACATTAACTCGGATAACGGCAGCATCTACAGCATGCACTCATTTGACTATGAGAAACTGAAGGTGTTTCAGATCCAGGTACAGGCAAAGGACCATGGCTCTCCGTCTCTAAGCAGTAATGCCACAGTTCATGTTTTTATCCTGGACCAGAACGACAACGCCCCCGCTGTTATTTACCCCTCTGCTATCATGGGCTCTGTCTCTCATCAGAAGATGCCCCGCTCTGCTAAAGCGGGACATCTCGTCACCAAAGTAACGGCAGTGGACGCCGACTCGGGCCACAACGCCTGGATTTCCTATAAGGTGGTGGAGGCTACAGACGCGTCTCTGTTGGGTGTGAATCTTTATACAGGGGAAGTGAGGACTAAGCGCGCAGTTTCAGAGCACGATGAGTCCTCTCAGAGGCTGCTTATAGAGATAAAGGACAATGGAGAGCCGGTCCAGTCCACTACAGTCACAGTTGGCATATTGTTGGAGGACGGGATCCACGAGCCCATCTCAGACTTTCGACAGAAAGCACAGGAGCCCGGAAAGAAAAGCAATAAAATCACCTTTTATTTGATCATTTCTCTGGCCTCTGTTTCCGCTGTATCTTTTGTGACTTTTGTGATTTTGGCAGTGAAGTGCGTTAGACACAGCCGAAGGGGCCCGTGTTGTTGTATGAGACGGGCGGACTCTGACGGATACGAGAATCCCAATAGAAACCTGCAGATCCAGCTGAACACGGACGGTCCCATTAAATATGTGGAGGTCCTGGGAGGGGACATGTCTCAGAGCCAGTCCTTCAGATCCTGCTTCTCTCCGATGTCAGAGTTCAGCGATTTCACCTTCGTTAAGCCCAGCAGCACCACTGACTTTAAGGAGATGATTAATGTCATCGATGCTTCTCTACCTGACAGCGCGTGGACGTTTGAGGGCCAGCAGGTGAGCATTTGCTTAAAAGATGATTCTGAGGGCTTTTATTGTCTTGTGCTTCCTATTCCACTCACCTTTATTTTTGTAATTGATTGTTGTATTGCTCATTTTCGGAATAGCGATTATGGAAAACCCGGGCATTTCATTTGCATTTTACAGTGTCTCTGTCCAGCCATGTGCTTATATGTGCAGGAGATTAATTGAAACCGGACTGGGGCAGAGATTGATATTAAGTTAGCAATTTCTTCTTCTTCTTCTTCTTCTTTCGATTTTCTGTATGAACTCCTCGACGGTGATCAATACCTCCAGCTAATATGGGTTTGCGTTGCTTGTGCTTTCGTGTCAATACGTAAAGTATTTTTAAGATATTTGTAATTTCATATGGAAAAATTTCCCTTCAACTACCATGGATAGAATGTGCAGAACCTGAACAACAAGTGCAGCTGATGCCGTCAGACTGCTCCAGCTGCAGCAGATATAGACCGTCTCTTGCAGAAAGGGTGCCTGCTACATCCATCACAGATACAGACACAGGCGTGACTCTTACGATTTAAGCCTCAAGTGCGCACTGTTGCACTCACTTACGAAACATCACGTCAAGTCTGTTCACAAATCTTTTATTAAAAGTAGGACTGTACTAGCAAGCATGATAACTAGCTGAAAATAGAATTTGATACCTGGCTAGTGCATTGCAAACTTAGTAAGCTGCCTAGATAGAATTATTTCACTAGCTAGCGGGTTTGCCAGTGCAATAATTATCCGAAAAAAGAATTATCTGATGGGCTAACAAGGTAATGTCGTTGGTAGTCCGCGAGTTGTCTAACTACTTAGTATACTAGATAGCTACCGAACAAGCTGACTGTTTCGAAATTAACTAATTTGTGGACCTGTCCAGGAAAAGTGTATATTTGTCACTTTGAGAGTCCAGGGCAGGATCATGTCTTTTGGAGCCCCCCCCTCCCGCTTTCCTATATTGGTGTGACCTAGTGGTCAGCTCACGCTTTAAGCACTGAGGGTCCTCACATTGTAAGCACGGCGGACCCAGGGTCCCTAGAGGTCAGCTCATGCTTTAA
This sequence comes from Megalops cyprinoides, assembly GCF_013368585.1. NCBI lineage: Eukaryota > Metazoa > Chordata > Actinopteri > Elopiformes > Megalopidae > Megalops > Megalops cyprinoides. Next base: position 23,531,418 of record NC_050585.1, read on the forward strand.
GTGTTGAGGGGTCCAGGGAACCTCACACTGTAGGTGCCGAGGGCCCCAGGGGCCCTAGTGGTCAGATCACGCTTCAAGCTCCAGGGGCCTAGGGGCCCTAGTAGTCAGATCACACTTTAAGCCCCAGGGGCCTAGGGGCCCTAGTGGTCAGCTCACTATTTAAACACCAAGGGGTCTGGGGGCCCTCACGTTGTAAGCACCAAGGGGGTGGCAGTAGTGGTCAGCTCATGTTTTAAACACCAATGGGTCTGGGGGCCCTCATATTGTAAGCGCTGAGGGGTCTGGGGGCCCTCATATTGTAAGCGCTGAGGGGTCTGGGGGCCCTCATATTGTAAGCGCTGAGGGGTCTGGGGGCCCTCATATTGTAAGCGCTGGGGGGTCTGGGGGGCCCTAGTGGCGCTATAAGCACCCAGGGGCCTAGTGGTCAGCTTGCGCTTTGCGCACTGAGTGCCCTGGAGTTCAACCTCCTTCGGAAGTCTTGGCCCACACACCGCACGCGGCCTGAGGCTTGGAGGCCCCTTGGCAGTCCGAGGCCCTGGGGCACTGGCCCCACGGGCCCGGTCCATAATCCAGCCTTGCGTGAGACAGTCACAAATTGAAAATCTCGCTCCAGCCATCTGACCAAAGTTGGCAACCCTGATACCAGCTTCCATGACAGGCATTTTTGAGCCAATTTAAAGTTTGTTCTCAAACTTTCCTGTTTACTTGTTAGTTTGATTTTTGTAACAGAAAAACCTAATGTCGGGAAGTATACAGGGACATTTTTTTGGCGTTTTCTACGTAATGCTGTAGATGTTTGTACTAAATTCATCACGTTACCTAAATTCACTCATGCTGCTGCTCTAACCTGAAGCCGCGTTACATCTCTCTTTGTTGCTCTTTCGTGGGCTGCTGAAAAATAATTTCACGAGCTTCTCCATGCAATATGTCACCCACTCAGGTTTTTATTCTCCCTGTTTAATATTTATGCGATTTGCGTCATAAATGCAATAGTTAAGCCCATCAGCAGTAAATTCAATTTTATACAACTGATTTTGGATGGATTACGCACGCAGTGTTAACTCATTCTTCACGGTGACCAACAATTTGTGGTAGCCTATGTGGTTCGCATTTGCGTTGTATTTAATTTTAAGCAATACTTAGGTTTCATATGTAAAGCTTTCACAGTTTCATTTTTTTAGAATTCAAGGACAAGTTTTCTTAAAGGCTCGTATTGGCTGACAGGTGTATAAAATTGGACATCGTATGTGTGTTATACTTAGAAAAAATATTTGGGTCATGTTTAACCGTTACTGATTATACTGTATTCCTCCCTTGTTTGTTAGGGCAAACTATGAGAAATTATAAATGTTTGGTGGTCTGACCGAAGAGCACACACACTATCTCAATTATAGGGTAGGTTGTACTGCTTCTTTAAAGTGTGGCTGACTTTTTATTGGTGAATCTAGTGGAGGGCTGCGCACCAATAGCGGGCAGAACTGTACAAAGAGATCTACTCCCTCCCCCAGCCACAGCACAGCAACCCTTACAATGCTCAGAGCGGAGAGAGACAGTGCTGCGCTCACATCCGCATTGCTGGATGGATATGAAATATCTGATGAGACATATGCTATTATTTCATTTAATATTCCTGCTATGCCCCTGAAAGCGGTACGGTTTGTTTTCTTTTCAATAAACATTCTTTTAAAATGAGAACTGTAACAAGGACAAAGATTTTGGGCTGGCGGGCGGTTTGGTTGTTTCACATCTTCACGTGGAATACAATACTGGCGCAGATTCGCTACACTATTCCAGAGGAACTGAGCATTGAATCTGTTGTTGGAAATATAGCGAAGGACCTGGGTTTGGGAATTTCAGAGATTTCTGAGCGCAAGCTGCGGATCGCCTCCGAGGGTAAGCAGTATTTCAGTGTGGATTTGGGAAAGGGAGAGCTGATCGTGAGCGAGAGAATCGACAGAGAGACTCTGTGCGGACAAAGCGCGAGCTGTGTGTTACCGCTGGAAGCAATCATAGAAAACCCGTTAGAGTTGTATCGTGTTGACGTTGAAATACAGGACATAAATGACAATGCTCCAAATTTCCAGAAAAATGTGAATATTCTAAATATTCCCGAAACTACTCTACCAGGTGCAAGATTTCCTTTGGAATTAGCACAAGATCCTGATGTTGCCTCAAATTCATTACGATCCTACACACTAAGTAAAAACGAACATTTTGTGCTGGACATTAAAACAAACAAAGATAGAACAAAAGTCCCGGAGCTGGTGTTAGACAAAGCGCTGGACAGAGAGAAACAGCCGGTGCACAATATCGTTCTGACCGCTGTAGATGGGGGGAATCCGGCTCGATCGGGGACAACGGAGATTAACGTTCGTGTTTTAGACATTAACGATAACGCTCCGGTATTTGAAAAGGCTTCATATGACATCAAGTTGGCAGAAAACACCCCGACTGGTACCGTGCTTGTGACCCTAAAAGCCGTAGACCTAGATGAGGGACTCAATGGGGAGGTATTCTATTCATTTGGGTCCCATACACCAGAGACAGTGCAGAATCTGTTCAGTGTAGACTCACAAACCGGTGAGATTACGGTGATTGGTCCTATAGATTATGAAGCAAGCACTTCATTTAAGATGAATATTCGCGCTACAGACAAAGGCACCCCAGCAATGGAAGGTCATACTAGTATAGAAGTGGAAATTTTAGATATTAACGATAATATGCCGGAGATCATTCTGAAATCGTCGCCGAGTCCCATTAGAGAAGATGCACCCATCGGAACTGTCGTAGCTTTGATTAGTTCCAGGGATTTAGATGCAGGCGACAACGGGAGAGTCACTTTGAACGTATCTCCAGGTGTCCCGTTCAAATTAAAACCCTCCTTTTCTACTCATTATGCTTTAATCACTGACGCGATTCTAGATCGAGAAACAAACGCAGAATATAGCATTGAAATTACGGCATCTGATTCCGGATCCCCGCCTCTGGCATCGAAGAAAATAATTACAGTAAGCCTTCTAGATGTGAATGACAACCCTCCCCGCTTCTCTCAGCCTTCCTACACAATGTATGTTAAAGAAAACGGCGCTCCGGGAGCAATACTGACTTCTGTGTCCGCTTCTGATCCAGACCTGGGCGAGAATGCTAAGATCTCCTATTCTATTTTAGACTCCAAAGTACAAGACATGTCCGTGTCCTCCTATGTTTACATTAACTCGGATAACGGCAGCATCTACAGCATGCACTCATTTGACTATGAGAAACTGAAGGTGTTTCAGATCCAGGTAGAGGCAAAGGACCATGGCTCTCCGTCTCTGAGCAGTAACGCCACAGTTCATGTTTTTATCCTGGATCAGAACGACAACGCCCCCGCTGTTATTTACCCCTCTGCTATCATGGGCTCTGTCTCTCATCAGAAGATGCCCCGCTCTGCTAAAGCGGGACACCTCGTCACCAAAGTAACGGCAGTGGACGCCGACTCGGGCCACAACGCCTGGATTTCCTATAAGGTGGTGGAGGCTACAGACGCGTCTCTGTTGGGTGTGAATCTTTATACAGGGGAGGTGAGGACTAAGCGCGCAGTTTCAGAGCACGATGACTCCTCTCAGAGGCTACTTATAGAGATAAAGGACAATGGGGAGCCGGTCCAGTCCACTACAGTCACAGTTGGCATATTGTTGGAGGACGGGATCCACGAGCCCATCTCAGACTTTCGACAGAAAGCGCAGGAGCCCGGAAAGAAAAGCAATAAAATCACCTTTTATTTGATCATCTCTCTGGCCTCTGTTTCCGCTGTATCTTTTGTGACTTTTGTGATTTTAGCAGTGAAGTGCGTTAGACACAGCCGAAGGGGCCCGTGTTGCTGTATGAGACGGGCAGACTCTGACGGATACGAGAATCCCAACAGAAACCTGCAGATCCAGCTGAACACGGACGGGCCCATTAAATATGTGGAGGTCCTGGGAGGGGACATGTCTCAGAGCCAGTCCTTCAGATCCTGCTTCTCTCCGGTGTCAGAGTTCAGTGATTTCACCTTCGTTAAGCCCAGCAGCACCACTGACTTTAAGGAAATGATTAATGTCATCGATGCTTCTCTGCCTGACAGCGCGTGGACGTTTGAGGGCCAGCAGGTGAGGATTTGATTAAGAGCTTATCATTTCCGTTTCGACAGATCCTACTTCAAGTTTATTTGTATTGTTTACCATTGTTTTCGTACGGGGACATTGTTTTAACTAAAATATCGAAATGGCAGGGCATTTAATCGTCACTTTTCTAATTATTGTTGATCTAAAAATTCAAAATGCCCATTTCCGCTCGGTTCGTAAATCCAAGGATAGGTCAAATAATAATATTATTTTCCACCAGATGTCATTTTGGCTTTAATATGAATTAAATTTGTGAATTGGTTATTTTTTTCCTTCCAGGCCCTGTATTATTTCGTACCACACCTTTGCCCAGTTTTGCTCAAGGAAAGCGTAGCGTGCTGAGTAACGGTCTGCCTTTTTTGTCCAAGCTCTTAAAGAGTGGTTATAAGCGTTGCTGTACGTTTGTTCACGAAGTGACGCAAAACTGCACAGAATGCTGGGAAATTGTTTGTTTTCTTTTTTGTGATGTTGCTTTGTCTTTTATTCCCGCATGTTAAAAATGAACCTTGACTGAACCACAATGTGGGCCGTTATCTCTAATTCCAACTATTTCTTTATTCAATACTGAGGTACATCGCCACTTTCTGGATGTCTCGCAATGTTTTCTCTTTTTTTTGTTTGAACATCCACTTAAGTAAGGTAGTGGAGTTACGTGTTTTCCAAATATTCCTCACCTTGTTGCGATTACAGTGGAGGTATCAAGGTCAAGCTAACAAAGTCTGTCACAACCGCAGCTCTGACCGGAAGCCGCGTCCTTTCTCTGGGGGCCGCTGTCGCTGTGAAGTGTTCACTTAATTTTTAGCAATGATTTATTTTTATTGCTTTCCGAATTAGGAAACTGTTTTACAGAGGTTTCTTTTGGCTGAATGGCATAGACAATCTACAGTTTTAAAGAATAAGAGGGTTGCTATGAGTGAATGTAGATATGTCTTGTGTTCTCAAAGTATTTTGAAATCATATTAAGAATAAAAACGTTTACGACGGCTAATTGAAGGACCAATCTAAGAACAATAGTGTATATCGTTTCTTCTGAGCGTAGGGCGCACGCATTTTTCTGAATCGGAGGATAGGCTGTACTGCTTCTTTAAAGTGTAGCTGACTTTTTATTGGTGAATCTAGTGGAGGGCTGCGCACCAATAGCGGGCAGAACTGTACAAAGAGATCTACTCCCTCCCCCAGCCACAGCACAGCAACCCTTACAATGCTCAGAGCGGAGAGAGACAGTGCTGCGCTCACATCCGCATTGCTGGATGGATATGAAATATCTGATGAGACATATGCTATTATTTCATTTAATATTCCTGCTATGCCCCTGAAAGCAGTACGGTTTGTTTACTTTTCAATAAGCATTTTTTAGAAATGAGAACTGTAACAAGGACAAAGATTTTGGGCTGGCGGGCGGTTTGGTTGTTTCACATCTTCACGTGGAATACAATACTGGCGCAGATTCGCTACACTATTCCAGAGGAACTGAGCATTGAATCTGTTGTTGGAAACATAGCGAAGGACCTGGGTTTGGGAATTTCAGAGATTTCTGATCGCAAGCTGCGGATCGCCTCCGAGGGTAAGCAGTATTTCAGTGTGGATTTGGGAAAGGGAGAGCTGATCGTGAGCGAGAGAATCGACAGAGAGACTCTGTGCGGACAAAGCGCGAGCTGTGTGTTACCGCTGGAAGCAATCATAGAAAACCCGTTAGAGTTGTATCGTGTTGACGTTGAAATACAAGACATAAATGACAATGCTCCAAATTTCCAAAAAAATGTAAATATTTTAAATATCCCCGAGTCTGCTTTACCAGGTGCAAGATTTCCTTTGGAATTAGCACAAGATCCTGATGTTGCCTCAAATTCATTACGATCCTACACACTAAGTAAAAACGAACATTTTGTGCTGGACATTAAAACAAACAAAGATGGAACAAAAGTCCCGGAGCTGGTGTTAGACAAAGCGCTGGACAGAGAGAAACAGCCGGTGCACAATATCGTTCTGACCGCTGTAGATGGGGGGAATCCGGCTCGATCGGGGACAACGGAGATTAACGTTCGTGTTTTAGACAATAACGATAACGCTCCGGTATTTGAAAAGGCTTCATATGACATCAAGTTAGCAGAAAACACTCCGACTGGTACCGTGCTTGTGACCATAAAAGCCGTAGACCTAGATGAGGGACTCAATGGGGAGGTATTCTATTCATTTGGGTCTCACACACCAGAGACAGTGCAGAATCTGTTCAGTGTAGACTCACAAACCGGTGAGATTGCTGTGGTTGGTCCTATAGATTATGAAGCAAGCACTTCATTTAAGATGAATATTCGCGCTACAGACAAAGGCACCCCTGCCTTGGAAGGTCATACTGGTGTAGAAGTGGAAATTTTAGACGTGAACGACAATATACCGGAGATCATTCTGAAATCGTCGCCGAGTCCCGTTAGAGAAGATGCACCCATCGGAACTGTCGTAGCTTTGATTAGTTCCAAGGATTTAGATGCAGGCGACAACGGGAGAGTCACTTTGAACGTATCTCCAGGTGTCCCGTTCAAATTAAAACCCTCCTTTTCTACTCATTATGCTTTAGTCACTGACGCGATTCTAGATCGAGAAACAAACGCAGAATACAGCATTGAAATTACGGCATCTGATTCCGGATCCCCACCCCTGGCATCGAAGAAAATAATTACAGTAAGCCTTCTAGATGTTAATGACAACCCTCCCCGCTTCTCACAGTCTTCCTACACAATGTATGTTAAAGAAAACGGCGCTCCGGGAGCAATACTGACTTCTGTGTCTGCTTCTGATCCAGACCTGGGCGAGAATGCTAAGATCTCCTATTCTATTTTAGACTCCAAAGTACAAGACGTGTCCGTGTCCTCTTATGTTTACATTAACTCGGATAACGGCAGCATCTACAGCATGCACTCATTTGACTATGAGAAACTGAAGGTGTTTCAGATCCAGGTAGAGGCAAAGGACCATGGCTCTCCGTCTCTGAGCAGTAACGCCACAGTTCATGTTTTTATCCTGGACCAGAACGACAACGCCCCCGCTGTTATTTACCCCTCTGCTATCATGGGCTCTGTCTCTCATCAGAAGATGCCCCGCTCTGCTAAAGCGGGACACCTCGTCACCAAAGTAACGGCAGTGGACGCCGACTCGGGCCACAACGCCTGGATTTCCTATAAGGTGGTGGAGGCTACAGACGCGTCTCTGTTGGGTGTGAATCTTTATACAGGGGAGGTGAGGACTAAGCGCGCAGTTTCAGAGCACGATGACTCCTCTCAGAGGCTGCTTATAGAGATAAAGGACAATGGGGAGCCGGTCCAGTCCACTACAGTCACAGTTGGCATATTGTTGGAGGACGGGATCCACGAGCCCATCTCAGACTTTCGACAGAAAGCGCAGGAGCCCGGAAAGAAAAGCAATAAAATCACCTTTTATTTGATCATCTCTCTGGCCTCGGTTTCCGCGGTGTCTTTTGTGACTTTTGTTATTTTGGCAGTGAAGTGCGTTAGACACAGCCGAAGGGGTCCGTGTTGCTGTATGAGACGGGCGGACTCTGACGGATACGAGAATCCCAACAGAAACCTGCAGATCCAGCTGAACACGGACGGTCCCATTAAATATGTGGAGGTCCTGGGAGGGGACATGTCTCAGAGCCAGTCCTTCAGATCCTGCTTCTCTCCGGTGTCAGAGTTCAGTGATTTCACCTTCGTTAAGCCAAGCAGCACCACTGACTTTAAGGAGATGATTAATGTCATCGATGCCTCTCTGCCTGACAGCGCGTGGACGTTCGAAGGCCAGCAGGTGAGGATTGTTGAAAATTTGATCATTTCCATTTTGACAGGAGGAACTACATGTTTATGTACAATTTGTACCATTGCCATGATATGTGTATATTTTCTGAACTAATATACCGGATAGGTCGGGCATTTGATCGTCATTTGTTCTAACTACTTACTAACTACCAAAAATCAAAACTCCCATTTGCACTCAATTAATAAATGCAAGGATAGGTCACATAGAAATAATATTTTATGACAGATTTCCGTTTGGCTTTAATAAGAATGAAGTATACGACTAGGTTATTCATTTATTTGTTTATTTATTTACTTATTTATTGTTTTTATTTCAAGCTCTTTGTTGTTTCGCACGGAACCTGTGTCCTAATCTTGCTGAGGGAAATTATAGCGTGCCGCTGCTCTGACCGGAAGCCGCGTACCTTCCCTGGGTGTCACTCTCCTTTTGTGTGTTGCTGAAAATACCGTGCAATGCAAAAATGATCAACATTCCCTTTTTTAACGAAATGCATTGTCGTTTTAGTATTTTTGTTTTTGTTTTTTGCGTTATCTTTTTTGTCATATATGCAACATTGGAACCAATCAGATCCAAATTCAGTGTTGTTTAAGAGGCTTGTTATGATAAATTTGGTGTTCGGTCCGTTTTCATAAAAAAAACAACAATGTTTTTTTCTCGCTGTGAAGTGTTCACTTCAGATTTATGAATACTCTGTTTTCTTACTCGCTGAACTCGAGGACTGTTTTGCGAGGCTTCTTTTTGGGTGAATGGCTTTGACAAGCTGGAGTTTTTTATTAAGAAAAGGAGGGCTGCTATGACTGAATGAAGATTTGCCTTCTGTTTTCAAAGCATTTTGAAATCGTACTAAAATACTAATGGATACCACAACTAATTGAAGCACTAATGTCAGAACAATGATGTACATTTTTAATTCTGAGCGTAGGGCGCATACATTTTTCTGAATCGGAGGATAGGCTGTACTGCGCCTTTAAAGTGTGATTGACTTTTTATTGGTGAATCTAGTGGAGGGCTGCGCACCAATAGCGGGCAGAACTGTACAAAGAGATCTACTCCCTCCCCCAGCCACAGCACAGCAACCCTTACAATGCTCAGAGCGGAGAGAGACAGTGCTGCGCTCACATCCGCATTGCTGGATGGATATGAAATATTTGATGAGACATATGCTATTATTTCATTTAATATTCCTGCTATGCCCCTGAAAGCAGTACGGTTTGTTTTCTTTTCAATAAGCATTCTTTAGAAATGAGAACTGTAACAAGGACAAAGATTTTGGGCTGGCGGGCGGTTTGGTTGTTTCACATCTTCACGTGGAATACAATACTGGCGCAGATTCGCTACACTATTCCAGAGGAACTGAGCATTGAATCTGTTGTTGGAAATATAGCGAAGGACCTGGGTTTGGGAATTTCAGAGATTTCTGATCGCAAGCTGCGGATCGCCTCCGAGGGTAAGCAGTATTTCAGTGTGGATTTGGGAAAGGGAGAGCTGATCGTGAGCGAGAGAATCGACAGAGAGACTCTGTGCGGACAAAGCGCGAGCTGTGTGTTACCGCTGGAAGCAATCATAGAAAACCCGTTAGAGTTGTATCGTGTTGACGTTGAAATACAGGACATAAATGACAATGCTCCAAATTTCCAGAAAAATGTGAATATTCTAAATATTCCCGAAACTACTCTACCAGGTGCAAGATTTCGTTTGGAATTAGCACAGGATCCTGATGTTGCCTCAAATTCATTACGCTCCTACACACTAAGTAAAAACGAACATTTTGTGCTGGACATTAAAACAAACAAAGATGGAACAAAAGTCCCGGAGCTGGTTTTAGACAAAGCGCTGGACAGAGAGAAACAGCCGGTGCACAATATCGTTCTGACCGCTGTAGATGGGGGGAATCCGGCTCGATCGGGGACAACGGAGATTAACGTTCGTGTTTTAGACATTAACGATAACTCTCCGGTATTTGAAAAGGCTTCATATGACATCAAGTTGGCAGAAAACACCCCGACTGGTACCGTGCTTGTGACCGTAAAAGCCGTAGACCTAGATGAGGGACTCAATGGGGAGGTATTATATTCTTTTGGGTCCCACACCCCAGAGACAGTGCAGAATCTGTTCAGTGTAGATTCACAAACCGGTGAGATTACGGTGATTGGTCCTATAGATTATGAAACAAGACCATCATTTAAATTTGATATCACAGCTACAGACAAAGGCACCCCAGCAATGGAAGGTCTTTGTAGTATCGAAGTAGAGATTTTAGACGTGAACGACAATATACCGGAGATCATTCTGAAATCGTCACCGAGTCCCGTTAGAGAAGATGCACCCATCGGAACTGTCGTGGCTTTGATTAGTTCCAAGGATTTAGATGCAGGCGACAACGGGAGAGTCACTTTGAAGGTATCTCCAGGTGTCCCGTTCAAATTAAAACCCTCATTTTCTACTCATTATGCTTTAGTCACTGACGCGATTCTAGATCGAGAAACAAACGCAGAATATAGCATTGAAATTACGGCATCTGATTCCGGATCCCCGCCTCTGGCATCGAAGAAAATAATCACAGTAAGCCTTCTAGATGTTAATGACAACCCTCCCCGCTTCTCTCAGTCTTCCTACACAATGTATGTTAAAGAAAACGTCGCTCCGGGAGCAATACTGACTTCTGTGTCCGCTTCTGATCCAGACCTGGGCGAGAATGCTAAGATCTCCTATTCTATTTTAGACTCCAAAGTACAAGACATGTCCGTGTCCTCCTATGTTTACATTAACTCGGATAACGGCAGCATCTACAGCATGCACTCATTTGACTATGAGAAACTGAAGGTGTTTCAGATCCAGGTAGAGGCAAAGGACCACGGCTCTCCGTCTCTGAGCAGTAACGCCACAGTTCATGTTTTTATCCTGGATCAGAACGACAACGCCCCCGCTGTTATTTACCCCTCTGCTATCATGGGCTCTGTCTCTCATCAGAAGATGCCCCGCTCTGCTAAAGCGGGACACCTCGTCACCAAAGTAACGGCAGTGGACGCCGACTCGGGCCACAACGCCTGGATTTCCTATAAGGTGGTGGAGGCTACAGACGCGTCTCTGTTGGGTGTGAATCTTTATACAGGGGAGGTGAGGACTAAGCGCGCAGTTTCAGAGCACGATGACTCCTCTCAGAGGCTACTTATAGAGATAAAGGACAATGGGGAGCCGGTCCAGTCCACTACAGTCACAGTTGGCATATTGTTGGAGGACGGAATCCACGAGCCCATCTCAGACTTTCGACAGAAAGCGCAGGAGCCCGGAAAGAAAAGCAATAAAATCACCTTTTATTTGATCATCTCTCTGGCCTCGGTTTCCGCGGTGTCTTTTGTGACTTTTGTTATTTTGGCAGTGAAGTGCGTTAGACACAGCCGAAGGGGCCCGTGTTGCTGTATGAGACGGGCGGACTCTGACGGATACGAGAATCCCAACAGAAACCTGCAGATCCAGCTGAACACGGACGGTCCCATTAAATATGTGGAGGTCCTGGGAGGGGACATGTCTCAGAGCCAGTCCTTCAGGTCCTGCTTCTCTCCGGTGTCAGAGTTCAGTGATTTCACCTTCGTTAAGCCAAGCAGCACCACTGACTTTAAGGAAATGATTAATGTCATCGATGCTTCTCTGCCTGACAGCGCGTGGACGTTTGAGGGCCAGCAGGTGAGGATTTGATTAAGAGCTTATCATTTCCGTTTCGACAGGAGCTACTTCAGGTTTATTTGTATTGTTTACCATTGTTTTCGTACGGGGACATTGTTTTAACCAAAATAACGAAATGGCAGGGCATTTAATCTTCACTTTTCTAATTATTGTTTATCTAAAAATTCAAAATGCCCATTTCCGCTCGATTCGTAAATCCAAGGATAGGTCACATACTAATATTTTTCACCAGATGTCATTTTGGCTTTAATATGAATGAAATTCGTGAATTGGTTATTTTTCCTTCCAGGCCCTGTATTATTTCGTACCACACCTTTGCCCAGTTTTGCTCAAGGAAAGCGTAGCATGCTGAGTAACGGTCTGCCTTTTTTGTCCAAGCTCTTAAAGAGTGGTCATAAGCGTTGCTGTACGTTTGTTCACGGAGTGACGCAAAAATGCGTAGAATTCTAGGAAATTGTTTGTTTTCTTTTTTGTGATGTTGCATTATGCTTTGTCCCCGCATGTTGAAAAATGAACCTTGACAGAAACGCAATGTGGGCCGTTATCTCTAATTCCAACTATTTCTTTATTCAACATTGAGGTACACCGCCACTTTATGGATTTCTCGACATGTTTTTTTGTCTGAACACCCACTTAAGTAAGGTAGTGGAGTTGCGTGTCTTCCAAATATTCCTGCCCTTGTCGCGATTACGGTGGAGGTAACAAGGTCAAGCTAACAAAGCCTGCCACAACTGTATCTCTGACCGGAAGCCGCGTCCTTTCTCTGGGGGCCGCTCTACTTTCTATGCTGCTGACAATACCGTGTAATACAAAAATGATCAACCTTCCCTTTTTAAATAGCATGCGTGATTGTAATTGGTATTTTTGTTTTCCTTCGTTTTCTACGTTTTTGTCAGAAATGCAGTAGCCTATTGGAACTAATTAACGTTAAATTCATCTTAATTCATGGCGCTTGGTATGAGGCAAGTGAAGTGTTCACTTAATTTTTAACAATGATCTATTTTTATTGCTTTCCGAATTAGGAAACTGTTTTACAGAGGTTTCTTTTGGCTGAATGGCATAGACAATCTACAGTTTTAAAGAATAAGAGGGTTGCTATGAGTGAATGTAGATATGTCTTGTGTTCTCAAAGTATTTTGAAATCATATTAAGAATAAAAACGTTTACGACGGCTAATTGAAGGACCAATCTAAGAACAATAGTGTATATCGTTTCTTCTGAGCGTAGGGCGCACGCATTTTTCTGAATCGGAGGATAGGCTGTACTGCTTCTTTAAAGTGTAGCTGACTTTTTATTGGTGAATCTAGTGGAGGGCTGCGCACCAATAGCGGGCAGAACTGTACAAAGAGATCTACTCCCTCCCCCAGCCACAGCGCAGCAACCCTTACAATGCTCAGAGCGGAGAGAGACAGTGCTGCGCTCACATCCGCATTGCTGGATGGATATGAAATATCTGATGAGACATATGCTATTATTTCATTTAATATTCCTGCTATGCCTCTGGAAGCAGTACGGTTTGTTTTCTTTTCAATAAGCATTCTTTAGAAATGAGAACTGTAACAAGGACAAAGATTTTGGGCTGGCGGGCGGTTTGGTTGTTTCACATCTTCACGTGGAATACAATACTGGCGCAGATTCGCTACACTATTCCAGAGGAACTGAGCATTGAATCTGTTGTTGGAAACATAGCGAAGGACCTGGGTTTGGGAATTTCAGAGATTTCTGATCGCAAGCTGCGGATCGCCTCCGAGGGTAAGCAGTATTTTAGTGTGGATTTGGGAAAGGGAGAGCTGATCGTGAGCGAGAGAATCGACAGAGAGACTCTATGCGGACAAAGCGCGAGCTGTGTGTTACCGCTGGAAGCAATCATAGAAAACCCGTTAGAGTTGTATCGTGTTGACGTTGAAATACAGGACATAAATGACAATGCTCCAAATTTCCAGAGAAATGTAATTATTTTAAATGTTCCCGAGTCTACTCTACCAGGTGCAAGATTTCCTTTGGAGTTAGCTTACGATCCTGATGTTGCCTCAAATTCATTACGCTCCTACACACTAAGTAAAAACGAACATTTTGTGCTGGACATTAAAACAAACAAAGATGGAACAAAAGTCCCGGAGCTGGTTTTAGACAAAGCGCTGGACAGAGAGAAACAGCCGGTGCACAATATCGTTCTGACCGCTGTAGATGGGGGGAATCCGGCTCGATCGGGGACAACGGAGATTAACGTTCGTGTTTTAGACAATAACGATAACGCTCCGGTATTTGAAAAGGCTTCATATGACATCAAGTTGGCAGAAAACACCCCGACTGGTACCGTGCTTGTGACCGTAAAAGCCGTAGACATGGACGAGGGACTCAATGGGGAGGTATTGTATTCTTTTCGGTCACACACACCAGAGGCAGTGCAGAATCTGTTCAGTGTAGACTCACAAACCGGTGAGATTACGGTGATTGGTCCTATAGATTATGAAGCAAGCACTTCATTTAAGATGAATATTCGCGCTACAGACAAAGGTACCCCGGCCATGGAAGGTCATACTAGTATCGAAGTGGAAATTTTAGATATTAACGATAATATGCCGGAGATTATTCTGAAATCGTCACCGAGTCCCGTTAGAGAAGATGCACCCATCGGAACTGTCGTGGCTTTGATTAGTTCCAAGGATTTAGATTCAGGCGACAACGGGAGAGTCACTTTGAAGGTATCTCCAGGTGTCCCGTTCAAATTAAAACCCTCCTTTTCTACTCATTATGCTTTAGTCACTGACGCGATTCTAGATCGAGAAACAAACGCAGAATACAGCATTGAAATTACGGCATCTGATTCCGGATCCCCGCCTCTGGCATCGAAGAAAATAATTACAGTAAGCCTTCTAGATGTTAATGACAACCCTCCCCGCTTCTCTCAGCCTTCCTACACAATGTATGTTAAAGAAAACGGCGCTCCGGGAGCAATACTGACTTCAGTGTTTGCCTCTGATCCAGACCTGGGCGAGAATGCTAAGATCTCCTATTCTATTTTAGACTCCAAAGTACAAGACGTGTCCGTGTCCTCCTATGTTTACATTAACTCGGATAACGGCAGCATCTACAGCATGCACTCATTTGACTATGAGAAACTGAAGGTGTTTCAGATCCAGGTAGAGGCAAAGGACCATGGCTCTCCGTCTCTGAGCAGTAACGCCACAGTTCATGTTTTTATCCTGGACCAGAACGACAACGCCCCCGCTGTTATTTACCCCTCTGCTATCATGGGCTCTGTCTCTCATCAGAAGATGCCCCGCTCTGCTAAAGCGGGACATCTCGTCACCAAAGTAACGGCAGTGGACGCCGACTCGGGCCACAACGCCTGGATTTCCTATAAGGTGGTGGAGGCTACAGACGCGTCTCTGTTGGGTGTGAATCTTTATACAGGGGAAGTGAGGACTAAGCGCGCTGTTTCAGAGCACGATGAGTCCTCTCAGAGGCTGCTTATAGAGATAAAGGACAATGGAGAGCCGGTCCAGTCCACTACAGTCACAGTTGGCATATTTTTGGAGGACGGGATCCACGAGCCCATCTCAGACTTTCGACAGAAAGCAGAAGAGCCCGGAAAGAAAAGCAATAAAATCACCTTTTATTTGATCATCTCTCTGGCCTCGGTTTCCGCTGTATCTTTTGTGACTTTTGTGATTTTGGCAGTGAAGTGCCTTAGACACAGTCGAAGGGGTCCGTGTTGCTGTATGAGACGGGCGGACTCTGACGGATACGAGAATCCCAACAGAAACCTGCAGATCCAGCTGAACACGGACGGGCCCATTAAATATGTGGAGGTCCTGGGAGGGGACATGTCTCAGAGCCAGTCCTTCAGGTCCTGCTTCTCTCCGGTGTCAGAGTTCAGTGATTTCACCTTCGTTAAGCCAAGCAGCACCACTGACTTTAAAGAGATGATTAATGTCCTCGACGCCTCTCTGCCTGACAGCGCGTGGACGTTTGAGGGGCAACAGGTGAGCATGTGGTGAATAGTGAATAATTTCTTTTAATATGACGGTTTGATACTTTTGTGCAAGACGTACCAGTTTTATATTCGGGATTTCTCAGATTTGCCTTTGGAGACAGTTTGTGTGGCGTGCTTATCAATAGATTCTCTTTGTCACTCGAGTTTTAGAGGGAGCAAAGGCCTTTGATGGAAGTCTCCTTAGTATATTCATCTGTATAATTTTTCACGTGTGATATATATTATAATATGTATACATGTCAGATTTGACCTACTAGGTAATATATAAATACTAACCTACCGCAAGGCACCGAGAGAAAGTGCTTCTTTAATAGCGTATACACTGAAAATATGTTTCAGGTCAACTATAAAACGCTAAATCTTTCTCAGTTTTCTTTGTTGTCTGTTGTGAAATTTCAGTACATCGCATAATATGTTTCCTGCAAACGGATGTACTTAAATGTACATCAGACACTGGCAATGATTTTCCTTTTTATTGTCTGAAATGTATATGGGGAAACTTGATTAAACTTGACTATCCGTTTAGATAATTAAAGCTGAAGTAATAATCTATTTCTATACGGTATCTATAATGAGTTGAGTACGTAAAGAGATGAAGAATTGTATCAAATGGAAATATTTTTGCGTGCGCGACTTTGGCCCCCTGGCACGTGTTCCCACCGCCTGCACGCTCACTTCCAATGCTGAGCGGAACTCTGAATGAGTTAGTGGCCACATTTCAGCACCAACGGTTTGGACAGCGATACATGCGTCAGAACAAACGGCTGAGACTGATGGAAAGGCGCTTCAGTGTACTTCGTTTCTTTCACGTTCAGTTTGTCACTTGTGGAAATTTTCACTTCGATAATTGTTTTTCATGCTACTACCCGAAAAAAACAGATATCTAAAAGCTTTGTCAATTGCCTGGCCCCTAATGAAAGCATTTGCATTTTGTGTGCCAGCGTTGTTTAATCGTGAAAAAAATGTTTGAGCTCGGAAAACAACAACAACAACAACAACAACAACAACAATAATAATAATAATAATAATAATAATAATAATAATAATAATAATAATAATAATAATAATAATATCATCATCATCATCATCATTTTAGATTTTATTCTCGCCTTTCTGGTCGAGTTAATATTCCATTTGATTGTGCATTAGTGTCAGAAATTCTTATTTTTCATTAGAATGCTTTATAGTTCAGATTAGTAACACACCTCTGTGATTTGCTTTTCGGGTAGATCTCTCTAGCTCTGTTATCCGCACTGAAACACAGACGTGTTCAGTTGGAGTGTGCTGTGACTTTAAGATGCGCGTTGGATTCTATTGGATGAGCCAGGGCGGGGCTGTACACCAATCGCAAGCAGAACTGTACAAAGAGATCTACTCCCTCCCCCAGCCACAGCACCGTAACCCTTAAAATGCTCAGAGCGGGGAGAGCCCGAGCTACACTTGCGCTCACGGATACAACGCGCCAATAATACGCAGATAAAATATGCACCTTTTTTGTTAGCGCATGTCACAGTAATAGGTTAATTTGTCACGTTTTATTAAACAAAATAACACAGAGGGATATGATTTGCATCACATCGTGGAAATGAGTAACGGGTCGAGGCATCTGGTGGCGGAATGGCATGCGCTATGGCTGGTCCATTTCTTTTTCCTGTGGAATACAATACAGGGGCAAATTCGCTACACCATTCCAGAGGAACTACAGCAGGGCTCTGTTGTTGGAAATATAGCGAAGGACCTGGGTTTTGGAATTTCGGAGATTTCTGAGCGCAAGCTGCGGATCGCCTCCGAGGGTAAGCAGTATTTCAGTGTGGATTTGGGAAAGGGAGAGCTGATCGTGAGCGAGAGAATCGACAGAGAGACTCTGTGCGGACAAAGCGCGAGCTGTGTGTTACCCTTGCAGGTCGTCATTGAAAATCCCTTGCAACTGCATCGTATTGAAATTGAAATACAGGACATAAATGACAATGCCCCAAATTTCATCACGATCAAGAGTATATTAAAAATACCTGAATCTGTTATTCCCGGAGCGCGATTCCCTCTTGAAAGTGCACAGGACCCCGATGTTGGCACAAACAGTTTACGTTCATACACTCTAAGCACCAGTGAATTTTTCCGTTTAAATGTTAAAAATCTTGACAATGCTGGAAAGGTGCCCGAGTTGATTATAGATAAAGCACTAGATAGAGAAAAGCAGTCGGTTCACCAGCTTGTGTTGACAGCATTAGATGGAGGAAATCCGGTAAAATCAGGGACTGTTGTGATTAATGTTGCCGTTCAAGATGTCAATGACAATGCGCCAATTTTTGATCAGACTATTTACAAAACATCTGTTAGCGAAAAGGCAGAGCCTGGGGCGGTTATACTAAGACTCAAAGCTACTGACTTAGACGACGGTCCAAATGGGGTGTTACAATATTATTTCGGACCGCATACGTCAGACACGGTACAGACCACCTTTAGCATCTGTCCAGACACAGGAGAAGTAAGTGTGATTGGAAAACTAGACTACGAGGAGAGTAAATCGTACACGTTTAATGTCCTCGCCAAAGACCAAGGCCTCCCGGAGCTGGAAGGGCATTCCTCTGTGCAGATAGATATTGTGGACGAGAACGACAACCCGCCCGAAATCATTCTCACATCACTGTCCAGTCCGGTCCAGGAAAACGCATCTGTTGGAACTGTCGTAGCTTTGATCAATGTAAAAGATCCTGACTCCGGCGACAACGGCAAGGTTGATCTGCATGTATCCCCGGAAACCCCGTTTAAACTGAAGCCGTCTTTCGAGAATCATTACTCTTTGGTAACGGACTCTAGGTTAGACCGTGAGGTTAATCCGGAGTATGAAGTAGAAATAGTAGCCTCTGACTTCGGTTCCCCTTCCCTCCAAACCAAGAAGCTTGTCACTGTTAAAGTGCTGGATGTTAACGACAACCCCCCGCTCTTCTCACAGCCTTCGTTTAACGTGTATATCAAAGAAAACAACGCCGCTGGCGCCTCGCTTTGTTCTGTGTCTGCATCTGACGCTGACCAGGACAAAAACTCACTGATATCCTACTCTATTGTGGACTCTTCCTTGCAAGGTGTTCCCACGTCGTCTTATTTTTATATTAATTCCGAAAATGGCACGATATACAGTCTAAATTCATTTGATTATGAAAAAATAAAAGTGTTTCAGATTACAGTGCAGGCAAAGGACCACGGCTCTCCGTCACTGAGCAGTAACGCCACTGTTCATGTTTTTATCCTGGACCAGAACGACAACGCCCCCGCTGTTATTTACCCCTCTGCTATCATGGGCTCTGTCTCTCATCAGAAGATGCCCCGCTCTGCTAAAGCGGGACACCTCGTCACCAAAGTAACGGCAGTGGACGCCGACTCGGGCCACAACGCCTGGATTTCCTATAAGGTGGTGGAGGCTACAGACGCGTCTCTGTTGGGTGTGAATCTTTATACAGGGGAGGTGAGGACTAAGCGCGCAGTTTCAGAGCACGATGACTCCTCTCAGAGGCTGCTTATAGAGATTAAGGACAATGGAGAGCCGGTCCAGTCCACTACAGTCACAGTTGGCATATTGTTGGAGGACGGGATCCATGAGCCCATCTCAGACTTTCGACAGAAAGCGCAGGAGCCCGGAAAGAAAAGCAATAAAATCACCTTTTATTTGATCATTTCTCTGGCCTCTGTTTCCGCTGTATCTTTTGTGACTTTTGTCATCTTGGCAGTGAAATGCGTTAGACACAGCCGAAGGGGCCCGTGTTGTTGTATGAGACGAGCGGACTCTGACGGATACGAGAATCCCAACAGAAACCTGCAGATCCAGCTGAACACGGACGGGCCCATTAAATATGTGGAGGTCCTGGGAGGGGACATGTCTCAGAGCCAGTCCTTCAGGTCCTGCTTCTCTCCGGTGTCAGAGTTCAGTGATTTCACCTTCGTTAAGCCAAGCAGCACCACTGACTTTAAGGAGATGATTAATGTCATCGATGCTTCTCTGCCTGACAGCGCGTGGACGTTCGAAGGTCAGCAGGTGAGGATTGGTAATAGAATGGGCATCTGTGCATAATTAGACTCATGCCATTTTATTGACATTATCGTAATCTGCATTTAGCCTAGTAATCTGCATTTATCTTATTTTGGCGAGCGTGTTTGTGTAAACCCGTGAAACGCACGTTTGTATCATTTGTTTGCTTCACATGCGGTCGCAAACAATATCAAACGACGTTTGAAGTTATTGAGTCAATCTTTAACTTCACGTCATTCGATAATGTTCATTTATTTTATTTCCTGAATTGTATGTGTTAATGGTGTTTTAGTCATCAATTTTCTAAGCATGATTCGAACCAGCAGCAATGTGCAATATGACCGAATCTGATGTATTACTGGGCACGTGCACTTCGTATTGTTAGTATTTATTATATAGCTAATTGATTCGTTAATATTAAAAATGATTTAATCACTAAATTTCAGATGATAGCAAAATACAACAGGAAAATGATGAAATAATGCAGACTAAATGTTTTATATGTGTTATCACGTGAATAAATATAAAATGTAAAATGAAGAGACTCAATATTTAGCGCTAGGAAAGGAGAACGTGCAGTATGTCACAGAGTCCGAAATTCGCGATCAGCAGGTTGTGCTTGATGTTTGTCCCTCATAACTCTGCCAGGATTGTGATGTGTCTTTACTGTCAGCAGCGATGTATTTCTTCCAAAGAAAAAAAATGTCGACCATCTTTTTATCTCACAGGAATAAATCAGAAACATGAACAGCTGCAGTAGACTCTGTCTTTAAGAAGCAGATGGCTACCTATTGGACACTGTAGATGGGGCTGTGCACCAATAGCGTGCATAGCTTGACAAAGAGATCCACTCCCTCGCCCAGCCACAGTACCGTAACCCTTACAGTGCACAGAGTGGGGAGAGACGGAGCTGCACTGACATCCAGTTACACACATCCGGAATTAAATACTTATATAGCTGTATCAACGATATGATAAATTCAATTTCTATTTGTGTGACATTTTATTACGTTACCTGATATTTTCACATATTTTAATGCTAAATACAATATTATACGGTCTAAAATGGAAAAGCGGACGGAAAATAGCGACTGGAGAAGGCAGGTGTTGCGGTGGTACCAATTCTTTCTCATGTGGAGTACAATAGAGGCACAAATTCGCTATATCATTCCAGAAGAACTGAGCATTGGATCTGTTGTTGGAAATACAGCAAAGGACCTGGGTTTGGGAATTTCGGAGATTTCTGAGCGCAAGCTGCGGATCGCCTCCGAGGGTAAGCAGTATTTCAGTGTGGATTTGGGAAAGGGAGAGCTGATCGTGAGCGAGAGAATCGACAGAGAGACTCTGTGCGGACAAAGCGCGAGCTGTTTGTTACCCCTTGAAGTAGTTATTGAGAATCCACTTCAGCTTCACCGTGTTGAGGTTGACATTCGGGATATAAATGACAACTATCCACAATTTCAGTCGAAGGAACGAACGCTGAAAATCGCCGAATCAACCGCTCCGGGAATGCGTTTTCCTTTGGAGAGTGCGCAGGACCCAGATGTAGGCAACAATTCTCTACGGTCATACACAATCAGCAAGGATGCATGTTTCAGTCTGAAGGTTAAGGATCTCCAGGATGGGAGAAAGCTCCCCGAACTCGTACTGGAAAAGTCTTTGGACCGCGAAAAACAGGCTGTCCACCAGCTCCTATTGACTGCGATAGACGGCGGGAATCCCGTCAGGTCGGGCACCTCGCAAATTACCGTTATTGTCCTTGATAACAATGATAACAACCCTGTATTTGAAAAGAATCAGTACAGGGTCACTATTGATGAAAACAGCCCTGTGGGGACGCCTGTTATCAAGCTTGAAGCAAGGGATTTGGATGAAGGTGCAAATGGAGAAATACTGTATTCTTTTGGCGACCATACTGAGGATTTGGTGTATTCCTTGTTTGAGATAGATTCGAATACAGGAGAAGTGTTTCTGAAAGGGGAGTTAGATTTTGAGAATACTGCTTCTTACACAATTGCGATCACCGCCAAAGACAAAGGCACTCCCGAGATGGAGGGGCACTGTAGCGTACAGATAGACATAGCAGACATGAACGACAACCCTCCCGAAATCATCCTCACCTCCCAACCCAGCCCTGTCCGCGAGAATGCCCCTAGTGGCACTGTCATAGCTTTAATACGCGCACGAGACCTTGATTCCGGCGACAACGGAAGGGTGACGTTACGGGTTCCACCTGATTCTCCATTTATTCTGCAACCTTCAATTTCCGATCATTACGCTTTGGTTACAAATAGTGTTTTAGACCGGGAGAGTTTCCCAGAGTTTAATGTAGAAATCATAGCAACTGATTCGGGTTCTCCTTCTCTGTCTACCAAACAAACTATTCCAGTTACTATTCTCGATGTTAACGATAATCCGCCGAGATTCAAACACTCTTCCTATAATGTGTATTTGACTGAGAATAACTCTCCAGGCACAATACTGTGTTCCGTGTTCGCCTCTGATCCAGACCTGGGCGAGAATGCTAAGATCTCCTATTCTATCTTAGACTCCAAAGTACAAGACCTGTCCGTGTCCTCCTATGTTTACATTAACTCGGATAACGGCAGCATCTACAGCATGCACTCATTTGACTATGAGAAACTGAAGGTGTTTCAGATCCAGGTAGAGGCAAAGGACCACGGCTCTCCGTCTCTGAGCAGTAACGCCACTGTTCATGTTTTTATCCTGGACCAGAACGACAACGCCCCCGCTGTTATTTACCCCTCTGCTATCATGGGCTCTGTCTCTCATCAGAAGATGCCCCGCTCTGCTAAAGCGGGACACCTCGTCACCAAAGTAACGGCAGTGGACGCCGACTCGGGCCACAACGCCTTGATTTCCTATAAGGTGGTGGAGGCTACAGACGCGTCTCTGTTGGGTGTGAATCTTTACACAGGGGAGGTGAGGACTAAGCGCGCTGTTTCAGAGCACGATGAGTCCTCTCAGAGGCTGCTTATAGAGATAAAGGACAATGGAGAGCCGGTCCAGTCCACTACAGTCACAGTTGGCATATTGTTGGAGGACGGGATCCACGAGCCCATCTCAGACTTTCGACAGAAAGCGCAGGAGCCCGGAAAGAAAAGCAATAAGATCACCTTTTATTTGATCATTTCTCTGGCCTCGGTTTCTGCGGTATCTTTTGTGACTTTTGTGATTTTGGCTGTGAAGTGCGTTAGACACAGCCGAAGGGGCCCGTGTTGCTGTATGAGACGGGCAGACTCTGACGGATACGAGAATCCCAACAGAAACCTGCAGATCCAGCTGAACACGGACGGGCCCATTAAATATGTGGAGGTCCTGGGAGGGGACATGTCTCAGAGCCAGTCCTTCAGGTCCTGCTTCTCTCCGGTGTCAGAGTTCAGTGATTTCACCTTCGTTAAGCCCAGCAGCACCACTGACTTTAAGGAAATGATTAATGTCATCGATGCTTCTCTACCTGACAGCGCGTGGACGTTCGAGGGCCAGCAGGTGAGGATTTGGTGATCATTTACTCCTGAAATGACGCCTCGATATTCGCGGTCATCTGGAAATTTAGGATTTTCTGTATCAATATATAATTTTTGTTTTTTAACAACAACCCTGGGTGGGTTATTCAAAATGTTGTTTTTGTCTCTGTATTCTAGGATTCATTCATAAATAACGTTAAATTGCAATTTAGTTATTGTGTTCATGGTGCAGTCCTGTTCACGATGACATCATCGACATTTTGCAGCTCTAAAGCCACGTCGGTTAATTCAGCTTTAGTGTACAAACAACGTTGCAATGTCAACGCATTGTTCCCTCAAAATTTACCTAACAATAAACAGCACAACCTTCGGCGCTATGTGTTTTTTTATTTATCTTTCTTGACGTCTTAGAGGGGTTGCGTGCACTTTGGTCGCTCGGAAGCTGACGCCTTTAATTTCTACGACACCTTGTGGTGTTTTTTGTTATTACATCTGAAAAAACAGCTCCGTTTCTGTTCTGCTCGATTTGCTCTGAACATCGCAGTTATAACACAATGGTGTAGCTCTGGTGTTCCCTGAATGTACTATCTCTTAACATCTTAACAACAAATGCATTCTAGCAGAGTCTTCTCCCAATGTGAACTTTGTTTTTATTGTCCCTCTGTACCGATTTGGTGCTGCCAGGGGGACCTTTTGCGGGGCCCTGCACCATTTCCAGTATTAGCACTACATTCGTTTTATGGAAGCATGTGTGTAACGGGAATGCTCTTCTGAAAAAGAGCAATTTCCTATTCTTCCTATTCCTAGTCTGGAAGTTCCCCACTAGAGGAAACTATAGCGCCGTACTCCAATAGGACTCCGAACATTGTGACGTCGACATTTCCCCTCCCCTTGGTAGGGGGGGGGGAGCACTCCGTTGCGGGAAAACTTCACGTGAAGTGAGAGAACACAGGGCTGCGTTTTCCTTTTCTTTTTACTTAAACGTATTTGGGCCGTATGGATTGTTTAGATTTTCACGTCTTTTCATGTCAACGGCGTTTCTTCTGCTCAGTCGGATAGAGTACCTTAAATCGAACTATGGGTTTATTATTGTGACGATTAAAAGTTTCTTTAATGCTTCTGTGGACTTTCTACAATGGAATTCGGGAGGAAACGGGCCCCAAAGTTGCTCGCGCTGTGGTTGCATTTTTCCTTGATGTGTGGGATTATCAGCTCTTTGGAGCTTAAGTATTCCATATCAGAGGAGTTAAAAGTTGGGACCGTTGTTGGAAACATTGCTAAAGACTTGTCGCTGGACGTTCGGACGATTTTGGAGCGAAAGTTGCGGGTCGTTTCGGATTCTAATGTTCAGTACTTTGCTGTGAACTCCGCGAATGGAGCCTTGATTATTAGACAAACCATTGACAGGGAACGCATGTGCGGATTGAGTTTAACATGTTCTATACGCCTTCAGATCGTGCTAGAGAACCCTTTGGAAATGCACCTTATTGTTATAGATATCGTGGATGTGAATGACAACGCACCCCAGTTTTCTAATAAAAATATGTCGCTTGAAATTTCGGAGGCTGCCGCTCCGGGGACCAGATTTCGGCTGGAGAGTGCACAGGACCCAGATGTGGGTGTCAACTCGCTGCGAACTTACATGCTGAGTCCTAATGACTGTTTTATTTTGAATGTGGAAACTAAGAGCGACGGCACTAAGTTCCCCGAGTTGGTGTTGGAGAGAGCTCTCGACAGAGAAAAGCAGGCTGCGTTCCACCTTTTGCTCACCGCGGTGGATGGAGGGCAGCCGGAGAAGTCTGGGACTACTCTGGTACTTATTACAGTCCTGGATGTAAATGACAACGCACCGGTGTTTGACCTGTCGGTGAAAAAGGTCAGTCTTTTAGAAAACTCTCCCCGTGGTACTTTAGTGACAAAGCTTAATGCCACTGATCTAGACTATGGTCTGAATGGGGAGGTCTTGTTCTTCTTCGATAAATACACCCCGGAACAAGTGCTTAAGATTTTCAGCGTGGATTCTGAGACCGGGGAAATCCGAGTTAACGGTGAGGTGGATTATGAAATGGCGGACAGTTATGAAATTACCTTACAGGCTAGGGACAAAGGGGCTCCCGCCATGGAGGGGTCCTGTAATATTAAAGTAGAAATTATTGATGTGAATGATAATATTCCACAGATGACTATAAGCTCTCTAACAAATCCTATTAAAGAGGACATGCAGTCAGGCACTGTCATTGCACTAATCGACGTGAGAGATCCAGACTCTGGGAAGAACGGCGAGGTGAAGCTAAAGATCCCCCTAGGGTTGCCCTTTCAGCTGAATTCCCCTTTTGGGGGACACTTTACCTTGGTAACGCATGGCCCTTTGGACAGGGAGACAGTTGCCGAGTACACAATCCTGATTACAGCCACAGACTTGGGGTCCCCTCCCCTCACGTCCCAAAAGAGCATCTCTGTCTCCCTCTCTGACGTTAATGACAACGCTCCCAGCTTTTCCCAGCCGTCCTACTCTGTGGACATACCGGAGAACAACGCCCCCGGAACGCCCATCGTGACCGTGTCTGCGTCTGACCCGGACGTGGGCCAGAACGCACGCCTCTCTTACTCCATCCTGGAGAGCTCGGTGGAGGGCACGTCTGTGTCCTCGTATGTCTACATAAACTCAGATAACGGGGACATCTACAGCATGCGCTCCCTGGACTACGAGCACACGAACGCCTTCCGCGTACAGGTGCAGGTGAGGGACGCCGGATCGCCACCGCGGAGCTCCGATGTGACGGTTCACGTGTTCGTGACCGACGAGAATGACAACGCTCCAGCCCTGGTGTACCCCGCCCTGCCCGAAGACGGGGTGCTCCAGCTGAGCGTTCCCCACTCCGCCGCCCCGGGACAGCTCGTCCAGAGGATCGTGTGCGTGGACCCGGACAGCGGGCACAACGCCTGGCTGTTTTACAGCATCGCTCCCCAGCGGGAGGCGCAGCTGTTCCGCATCGGCCCCCACACGGGCGAGCTAAGGACGGCGCGCAAGTTTGCGGAGGGGGAGGCGGGGGCGGTGCACAGCCTGGTGGTGGTGGTGCAGGATAACGGCACGCCCCCCCGCTCCACCAGCATCACCGTCAACGTTACCGTGGAGGAGAGGGACCCGGACGGCACCTCCGACCGCAGGAAGACGCTGGCCAGGGGCGGCGGCCTATCCGACATCACTCTGTACCTCATCATCGCCCTGGCCTGCGTGTCGGGTGTCTCGTTCCTGACCTTTGCCGTCCTGCTGGTCAGGTGTCTGAGACGCAGGGACCCCCTGGGCGGCTGTGGGGGCTTGTGCTGCTACAGCAGGCACGCCTTACGCGGCCGACACACCCAGCACACGCAGAAGAACCTCCACCTGCAGCTCAACACCGACGGCCCCGTCAAGTACATGGAGGTGGTTGGGGGGACGCTGGAGCCCCGACAGCACAGCTACAGGCCCTGCTACTCCACCCTCTCGAGCAGGAGTGACTTTGTGTTCGTCAAGACCCTCAACCCCCCCACCCTCATGGGCAACAGCAATACACTGAGCATGACCCTGTTCAGGAAAAACTTAAGCACTACAGCCAGCGAGGTGAGGGCGTGGTGTTAGCACAACCAATGGTTAGCGCACTCAGTGGTCTGGGAGTGTTGTTAGCCTGGTCTGACACTGTTTCTCTTTTAAATTGAATGGATACACTTATGCTCTGTTGTGCTGGAAGTCGATCTGGATAAGTGCGTCTGCTAAATGCATGTAATGTAATGTAACGTAATGGGGTGAGGGTGTGTGTAGTAGTAAAATGAAAAGCTAGTAAAATGAAAGAGAGGGCTTGTGTACAAGAGAGATTTCTGAGGGAATACGAACATGACAGCAGACATCTGTGACATTTAAATTGAAAATGTGAAATGTGGCTAAACTACATTTGTATTTTGCTTGCTTGATTTTTAGATATTTCTCTGGCATTTGATGAAATAATCCACATCTGTAATGTAAGTCTGGTACCAAATGAAGATACAGCGCAGCATGGAGAGACGTAGTAATTCAGTATTTCATTTAACTCGTGGTAGGGGAAAAATTCATAGTGTTAGACTTCCTGAGCAGAACTACAACAACAGCATAGTAATGAAACACAAGAGTGACTGATCACATGCTTCCATGAGAAGGGAGCCGCAGGATAGAGAGAGGGAGGGAGGAAGGGGACCTAATAACAGGATCCAGGGGTCAGTGGTTGACCCTTGACTTCCTGTTTTGCGCTGAACTTCGCAGAGTCATTCACGCTGCATGGTGAATGGTGACTTTCTGAGACTATCAGGCTGATGATGTCATCAGCTTAAATGCTGGTTAAAATTGTCTTTTTGTGTGTGGAGGATGGGGTTGAAAAGCGTGTACATTCCTGTTGTGATCATGCTATTCTGTAGATCTGTGATCCTGTCACGGCCATGTGTGTTCCACTGAACCATTGCTAGCTCTAACTAGGCTCTTATTTAGAATAAACCTTCCACTAAAATATTGTCTGGCATTGCCGGGAATGCTGAGATTGTATAGTATACATGTCAGGCACTTGGCGTGTGTGGTAATGACAGACAGGTAGTTGGCATATGCGGTAATGACAGGCAAACCTTTAGCCTGTGCAGTTAGATAGATGGTCAGTAGTGACGGATGGTTGGTGCACAGTAGTGACAAACAGATGGTTGGTGTGCGGTAGTGACTGATGGTTGTTGTGCGGTAGTGACTGATGGTTGGTGTGCGGTAGCGAGACTGATGGTAGGTGTATGGTAGTAACAGACAGATGATTAGTATGTGTTGTATTGACACATGGTTGGTGTGCGGTAGTGAGACTGATGGTAGGTGTATGGTAGTAACAGACAGATGATTGGTATGTGCTGTAGTGACACATGGTTGGTGTGCGGTAGTGAGACTGATGGTTGGTGTATGGTAGTGACAGATGGTTGGTGTGTGGTACACACAGACACATTGTTGGTGTGTGGTAGAGACAGATGGTTGGTGTATGCAGTATGACAGACACATGGTTGGTGTGTGGTAGTGACAGATGGCTGCTATTTGCCACCTTGCTGTCTGTGTGCTGTGTGGGCCTAATGACAGTGACTCAGTGCAGTGAAAGATTAGTGTGTCCACTACTGATCTCAGGTCAGTCTGCCAGTAATCTTTCGCTGTGGCCCACACTAGCCCATGTACAGCTGCTGAGCTCAGATCAGCCTGCCAGAAATCTCTCACTGTGACCCACACTGGCCCATCTGCGGTCACTACTGTAGTTTCTAATCAAGGATGAAACAATTTTACCCTCTATGACTTCAGCCGGGGAACATGCTGGGCACAGCACATCATTCATACAGGTGCGTGAATGGCTACATACATGTGTACATACATGTGTACATACATGTCCGCAAGGTGCATATTTGTGTCTTTGGAAACTGCAGGAGGTGCAGCCTCAGAACAGCATGTTTCAGGAGAAGGTTTAGCCTCTGTTGGGAACAGATTCAGTGGTGTACGGGGGTTGTAGTGGTGGTGCAGGGGCATCAGTGGTAGTATGGGGGTACTAATGGTGGTGTAAAGGGAGTAGTGGTGGTGTAGGGGCAGTAGAGGTGATGTAGGGGTCAGTAGTGGTGGTGTAGGGGTAGATTTAGCAGTGAGTGTGGCTGTTTAGCGCTCTGAGCAGATGGACTCTTGTGTCTGTACGTGACAGAACGGCTTTCAGTAATTCACAGTCTGTTAGTGTTTGCGTCTCTCTGAGGGGCTGTTTACTGGATTAATCTGCTTTCTGGATGGCTGCTTGGGAGTTCTACCCAGAGACAAAAGCCACAAGTCCCTGCAGTGGCTGGAGCGCCTCTGTAAATCTCATTGTGGCAGCAGAGCAGGGTGGTCACAGCTCTGCCTGCGCTCAGTCTGCCAGCAGAGAGGAGCTCCTCTGGCATCATCTTAGTGTGGCATTATTACTGTGCGCTGTCTCTCTGGGCCTGTCTTACAATGGAGCATTATATTAATAGAATAGCACTTTTGGATGCATGATTGAAAGTGTGCTTGGCAGGACTTGAATGAGTGAAACTAGCACAACATTAAGATATAAATTAGAAATACCTACAGTGTTTCCTTATATTTTGTTTAGCAGTTTCCCAGTTTTTGTGTTTTTAAATCTCTTTTTCACCATGACTTTGCCAGGTCAGTGTTAAGCTTGCCTTAGTGCACCTAAATTGCCCCCAACACGCGCACGCACACACACACACACACACACACACAAACACACACATACAGACATGCTAGCACCACCAACCACATCTAGGCAAGTTGCTTGGAGGAACTGGCATTGGGATGAGTACAGAATGTGGGCTGGTGCACGCCCTCCTGACCCAGGCGAAACCAAGCAGCTGGCAGACAGAGCCCAGCTTGACCAAGTGATGCTGAGCTATGGAATACTCTAGGCAAGTGACATCAGTGTACCCTGAGAGGAAGTGATGTCACTAACAGGCCACCAGCTGACAGATGTGACAGATGGACAGGCTGACAGGCCACCAGCCTCTGTCTGTAGTGTGCTGCTTCAACACTCACTTCATCATTTTCACTCATCATCTTTCTCTTTTCTTTCAGCAAAAACCCCCCAATGCCGACTGGCGCTTCCCCCAGAACCAGAGACCTGGAACCAGTGGGTGAGTGAGAGACACACAGACACACATTCACACACACAGACACACACATGTGCATATATACACACAAATACACGCACACACACTCACACACATACAGATACACGCATGCATGCATACATACATGCACACACATACACGTATTCTCACACACACATACACATATACACATAAGGTGCTGTGATGCTAAATTGTGCTATGCTAAGAGCTGTGATGCTAAGAGTCAGTAGGGAGCACAGCAAAGGCATGTGTTCCTCTCCACAGAAACAGGTTGCACCGGTGTCCCCAGCTCCAGAAAGAGGGAGAGAGAGGTCAGGGAGGAGCACAGGGGGCATGGGACAGAGAGCTTTACTGATGGTGGACACAGCGCAAGCAGTCTTTTGAAACTGTGGAATCCTCACACAAGGGGTGGGGCACAATATGACTTTTCCCAGAGACTTGACATGCCTGGTGTCAAATTTCACACTTCCTGCAGATTCTTGTACCATAACAACTGAATCTGCTGGCCAGCTGTGCCGAGGAGGAATTAGGGCACCAGAATCAGGGGTTGCGTGTTTGAGTACAGATTGGGACAGAGCAGACACTAGCTGCTTTCTGTGTGTAAATGCCTGTCATTGGTCCTGGACCACAGAATCCTGCCCCGAGTGGACAGGGCCTGGGTGACAGACAGCTGACTGCTCCTGCTCTTTGTTTCAGCCAGAGCAGGTACCAGAGCACACAGGAGAGATGGACCCCGTATGGGAAAAGCAGGTACAACACAGCCATGTGGAGAAGCCCTTGCCACTGCACTGAATCTGTGTAGCAGGGGTTAGCTAGGCTGTGCTAGGTTGTGCTAGGCTGTGCTAGACTGTGCTAGGCTGTGCTAGTCTGCGCTGAGCTGTGTAATCTCTCTCTCTCCTGTGCTGTAGTGTGTAAAGCTGCAACTGTTTTCGCTGTGTCTGTACGTATGTGTGATACCCTAGCCATACAATGCAGGATGCAGGCTTGTAGTATTAGAAATAATGTGACCTTTTCATTCCTGTCATCTCGCTCAGCCACACAGGAAATGCAGCAGCAGCACGCTTACCACACTGCTTTCCATGAAAAACGCTTGTCCTGGAAAATTCTACTGTAATAAAGTTAGCGAAACGTCGCAGGGATGCTTCAGAAACGCTGGGAGCTTTCTCTGTCAGGCTTGATTTATGGCAGGAAGCGATACCTGTCTAACCATGCGTATGTCATGTACCTGCACTAATGTCTGTCGTCAGCCATTTGCTCTCTGTGCTGAGCTCACACAAAATGGCCACCGCCATGCTGAGGCTTTCTGTCAGTGTGCGCTGACTCCCGTCTGAGGGAGAGGGGATTGTGATGGTGGGTGTGTTTTATGTGGGAGGGACAGGGATTTTCCTGATAGGTATGTGCTATGAAGGAGGGGTATGGTTTCTCCTTGTAAGTGTGTGTTATATGGAAGGGGCAGGTTTTATCCTGTGGGTGTGTGTTATGTGGGAGGGGATGCGGTTTATCCTTGTAGGTGTATGTTTGTTTATGTGAAGGGCAGGGGTGCTCCTGGTTGGGGTGTGTTATATGTGAGGGGTGAGGTTTCTCCTGGTAAGAGTGTTATGTGGGAGAGGCAGGGCTTATGCTGGTAGGTGAATATTTGTGGGGGGAGTATTCTTACCCTCTAGGTGTGTGTCATGTGGGAGGGGTGCAGTTTCTCCTATGGTGTGTTTTTGACTCCTGTATCTCCGCAGAGCTGGGCCCCGCCCTGAGGAGGCAGGTGCAGGAGCTGGCGCTGGGACAGGACCATGGCCCAACCCCCCCTCTGAGGCAGAGCAGCTGCAGGCCCTGATGGCAGCAGCTAATGGTGAGTCCGGTCACAGCTACCGCAGCCACTTCCTGTAATCCCTCTCATTCTTCCCTTTCCTGTCATTTCTGTCTTCCTCTCATTCTTCTCTCATCCTCTCATCTCCCCCTCTGCCTGTCTTCCTCTGCAGCCTCACACATGGAGCAGAGGGAGATAGAGGTTTTCATAGCGCAGCTGAGACAGGGAAGGGGGGGGGAGCTTGTCAGAGATTCAGGCTCAGCTAATGATCTGTGAAGGACCGCATTTTCCTCTCCTACATTTGCATTTACATTTACATTTATTCATCTGGCAGATGCTTTCATCCAAAGCGACTTACAAGAGAGGCAGAGTACAACACCAGCAAAAAGCTACGTGAGGAGTCAACAGTATTAGAAGTGCAATATAACCAGGTTTCAATAATTGGCCAGACAAGGTACAAGCTAGCTGGTAGAAATACAAGTCAATGACACCATAGATTTTATTTTTAATAAGGAAAACACAGATTTAGACATATGAAACTGCTTTAGGTGGTAGTGTGTCAGCTCTTCTGTTTGTTGTGCTGCAGTTAGACTCAGTGACAGAACTTGCTCCTGTCTGCGAGCCCTGATCCTTGCAGCGCCGTGTCAGTTCTGAATGCTGCTGCTGTCTGTGAGCTCTTGCTAAGGCAAAGTGCTCACTCACACTCTCACTCACTGTGTCTCTCTGTCGTCAGTGTTTAAGCCCCGTTGTGCTTTCTGCTGTCGGTGCTTGCCACAGCGTGCCACACCCTGGTTGTGGGGTGCATTGCAGAGACAGCCACGGCACCATGACTCACCCCTTTGGATCTGTGCTGCAGCCAGAGCTGTGAGGCACAGCGAGTCAGACAACAAGCTACAATAAGCCAGAGCTGTGAGGCACAGCGAGTCAGACAACAGGCTACGATAAGCCAGAGCTGTGAGGCACAGCGAGTCAGAGATACAGACCATGTAACCAGCAGTCCGCACACTCACACTTTCCATGGTCTCATCATCACTTCCAGTTTCTACCCTCCCCCTGCCAAAGATTACACAACAGCTACAACACATTCTGTAAGAAAACAAATTCTGCCCTGTGTACTGTGTGACAGTGAAACAAGTCCACACCACTCAGACGGTCCCTTTAGTGTCTCTTGTATGCAGATGTGCACACCCACGGGTAGTGGTTTATTTTGATGTAGCACTCTTGCAGCAGTGTGTTTGGATTGAATTATGACCGCATACCCCACTTCTCCCCCCTTTCCCCTCCCTCTCTCACTCCCTCCCCCTCTCTCCTCCCTCTCTCTCTCCCTCTCCCCACCTCCCTTTCCCTCTCTCATCTCTCTAACTCAGAGGTGAGTGAGGCTACAGCGACGCTGGGCCCCGGCACCATGGGACTGAGCACCCGCTACAGCCCCCAGTTCACCCTGCAGCACGTGCCCGACTACCGCCAGAACGTCTACATCCCAGGCAGCACCGCCACGCTGACGGCCGGTCAGCAGCAGCCTCCTCAGCCCGCCCTCCCCCAGCCGCCCCCGCAGGCCGAGGCTCCCAAGGCTGCCCAGACCCCCGCCAGCAAGAAGAAGTCCGCCAAGAAGGACAAGAAGTAAGCGCTTTCCGTGCCCCCATCGACGTGGGACCCAAGGCCTCTGACAGCCAGGCCAGCTTTTGTTTTTTTCTGCCTGTGTTAATCTGAGCACTGAGTGGTGGTGTAGTGAGCATATTCAGTATTGCAGATCCGTCTCTTTTTTTACTTCCTTTCACTGTTATCAGCCTTCCAGTGTACGTATATTTGACTGTATGAATATAATTCAGACTTCTTTGTTAGAAGTATTGTTCTTTAACTTTTCGGGGGATGGTGGGTGGGGGAATGTTCATCTTTTAATCCGGATGGATTTGATAGACACGAAGACTCTGGGCCTTGTCTTGTAAAATAGTATTACATGAATAGTCATCATTTTACTTAAATATTTTTGTCATGTCAAAGATTTTTGTCATTTCTTTCAAATAAAACTAGATGTGTAGTGATTCTATTTTTTGAGTAGGGGAAGATCAGATTAGGTCCTCTCTACTGTAGCTTTTAGAAACAAAGTAGACAGGTAATTTTGCATGATCTGGCCTTCACCAAGTATTTAAAACTACAGAAGTTGAACTATGCATTAAATGATGAAGTAATAGTTTTTGATTTGCAAGCAGTCTTAAGGTTCTTTTAACAATACAAAATGCATTTGCTACATGATATTAAGAAAAAAATTGCAGATAAAACTTCTTTTAGTTGGATAGATAGGAAAACAAATGAAATTGTAAGTAACAGACTTAGAGTAATTTTAACAGCACTCTGGGAATTATTCTACAGATGGGTTGACATTTATATTGTGTTTATAAAATATTCTGAGTCTTAGAGACAGCAGTCTATACTGACTTTTTTGTCTGAACTAAGTGTGTCTGTACTGTGTCAAAAAGTGACAGCACAGTGCTGAGTCTTGACTCAGATTTTCTGAGTCTCGATCTGGACAAAATCTCTATCTAATGAGTCTCTATTCAGTCTCTGAGTCTTGGTCAATGCTGAATCTCTATATAATGATTCTCAGTCTCTGTCTGTACTGAGCTTTGAGCCCACCCCCAAAAGCAGAGGCTTAGGTCCTCTCACCCAATAGGGTAGCTGGGTCATTGTGTGTCTATGATCTGTCACATCCAAATACTCATTAGTCAAACCACGTGTCTGAGAGCAGTCTGACAGAGCACTGAGACCATAAAGGGATGAAATGGTGACTGACACCACAGTTCTGAGGTCAGGTTATGAGAGCACCGTGCTGTTATCTGCCAGCTGTGGTGTGCAGTGGAGAATGTTTCTTTGAACCCCAATATTCAAACCCACTCCCCATTTCTGCTCTGGCCATATGTTAATACAGTGCCCTTTCAGCACCTACTGTCTGTAGTGACCACATCCAAACTGCAGCCCACCTGTGTGGGCACTACTAGAATGTTTTACATGTTTTTCAAAAAAAAAAAAGAAAGAAAACTTCAAAAACAGACCTTGTTGTGCTGAAGTACCTCTAGCACTGAGCTGGCTGACTGAAACATGTTGTAAATAAAATAACTCAGTTTTAAAATGATACAACCGTGTAGTTAGAAGGCTGTGAATCATTGTGCATATTTGAGTTTTTCTCTGCACCCAGAACCTACAGCACTAAAACACGAACCGTGTTTCTCTCCCTGCGTACCTTTTATGTGTTTGTGGCTATATTGTGCTTCTGTGCTGGTGGAATGCCTTTCCTGTCCTCTATAAATATTTACATGTGTCTGCTGTAATATCCTTATTAAGAAAGCTTAGAACTGCGCTCCTCTCTGTTAATCTCTTATTTTATATGCTAATATTTATATTTGTTTGTTTTTTTTTTCTTCTTTTTAATCACTGACATTTCAAATAAAAGTTTCTGAAATGGTCATCTGGATTGCCTGTTGTTTTTGTATCCTGTAACAGCATTTGAATTGGTGAGAAGCTGGGACTATTCCACCGCTCTCACACCCCCTCCCTGTTCAGTCAGCATTGGACACGTGCTGCGTTTTGGCTTTGTTATGGCAAGTTTCAAAGGACAGGCCAACTCCAGAGTTCTGATCCAGTCTCCAGCTAGTTTATTTGAAGTTTCTGATGCCCTGAAGCCTCTGGTCCGGTTTCATTGGGAGAAGCTGAGGATGGCCGTTTTGTTTCACTGTTTGGCTGTCAGTTACCTGGCTGTCAGAAGAAGCCATATGTCAGAACACATTTCATATTTTCTATTGCTTTGTATTTTCAATGGTAAGACTGTAGCCTTTTCCTTCTGCTGGTTTCTAATTGCGCGCCTGAGTAAATGTGTGGTTTATGACTCACATCATCATGGCCATCAGACAAATAAACACCACACCGCTGCTTCATCAAATACTTTAAATTGTGCTTTTAAATTTTGTCTCTTGTTGCCGCCTTTACTCTGACGCTCATTGCGCCGTTTGAAGTTGTTGAAGTTTGCCGTTCGAAAGTATATCGTACTAGTTGCCCTTTAGGCTGTAATTGTAAAAATCTGATAGTACTGCGTCCTCAAACAGACCTTGCTCTCAGCTGAGAACTGTCTCATTGTGGAACTGTACACACCCTGTCCCCGTACTGTCGCTGTACCTACTGTATGCACTTTTGTAAGTCGCTTTGGATAAAAGCGTCTGCTAAATAAATAAATGTAAATGTAAATGTAAATACTGGACTCTTGGGTTTAAGGTAGTTTTCTGAGTGCTGTGCCAGACCTGTGATCACAGTCAGCATATCACAGAACCTGCGGTCTAAAACCAGACTCACCTCATGCTCCTTTAATCTGCATTTTCTCTGCTCCAGGCTGCTAAAAACAAACCAAACTGGAGATGACCTATTTTGTGTATTTTTATCTTCTGTGAAAGCAAGGAAAAACACTGCGGCAGTTTGAAAGGAAAATGGGAGCTGGTGTCCGTTAGAGATTTGGGAAATGGGACGCTGAGCCCATTTTTAGATGGGTGTTAATGAGGGCAGAGCTGTGGTTTGTGCTTCTCCGGCAGAAGCCAGCTGAGCGTGATGTGTCAGAACAGAGAGGAATAACACACACCATGGATCCTGCCTGGGACCTGGCTTCTGCTGAGAGCTGCTCTTTGTTCTCACGACTCTGATGGAATGAAATACACCCTTTATCCACAAGTGTGCTGATCAGCGTCCCCACATCAAAGAGCTGTGTCTGAATAATCAGTCCCACTGCCTCCTAAGTGTAAATAATACAAAAGGCTGAGTTTCAGCTTTTAACTTCTTAAAAAAAAGATCTGATCGTAATGATGGTGCATGCGAATCTGTGCCTCAAAAAGGAAAAGCCTCCATTTCCTGGCTCAGGTCTCCAATGTACCTTTTACAAGTCTGACACAAAATGGCCGTCACCTCGCTCTCTGGCTGTGCTGCAGTGGTTGCCAAGGTGATGAGCAGAAGGCCCTGAATCCGATCTTGAGGAGCTACTCTGGGGTTTTACCCAACACTACGCTCCCCACGTCACACTGAGCCAAGGGGAAATTTCAACTCAAACAGGGAGCTTTCCTCATACCAGCAATCTGTACTAACTAGAGTTATGAAATATGAAACTACTAACTTACAACAAATGTGCCTCTGGAATGTTTGGCTGGCAGAATATAAGGACAGAGGTTGTTGTCAATGATTAATGTCAATAAATAAAAAGAAGATTGAAGAATTTTTAATGGCTTCAATTCCCAGATGTCATTTTGTAAACATTTTGGTTAACAGTTCTGGAGGTATTTTATACTCACACAGTCATACCATTTACACTCTAACAAAAACATAATCATAAGAAGAGGAGAGCACAGGATGGAATGCTACCATAGCAATTTGCAGATGGAGGACAGCGAGTTCTGATAATACTGCACACTGTTGGCATGATAGAGATAACGACACCAGTCACTCTTACCAAGGTAATGATGCTGTAGCAAGCACTGAGGTGTACGGAAGTCTGACACTATGAGAGGTATAAAAGGCCTGAAATCCCTCTGGCCTTTCTGCTAGCCTCTGTTTTTATCTGTCTCTCTCTTTATGTGGCTGTCTGTCTGTTTTTATATCTGCGTCTCTTTGGTTTTTTGTGTGTCTGTCTCTTTTTTCATGTCTGTCTCTCCTGTTTCTGCCTAATATGACTGCATGTGCATCTGTCCATCACTGTGTGTCTGTAAACCAGTCTGATTATGTGTTTGCCCAATTCTCTATTTATGAAAAGGTCTGTCTGTCTGTTAGGGTGTCTATCTGTATATTGCTGCATGTGTTGGGGCAGTGTCTGTCTGTCTGTCCGCTTTTATGTGTGTTGGGCAGAGTCTATCTGTATGTCTGTCTGCTTTTCTGTGCGTTGGGGCAGGGTCTGTGTGTCTGTCTGTCTGTCCG
Organism: Megalops cyprinoides; assembly: GCF_013368585.1. NCBI lineage: Eukaryota > Metazoa > Chordata > Actinopteri > Elopiformes > Megalopidae > Megalops > Megalops cyprinoides. The sequence continues at coordinate 23,568,979 of NC_050585.1, forward strand.
CTTTTATGTGTGTTGGGGCAGGGTCTGTATGTCTGTATGTTGGGGTGGTGTTTGAAGTGTTTTGCTGTTTTGCAGTTGATGAGTCTCTCCTGGTTCCCTAATCTGGATTAGGCTTTAGAGAAGAAGGCAGATGTGCCACACAGAGAGCTTTGTTTGTTTGTCTGATGAGGTCTAAATAAAGAGTACCGCATTCCTCTCGGAGAGAGCAGTGCGCTGGAGACAGCCATACACAAACCATTAAAACTTGGACTGTATTAACCAGACATCTGAAAGAACAGGAGGGGGGGGAGTTTTAAAGACCAAGAAATGGGTAAAGACCAAGAAGCAGAAAAAAGGAGGACAATAATAGACCCAAGGCTTCTGCAGTGGTTCTCAAGTCCAATGTAAAATTACTGGATCATGTTGAATAAAGAGAGATGTGTGCTGTAATGTGTGAGAGTCTGAACTCTCTCCCCGCAGAGAGCGACACCATGGTTGGCTAAGTTCAGGAGGACTATGGCCTGAAGAGGGCTGCTGCTGGGGAGTTAATCTCTGCTTTTACACACACCCCAGGGCCAGGACAGAGCTGCACACATACTCCCTGCACGTCAAACAGAAGAGTTTTACAATAGCCACCTCACTGAGGATCACAAAGGCTGAGAGCTCTGTATGTCCCTAATGCGAACACTCTGGTTTCCTCAGTACTATAGATTTCATCACACAGCTTTCTCCAAGACCAATCAGAGACTAAATGCTGGGTGTTGCCAGGCAGAGGTCCTGGGACACTGAGAGCAGTTGTCCCTCTCCACCCACCCGTACATACACAGAACTCCACAGATGTCCTCATCAGACCCCAAAGGGTTGTGCCAGTGGTCATTGTTCCTGCCCATGGTCATTATGCAAAGCGTGGTCATTCTTCCTGGTCATGGTTATTATGCAAAGTGTGGTCATTATTCACAGTGAGACAGCATTCCGAAAGACACACATGTCTGTCTGCAGGCAGGTCTACGTACATCTGCTCTCTAGACAACCGTGGGCAGATGGGGGGGGACTGACCCCTCAGGGCAGTCGCGTGTGGGACATGCAGCCACTGAAAGCTGGGGCCCTGTACTACTCCTGCAGCCAGTAACCAGCCCACTCCGATGCCTTACTGCCTTTGTGAAAGAATTTCACTCATGTTCCAAAAATAACAGTGCAGATACATTAAACACTGACTGCTTCATAAAGCAAGCCTGATTACATCAGAAGAGACAGCCACCACAATAGACAGGCTACATACATGAAGTAGTGTCTACTAACATATCTGACCAGCAGATTAGATTATATCTACAATACAAGAGCAAGGACAAACATTTGGTAACTGAGCCAATGTCAGACTTTTCAGATTTGCATATGGAGTAATTCTGAGGCTCCTGGCTGTTTCTCCAGACTTATTAAAGGTTATTTCATGGTGAGTGTGGAGCCACACACAGATGCAAGAAATAAGATGGACAGAAGCTTGTTTAGTACCTAAGTCTCTTTGTGACCCATAACAGTAAATCAGGCCACCGCAGACAGAGGCGCACGTGGGCGACCTCTCCTCTCCTAAGTGGAGCACCAGGCTACGGCGCTGCTGCAGCTCAGTGTGCTTGTTGACACAGCTCCGTTGTTTGGAGTTTATTCTCTGGGGCTCTGAAGTCAGGCTGGTGAATAGAGCACAGGAGCAGCTGCTGCTGGGGGATAAAAGACTCCATCTGGAGAGAGACAAGCACCCCCCCCCCCCACCCCCACCTCCCACCCAGCACAGTTCACACAGAGAATCAGCAGTCTCTACACAAAACCCATTTCCACTGCAGCTGCCGTTGCCATAGAAACACAGGGCCGGGAGAGCCAGATTTACTGCTGACAGCAGCGAGAGGAAAGCAACAAAGAAGAATCCCAAGAACCAGAGGAACACGCCGACCCCCTACCCCAACAATCAGGGCACCCCAACAATCAGGGAAAACACACCGAAACATCCTATTGCCTGCTAATTACAGCTGGTGTTTTAAGACACCAAACCCTGTCTTTACCCTGTCCTTCAGAGGGTTACTGTATTTTACACACAGGAGGTCCAGCTCCCGGCTGTATGAGCTGAGAGAGGTGAAGCTAGCAGAGCCTGACCGCTCTGCTTAAATATTTATGGAGCACAGTGGCTCTGCCAAGATACTGAGACGCAGTTCATCTCACATCTGAAGACAAGGAAGTGGAACGCATCGCTCCCCCTGCCCCTTCCTGTTGCCATGGAAACCCATCCTTCTGCTTGCCTGCTTCTTGGCTGTTGTGGATGATATGGGCTACACTGTTCTGTGCTGTTGGGGTGTGTGTGTATGTGGGGACGGATACCTGTCATATGAGAAACAGCATTGCCCCTCATTGAGGCAAAACTCACACTGAAATATATATGTAGCAATGGCACAGTGTCTTCTTATAGGTCTATTCTCTTCTCCCCCTACAAATGCCAAACTTACTTCATTTGGCAGTGAAGGCTAGGTAAGTATTAGTCAGGTGAGTGATGCCTGTCACTGCACAGGTGGAGTTTACCCATTGACAAATGACCACAGCCTCACCATGGCAGGCTGTTCTGTAAACAACCCCCTGCTCAGTCACACAATGGACCTGCCTGCATCTTTATTTCTTTTCAAATTTCATCCCTCTCTCTGACTCTCTGACTCCTGCCCTGCTCCCTAAAACTCTTTCACTCCTGTCTTCATCTAGCACTCTGATTCTTTGTATGACACTGCTATATTTTCCACACACACACACACCTGTGAGGCTGCACTGGAATGAGATTCCAGGAAGCTGTGTGTCTGTGCTCCAGTGTCTGACAGCATCCGCTGCCTCTATAAGTTAATCTGCTAGGACAGGGAGGAGGGGAGGCGGGCTGAATTTCGTCATGAGGAAAGAGCAGGGTAACTATGGCAACGGACATAAAGTGGAGATGTCACGCTTTTCGATCACCTAATAAACTATTTGCCCGGCGGAGGGGTTTGGGGGAGGGGGAGCATCTGTGCTACTGTTTAGCCAGACACAAAAACATGAACCAGTGCCTGTTCCTGCTCCATTCTTATCCCAGATTTGTCAGTATTAACAGACTTTATTTTTAACCTGACTTTATCAGTGCCTTAACTATCAGTATTAAAGGAGGCAGCTATGAGTGGGTTAATCTTCTTATAACACACTTAAATCATGTTTGCTAATTACTAAACGAAAAAAAAAAAACATGAAGCAGAATGCAGAGCAGGTCACACACACACGCACACACACACAAACACACACGCACACGCACACGCACACGCACACGCACACGCACACGCACACACACACACACACACACAGACACACAGACACACACACAAACAAATAATCCTGCTGAAAATAATACAAAATGGAAAATCCTTTCCATTACCCAATTCATAGGAGCCATGGAGACATCAATTTACTTGGGATTGTCATGAACAGGAAGCAATTAAAAGAAAGTCATTAATTCCAGCAGTGCAAGAAAAGAATTAGAGAAGAATGCCACCAGAGAATTTCTAAATATTCTTTTTTATCTTTTATCTTAACTCAAAACTGCTGTCACCTTGCCCTTGTTACAACATTCTCTCAACATTTTGTCAATGAAGTGTTCTCATACTGTTTTACTGTCGTAGCTTTCTTTCAGCTTGTATTATTGTAGCTTAAACAATAATACTAATTTGCATAGTGTAAATCATTTCATCACTTTAGAGTCAAGTTTCCCATCTCATATTTTTAGGATTAAGAAAAATGTAGACACGTGCACACACATCTTTCATAAGCTAACAGAGTACAGTGTACCTAATTTGTATTTAGTTTAATGTGAAGTCAGATGTATCCAGATGTATCCTGAATCTCCAGGTGAACCACACTAACTAGTCACAAGCTTTATAAAGGGTCTGGGAGATCAGAGGCAGGTCAGTGTGCCTAACTATGTTACAGGTGGCATTGTTACCGTGGTGTTATTATTGTAGCTGCTTTCTTTACAGCTGATGTGATTGCTACTGCCGCCATTGCAGTTGCAGTTGTTGTTGTTATTGCAGCTGATGTAGTGACTGCAGTCAATGCTGTAGTTGCTGCTGTTGTTGTTTTTGTAGCTGTCACTTGTTAGCGGTGGGCGATGGAGATGTCAGTGTTGCTGATGAGTGACAGCATAGCCAATCAGGGACTCTGCTGACCCCTGTGTTAATTACTGCGGCCACAGAATTCCACACAGTGTTGCTTGTTTTTTTTGCACACGGCCGTGTAATCAGTTTAAATGAACATATGTGTGTAATTATCTTAATAAAGTCATATCCATTGGGCCATGTGGCAGGCCAGACAATTTTACATTTACATAAAATTACATTTGCTTATTAACCACTCTTACCCAGAGCAACACACATTGCATAAAATACGAAATATAATATATTTCATATATTATTTAATGTTCACTCTGTTGCATCTCCTGACTTCACATACAAAACAATGGCAGGAGCAAAAGGAGTGTATGGTACAGCTGTTGATGTGGAGTCCATTTCCTGCCGGATAGGAGCGAAAACTATAAATCCTCTCTGACAGTGGCTGACTCAACATATGCCAATGAAGTGTACATTACATTTATTAATTCGGCAGATGCTTTTATCCAAAGTGACTTACAAGTGAGGCAGAGTATAACACAAGCAAAAAGCTACATAAGGAGTCAACAATATTAGAAGCATGACCAAGTTTCAATAGTTGGCCAGACAAGGTACGAGCTTGCTGGTAGAGATAAAAGTGCATGAAACCATAGATTGATTTTTTAAATATGGGAAACAAAGCTTACAATATTAAAATTGCTTTAGGTGATAGTATTTCAGGGGTTCAGGTGGGTGCAGAAAAGCTGTGTCTTCAGGTGTTTCTTGAAAACTTTTGGCCTCTGACAATTTTACTGTGAAGGACAGTAAAGGAACAAAAGATAGCAGGAAATATTAAACAGACTCACTTCTGCCAAACAACTTGCAATGGCAGAGGGCTGGCTTCAGAAGGAGTTTTTCAGCTCTGTGAAGATTCCCATATCCTGCTCTGGACATGGAGTAGCTGTCTGTTTCATGCTCTTGTGGAGTGACTCTGCTGAACTGAATGCTGTCCTCTCGCTGTAAATGCCCAGCTGCCAATGAAGACAAATACCACATAAAAGGCATGAAAACAAATAAAGCAAATACTGCATTCACAAACGTAAATACTGGCAAAGCATCACAACCATCCAAAGCCTCAACAATGAAACCTTCTTGTATGGTTCCTATTACATCTACTGTACGTAATGTAGGTTAATGAAGAGTTGGGCCTCAAAGCAAATGTCAGTAGTTTCTTCCATCTACCATGTAAAAACGTAGGAGCAATAACTTAAGTCTCTCTAGCACTGTAGCAATATGGAGGCAGTTGGGTTACTTTCCATATACCAGAAAATTCAAAATGCCTAGCAAGAACTTGAGACCTATTGTTAGTCTGCTAGTCAAAATCACGAGCTAACTTGCTACAAGTAAGGGACGTCAGCAGTTATGTTAGCTAGAATAATACAAATTTAACTGCAAAAAGCAAAAAACAGACTCTCAACAACACACCAATTTAGTCATCTTCCAATTTAAGAAAAATAAAACTATGATTTAAACTCCACTCTCCTGCTAAATTCTTCTCACATACCCACTTCGAGCAGTTGTCTCAATTCACTATGCAAGTTCAAGGCACTGGGAGTTAAGTGATGCAGGGTCTATTAATAAGAAGGCATGACTAGTTATGTACAAGGTGTCTAAATTTGCGTTATGATCTGTTGGACATCATCAGATCCTGCAGGATGAGCTCTGAACAAGTAGGCAGAGCCGAGTTTCCAGGCCAGGCTGAATTCTTATGAAGTTGTTATTGTACAACCAGAGCCAGAAAAAAAACATGTCATTGAATTTAATGAAAATCCATTTTTCAATAGATTTAAATAGGTAACCTGACTTCCTTGGGCCAATTTGAACTGGGCAAGAGGAGTTTTTAAGATTTTTGCTAGCTGGCACTATTTTGCTAAACATATCAAGCCAAAATGGGTTTGGTCTGCATGCAGAGATTCAAGTCAAAATATTTTTTGAGGAAATATGAAATAATATTTTGAGACTTAAGTCAAAGATTTAAGAGATTTAAGTCAAAATATTTTGACAAAAAAAAAGAGTAAATAAAATTTTGAGACTAAAGTCAAAATATTTCAAGAAAAAAAGGTCAAATATTTGAAACATAAAATCAAAGTATTTGAAGAAAAAAAAGACAAAGTAATACTTAGGGAATAAAGTGGAAAGGTAGAAAGGTTAAGGATTCCCCTATTCCCCTGTAGTGTTCTTCAATTACAGTGCCTGCAACTGTCTCCACACACATACCAAGAGCAGAGGCTACTGTGCATCCCCCTTGGGAGAGCGTACATTAACTTACTTGGCATGTGGTTAGCTTAAATGGTGTCAATAAGGAGCATAGCTAAGCATTATAAGAAGAAAGGTTTACAGGTACTTAGCAGGTATCTCTACAAAGTTGAGATAGCTATAAAATAGCAGCAAGGTAGTTACATTAGCTATCATTTAGCTTACTAACAGCAAACCTAGCTTGCTAGGAGGCTAGCTACAATGGATTGGAAGAATCATTGTGGATATTGGTGGTGCATTCAGGCAAGCAAACAAACCAGATAGCTAACCAGTTGAATACAGTATATGTTTTCCGAAACAGAAGTCTGCATTCAGAAATGCATTCAGAATACAAACAAAATAATGCAAAAGCCTGAGATTTGAGAGCAAATGAGGAGTATTGCAGCCATTTTGTTGATAAGGTGTCATCAAGCACTTTTTAAAATGAAATTGATTTATAATTCACAACAAGTGACTACACAACATACAATGTAATTTAATGTGACTGTTTAATTACATAAACAATTAATCTACATAATAATTATTTTCATTAGAGTCTGGATAATTGGACTTTTTTAAACTCACCAGCTATATTGTTATTATTAAACTGCACAAAAGTTTGTATTTAGTCAGACAGGGTCAATGGGGTTGTTTGTGTGTGTGTACATGATACACACAGTTTTGCAGTCTTCAGGCAACCCTACTCACTACTGAAATCCATTACTTAGGTGAGATTAGATTTCCTCCCCATAGTCGACTGTCAGCTGCCTGCCTGCCCTGCGATGCATGTCATCAATGTATTATCCACCTGACCTGTTTCAATAACACACCTGACACCTGAAACCAGCTGCTCTCAATACCATTTCATAACAATGGAGTTATTATAGAGAACATAAGGTCAGGCATGAAGTACACTCCACTCTCTACTCCCAAATCATACGACTGTGAGGAAGACACCAGCATCACATAAACCCCCTCTCCCTCACCCTCACCCTCACCCTCACCACACACACACACACACACACACACACACACACACACACACACACACGCACAAATACAGCTTTTCCTTTTTATGTCCAACATGGTGGTTTTGTTTAAATCTGAGAGAGTGGTGTAGACCTGACTGTAACCCATTCACTCCAACCAAAACCACAATGTGCAAGGGAAGAGAATGCTTAAACTGTGACAGCAGCAAGCAAGGGGAGAGAACAGTTAAACCGGAACCGCAGTGTGTAAGGGGAGATCAGAAACACAGTGCGATCCAAAACCTCAGTGAACTCATATGTCTGCCAGCCTGATATATAACGTTCTCACAACATTACTGGAACATTGCAACAATTGAGCCAGACCCTCTGCTCCCACCCGGAGGGACTCCGAGACAACATACGGGTTAAACGAGGATACGCAGCAGGAAATGACTTTAACACGCTTTAATCTCCTAGTCTCCTCTTACTGGTGCTTAATCACTTTCGTGTGGGACCACTTCTCCCTCTCTCACTCTTTCTCCCCCCTCCCTCTCTCTCTTAGCACAGGACAGCACAACCTTCACTTTCTTGGTGTGGAGTTATGAGTACACGGGTCAAAATATCTGTATTTTTTTACTCCCCTGTGCTTAAAAGCATATCAAACTATTTTAATTATCACTATTAAATAAACAATGGCAAATTCAAAGAGCTGACTACATTGAGCAAACTTTTTGTGTGTCTTTACAATAACAGATTTATTCTGTTTGGTTCCTTGCACCAAACAAACAGATTGAGCTTTGAAAGGGGGGCGAGTCTGATGTAAACCATTGCTGTGCTTGATGTGGCAGTATGCATGACCTGTGACCCGTGATTTGTGGAGAGAGGTCATGAGGGAGCAGTGTTTTATGACTGGTAAATAAGAATAAAGGGAGACTGAGGAATAAATTATTCCTACCTTGCGCACACCATAGAAAGCGCAGGGCAGTAGCTGTGTCCGCCCCAATCTCCGGCTCATGCATGCCTCTGTGTCTGCCATCTGAAATGCAGAGCAGGGAAAATCTGATGCATTGCTGTTCAGAATACTGAATTTCTTCAGAAATCCAAAAATGTGGCAGTTTTTCAATGTTTCTGTTTAGCTTTCAAAAATGCCACCATTTGATTAGTAGCAGATGTACACTTCCATGGTGAAATGAGAGCAGAGACAGAGGAAGTGAACCCTGCCAAGATCCACTAAGGACTGGACAATATACTAGAAAACACACACACACGCACACACACACACACATACACGCACACACACATACACACACACACGCACACACGCACACACGCACACACGCACACGCACACGCACACGCACACGCACACGCACACACACACACACACACACACATACACACTACATTAAGTAGGGCATGTTCAGTTGTGTGCCTTCTGTAATCAAATAATTCAGGTTAAGGAGTCTCTATTTACACAAAGCAGAATTTCAAAATTATGCATATACCCATATATTAATACATATATCATCTACATGTGTCTATAATACGTACACCTCTGCACTGAAACTAGGCACTGAGCATAACACACAGCCTATATATGTGATTCTTACAGAGCCATTTCTGGCCCTGCAGAGCGTGATGGCAGAGGGAGGACTGAAGCAGCCCAAATCCAGGTCCCCTCTGAAATCTCACTGGGACAGAAGCAGTTCTGTTCTTACACACTGGAAAAGCCAGGACCAGAGAGGAGTTCTGGGTAAAGGCCCAGCTCTCTGTACAAGAAGGAGAGGGGTTCTGGGGCATCTTGCACACAGAAACACCATTTTGTCCATCACGTGCACTACAATGTAATCCTTATTCCCATAGCATAATCTACTATGCAGTGTGGTGTAATCAAATAATTCATGATAACATACCTATAAGGTTTAGTAGCATTTATACACAGTTTAATAACATTTGTGGGGAATGTTATCAGACACACAGGCTTGGAGATATAACGGAGAAATAGGCTATGGAGATATCAGAGGTGTTTCCACACAGCCCTCAAACAAAGCGCTTCGTATGATCATGTTTAATGGCAGTCATTCAGGATTATGGCTCTCTGCGCAGTCAGGCAGAGAGTGGAGCATAATCTGCCTACTTTGTCAGAGAGTCTGATGCTCCCACAAGCCAGAATGATGGTGTGGTTTATAGCCTGTGGGTATGCGATAGTGTGGGATGTGACACTGTTCGGGGGTGGGGGGGAGGGAGGGGGATGGGAGGGGGGGGACTGCGTCTGCTGGGGGGAAAAACAACCAGCAAATAGTAGGTCAAGACAAATACATAGCAGCCTACCCTGCTCTCTCTCTGTCATCCTCCCTTCTCTCTCCATCTTTCCTCTACCTATGTCTTCCCCCTCCCTCTTTCTCTCTCCATCCCTCCCCCAGATTGGCGGAGGGGAGAGCTCCCTGCATCATCCAGATACATACAGCCACATGGCGGCCATCTTTGATTATGTAGGTCAGTGGGAGATTCAATGAGGGGAGGGGGGTGAGTCTCTCTGCCTTAACCCCTTCAGTGCCTGTAGAGTACGTGTGCTGCAGTGAAAAAAACAGGCGGATACGAAACAGGGTACTGACACAGTTAAACCCACCCACACCTCCCCTGTCTCACACACAGTCAATGAATTCATTACCGCCATAAAGAGAGGCTTTGATTGGGGGAGTCGGCTTTGATCTGTTCCCCTGCCTGCAGAGGAAATGACTCATCTGTCAGAGCCAGGAGCACAGCAGCCAGTAACATCACCCTCTCTCTTTCTCACACAGCTGCAACAGGGAGACTGAGGCTACTGCCCACAGCTGGTGGTCATGGAGATAGCAGCATAAACAATACCTCTCATGGCCAGGCCCTCAGTATGTGGCTATGGGCAGGCTAATCTTGTGTGACAACCTATGATCTGACCTCTGACCCACATTGCCTGACATCTTTTGGAGAGGTAGAAACCAATATGTTCACAGGATATTTATCCCAATGCAACATTCCAGGAGAATGAAACTAGGTGCAGCAATTTCCCTGGACAGGCCAGACACTCCAGACCTCAGCTCATCTTTTAACTGTTATTGCATCTGTGTTTCTGTGCAGGCTGGTCCTGAATAGAACTGAATAAGCATCTGTTGGGGGGCCTGAATATAGTGATGCATGACCCCTTTCCAGCTAGAAGTAGGTGAGCAACAGAGTGAGTGAGTGAGTGAGAGCAGCGGGGGTGGGGCAGCAGGCTAAGCGAAATGATTTTCTTTGATGAGGTTAGAGTAACTGTAGTCATGACACACCAACACACTTATGGATACACTAATGTTCTATTGAGCTGGAAGTCACTCTGGATAAGAGCGTCTGCTAAATGAATGTAATGTAATGTAACACTCTGAGAGCGGCTGAAGGGTTTTGGTACCACGGCCAGAGGTTTGTGGGTGTGGGTGCAATGTGCTGCTTTCACTGATCAGCCCTGCTGTGGGGAGCACATTCCTTTCAGGACACACGCTCTGCACCATCTGCGGATCATTTCATCAGGTCTGCCACCACATTAACACGGCGGGAAACTGCCTCACAGATGAGAGATCATTTATTCTGGTCTGTTCTCCAGACAAGCATGAAGGTAACAGCAGGCTTGACTTGCTGTCTCCCAGGTGCTGCTGTGGTTTATCATGCAGTGCTCTAATCTTCCCACCCACACATGCAGCAAACTGCTTGCATCTGCTACAGGGCACAATGGGCTTGCTGCATAAACATATCTCTCTACATACGAACAGCAGCCTCTCCCACACTTAATGAAGGGCATGCAGACACATTAATAGTACGACAGCAATTAGATCACAGGAACAAGGACCAAGCCAGGGGCATAAATAAATCAGTAAATGCTCACAGCCGTCTGGAATGAGTGCCCTGACTTTGATGCAGTCTCTCCCATGACCCATGGAGCTCCAGGCACACTGCAGGGTTCATTATTCAACAATGCCACCATAATAAGCAGCTCATGATGTTTTCTAACACTTTGGCTACTTCCTATTCTTAAACCAGTTTCAGTATGCGCTAATTAAGCATGTTCACTGCATTTGAGGAGAGAGAGGGGAAGAGAAGAGGAAAGGAGAGTAAATGGCCCAGTGGTCAGAGTCTCTGAAGACAGTGGTTAAAAATAACTCCCCTCAATGGAGACTGAAAGTAGAACATCCTGTAAGTGCTATAAATTCTTAAAGTATATCTTATTTAAAATGAGGTTAAAAACACTGACAGTAGAAAGCGTGTACTAGGCGGCATGGCAGTGCCGAGGCATTCAGCATGTCCTGTGCTGTTCCACAGAGAGACATGGAGGCTCCCACAGCACACTCACTTCCTGAGGAAAAACAGGTGGATGCAGAATCAGCCACAGTGCATAGAGCTTTGGATAAGACCGTGGCTGCTGACTAGATCAAACTCTCAATCGCCATGCTCCTCATGGCCCATTAATGTGTGAAAATGAATACTGCTGTATAGCAGTTCATGCAAACTGCCTGATACTGTCAGTGAGTTACAGCCATCTAATTAAGTCTGTTAAGATTATGAAGATTTCCAAAGAATGGCATCTCCCCAGGCAGCTCAGGAGCCCCATTCTGTATTCTGCAGATCACAGTGCCAGCGTATCCAGAAAGGAGCCATTACAGTTCGAAATGAGTCAGCACAGCTTGGAAGGGGCCATGAGAGGAGACTCATTGCTGCTGGAGGGAGGAGATCTGTAGTGAGGTCCCATTACACACACATACAGCACAGGTGTTTCAGAGGCCTCCAGTGAGCCTCACTGCCCCAGGTGTAGGTGAGCTGTGCAGTGTTGTTTGATCACAGCAGCTCAAATGCAGTAAATCAAGGGCCTAATGTTAGTAATCAGCAGGGATCTTAGGAAGGCACTTACCTCAGTGAGACAGAGAGCAGCACTTCCTGTTGGATGGGATGAGCAGTGCATTGCCCTGTTTATGCTGAAGGTCCTAACAGTGTCATTACACTGGAGTTATGCTTAATCACTGCTGAACAGATTCACTAATCTGTGCAATGTACGCATCACCTGGTCAGTGTCACTCACACCCAACATCTAGAAACACACTCTCTCTTCTTCTCACTCACGCTTTTCTCTGTCTCTCTCCCTTCCTCCCTGTCTCTCTCTCTTCCCCTCCCTGTCTCTCACTCTCCCTCCCTGTCTTTGAGGGACAGCAAGCTACAGGTTCCAACACTTAGGATCAAACCACATCCAGCAGCTACTGACAGGAACAGTGTCCTTCTCCTATAGTGGAAGGGTTTAAAGGATCTCTGGTTTAAACATTTTCAGAAGAAACAACCGTACCCCTTGTGTGTTAAAGGCCTGGCAAGAGAAAAGTTTGGCTGGCGTTTGAATTGGATGGGCGCATTTGTGTGGTGACAGGATTTGGGCAATGAAACTTAATTTGTTATTCTTCATGGAGGGCTGGTGGTTTTGTTTATTTGTTTGTGTGTGTGTATATGGTTTTTGTATTTTATTTCCTTTTGGTGATGTTTTGATGAATAATAACATAATAATAACTCCCCCTCTCTCCCTTTCTCTCTCTCCCTCTTTTCTCCCTCTTTTCTTCCTCTTCCTCTCCCTTTCTCTCTCCCCCTCTCTCTTGAGCAGAGAGGGGTACTGTGCTCTCTGCAGCTGCAGTGGTCGTGTGTTCCCCTTCACTCCAATTTTTTACGCTGCTCCTGATCCTGCTGTGGCTCCGTTGTGTTCAGGAGGGGGGCCTCACCATGCCACCACGACACAGCTGCCTGTGGCCTGACACTATATTGCACACACACACACACGCGCGCGCGCACACGCGCACACACACACACACCCACACGTGCGTGCACACACACACACACACACTTACATATACACACACACACATACATACACACACACTAACACACACACTAACACTGTCACACATGCACACACACACATATGTAAACGTAAATGTACTACATTATATTCCTATTAGTTTGATCCTGTAAACCTTTTCTGTGTCTCTCTCTGTCCCAGCCGGTCTCTCCCAGACTCACCTCTGTGGCGGCATGCACTGTACTGTATCCCAGCTTCCCAAAGTTCAGTGTGAGCACAGGATGAACATCTCTGTACTGCCAGGGCTGTTTGTGTCAGGCAGTCTCATGAGTAATGTAACTTTGGTGTTTTGTGTGTATAATTTGATTGACTCCAATTGTCAGTGTTGGGATGGAGCTGTCCTGAGGCTGTTAGTAGGTGTTAGTGCTGTCAGCCTCAGGACCAGCTGGCTGAGAGGACTCTGGACTCAGGTCTGCTATTACAGGGCCTTGTGCTTAAAGGGGGTGTACTGTTATTATGTGATTAGAAATTTAGCTGTATTCTGTCTCAGTCTAATTCTGTCCTGCATGCATTGTTAGGAGTTTTCCTCTACACATCAAGGGTGCTTTTGCAGAGCTAGGCATGCAGAATCTCTGTTGGCTGCTTGTTCTAATTAGCAAAAGCTCTGGTCAGACCCCACATGTCACTCTCCCTCCCTTCCCCACTGACACAGTTTATCCCTTCTCTGTAACACAAACCAGATGGTCCACCTCATGCATCTGTGACACGTCACAAAAGAAAACCTAAATATGGCTCATGCACACCGCACACTGGTCAAATAGTGTAACTGCAAGCATTTGGGCAGGAGTTCATCACAAACCACCAACATGTGTTATCTCTAAAACAGAGAGACAAAATATGCATGACTCCAGTTTCAAAGACAGTGAAAAACCAGGTCAAAAATCTAGTCCAATCTGATGTCTGAGAAGTCACACTAAGGTTTCTGAGTGTGACCTACTGATCTGACCTCCTGATCTGAAAACTGACCACACATTATTGACATGGCTTTATAATGCAGCACTCAAGGCAACAGGAAACCAATGGAAACCGGCAAGATTCCCACTATATAAATGCAAAAATGAGAAAAAGAGGTAAATAACCATCAAATCTGAGCCCAGCAAAAAGGAAAAAGTCATTGTAGTTTTAGAAGGGTATGGAGTGCAAAGCCAATGTAAATGAGCACAGTAAAAATTCCTCAGTGTCCAGCACTGACAATCCTTCAGGGTACAGCACTGACTTCCTCAAACGCTGCTCATGGGTTTTCAAACCCACTGACCCAATGTACATGTCAGCCTGAGAAATTAACATCTTAATTTACTAGAGGATAAAGAAAGTCATTTTTAAATGTGAAGCTAGTATAATTATATTGAGTTAGTACCATATCAGGTTTACGTTAAATAATGGTAGTTTTTATACTAAAATGTTTCTTTTAATTAAGACGACCTACTCATCAAAGGCCTTTATCAAGGATTATTTCCCAGTATCACATTATTCCAATTTTCATTACACAGGTCTATGTCTACTGAAAACATTTATTCCAGATTATCATTGCACAGCTCAGTAACTCTACTGAAGCCATTTGGATTAGGAACTTTGCTGCACAGAACCTGCAATGAAGTGGCCCTAAACCCATCTCAGGCCCTCTTCCACTGCTGCAGATACCCTGCTGATGGAAATAAGCACATCCTCACATTTCACAGGCAAAATGGCGGATAGAGGCTGTATCCTGTCATTGTTACTGGCTCAGAGCTGCTTGGCTGGGATGGACTGCGTGACGGCATTCAGACCTGTGACAGTGAAGAAGCAGCTTGGACCAACGGGGCCTTTCCTCTCTGCAGAGCCAATGTCTACACTGTTCCCCTGTAGCCGATTAGCATAGAGCTGAAAAGGTTAACTCCCACTGCAGCTTAAATCCTCCCACTACCTGAGCACTGTCTGTGTAGAGTAAAATCAGAGTAATCCATTTGGGACATCTGTCAGTGCTCATCCAATGGACTCAATTACCGGAAACACTGACATCCCATGGCCAGAGATAAAAACTGCACCAGATGGGCTGACTGGCCAGACAAAAGATAGACATTGGAGAGCATGTAGACATACCCTTTAGAACAGGAGAATGGATATACACTGGAGAAAACATTAAAGAACTACCAACTACTTTGAAAAATGTTACACAGTCTGTTATAAAATGTATGTGTCAAAACCTAATAGCCAACTCATACAATACTATGATTTTAAAAAGTTCATGGAAAATGTATGAAAAATTATGACACAATCAACTCAAAGCCTATACTTCAGAACTCTGGGAACTGTGGTGTTACTGACTGAATACAGAAGCAATTGAAAACTTCAAAACACACATGAACACACCTGAATATCTTCATACACCACTGAGTACACCTCAATGCCACAAAGCACTCTTGAACACACAAACATCTTGATATAGCACAGAACACATCTGAACACCACAAACCACCTCTCAACACACATAAACAGAGCAAAACACAACTGAACACAACATAACACAGCTAAACACCTTTCAAAACACAGAAACACAACTACACACAGGTAAATACCTCTCCACACAGCTGAACACTGCTGAACATCACTGAACACAATTGAACACCACCAAACACAGCTGAACACCATTAAACACAGTTAAGCATATCTGAATACCACTAAGCACCTCTGAAAATCAATGAATACAGCTAACCACCACTGAATATAGCTGAATGCAGCTAAGCACCACTGAACACCACTATACACAGCTAAGCACCACTGAACACTATTAAGCACAGCTTAGCACTGCTGAACACCATTAAATACAGCTAATAACCACTGAACACAGCTAAATACCACTGAACTCCATTAAATAGAGCTAGGCACAATTGAATACCATTAAATACAGCTAAGCACCACTGAACACAGCTAAGCA
Organism: Megalops cyprinoides; assembly: GCF_013368585.1. Taxonomy (NCBI): domain Eukaryota; kingdom Metazoa; phylum Chordata; class Actinopteri; order Elopiformes; family Megalopidae; genus Megalops; species Megalops cyprinoides. Next base: position 23,585,166 of record NC_050585.1, read on the forward strand.
TGGCTGAACACCATTAAACACAGCTAAGCATTGCTGAGCACCATTAAAAACAGCTAAGCACTGCTGAACACCATTAAATACAGCTAAGCACAACTGAACACAACTAAACATTGCTGACCTCCATTAAACACAGCTAAGCACTGCTGAACACCATTAAATTCAGCTAATCGCTGCTAAACACCACTACGCATAGCTAAGCACTGCTGAACACCATTAAATTCAGCTAATCGCTGCTAAACACCACTACGCATAGCTAAGCACTGCTGAACACCATTAAAAACAGCTAATCACTGCTGAACACCATTAAACACAGCTAAGTACCGCTGAACACCATTAAAAACAGCCAATCACTGCTGAACACCATTAAAAACAGCTAATCACTGCTGAACACCATTAAACCCACTTAGGCACCATTGAACACCTTCATATCTCAGCAGGCACTGTATAAGAACAGCAAGAGAGGTTGGGGATGGGGCAGGTGCACCTGTGCCTCTTTAGGAAATAAGTGGGGTGGGAGATAATAAAAAGGTGCTGTGGTCTTTGGCAGTTTGATATGGTATCTTAGATATTAGCTGTGGCAAGAGGCAAGGCCCAGAGGATCTAAGACAGACGGTGGAGTGTGTTTTAGCCGGGGGACATTGTAGATGGATAAAGGGAGAAGTGCTGACTGATCTGGTAGTGTGCCACATGTGCTTGTGGTAACATTGTATTGTGACATAAAGTATATGTATATTTTTACTTACCAAGTACTCATCATGTGTAGCACGAACAAAAGGGGAAAAAGGTAAACAGGAAGGGAAAACGGGAAGTAAGGAACAGGGTGAGGGAAACAGGGTGTGGGGAACAGGATGTGGGAAACAGGGTGTGGAGAACAGGATGTGGGAAACAGGGTGTGTGGAACAGGTTGTGGGGAGTAGAGTGTGGTGAAAAGAGTGTGAGGAACAGGGTGTGGAGAAGAGGGCGTGGGGAACAGGGCATGGAGAAGAGGGTGTGGGGAAGGTCATCACCCCTGACACAAACACCACTAAACGGAGCTACACTCCAGAAATCAGTTAAGAACAACTCTGCCTTTGTGTTGCAGTTCTGCATTTTGTACCTGTTTGTCATCATAGGCATGTACATATACAGAGTATGTGCATGTGACAGTATGTTTGCATGTCAGTGAGTGCAGGTGAGTGAATGTGAATGTGTGGCAGTGTTTGCATGACAGTATGTAAATGTGTGAGCATGAGTGTATTTCCGTGCAAGTGTGTGAGCATGTGAGTGAGTGTGTGTGCATTTGAGTTTGTGAACATGTGAGTGTATGTGCGTGTGAGTTTGCATGCGAGTGTGTTTGCATGCAGGTGTGTGTGCAGGTCAGTTTGAGTGTGTGCATGCGTTTTAGTGTGCTTGCATGCAAGTGTGTACATGCGAGTGAGTGTGCGTGTTTCCATGTGAGCGTGTGTCTGCGTGTGTGTGCATGTCAGTTTGTGTGTGTGTGTGCATGCGAGTGAGTGTGCGTGTTTCCATGCGAGCGTGTGAGTGTGTGTCTGCGTGTGTGTGCATGTGAGTGAGTGTGTGTGTGTGCATGTGAGTGAGTGTGCGTGTGTGTGCGTGTGTGTGCGTGTGTCTGCGTGTGTGTGCGTGTCAGTTTGTGTGCATGTGAGTGAGTGTGCGTGTGTCTGCGTGTGTGTGCGTGTCAGTTTGTGTGCGTGCATGTGAGTGAGTGTGCGTGTGTGTGCGTGTCAGTTTGTGCGCGTGTGTGTGCGTGTCAGTTTGTGTGCGTGTGTGCATGTGAGTGAGTGTGTGTGTGTCTGCGTGTCAGTTTGTGTGTGTGTGTGTGCATGTGAGTGAGTGTGCGTGTGTGTGCGTGTCAGTTTGTGTGCGTGTGTGCATGTGAGTGAGTGTTCGTGTGTGTGCGTGTCAGTTTGTGTGCGTGTGTGCATGTGAGTGAGTGTGTGTGTGTGCATGTGAGTGAGTGTGCGTGTGTGCGTGTCAGTTTGTGTGCGTGTGTGCATGTGAGTGAGTGTGTGTGTATGCATGTGAGTGAGTGTGCGTGTGTGTGCGTGTCAGTTTGTGTGCATGTGAGTGAGTGCGTGTGTCTGCGTGTGTGTGCATGTGAGTGAGTGTGCGTGTCAGTTTGTGTGCGTGTGTGCATGTGAGTGAGTGTGTGTGTGTGCATGTGAGTGAGTGTGCGTGTGTGCGTGTCAGTTTGTGTGCGTGTGTGCATGTGAGTGAGTGTGTGTGTGTGCATGTGAGTGAGTGTGCGTGTGTGCATGTCAGTTTGTGTGCGTGTGTGCATGTGAGTGAGTGTGTGTGTGTGCATGTGAGTGAGTGTGTGTGTGTGCATGTGAGTGAGTGTGCGTGTGTCTGCGTGTGTGTGCGTGTCAGTTTGTGTGCGTGTGTGCATGTGAGTGAGTGTGTGTGTGTGCATGTGAGTGAGTGTGCGTGTGTGTGCGTGTCAGTTTGTGTGCGTGTGTGCATGTGAGTGAGTGTGTGTGTATGCATGTGAGTGAGTGTGCGTGTCAGTTTGTGTGCATGTGAGTGAGTGCGTGTGTCTGCGTGTGTGTGCACGCGAGTGAGTGTGCGTGTCAGTTTGTGTGCGTGTGTGCATGTGAGTGAGTGTGCGTGTGTGCATGCGAGTGAGTGTGCGTGTCAGTTTGTGTGCGTGTGTGCATGTGAGTGAGTGTGCGTGTGTGTGCATGTGAGTGAGTGTGCGTGTGTGCATGTGAGTGAGTGTGCGTGTGTGTGCATGTGAGTGAGTGTGCGTGTGTGTGCGTGTGTGCATGTGAGTGAGTGTGCGTGTGTGTGCATGTGAGTGAGTGTGCGTGTCAGTTTGTGTGCGTGTGTGCATGTGAGTGAGTGTGCGTGTGTGCATGTGAGTGAGTGTGCGAGTGTGCATGTGAGTGAGTGAGTGTGCGTCTGATGGAGAGAAAGTGCTGGCAGGAATGGCACAGTGGGAGAATGAGAAACAGATGGAGGGATCAATGCAGAGCTGGGAGATGGAAGCCAGCTGGCACAACCTGTGTGTGACCCGCACTCCAAACTGGCCTCATTCTCCATCACTCTCTCCTTCTCTCTCTCTCACTCCCTCTCTTTCCCTCTCTCTCTTTCCATCTCTCTCTCTTTCTGTCCTTTTCTCTCCCAGTCCCCCCTCTCTGTAACTCTTTCCCACTCTGTCTCTCTCTCTCTCTCTCTCTCTCTCTCTCTCTGTCTCAATCTCTCCTTCCACACATTCTCTCTCACACACACAGGGAGGAAAAGTATTTGGCTTAAGATCCAGAGAAATAATGTTATTGGATGTTAGGGTTTATATGAAACAGATTTGCAGATTTACAACAGTTGCAGCTGTATTGCACAACACAGTTTGCAGGCCTGACAGACCCAACAGCAGGGATGCCATCTGCTAAGTTACAGTTTTAGCAAAGCATACCCCATACCTATACAGCACACAAACATGGGGCCTTTTTGGGGTGCCCTACAATAATAGCCACAATGACTCTGAAGTCTGACTCGTTACAAACATTGTCCTCTGAGTCCTCTACCTCACTTGAACATACAGGATTTACACACAAATGCCCACCCTTTCACCTTTTTTTTTTTTACCTTTTCCCCTCCCTCTTTTCTGGTTTATATTCCCTTCTGCATTACATCATCTGAATCTACTACCATGACCTCTGCTAATAGCACTCCATTGCGGGTCACTTGCTGCCCAAGGCACAAAGTGTAGCCTATTACGTCCATCTTGGCGATGTATGGAAGAAACAGAGCAAGTAGTTCATTTCATGCTGGTCAGATGTCAGTCTTTCAATGAGGTTAAAAACTCACTGTACTAATTTTTATTTATACATAGCGAGTCAAGCCATTGTGCACTTTAGAAGCCATCCAGTTAGGTCCTTTAATTTCCTGCCGGTTATTTAGTTCTTTAACCCTTTAGGACAGTGTTTCTCAGTCCGACTCCTGGAGCCCCCCTGTCCTGCAGGTCACCAGGACGTCGCAAGAATGAAATATGGTCGCCAGGAAGTCACCAGGACGTCGCGGTTACGGACAGACAACGTCACAAAATTACGTTGCCATTATGAAATGGCACCTTTCACTTTCCACGTTGCCGCGACGTCGGACTTGACGTTGTAGCAATGTATGTTTGGTCATTAAATTACGTTGCGGCAACATAAGGGCAACGTGACTGTGTTAGCTGGGTATCTTCTATCTAACCTTGCTGCTTGATTAAATCAGGTATGCTCAGCAAATCAAAAGTGCCACTAATGAGTTCAGTCAGGTAGGTAGAGCAGGGAAAGATCCAGAGAAAACATCCGGAGCAGGAGGGCCCCAGGAGCAGGATTGAGAATCAGTGCTTTAGGAGGTAATGCCACACATGTACATTCAGTGGTCCCCAGCGAGGATGTGGCATCTGAACTTTCTGACGATAACTGTCTATTCTAGGCTAAAGAAGACAGGAGTGCGCGTCAACCCTAAACCAGTGAGAGACCTGGACTCTTGTACATTATACCTTGATTAGTACATATAAAATCCCTGATGCATTTATCAGATTATAGAGCTAACTAGCCGCTTACTATAAAATAAGAGGCAAATCGGAATTTGTAGAAATTAAGGAAATATGGCGACCTTCAGCATGCCAACAATATTTCCTTTTTTAAGAAATTTCAGGAGTGAGATGATTAGCTATCAACCAAATGAATGTTGTATGCATCGTGCTTCAATTGCTGGCCGTAGCCCTCTCCCGTTTGTATGATTTTAACAGACAGACACATCTTAGTTATAACAACAGCTACATGACTGGCTAGCAAATTTAGCTCGCTATTTACATAATCTGAACAACGCGACAAACCACTGCTAAATGCATTTTAGAAAACAGAAAAATGACTGTCACGTTGCAGCAAGCACGCCTAAAACAGAGAGACACTTGGGTAGGTATGCCTACTAGATAATATTTACTGGCAGTTTTGCTTTTGGATACTTTGGAGTCTGTTGACTTCAAATGAATGCTGCCACCCATCGCCGGACCGCCACAGAGCGAACATTTTCTTACATCATTGAATATCCATTAAGTCGGTGGATATTTCCAAAATAGCGCTCATTTTTAAAAACGGTGGGAAAATGTCATCAGCTAATTAAGAATTATCTTCTGCGGACAGTCGACTTGCGTAGAAACAAATTAAAAGAACTAATAAACACATGACAATGACCAGTATGTTGAATGTATTTTATTACTTCTGCAAGGAACATCCATCACTCACAATTTGAAAGTCATCCTTGCCAACACAACATACCTTACCGCAGTGAACTGGATGTGGATGGCATCAGGAAATGTTTACGAGATTTCAAGGTTGACTACAATGTGACTGCATTTGAGTCCTCCTAACCCTGTCGCCAACGCGATCCTGCACATTTCACACTTGTCCATGTTTCCATGAGGAGAGGTGTGACATGGTAGTATCTTAGTTGTAGTATCTTAGCTGTTCAACAGCTGAATTCTCAATCAGCTGGAGCAGCGTTTCCCAAACCTGTCCTGGAGGACCCCTTGTCCTGCATATTTTAGATCTCTCCGTGTTATAACACAGCTGATTCAAATGATCAACTTGTTATGAACTCCTGAAGCTGCTTAATAACAAACTGATCATTTGAATCAGCTGTGTTGGAGCAGGGAGAGATCTAAAACATGCAGGACAAGGGGTCCTCCAGGACAGGTTTGGGAAACGCTAAGCTGGAGGGTCTGATGGCACTTGCGGGGAGGCAAGCCAGTAGAGAATTGTAGTAGCCTAGACTGGAGAGTACCATGACCTGAACTAAGAGTTGCAACAATTTGGCTGTAAGAATTGGATGGGTTTTATGGATGCTGCAGAGCATGAATCTGAAGCTCAGTGTCACTGCTCCTATATTGATAGTGGAGGACAGGTTAGTTTCCAGCACCAGAGATGTTTGCTGATCATCCAATTGCATTCACCATTTAGGCAAGCTTTGATGTGTGAGGCGATATTATTGTCAGTGGGTAGAAATGACTGAAAGAATCATGTATCATCTGCATAGAAATTTAGGAGAAAATGTGGAGGGAGATGACTCATTCCAGAGACTCTGTGTAAAGGGAGAAGAGGAGAGGACCAAGATAAGATCCCTGATGGAACCCTACTGAGAGGCAGTGAGGCTTTCAGCCAGAATCACACTGTGTTACCTTGTAAAAACAGTGCTAAAGGTAGGAAGACCACCACTTGTGAGCAGTGCCTGAAATACCCAGTTTGAACAGGGCTGCCTGGAGGACCTAATGGTCAGCTGCATCAAAAGCAGCAGATATGTGACAGAGGAGGGGACATGAAGGTAGCTCTAGCAGAGCTGAACACCTTGGTTGCAGAGAGCAGGGCAGTTTCCATTTAAGGACCTGGCTAGGATCAAGTAAGTTGGGTCCAAAAGATACATACTGAAAGTGAGCTTCACCACATAAGCATTATAATTAAAGAACAATGAAACCACAACAAAATTACGTAGGAATTCAACATACATCACAATTCCACCTGTATTATAAATTAAGAATTAGCGAAAATTATTAATTGTTTGCATCCAGTCTGGACACATGTTAATCTCCCTAGATGTGTTTGACTTAAATATTCCCAGCTTTGAACATGAGGAATGACTTCCTTCTGTTCCATCCCTGATTCTGGCTGATGTTCCAGTCTATTTTATAAAACAAAAATTTTTTACAACAATGACGGCAGAAAAATCAAGCAGAACATATGAGTTGCTCGCTCGTTTGTACACTTTAACCCTTGTATGTTGTTAAATAGAGCTTCAGTTACATATTTACTGCAAAATGTGAATATTTAAAGTGACAATTGCAAAAATAAAATAAAGAAATGAGACGTTGCCTATTTCATTAACAATCAGATCAAAGTCGGTTGCCTTCACGATGTGAAACAGCTTGGCAAATAAATTTGAATAGCCAGCTAAGTTTCATAACCCTTCATTAATGTTATCTTACTAGCTAAATACATTTACTGCCCAATTAGCCAACAACAAATGTTACTGTATGCTAATCTGTATTTAAAATATGATGCAATTGGTTATTTTGCTTGTTGAACATGACTTGCATCTTAGAGGACACAAGCAGAAGTTCTCTGAAAAGGATAATAACATTACTGCATTGCAAACTCAATTAAATTAACCTAGCTAGCAAGCAAACATAAACTTACCTTTAGCTAACAAGTGTTAGCCTTTAATCTAGCTCTATGATAGGTAAGGAGTGACCCACTTTAATCTTAAATTATCAGGATAATCTAGCATTACTGATGCTAGCTAGCACCTATGAAGAAACCATGTCATGTGGTTTTATCAGTTCCTGTTACTGAGAAATGTGGATGAGATTTATATTTTTATAGGTAGATATTTTAAATGTCTTCATCACTTGCTACCTTGCTAGTAAAATAGCTAAAGGAATTATACTAGCAAAAAGTTAAAATGAACTGCACTGCAATTTTTTCCTGTATTGTGAATGGTTGTGCTGCATTCTTACTCTCCCATGGGTGTTTTGCCAGTTTAAACTGACTTTAAATATACATATCACTACCTGTTGGGATGGTGTATAGATTACAGCATACTGCATCCTTAAATCACTGATTAGTGCCTAAAATCTGTCTTGGATCTAAAAATACAGCTAAAAATATGGTTGTATTGTCAGTGGTGCTGTGTGTCAGTGCATCTGTGATTCGGTGGTGCTGTGTGTCAGAGCGTTTGTGACTCAATGGTGTTGTGTGCTGGTGGTGTTGAATGCCAGTGTGTCAGGGGTGCTGTGAATGAGTAGTGCTGTGTGTCAGTGCATCTGTGTCCAGCAGTTCTGTGGGTCAGTGCATCTTGGCATTAAAAGTAGCTAAGGAACGTTTTGTGCTACTTGATTTAATGCCTCATACAGACATAAACTGTGTTATCGTACTGAATCGCATTCCTCAATTATAATTGTATATAAATATTATGTTATTCATTACATGAAATCTTAGAGTCAATGCAGAAAGACAGGCTTCCATGATTACTGCAAATGAAATGACCTCAGGGGTCAGACCTGCAGTCATTTCACCTTATGTTCTAAAATTTACTTTAACTTTTCTCTCACTTTTTTCCTTCCCTTAAAGTGCGTCTGGAGCTGCAGCTGAATGCCGCCCCCATTCCCAGCTCTCTGAATTTGCATGGGTTTAGCGGTGTGAATGCTGCATGGCTGACAGGCCGAGCCTTTTTCAAACAGCCCACAGAAGTGGCTGAAGCACAGGTACATTAGGGAGCCTGTCCCTGGAGCTTAGGCTGTGGAAAGCTTCAAACCTGCAGGGGGACACAGGCACAGATACAAGCATCTCACACTGCCACAGCCCCAGATCAGGGTCAGATTCATCACCAGTTAAGGCAAATACATTCAAGATACAAGATAAAAATGGACAGTTTTGTTTGGTGTGTAAATGGAGAGCAAACTGAACAGTGGAGTAGTTATTCCTTTTCTTCTGAACATTAGCAGGGCTGGTGCGACATGCCTTCGAACTGTGTTACAGGATTCCATTTGCACTCCAGCTCAATAAATTTCATCCGATACCCACCCCGCCATCAAAATATGACCTTAGAGCGCCCTCAACTGGTTGTGAGAGGAACTTCAGTAGATGGAGGGTGAAAACATGTTCAGAAGGTGGATTGAATATGTCAGGATGTGTACTCATCACAGCTGTGGGGATGTGCTGGATTTGGATTTTGGAGGGTATGTTAGGCACAGGTGCTGGAGCAGAGGGGGGTGCGTTGGGAGTGGGGTGTTGGAGATGCTTGTAAGCCTGTCTATAAAACAATATCCAAAAAGTGCTTACTGAATGGTATCCAATGTCCCAAAAGCCAGTAGAGAGCAATATTATAATGTCACTCGGTCAGATGTGTCCATATCACATCATGTACCAGATTGATACTGCTCCAGAGTATTTCTTTACTATCAGTACCAAGCTGTCACTGCTTCAGAGTATTGCTGTGCCATCAGCACCAGACTGTTACTGGTCCAAAGTATTGCTGTGACATCAGTATCAGACTGACAGCTGAATAAGTGGACTTTGTGATATTCTACCCTGGAGCACAGGAAGACCCCTCCTCTTCCTCACAAGCAGCTGAAAAGAAAATCTGTCAGGAAGTGCACGGTAATAACCAGGATACACAACAGGAAACTGCTAAATTACAGGAAAAACCAGGCAGCTCCTGAATCCTGACAACATCTGACCTCTGACCCTTGTCTTCTCCGGACCTCTGACCTCTTAGGCAATGGCAGTTCTGTTGTTCATGTCCAGCAGGGCTCTTCAGAGTTCATTATAATCAGTGCCATGCCCACCCGGACCCTGTTCACCCAGTCTTTTCCCAATGCCCACCTGGATGCTGTTTTCCTGGTGCCCATTAACTTACACAACAAGGTCCTATGGCACACCCACAGGCAGTGACACACCTGTGGAGGCTGTGCTGGAACAGGCTGCTGTTAGACTTAGGGTCTTTGACTTCTCTGCTGCAATCATCGACGAAAGAAGTCTAAGAGGTTTACAAATCTTTAATGGGTTTTCCAGCAGATTAGAAGCCAAGCTAATACTTTAAACCCTGTGAAAAGCTTTTCTTTACTTCAGCTGCTGTGGATGAGAACACACTGAACACTTCTACAATGACACCGCAGCATAGCAATAGGGAAGCCCAAGCACAGAGAGACCCCAACACAGAGATACCACAACAGCAAAAACTCAGCACAGAGAGACCCCAACACAGAGATACCACAACAGCAAAAACTCAGCACTGACAGACCCCAACACAGAGATACCACAATAGCAAAAACTCAGCACTGAGAGACCCCAACACAGAGACCTCTGCACAGCAAAAACCCCATCGCAGTGATACCAGCACAGCGAGAGGCAAAACACAGAAAGACTTCAGCACAGAGGGGCCTCAATGCAGAAATTCCCAAGATTCATCAAATTTTAACTATAATTAAGAGATTTTCATAAATGCTAACATAAATGATGAATCTTATTCAAACTTTCCTGTCTTATAATCGCCACACTCCTCATTCATGTCATTAAAAAAAATAAAGTAAATAACTCCCCAACCCTGATCCTGGAGGTCTTGACTCTCCCTAAAATGCTGTTTTTATCCAGGCCAATTCCTCATTATTCTTCTCCCTAAGGATAAGCAAGCCTCCTGCAACCCTGCAGTTATATCCAACATTCTACACCGCTGAATGAAATATTCTTTCAAATCGCATATGTATAAACTGCACTGCAGCACACAACACTGTGTCATGCATTGTAGGTTTAACCACTGCCTTATCACTCTGTAATAATATTTTTGAATATGTCTTTCTAAGCATGTGACAGTATGGGACATTATTCTATAAGCATGTGACAGTATGAATTGAGGTCAGTGTTCCTTGCCCTAAGGCATCATGCTGAGATCATGTGATCATCCACATCCATCCTGCATCAACCCCCACTATAAATCCCTGAGTGTGTGTGTGTGTGTGTGTGAAATATTTTAAAACTATTTAAATGCAAACTAAAAAAATAATATTTACTAGTATTATTTTACTAGTAATATTTTTAATAGGCACTTTAAAAAGTATCATTTAACGATTTGAAAACAAGACTGAGAGGAGGTTAAATAAGGCTAAGGCAGAATAAGAGGGATAATCAGTTTAAAATTCAGAGAACCAGTCAGGGAATCCCTGCAAAACAATGTCCTGTTTCATTTCCTTAGAGACGGTAAACACAGAGCGCAGCAGCAAATAAGGACGGGGGGCGGGGGAGGGTTATCTCCTCACAGCAGCAGATTATTGTGTCAGTCTATAGACCCTGTTCCTTTAATCCTCAAAACTGTGTCACTGTGTTTGTGTGTAACTGTGTGTGTGCGTGTGTGTGAGCGTGTGACAGTGGCTCTGTTTGCGTGTGAACACGTGTGCTTGTGTGTGATGGCGTGGACATGAGGTCACGCTCTCCTCTCAGTGAAAAAAACAAACAAACAAATAAATAAATAAATATGTAGGAAAAATGAGAGTGATAAAATGGGGTCTCCTCCAGAACTAAAATGGCCGTTTGCTGTGCTGCAGCTCTCATTCGTGGCTTAATGGCTCCCCCTATGGACCACTTGTGGAATAGAGAGGATTTTCCATGAGTCATTGTACAAGAACTCAGTATTGCATACATGGTGCACAATGTACCCACAGATGAGAAAACTCCTGTACTAGATGTCCAAGCACCATGTACTTATCAGGTTATTCCCTTCTTGGCTAACTCATTCTGTGGGATGAGGAGCTTCATTGTGTGGGTACACAGGCTGGGTTATTTGGAGTGATTAGTGTATGTCTGCCTCCAAGGGCTGGAGCCAGTGACTCAGAATCTGCGGGATTAACACAGCCAGACCCTCTGCACATCTCTCAGAATGGAAGACTGCATTACACCAATGGTCCAAAAGCAGCTTTAGGATCTTCACACAACATTGCGGTAACATTAACAGAACATTGACAGCTGTAAAAGTGTGAAAAAGCTGAAGTTTAGAGCAGCCCAAGCTCCATGGCAAAAACCCAAAGCACATTCTGTCCTCCTCTCTGTCCTGACTGTTTTTTTCCTCTTTCATCCTCACTGTCTCCCTCTCTCCATCTCTCAGTTTTTTTTTTTAATTTTCTGTCTCTCTTTATGCATTATATTATATTTAATGAACCCATGTGAGCTTATGAAGATCTTTTTTATTATTAAAGGAGACATAAAAGTCTCCTTCTCTCTCCCTCCCTGTCCGTCTCTGTCTCTCTCTCCCTCTCTGCTACTCTCCGTCTTTCTCAGACTCTTCTCTATCTCCCTCCTTCTGTTTCTCTTCCCCTCTCTTTCTCTTCCTCTCTTCTTCTCTTTCCCTCTCCCTCCTTCTCCCTCTTCTCTTTCTCTCTTCTCCCTTATTCTCTCCTTTTTTCTCCTTCTCTCTCGAGCAGAGAGGGGTACTGGACCCGGCTGCAGCTGCAGTGGTCGTGTGTTCCCCTTCACTCCAATTTCTCATACTGTTTTTGATCCTGCTGTGGCTCCATTGTGTTCAGGAGGAGGGGGGTTTCACCATGCCACCATGACACAGCTGCCTGTGGCCTGTCCCAAACACAGACACACTCACACATACGCACGCAAGCACGCACACACAAATTCTCGGTAAGTTAGTAACTGTTCTACCTCCTACCTCCCCTTCTTTGTCTCTTTATTTCCTTAAAAGGGCTTATTGAAGAGCTGAGGGGAATTCTGTGAGTGAGTGTGTGTGTGTGTGTGTGTGTGTGTGTGTGTGTGTGTGTGTGTGTGTGTGTGTGTGTGTGTGTGTGTGTGTGTGTGTGTGTGTGTGTGTGTGTGTGTGTGTGTGTGTGTGTGTGTGTGTGTGTGTGTGCCCTCAAAAGGGCTTACCGAATACAGGCCTGAGAGCTGAGGGGAACTGTGTGTGTGTGTGTGTGTGTATGTGTGTGTGTGTGAGAGAGAGAGAGAGAGTAAAGGTGTGTGTGTGTGCGTGTGCCCTTAAAAGGGCCTGCTGAAAACAGGTCTCAGAGGGGAGGTGTGTGTGTGTGTGTTTATGTCTGTGAAAAACCGGTTTTCTGTAACAGCAAGTCCTCACTGTTCAGCCTCAGTTTACAAAAACATATTTATTTTCTTCTTTTACTTAAAGTTCATCATAACGTCTTTCATGTGGTTTAAGTTCAGCCTATTTTTAACATAAAGGCTGACAGATGGCTGACTCCATTGTCCACTAAAAAGAAAACATGGCCCAATAGCGCCCTTCTCTGCCCTCCCAGAGAAACTGCAGCAGCTGCTTTGTTTGGACTTATGCTTGAACCCACAAAAAATGTTTAAGGTTGTTTTTATTTTTAAATGAAGTAAAATCACAGACATTGAGTAACATTGAAAACATTTAAATATTGTTCTGAAAAATATATCAGACGTGACTGTTGACACATTTGCAATTGGAACCATCTGATTAAACAAAATATGTTAAAACTTCACGTGAACAACACATTAAAGTTACTGGCACAATTCATAGAGCCTCGTGTTGAATGTAAACAGTTCCAAGCCTGTGAATGTTTCATTTAGGTTAACTCCAGCTTGACAGTGTGCATATATGTGCTGAGGAATTGGGTGTGAGCCTAAGGCTAAAATAACACAGTCCTTTAGAGAATAACTGCGTGTTTATAGTGCTCCTTTTGTGTGTAAAATGTGTCTATTTCTCTCTGTCTGCTGCACTGTCCCTTTAAACTTTAAAGTCCACACAATAACCCTGGATGGGGGGTGGGGGGGGGTCTGTTTTGGCAGGACGTTGGTCTGGTGATTGCTAGCCCCTGTGTAGCTGGTTTCTTGGGGTAGGGGGGTGGGGGTTGGGGGGGGGCAGCTGAAAGAGATCCTTTATCCTGTTTGCTGAAAGAAAGCAGGATGAAAATGGACCCCGGCCAGCAGCAGCTGGGAATCAGGAAATGTCGGACTCTGGAACAGATGGCAGGGTGGGGACGGGAAGAGGGGGAGTGGGGGGAAGCGGGGGAGGAGCTGGGCAGAGGGGAGGGCTTAGGGGCGTGGTTTCAAACCTGCTCACTTGCGCACATCTGGTGTCTGTAAGCTGTAACTGCAGGACTGATTTTTTTTTTTATTTTACTCATAGTTAGGGAAACTGTAAAAAGTGTAGATCAGGGTTAAAAAAATAGACAACTACACAATCTTTCCACTAATAAGGCTTGATTATGATTAAGTGATTATGATTAATATGCTTGGTAACATTAGTGAGGAGCCCACTGTTCATTGCAGTGCGCCTCATGCAGTAGCACTCAGATGAAAGAGACTAAGCTACTCTATTTTTTTTTTTTTTATTAGAGCAAATAGACTAAGCTACTCTAAATCTTTTTAATTAGAGCAAAGATGATGAACTACTCTAAATCATTTTAATAAAGTCAAAGAGACTGAGCTACTTTAAACTATTTCATTTAGAGCAGAGAGACGACACTACTTTAAACCATTCCAGTTGGAGAAAAGAGACTGCACTACTCTAAATCTTTTTAATTAGAGCAAAGAGACTGAGTCACTCTAAGTAATTTTCATTAAAATAAAAAAGTGATTTATTTTAAATCACCTTAATTAGAACAAAGAGACAGAGTTATTTTAAATAATTTTTATGAGAGAGATGGGAAGTCTATTTTAATGTTAAAACAACATATTTTGTTATAACTAAAATTATTTTATGTGATGTACACAAAGGTCCAAGTAAAAATTTAAAAGTCAGGCCAAAACTATCTGTAACTCACCAGTTATTATTTTAGTATGTAGATATGTAGATATGTATATATGTAGAATGGTTACTTCAGGTGCGCTGTGGTAATATCTGTCTACATTTCTGCCTGCTGCAGATCATTTAAAATAAGACTTCAAGTTCCTGTTCTGCATTCCACCTTCCACCTTTAACAATAACCTACTTGGACATGAACACAATGTTAAGCAGAAATGAATTATCTGTTCACTTTCCACACTGTGAAAACCTTTCCCTATGTCATGTGCTTTAGGGCCAGCAGGGGGTGCAAGTGACTAAGGAAAGGCAGAATCCAGTCTCAGGATCTGGTTTCAGTTACAAGAGCCGAGTCCTCAGAACGAACAAACAAAGCTTTGGAACTCTGAGAATGTCTCATACGTCTGTGGAATTTCCTGTAGAGAGCTTAGACTTAAGGCTGAAAGTCAAAGGGCATGCAAAATCAAAATGTTCCATGTGTCTGTATCAATCTTTAATGCTGTTCAGTGAGGAAACATTCTGTGTTTAGCCTTTTTGTTCTGGAAGGAGATGCCTGTAGGTGAAGAAGAAGAAGACTAAATTGATTCCTTTCACTTACTTTCCAGTCATTCATGTGACCTTGAGTACAAGCCCAGTAATGGAACACTTAATTTTATAGCAGTTACACATATTGCAAATACTAACACACAACACACAATGCAAACACTGACACACTTCAACGTGCTTAAAATATGGACACACTACAAACACTGCAAATACTGACACACTATAGACACATTATGTCAAGACACACTGTATACACAAACAAAATGGTCATACAGGTTCTATCTCTGTTAAATGTATTCACTGCTGCTGCAGGGACAAACAGGTTGACCAAAAAAAAAAAAAAAAACTTTCGCTTCCATTGACTCCCTCCCATCTCACACACAAATACACACATAACTCTGCGTATCTCTCTCCTTGTCTTTCACATACACACACACAGAGACACACACTCTCTCTGTATCTGTTTCACTCTTGTGAGAAGCTGCAGCTCTGCTCTGCTTATCTGTCATTTGGCCTTGAAATTCTTCACATTTTGGCCTCCCTGGTTAAGACTGCAGACTAAACTGAGGGGGATACAGCAGTGTGGCGCCTCCCCTCTCTCTCTCCTAAAATTTTCCACTCCTGAGCACTTCCTGCTCATCCATGTCCAGCTCCTGAGGTCTGAGGAATGTGTTCATGCCCAGGCAGTCTGACACTCTCTCCTGCCTGCTTCAGTCTCCTCACATTCTCCCTCCCCACTCAGCCTGTAGCCCTAACCCTTCACACAGCCAGAAACCCTGACCCTAAACTAACCCTCCTCTTGGCCAGTAACCCTAACCCTCCACACAGCCAGGAACCCTATCTCTAAACTAATCCACTCAGCTAGTAACCCTAATGTAATCCTCCATTCAGGCAGCAGTTTTTAACTCCAACCCCCCCAAACTGACTGATATACAGCACACAATGGTGTATAAACACAGAGGACATTTGTACCTGCATTTATCAATAAGACACACTGCTGAAAGGAACCAGCTGATAACTTTAGATCATACAGACTCACCCTGCACAGCTCTGCCTCCCTCCCCCACTAACCCTTGAACTCATTTTCCTCATAAACATATACATTTACTTTGGAACAATCACACCCATCCTATGAAGAAGAGCTTTCACGTGTTCCCCAAAAAACTGTTCAGGATTGATCTGTTTAATTTAAGTTGGCTTGAAAAAGCTAACTTACTGTTGTTATTGTTCATGCTACTACCATGCCAGGTTTTTTCAAGTCAACTTGAAGTCTGTCCGTAAACTGTCTTTTCTAATTGTTTGCTGTATTGTTAAATTGTTTGACTGTGTGTATCTGAGGGTCCTCTGTTCACCATTTTCCATCTCATCAATGAACAGATTTACTTCAGCCAGTGAGAGCAGGTTTGTCACGTTCTGTGTAAATGGTTATTTAGCCCTACCTGGTTAATTAGCAATCAATAGGTGTGTGACTGCTGGTAAGAAGTGAGGATTTTTGTGAGCAGTTTGGCTGTGGCCGGACTCTGGTCGCTTTCTCCATTTTGGGTTGATTTTTAAAATAAATT
The DNA here is from genome assembly GCF_013368585.1 of Megalops cyprinoides. Classification (NCBI taxonomy): domain Eukaryota; kingdom Metazoa; phylum Chordata; class Actinopteri; order Elopiformes; family Megalopidae; genus Megalops; species Megalops cyprinoides. Next base: position 23,601,533 of record NC_050585.1, read on the forward strand.
ATATTATATCTGCAAAATTGTACTCCTTTTTTTCATGTGAGAGGCATTTTCCAGCTTCTTTACAACCCTCTTTTACAACAACCACATCACCTGAATGCAGTGCATGTGGGGCTATGGATAGTTATCATGTTTTAGTGCAGTATATGCATAATATAGTATTATAGTTAATATAAACTAATAAAAATATGTTGTGACTGGAGGTGATCCAGACAGGAGGGGATTCATCGCAGTAAATCAGTGATGACCACGCTGGTCAGGGCAAACCATGTCTGTGTACAGTATGTCTGCACAGTGGGGAATCTGTCATTCCCAGCAGTGTGGAGCTCTGAGCTGCAGGTGGCTGTGTGGCTAATTAAACACAGATTCACAGGTCTCAGGAACGGGAAGCACAGAAAATAGAGATTCTCTTGCTGCTACCTTTCTCTCGGAGAAAACGACAGTGCCTGGATGCTGTACAGCTGTGAATACTGAGTTCATAATAGCACCCGCAAGAGGCCCCAGGACACTTGGGGGGAGGGGGGGGCAAAGAAGAGTGGGAAGGAAAAAACAACCTGACTAAAAAACAGCTCATGGAAAAAAGGAGGCAGCGAGTCTGATTCATGGGCAGGGAGGGCTCTCACACACATAAACATCTACTGCTAAGCACTGGGTGGGACTATCATCCAATTCAGTCTATGCCTGGGTCCTAGGTAAGACTATTGACAAACTCAATCTACCACAAACTGAGATGCACAAACATCAGAATGTAAAAAAAACTCTCCCCTTGTCATTATGTATCCAGATATATGGGACTGAGGCAGCAAATGTTTGGTGTTTTGAATGATTAAAGGTTCCAGCTATGCCTCCACTCACCTCTGACAGGGAAAGAGCAGAGTGGAATTAAAGCATGAAGTACAGCACTCCATACTCCTCAGAGTAGCAGCATCTATAATTCATACAGGAAATTCATAACTTATTGCTCTGTTAGCAGGTTGTCCTGTTCTGACAGCTTATAAGCACACAGAGAGAGCTGTGTCACCATGGTCACCCACATCTGGCTCCATGGGTTACTCCTGCCCTGCATAGAGACTCTGGGTATAAAAAATGCTAAACTCATTTTGAGAGGAAATGAGTGTGTGTCAAGCTTCCATCATGAGGGCTGGAGCTTCATTCTGTTCCAGCTCACACACATCTGAGTAGCTGGACTGACCCGTGCCTAAAAACACTACCATTCATGGGTATTCTAACATCACAGCTTGGCTTCAGAATAAAAAAAGGAAGGACTGTAAAAAACACACAGTTAATCCCTTGTTAGTGTTTGAAAGAGACCGAATGTTTTAAGGCCTTAAAACTAGCCAACTCTGTACAGCTCATCTCAGGATTTTATCCATTTTATCCTGTTTTATCCTAGAAGTCAAGAGAATTTCTAAAAATGACGTTAACAGACGTGATTATAATTAACTGCACTGACACTGTACTCACTGTTGAGGGTTTTGTCCTGAGATCAGGGTGCAGCTGCAACCAGCACTTCCCTTCTTACCACACGGCCTCACCCGTTGTGCCCCCTGCTAAAACTGTGCCACCTTTCTTTTACTTACAGACCAAAACCAGAGTGGCCTTCCTACCCATGCATCAGGCTGGAAACAGAAAGAAGAGGAGCAGGGGATAAGGCTACAGCCGAGCAAGCAGGAGAAACGCAGCCTGCAAAATGGAAGAATGGAAAGTCAGCACTAACAAATGAAAGAGTGCATTGGGGGCAGGGGGGTTCTGCCACACATCAGCAGAGTAACTTCTGCCAGCAGCCATCATGTATTTTTAATAATAATAATAAAAAAAAACAAATTAAAAATTCAACACACCTGTAAATGGACAATATGAAAGTACAGAGACTTTACACTGCAGTAACCTGCAGGCATGCCAAAACAACACTGACAGAAAGAGAGAGGTAGCGCGAGAGAGGGAGAGGGAGAGGGGGAGAGAGAGAGAGAGAGAGAGAGAGAGAGAGAGAGAGAGAGGGGAACAAACTGAATTTTGACTATTACCACAAGTTAAAAAAAATTCAATTCATACAATAAACTTACTACTAAATTAAATCGAACCATCAAGGGTGACCCACATCCAAAAGACACAGCGGTTCATTAAAATACAGCAGTGAAATATTAGTTGTCATCTACACAGAGAAAGTTACAAATTCAACAACATTTCATTGGCATCTATGACTCTGCAGAAGAAATCCCCCAAAACTGCATACAGAGATAATATCAGCCTCATGGTCAGTAAGCTCACAGTAGGCAAACTCAATTTATAGGCAAGCAGCAACCAAACCCAGCATCATCTGCAGGGGCTGAATAGTCCCAGACCTGAGGAGCCTGTTCTTTCAGGTCTTCAAAATTACCAGCTTGGCCTGAACAGACAAATAATTCACTATTTGTCTGTAACAAGCTTTCCTTGTCTGTGATTAGACATACTTCGGTCCCAAAATGAAAGCTCATTAGTGAAATCATGCTCCAACTGATGAAATCAAAGTAAGAAAACAAAGAGAATCATATAATTTTCTGCAGCAGACAAAAAGATGTACCACTGTTTCAGCCTGTTTACAGAACAGACATTCACTCCCTACTTCTGGATCTAGGTGTGCTGTGTGTCTGTTTGTAGCTACGGCTCCATGGACAATCCTCTGCTGCAGACCAGCTGTACATTTCTCCATAGGAGGCTTATTCAATGACCTCCAGTGTCCCTCAAAAGAGGTGCCTAGCCCAAACAACTCAGCCCACATAGATACCTTTAGCCCCATTAAAGAGGTCACATGTGAAACCTTCACATAGACCCTGTACAATAGCCAGCTACCTAGTGCTTTCCTGAAAGGAAGGGAGGGGGTGGGTACTGCGGTCGAGTTTTAAGGGCCAGAGTTAACAGTAGATTCACATTTAATGAATGAAGAAGTAAGAAATTAAAAATTCAAAAGATTTCAAAACTGAGGGAATCGAGGAATACAAGCACGCTCTTGTTTAACTGAGCTCTGTATCTGGATGGTGATGGCTCTCTCCTGACGACAGTAAGGGAGGTAAGGGTTAATCTCAGTCATACTGCAGGTTGGGGGGGGGGGGGCACACACGCCATTTACATCTTAAACCCCTTGAGACACGAGTGTGGGGCCTAATCGGCTTCCCCCACAGCAGCCAAGCCCATAAAAGGCTACGCCACACTCCATCTCCATGGCAACATGACAGCATGACCCTCTGCTGTGTGAAGCACAACAAAGAAAAGCACTGTGGTGGACCCCTCATCTCTCCTAAGCCCTCAAAAGACCACTGGCACAGCCTAAACTTAACCTGCATATGCATGCGTGCATTAGCATATCCTTAACTCTCAATATCTACACATACTAAACACTTTCCCTGGGGTTCATTTTTTTAAAAGAACTGATCCCAGGTCAGTGAAGACAGGTCCTTTTGGCCTTCAGGTATAGCTAATGTCGATGTGGGTGTGGTGCATTCCTGCTGTTAGCCTTCCTCATAGACAGAACAGAAGCCAGGCAGCACTCAGGACTGCAAGCACTGAAGCTGAAATTATCAGGCCTCAATCTTATAATGTTTTATTAAGCACCTTTCACTCAAAACATCCTGCATGTTTTTTACAGAAATGCAAAAGGCTTGTCCTGTGAAAAATGTTGCCTCCGCGCTCCTTACTGGTGATTGGCTCAATTCAAATTAGCAGCTGTTGCGGGTGCATTTTAGTGAAATTAGGTGCAGGGAGAGGAGCAAACACAGAAATGTACTTTAGTGTATGTAAACCCCACCCCCTGAGGAATGTATTTTAATTACCCCAGAGCGTATGGAGTCATGACTTCAGTACCATTCACAGCTCACATCATAACAGCCATCAGGCAATCAAACATTGACAGAGACCTGCCCATCAGCTTTGAAACCATGGTAACACAGCTCACCTTGGAGACACAGAGAGGAGAGCTATACTCTCAGTCCACAAAGTCCCTAAGACCAGTCCAGTGCACACACACCCATAAAAAGGCACATTTTCATAAACGCACACTGACAGCACAAGAAAGGCAATAACCCAAACTGTGATGGATGATATGTAAAGTAAACAGAGGGTGTCTGTAAACCAAATACAATGTGTTATAATGTGTGAATCTGCAAGGGGATGGGAAGGAATGTATCTGTCTGTGTGAGAGAGTGTATGTATGACAAGGAGTGTGTCTGTGAGAGAAAGTGTGTGTGAGTGCGTGTGTGAGACAGTATGTGTGAGAGAGCATGTGTGGGAAGATGTGAATGTGAGTGTGTGAGAGAACGAGTGTGTGTGTGTGTGGGAACGTGTGTGTGGAGAGGGGTGTGTGTGGGAAGAAATGCATGTGTGTGTGAGAATGTGTCTATGTATGTGTGTGAGAGAGTGTTTGGGAAGGAGTTTATACATGTTAAGGAGTGTATGTGTGTTGAAAGAGTGTGTGTGTGTGGGAAGGAGTGTATGTGTCTACCAAATGAGAGCAATGTAATGTGTGTGAGAGTGTGTGTGACACCATGTGAGAGCCAATTTGTGCAAAAGAATATAGGAGGCAGGTTTGCTTTGTTGAGTGCTTGCTCAGTCTGTGTGAAGTGTTTAACTTGGCTTCATTATGATATCAATATTTTTAACACCCAATCTATTCATACTTTATTGGGTTTATTTGACAGGGAGAGTGCACATAAATCAACATTTTGTAATCGTGCTACAATCAACCTACAAGTCTAGTCTTGTGGTGAGTTATAGTATGTATGTGTGAGGAGCTTCCCATTTTGTGCTGATATTTATTTTGGCACTGTATGTTTATGGGATAGAGTAATGTAATAAGAAGAGTTTTTTTTTTTTTTTTTTTTTTTTTTACTACTAAGGGTGTTTTGAAAGTATGTAAATAAATCTTTGCATATAGGGACAGGGATGCAAGGCATATTTTACGTTAACATCAAGCCAGCTAGTTATTTCATTTAGCTCGCTGACTGGAGATGAAATAAAATGGCTATCAAGGAAGAGTAACCCGTTGACCTTACTTTGCTAGCTACCTGGCTAGCAATCTTAGTGAATTATTTTTTGCTTTTTTGCTGAGTAGCAAGAAAGATCAACTTCAGTCAATATTCAGTGTCTTCAGTGTCCAGCTAACAAGCAGATGAAAAAGGGATAAATGAAATACCACCAGCAAAAAAGTGTAATGCGTTGCCCACATTATCGTCTAGCTATCTACGTAGCTGGCTAGCAAGTGAACTATCAGGTTCATGGTATAGGTATCTCTTCAGTCAATCTGCACTGATTGATGTGAGTAACCGGCAAGCTTCCTAAGGAGCTGGCTGAAAATGAAATCGGTTCGCTCACAGGCAAGAGTTATCGTCAGGCTTATTTTCTAGCAAGCAATCACAGAGTTAAGTCAGTTTGCAGCGTTGTAAATTGTATCAGTAGCTACCTATAAAATAGGGGTCGGGAACCCATGGCTCTTTCGTTGACTGCATATGGCTCGTGGACAAATTTGAACTGAGATTTTTTTAGTACAATATCAAAACCGCAGACAAATCTCCCTCCTTTTTGTCAGTTAACCTAGCTAGCTAGCTTACGTACTAGCTAGAGAGCTCATAAAAACATGTCCAACAGAAAAAAAGATCAGGACTACTGTTCGTTTTAGGCCGAGTGGACAAACGAGTTTGCCTTAGTGGAGAGAGCTGGGACTGCGGTATTTTTAATAAGCAATAATAGAATAGCATGGATGAAACGGTCACATGTAAAGCGGCACTTTGATACGCACCATGCTGCATTTGCATCGAAATATCCAGCTGGGGAGAGTAGGAAAAAAGCATGTGAAGAGCTCCAGCGGAAAGCACAGGCCGGGCCGGTCAGCAGCAACTCCGTGAATGGGCCAAGCAACTTGATGGGAACTCGATTAGCTTTGCTGGTGCTTTGGCAATCGTGAGGAATGGGAAGCCATTCACAGATGGCGAGTATGCCAAAACATTCATGCTTGATGTGGCTAAAGAGCTGTTCGATGACTTCCCAAATAAAGACAAGATAATCAAAAGAACAAAAGACATGCCACTGTCAGGAAGAACCATTCACGATCGTAGCATCACGATGGCAAATCAAGTGGAGGAAACACAAATAAAGGACATAAACACAGGTACATACTTTTCTCTCGCCTTGGATGAGTCTACTGACGGTAGCCATTTATCTCAGCTCAATATAATTGCGATGTATGCTGCCGGTGACACATTGCGTGAGGAAAGTCTTGCTGTTTTGCCAATGAAAGGATCAACAAGAGGGGACGATTTCATGGATTTCACCAAAGAAAAGAATTTACCAATGGATAAACTTATTTCTGTATGTACTAATGGTGCTCACTGTATGTTGGGGGAAAAACAAAGGATTTGTGACACTTCTACGTGAACATGAGAAGAGACCCATCCTAAATTTTCATTGCAACCTGCATCAGGAGGCACTCTGTGCTCAAACATGTGGCGAGCAACTTGGCGAGGTGATGTCACTGGTTATTCGTGTAGTCAACTTTATTGTTGCCCAAGCTTTAAATGATCACCAGTTTAAAGCACTGTTAGACGAAGTTGGGAATAATTATCCCGGTCTGCTTTTGCACAGCAATGTGCGTTGGTTGTCAAGGGGGGAAGTTCTCAGCTGTGAAGTTCTGTGTCTCGTGGACATCACTGGGCATCTAAACCAGCTCAATGTGAAAATGCAAGGCATCAGAAAAACAGTCTTGTTCCTTCAGCAGGCAGTGTTTGCATTTGAAAGCAACTCTTAATCAGGGACATTGAAACCGGTCCTCTTCTGCACTTTGAAAAGCTGCGAGAATTCAGAGATGCATGCTTAGCAAGTGACCCCACTCAACATTTTGATCTCCAGCAGCTAGCTGGCTTCATTTCCGATCTCCTGATGTTGTTCACATCACGTTTTGGAGAATTTCGTGAGCATACTGCTCTTTTCAAATTCATCACCCATCCACACGAGTGTGCATCCCCGGGTCTCCATTGGAGATTTTGAGGTGGAAGTTGCTGTCCTGAAGGCATCCAACATGTGGGTGAGTAAGTTCAAGTCATTGAATGGGGAGTTGGAAAGTCTGGCGAGTGAACGCAAGTGGACAGAAATGAAAAAACTTCAGCCTGAAGACGAACTGATTCTCAAAACCTGGAATGAGCTTACCACACAATGTAGTGCATCAGTATTGTGGTACTGACCGTGTTTGGCTCCACGTATGCATGCGAGCAGTCTTTTTCACATCTGAAGAACTGATGGAAGCCTCAACGCCTGCATGAAGTTTAACCCCACGAAGTATGAACCAGACTACAAGGCCATCAGCAAAACCATGCAGCACCAGAAGTTGCATTAATGGTAAGAAGTGTTCAATTTATTATTGGTTAGCCTATAATGTGACAACAATAATACTTAATAACAATCCAATTATACCCTAATGTAGCATAATAGTAAAAATGTAGGCCTAACATTAAAAATAGACACATCAAATTGTATCACCTATTACATGGCTCTCAAAGAAAAAAAATCTAAAAATATTTGGTATTTATGGCTCTCCCAGCTAAAAAGGTTCCTGGCCCCTGCCTATAAAGTTTGATAAATGAGTAGCTAGCAACTGGTTGAAAATAAAACAAGTCTATAATTATACTAATTCCAGGACTTATCAGACACATCGCAATGTTATACCCAGTCTGTCCTATTTTGAAGCGGGACTCTGAGCAATGTCATTATTAGGATATCTCACACTTCACCCCTAAACAAGCCTAACAAATATCTGAACCAATTGTTTTTAAAAGACTGATAATTATCATAGAGTATCTCTCGGACTACACCTCCTAGATGCATGTCAACGGAAGAGGCCATAGTTTTAAAATTAATGTACAGCATGAAAATCCCACCTCCCACAGACCACAAAGTAGGATTTTGGGTGCCAATTACAGATTACTTTGTCTTTTAAAATGGTGTATTACTCTCTACAAAACCGAAGACCTGCCCCAACTAGCTAGCTAGTTAGCTACCTAGCACAAAAGGTTACCTAGAGTTTAGAGAGTAGCTACCTTAGCTGTGTAGTCAGTGATACAGCCAGAGAGTTAACTAGTTGGGTAGCATGATGAAAAACTGAAAATGAGAGGTTATCCTGATAGTCGGTTACCCACCTTGGCTACAAGGCCCACTGTCTGAAAATACAATTTGCTGGTTACCTTGCAACTAGCTGACCACTTCAACGCAGACACTGTAGCTGGCCCCGAACAGCAAGTTAGCGGGATACTAGCTACCCACAGGAAAACTGAAGAGATGAAAAATATGAAAATAAAGAAGTGAAAAGGCCTAAATTTGGACATTTCATGTGGGGTTGTAAGAGACTATCCAAATTCAGCATGTTTAAATGAGATGAGGATGGTACAGCAGTTAACAATATACAGTAAGTCCCGATTTTGTAGGGGCTTTGTGTCGGTATTGTATAGGCCAATAGCTGGAAGTATTCCTCACTGACAGACCTCCATCGTGAAACACAGTGTCCATTTCGGCTCCATGTGTAGACACCACACATCCCTTTGGTAGCAGTATAGCCATAGTGGCAACCCTTAATGCCCAGTCCTCTTTTGCTCAGTGAAGTAACCCTCAGGATCCAGTAACCCTACACCAGCAGCAGGGAAAAGAGTGGTGGATCTCGAGGGCTCCCTCTGCTGTATAGGTGATGACCTTCCTACACGTGAAACTTGTGATATCAACCTCCTTTTCAGCGCCCATTTAAATGTCCCCGGTCTGAATGTCCATATCCTTTTTAATGGTCTGCACCATTGGCTTAGGTGTAACTCAGAACTTATTTCTGCATTGTCTCTCCGTCTCAGGGTAGAAACCATCACATTTTTTAAACTGCACTCTCGGGTCAGGATTGTGTGAATCATTAATGGGCCAATACTGCCATCTAGTGTTCATAATTAGAATGATTGCAAGAAGCCAAGGTTTTTCATTTTTGTATCTGCACAGTGTATAATATTTATTTGAAATATATGTAAATCTACAGTATAGTATCAACAGGTAGACTCGTGCTTCACAGAAATATAGCATTATATTATTATACATCTTATGTATACGGTGCACCTCAAACCATTGTATTTCATTATTATCCTTGCGCAGATGCTCTGATTCAAATGAGATGAGAAACTGTGTTTGAGAAACTGAGGTCTGAGCTCATGGAACATATCAGAGAGAATATGGATGCGTCTGGGGTGTCTTTACCGCAGTATCAATTTGACTGTCATTTGGTAAATAAATCCCTTCTTCCCCATCTGAATTGTATGGGGTGAATTCAGTTGGAAGTTGTGTGTCACTAATGTCATTAATTGGGTCTATCCATTTCGGAATAGATGATGCAGCTTGATTTAACCAAATCCTAGTTATTTGCTTCATGGCTGTCAGCCTTTAAATTCTAAATATGTACTTGTCAGCTTCAGGATGGATTTTTTAGTGGCATCACCCCTAAAATAACAGTGGCTATAATTGCAGAATTCTGCTAATAGTTTGAATATCCCCTCTCCAGATGCTCCTGATGCTTAGACTCCCCACAGTTTCTCCTGCATGATAAGGAAGTGAGTCAGTTTTCATTTCTATCACACTTTCATTAAAAAATACTTACACACAATAAATGAAGCTTTTTGATTTTTAAGCTAAGGGCAGGGGTTAGGGTTAGGGTCTGCCCAATGAATAATTGTAAAATATAAACAAAGCTCTCAAATTGATAATAAAACACTGTCAGACAGTTTTTATGAGATCATGTGGTAGTATTACCAATGGAATATTTGATAGGAACTCAAACCCATGCCACTGGCATGCTATATAACATGCTGTAGTAGAGGGTCTAAATGTGCCATATAACATGGTTTAATAGGGTCTAAGTGTGACATTGCCCCCTGTGGCATCCCTTGGCTTGTGGGGTTTAGCCAAGTCTTGGCTCTGACCTCCCCTTTATAGACAGTGACTGTAAAGTACAGGAAAACCCCAGAGAACACAGGCATATCATATGCCATTCGATAGATAATTCAAATACCAAAACTATAGTTTATCATGGAATGTATAAACACTCCACCTTCCTCCCTACAAATACAGAAATACATTACTCCTTTGGCAGGGTAAGTATCGGAGGTCAAGATATGCTGATTGGGGAAAAGGTAGAGAAGAATCTTGTTGTTTCCATGCTTTTTCTTTGAGTAAAGAAAAAGCACAATTCTGATGGTCAGTTTGCTTGAATGTGTAATAAATTAGTATTTACCATAAACACTAAACTGCCCTAAAAAGCCATACTTTAAATTGATTAAACATTGTAATACAATTTCCCTCAATTACAACAGCAAGCTAGGTTAAAACAGTAGCTCTGTAATAATAAGCAAAGTGTGACACTGTTCAAAACAAAAAAATTCTGTTGTACCCAGGTGAGTTGCTTAAATGTTAGCTAGTTCTGTTACAGTGTACCTTCCAAATGGATGCATTACAGCATGTAGCTGAGAACCATTGCTCCCACAATGCCTCCACAATAATTTAATAATTTGAGATTTAAAACTGCCCATTGATGTTATTATATTACCTTCTACAGTTGTCAAAGACATCAGAGCCTTTCTCAGAAATGGGACCCTTTTCCAATGCCTTACCCATGATCCTTTTCCAGAGCGGTTCTAGCTATAATTCTCTAGTGTTCCCCATTGAAATTTATAAGAACATTTTCAGTGGCACTGTAGGCAGTGGCTGTGGAAGAGAAAATGAACATGCTGGTCCCACTTGTCCTCTCCTTGCACGTGACATGGAAGCCAATGAGCCTCTTACCTCATGCAGTGAAAATGCAATCACTTCAGATCTTTGGAGTGCAGTGAGTAAGTTGGTTTTCAGTCAGCGGCTCATCAGCTTGGAGAGAAACTTTCTGAAGCAAAGCAGGTAGGAGGCATTTACAGAGAGTCAGATAAAGGATGTTGTATAGCTTTTCAGTAAACTCAGTAAACAGAGTAAATGGACTAATTTTGGGATTGTTTCACACAAATTGAAAAAGATAATTTGCAAGATGCAATAAATACTCTATATACATATATAAAGTACATACACATACACTATATGGCCAAAAGTATGTGGACACCCCTCCTAATTATTAAGTTCAGGTGTTTCAGCCACACCGATTGTTAACAGGTGCATAAAATCAAGCACATAGCCATGCAATCTCCATAGACAAACCTTGGAAGTAGAATGGGTCGTACTGGAAAGCTCAGTGACTTTAAACATGGCACTGTCATAGGATGCCATCTTTGCCACAGGTCAGTTCGTGAAATTTCTGCCCAGCTAGATCTGCCCTGGTTAACTGTAAGTGCTATTATTGTCAAGTGGAAGCGTCTACGAGCAACAACAGCTCAACCATGAGGTGGTAGACCATGCAAACTTACAGAGCGGGGCCACCGAGTGCTGAAGCACGTAGCACATAAAAAACGCCTATCCTCTGTTGAATCACTCACTACAGAGTTCCAAACTGTCTCTGGCTGCAACATCAGCACAAGAACTGTGCATTGGGAGCTTCATGAAATGGGTTTCCATGGCTGAGCAGCTGCACACAAGCCCAACATCACTATGCGCAATGCCAAGCGATGGCTGGAGTGGTGCAAAGCACGCCGCCACTGGACTCTGGAGCAGTGGAAATGCATTCTCATCACGCTTCACTATCTGGCAGTCTGATGGATGAATCTGGGTTTGGCGGATGCCAAGAGAATGCACCAGTGCACAGTGCCTACTGTAAAGTTTGGTGGAGGAAGGACAATGGTCTGGGGCTGTTTTTCAGGGTTTGGGCTAGGCCCCTTCGTTCCAGTGAAGGGTAGCATTAATGCTACAGCATACAAAGACATTTTAGACAATTGTACGCTTCCAACTTTGTGGCAACAGTTTGGAGAAGGCCCCTTTCTGTTCTAGCATGACTGAGCCCCTGAGCACAAAGCAATGTCCATGAAGACATGGTTTGACGAATTTGGTGTGGAGGAGCTCCAGTGGCCTGCACAGAGCCCTGACCTCAACCCCATTTGAACACCTTTGGGATGAATTAGAACGCTGATTGCAAGCCAGGCCTTCTTGTCCAACATCAGTGCCCGACCTCACAAATGCTCTTTTGGCTGAATGGACACAATTCCCACAGACAGACTCCAAAATCTTGTGGAAAGCCTTCTCAGAAGAGTGGAGGCTCTTATAGCTGCAAAGGGGGGGGGGGGGCAACTCCATATTAATGTCCATGGTTTTGGAACGGGATGTCATATAGGTGTGATGGACAGGTGTCCACATACTTTTTGTATACATTTTGGCCATATAGTGTATATATGTAGGCCACGGTTAATAAGGTGTATAAAACACAGAGACTTATAAAAAGCATGTTGGAGTAGCTTTTGGAAATACTTTTTAATATTTTGAAATTGATCTTATGGACATGTCAGACATAGCAGGTAACACTGGAATGTGTTTAACCCTGGAAAAACCCTGAAATGCAGTTGTGATTTCAACAGTCTATAAAAAACTAGACACACAAATATATAATGACATGACAACAAATTAAAGCTTTCTTTTCTTTGTTTCTTTCTTTCACATTAAATCCTCTCCCCTGTAGCTGTATCACCGAGTCTACTGTAAACTGAACACATGAACTGCACTAATGTCTGTCCTTATGTACTTTCATACAGGGCAGACTACATTACATTAATGTCATTTAGCATACTCTGCTATCTACAGTGACTTACATAGGTTACAATTTTTCACAATGTTATCCATTTATACAGTTTAAATTTATACAGATTATATGAAACACAGACAGATTAGGCACAATCCGGTCAGGTGAGGTAAGGTACTGTCAGGTAAGGGTATGAGTAGCTACAGTAAGATAATTGAAGGTGTTGATTGTCTGACTAATGTCAGGAAGGCTCCTGGGTAGACAGGTCCCTGCTGGGTTTTAATCACAACAGCAGAAGAAATTCAGCAGTGAAAATGGACTGTATATTCAAACATAAAATATAAGACATTTCTTCATAATGGAGTGTGCAAAACAAATCATATTTACTTGGATTTTTTTGTCTCTTTATGAATGCAAAAACGGGTTTTCACAGTTCTCTCCCCTCTGTTTCCCCCTGTATGCCGTGTATATAGTGTATAATATAATACAATGTTCTGTATATAATAAAACCTTTAATAAATAAGAGGAAATGTCATTTCTGCCATTCGAGTCTCCAGCTGTGGCTGCCTTATGAGACCAACTGAAAAAGATGCCTAACACCACAACCCTTTAAACGTGACTGCAACCTCTCACAAAGGCAGCACAAATCTAATTTGTCACTACATCACATGAACTCCTGCTCTCTGTCACCTTTCTCCACCCATCTCTCCATCACTCCCCCTTTCTCCATTTCCCTTTGCCTCTTGCTCTGCCTTCCCTTCTCTCCATCTGTCCTTTTCTTCACCTTCCTCTGTTTCCCTCTCTCTGGTGAGGTGCAGTCCTCTCAGGGTTGCTTTGTGTTCTTTGTGAGGTTGTGGCTGAGCTGTTGGATGAGGTCAGCCAGCTCGCCCGTGGCCTGAGACTTCTCCTCCAGCAGCTCGTACCGCAGGCTGGAGATGTCCTGTTTGATCTCCTTCAGTTCACCTGCAAGAAACACAACCAGTCACGTCCAACACATGTTCCAGGCACACCTCCAATACATGGCCAGCCAGACACACAATACTAATCAATCTCACACTAGCTTAGGCCAGTAAGCCAGCAGGCAGCTGGATAGGTCAATAAAGAACTCACCCAGGGACAGCGCTTAACACAATAATGCTTGTTTTTCATTATGAGCTTAGTGTTATTTCACAGGATGTTGCAAGAGCCTCTTTGTTTGAGTTTTATAATCAGTCACAGGGGACACTAACTGCATTTCCATGATGCAGACTGTGGTACAAGTCCAATTCCAGACAGTGAATTTTCTCCACATGGCACACATTTAGCGCAGATATGTTTTAGGAATGGTTTAATATAATCTGCTTGTTTTGAAGCATACAGGATCACCTTTACCTTCATTTATTTCATCATTTTCCCTGTCGAACTGGGCCTTCAGGACGTAACGTTTAATAAGCCGCTTCATTAGTTTCTGCAGCAGATAAAGGACAGCATTAAGGATGGAGGGTGGAAGAAGGGGGGGGGGGGACAGATGAGAGGGAGAGGATGATTAAGGTGCTGTTTGTTAGTATAGGATATAGTTCATATAGGGTTAGTGTGGAATATAGATAGATACTATAGGGTTGGTATGAGGATATAGGTACTACAGGGTTAGTGCATCTGTAGATGCCATAGAAGGGGATCAACCACCCGATTTCATGAGGATCGTGGGGGTGACCTGAGGGGAGAAGGCTGAGAGAGGCGCCTCCAGTGATCCTATATTTGTTTTGTTTTCAGTAAACATATTTTATTGCAAATGTATATAGGTTATGATGGAGTACTGTATATAAATACCCCACAGTTGTGTCAGGAACAGGAACATCTTTCATCCGCACCGGTTTATGCTGCACTGCCCATGGCTAACCTGGACACCACCCACACTAGGGCGTGACAAGGTGATACATAAGGTTAGTGTGTGACGTAGATGGTATAGGGCTAGTGTGAAGATGTAGGTGGTTTGGGTTCTAGGGTGTGGGTTTGAGTGACAATGCAGGTGTAAGATTTATAGAGGTGACTGCACCTGGTATCTGGTTGGGTTATTTATGGGTTTCTTCAGAGTAAATTTGTCTTGTGTTCTTGGGCGACGTCTGTGATGATTCAGCTGAAATATGAGGAAAACAAACAACTGAATAAAGTGAAAGTGTAAAAGCACACAAACAAACACAGATAAGGGGTGGCAAGGTGAGATGTGTTCAGAACCCCAGTAGCTTGAAACTGCAAATATGTAATTAATCTAAAAGCTGTGTCCCGGAAACAAAACCCACACTCACTCCTGGGTTGACATCTAAAACCCCTACACTACATTACATTACTGCCTAACATTACATTACGCCCTTATCCAGAGCAACTTATATAGGCTACAGTTTTTACATTATCCATTTACGCAGTTGGATACTTACTGTGGCAATTCTGGGCTAAGTACCTTTTGTAAGTGTACAGCAAAAGTGTCCCAGAGAGGACCTGAACCAGCAAACTTTCAGTAATGAGCCCTGCTCCTTACCACAATGCTACGCTGCCACCCTACATACAACATACAAAACTGATTTTCTCAGACTAGAGTAACCCAGGAAACATGTATTTGACAATACTTATCATATTCATCAGCCCTGAGGAAACTGATCACTCTGCTGTTCTCTCAGTCTTCACTCCCTGGTACTTACTGGCATATTCTAATAAACCATAAATTCATTTAGTTATTAAGTTTGAACAGTGAGAACAAAGTTGAGTGTTGACATCTGTTCTGGTGACAGCAAAATTGTCAACAAGCTGACTCAAACACCTTTGTCGTCTTTCCTCTCTGCATTTTATCAGTGTAATGCCTACCATTGACAGACCAGGGACAAATATGGAGCTCTGAGGTTGTCAGTGTCTAAACTACATCACAGTGTCAAACAAAGCTGTGCATAGGCATGTGTGTGCATATACGCTGAGGCATATATATGATTTGTGTTCACTTCTATTGTGTGTTCATGTATGTTGACATGTTCGTATGCAATGACGTGTACTTGTATGTGCTGATTTGTGGTTTTGTGTGTGGGTGTGACATGGATCAGAGGCTGTCGCCTGGAGCTCCGCCCCTTTGCCCTCTGACCTTTGGATGTGAGTTGAGCATTCCCATCTCCAGCTCGCTGTCTGCCCTCCTGCTCCCCGCTTTGCACAGTCTGATCAGACACGCCCTGGTCTTCAGCACAAAATAGTAAAAGGACTTGGGGCTGGGCACCAGGTTGAATGGGGCAGGCAGGGTCCTGCCCTCGTCAAAGTAGGACAGCCACAGCTTGGCACGGGCAAACTTCCACTCCACATCGGCATCCTCCTGGGGACCGCACACACACACACACACACAGAGCAGGACCGTTTCTCAACCATGGGTCTCGAGGTTGCAGTTGGCAGTTTATCACAAGACAAAATGAAACATGCATAGGAAACACTAGCCATGTCACAATTCCTGAGGCACAGATGGACTGAATCAGTAATGACTATGCGAAAGCTTGTGACATTTGCAACAATGGCTGAGGCCAATCTGATTACAATTCCTGATTATGAATGTTGATCTGGAATGATTCATGGGTTATTTTCTGTATTGTATTCTCACCTCAATCCCCTAAGCAGATTGGTTATTGTTGCTTGTTATTAGTGGAGTTACTGATTATTGAGTTCATCTCAATTTCCTTGAAGTATTCGATACTAGACTGTTGACTTCATACTTGACTGGTTTGTTTTCACCTTGATCTCTTGGCAGGTGATATTGATTATTGATGATAGATCTCACCTCAATCTCCTGATATGAGTGGTTGATCATGGCGATCAGCATGTTGAGGAGGACAACCACCATGGTGACGTTGTAGACGCCATACAGCACGTAACCAATATTCTCGATAAACTTGTGGTCATACTTCAGAACCACAGAGATGACCTCAGACAGTCCGAATATTGACCAGAACAGAGTCTTAAAGCTCTCCTCCACCCTGGGGAAACACACACACATGGACACACACACACACAAGCAAACACAGACAGACACACACTCACACACACAGAAAAGCACACACACATGCAGACACAGATGCATATGCACACACACGCACACACGCACACGCACACACACACACATACACATACACACACACACACATACATGCATACACACACATGCTTAAATGAACATGGGATTATTGCCGTGGAGACAAGATTATGTCAGTGGGGGATTAAATAGAATTCTTAAGTCTAATGGCCAAAATATACACTGCCTGCGGGCGTCATGTGATTGGATGAGCTGTTACAGATGCCTGTTGTAAGAACATCAGTTTATCACTTTCATGCTCCCCTAGGGTTTGTGAAATGTTTATAGATATTGCATTGAGCAAATGGAGAGAGCTGGACTTTGCAAATTTGCATATCTGGATTTAATCACCCTTGCCATCTTTTTTTCCTGTTGATTTAATGTGTGTTCCTAATATTATACCCACTTGGAAATAATATATTGTAATATATTGAGAAATACACTGTTCAGCCTGGGAATATAAAACATAAGTAAAATATATTAGCAGAAATCAGAAATATATTGCAATATATAAAAATCACAAGTTACATATTTGAATATTTTAATGTTATATTTGTAGATATGCCTCTCTGTGGAGGAATTCAGTAGTAATGCTGATGTTTATTATTCTGACTGTTTTTCAGATAAATATGATGATATCTACGCATGCAGTATGTTTTGGACAGCAGGACTAACAAAGTCGGGTTTCTGCAGATGACAGACTGTCTGCATGTTTTCCACATGTATAACATGCATTTCAATAGTTCAGGCACAGCTTTATTGCTTTCATAACAGTGCTCGCTTTTCATTGGATACGGAGTGACATTCTGCTGTGTACACCCAGACACTCACGTAGTGAAGGCAGGGTTGTATTTGGCTCCCAGGTAGTAGGAATACAGGTTGAACATGCCAATCATGAAGGCCACAAACACCATGATGAAGATGACCATGAACTTGAAGATGTCCTTGACCGTTCGTCCCAGAGAGATCTGCAGCGGGCCGAAGCTCTCATTGGCGGGTAGAATGTAGGCGATTCGGGAGAAACTGAGCACCACGGCGATGGCGTACAGCCCCTCAGAGATGAGCTGAGGGTCAGAGGGCATCCACCTGCTCCTGGCTGAGAAACGGGAGGATGGGAGAGGGAAGAGTTTATTTTTAATCGATGCAGGTTAATTTATTTGTATTATTGTGTGTTAAATGGTTTGGCAACACTGACTTTTGAGAGATCGTACCAGTAAAGCATATTTGAAAATAAATTTGTTTAGAGACAAGGAGACAGCTATAGAGAGACAGAGGGGGGACAAGGAGAGAGATGTTTATTTAGCTACAGTGAGATTGCCTCAGTGGAACTGTTGTTAATTTGTTCTGTTCAGAGGCAATGATAATTTGCAATATTACCACACACCTTCTTCTCTCAAAGCAGCATGGACTACTGACCAGCACTGTTGTCCAACATTACTGACCAGTCTTACGCAAAACTAGCAGGACTAACCAACATGACCTACACTATTGACCAAAATTACTGGGTAACATTACTGTTCAACAGTACTGACAAACTACTGATCAATGTTACTGATAAGCAGTAGTGACCAGCAATACTGACCAATATTACTGACCAGCACTACCAACTGCCATTAACGACCATCAGTACTGACCAGCACTTCTGACCAGAAGTACTTACTAATGCTACTGACCAGCACTACTTGGTGAGCAGTACCAGTTGCACTGACCGTAGGTGAAGTAGGCCACATCGGTGGGCAGGGAGGCATTGCACAGGTCGTTGTTGGACACGTGCAGGTCCACATACAGCTGGGCTTTGGATGCCTTCAGGAAGGCCATGAGGCGAGCCGTAAAAGATGCTACAAAGATTGACAGCATGCCAAAGTCCAGAACATTCCACAGGTGCATCAGGTACTCCCGAGGCCCGTCCGCCCAGATCTCCTTACATTCTGACCAGATCATCCCTGAAACACAGACATCTCCTTGCACACTGACCAGATCATCCCTGAAACACAGAGGTCTCCTTACACACTGACCAGATCATCCCTGAAACCTAAATCTTCTTATACTCTGACCATGCTTTAAAATCCACCCAACACTGATTGTCACAGACTCTCTATCACAGATCTGACTAACAGATCCCACTCACCCAGCACCCACTTCATGATCAGTATCTCAGTCCAGGAGAACTGGGTGGTCTTGACCCGGAAGACCTGCCGGGGGTGATCGGTGATGGTCTCATTGGGGAGGTTCTTGACCCCCTCGAATCGGTCTGAGGCGTTCACCACCAGGAGCCCCAGGAAGACGGTGAAGGACACGGCGTGCACCACAAACTTCATGAAAGGGCTGCGCAAGATCTGACCCAGCTGCAAGAGGAAGCAGAACCATCAGAACCAGCTGCAGGAGGACTTTTTTCAAGTACCATTTTCAACAACATTAGAGCACATATCAATACAATTGAAACAGATTCTGACCCTTTGCCTTACCACAATGCCTCAAACATATCATCTCATCAGAATTGCACATGCGCACACACACACACACGCGCGCATACATACACACATATGCACAGGCACACACACAAACTCCCCTCCAACACCTGCAGATATGCCACATGAGACATGTTGGTCACAAAAACAGAACTGAGATAATTAGGACTCAGATGATTACATTTAATCTCTCATCCTCCACTGAAAATCCACATTTATCCATAATCTAGGTGCTAATCTAAGAAGAGGACTCTAAATCTGATTACAGTGTGACAAAGTTCATATTCTCCTACTATTTTGCACTGGTCTCTACTTGACCTCAGAGCCATCAGAGTGCAGGCTGAGGGACTGCTGATGCTGCTGTTCAGGTAAGTATACATGTCATATATAGGCCATAGGTATATATAAACATCATCTGTATAGGCCACAGGTAAATATAAATGGCATATAAAGGCTATAACTGTTACAGACCGTTATGATTTTTAACTATAGACACGTGGTCTTTGATTCAGACAGAGGCTTTGACACATCCCTAGCAGCGAGTGCTGCTCTGTGACTGTAAATGGCTGCTGTGACATAATAAACAAAAAGGTTAACTTGAATTTAGGACTAATAAGAAACCTTTTAAGGGGCGGAGCAATACAGACATCCTTCTCTATAAATCACGTTTGGGGTTTTCTGTTTATAAAAATGACAAACAGGATAAACATTTCTAATCAAAGTTTTAAAAAATTGGGAACTAAGAGATAATTGTTGGTTAAAGAAAACCATGGAGAACATCTGCATTTATGAATGCATCTGTCAAATGACAAACAACATCCAGTCTCTGTTCAGGGCAGTCTTTTCCCCTGAATCTGTTGAATTATATTTCCCCCTTGGCCTTGTGCATCACAGACTTTAATTTTGTATGTTTTGTGATTGTGAATGCTGGTCTATTGTTGTCTTTGGCATATGATTTAAATAAACTGTAAATTGCACAAAATAAATTAAATCCATCTGTATGCAGTGTATCCCATGGATACTCTTTTGTTCAAAGCTATGCACATTGTTGTGGATGTGCTTGATGTTTGTTATTCTTCTTCCCCCTCTCTATAGGCAAATGATTGTTTTTTAAACTGTCACAATTAGTCACGAAGTTTATAATCAGTCTTGTGACTGTGCTGATTGTTTTAACACTACTGATAACTGAGTGCCTACAGTGAACCAGGGAGGACATTGAATGAAACACAGTGTTACCTCCCCATGGGTCATGTGGTCATGAACATCTGAGGGCCCTAGTAACAAGTATATATACATGTCAGATGTAGTTTGAAGGTCAGCTGGAGGAAGGTGTGAACTGATTAGACCAACAAGTGAAGCTGTACCTTGCTGCAGGGCATGATCCAGTAGGCCATGGCCAAGAAGGGCAGTCCCACCATCACCCCAAGCACTGTCCAGCACTTCACCCCAACAGACTGCTGCCGCAGTCCAGACAGATTCTCATACCACAGGGTCAGCAGCTGCTGCTGGCAGTTTGGGTGGGCCACAAACTGCAACAGTACAAAGGCTACAATCTAAACACAGCTATATCCAAACTGCACATGTACATAGAAAAAACTGGAAGAGGAGTACAGAGGAAGACAAAACCAAGTACAGAGGTTCAGTTATGTGCTCAACTTTAATCCATGTCAACTCACTAGACAGCAACATTTGTTCAGGATATTCACAGTTTTCTATGACTTCAGAGATACAAGCTATGTTGTCTAGTCCCTGATTTAAACCAGCACATGGGTAGAAACTGCTCTGCCCTTGTACGTTTGTGCAGATGCTGAGGAGGGCATCTCATTTCACATCTGTCCCTAAGTAGTCATGTGGCATAATTTCATTCCAGGCAAAGGACTTGAGGATAAAGGCATGTCAGACATGTGTTACTCATTCTGCTCAGAGGCCTGGCTTCCAGTAAAGCTCCCTGTTTACTTAGAAATCAATAAATCTTTTATGTCGACAAAGCCTGTGTCCCTATTTTAAATTGTGCATCATTAAAGTTGTTAATGTGATTGTTTAAATGTCGCTCTTGCTGTTATGCTAATTTAATTAAAAGCACTCAGCTGCAGGTTGGAATGAAAGCATACAATCTCCTGTGTCATCTACAAATCCTCAATAATGAATCGAATGAATTATAAAATCACGCACTGAATCATTACAGAGGTTAAAATTAGGAATAGTAAATGTACTGTATCTTACTGTATCTTATTTGCAATTATACCAAAACTGTCTGATTGGGTAAATAATTTGGTGAATTAATTCATTTTTCAATTAAATAGCTAAACATGGGGGATTTAGCAAAAAATACATGTCCAGGGAAAGTGTCTGAGCTCACACAGCCATGACATCCTTAAGTCTTTTTCAACTAGCTCTTACCCTGATGTAGTGATATTAGCACCTGTCTGACACTAGAGGTCCTGATTCTAACAGACAGGAGGCCCACTGCCCTACATATCTTCTATCCATCCTTGCTCCAAACACACCTGATTAGTGTGATTAACATGCTCTTGATTAAATCAGGTGTGCTCAGCTAATCAAAAGTGCCACTGATGAGTTCAGTCAGGTAGGTAGAGCAAAGATAGATAGAAGATACAGGACAGTGGGCCCCCAGGAGCAGGACTGAGAATCAGTGTGTCAACAGACTCCGACAACTGCTGTGCACACAAGGAAAATTACAGAGCTCAGCACTGCAACGTGCTGGAAGTTTCCAACGTTACTATTACACACAAGAGTCTTAGACTGACATGAAGATGGAGGTAAAGAAGAGTGGTCCTGTGTGATAGATTGAGGAAGAGGAGTGGTTCTGTGTGATGGACAGATTGAGGAAGAGGAGTGGTTCTGTGTAATAGATTGAGGAAGAGGAGTGGTTCTGTGTGATAGATTGAGGAAGAGGAGTGGTTCTGTGTGATGGACAGATTGAAGAAGAGGAGTGGTTCTGTGTGATAGACTGAGGAAGAGGAGTGGTTCTGTGTGATAGATTGAAAGTGAAGTGGTTATAAATAATTTATTTATGGAAAGGTACTATTCTAAGAGTTAAGTGATAGGCAGGTGCAGAGAGAGACGTTAATCTCACCTTTTTGACCTCATACTTGATGGCAAGTTTGACCCGGCTGAGGCAGGGTCGGGCATGGTCACTGGACAGGGACTGATTGAGGCAGAAGTGGGTGTGGGCATTGGGTGGGGCCTGGTCCACATCTCCATTCAATATGGCCTCCACCTCCTCTGTGTCTCTACAGAGGTCCAGCACCCCCACTACAAAGTCCTTACACTGCATAGAGAGCTTCCTGTACTCATTCTGCAAAGAGAGGGAGAGACAGAGAGAAGGGGACAGCGACTTAGATTTTTTAGTTGTTTTAGATTAAAAAAGGAATGACTGGATTTGAAAATAATTTACACAAAGCCTTTTGGACAAATTCTGCATTAGAGGGAGATTAAAATGAGAATACAGAAATGACGTAACTCTCTGTCTCCTTACTCTCCTTACTCCTCCTCCTTAAGTGGCTTTTTCATTCATTTCTAGAGAGATGACAAATAACCACCTGGTACTAAACATAAATTGTTCTAAGCCATGTGTACAATGACCTGATGAACTTAATCTGTTCCCTCATGTATGCCTTCTGAGGCTGACTGACACAAGTATTAAAACACAAACAGCGTTATTAATCTAAAACACAGACAGACAAGCAGATTGACTGCGCCCCTAAGAGGTGACCCTCACCTTGAACTCGGTCTCGATGTTGGCGAGCCGCGCCAGCTCGTTGCTGAGCTCCAGGGCGGTGAGCACGGGGTCCTCGCTGGACAGCGACAGGTAGGCGGGGCTGGCCAGGCCCTTGTAGGCGTTCATGCGGGAGCGGGAGTGGCTGAAGGAGTCGCGCCGCTGCTTCTCCGCGCACTCGCCGCACTTGCAGAAGTAGTCGTGCGGCCTCTCGATGCGGGCGCCCTTCATCAGCAGGATGTGCACGATCTCGTACTCCTGGCAGTGCGCCGCCAGGATGATGGGCGTCACGTCCTGCGAGAAGCGCGTGCCGTCCTCGTCGTAGGCGTAGAAGTCGTCGTCGCGCAGCTCCTGCTCCAGCGGGCTGAGGGCGAGGCGCAGGCCGCCGGCGAAGGCGGCGTGGCCCAGGATGGCCTCCACGATGCGCACGTAGCCCTTGCTGATGGCCAGCAGCAGGGCGTCGCCCACCCGCGCCAGGCTCTCCTTCTTCAGCAGCAGCTCCGTCACCTCCAGGTGCTCGTTGCCCACCGCCAGCTGCAGTGCATTCTGGCCCATGTAGTCCACGCAGTTGAAGTTGAGGGTCTTGGACTCGTCCAGCATCTTGCGCACCACGGGGATGTTGCCGTACTCGGCGGCGTCCAGGAAGCGCTCCTCCTCCGCCGTCAGGCTGGTGCCTCGCTCGTTGAACATGTACGCCGGGCCGCGGATGGCCTGCCGGCGGCCCTTCTCGCGCAGCGTCGTGTGCCGACGGTGCATCATCTCACTGTGAGACATGGAGGAAGAAGGAGGGAGAGAGGAGGGAGAAAGGGAGAGAGGGATAGGGAGAGAGAGGAGATAGGAAGAGGAAGGAGGAAGAGAATGACTCTTTTCTGGCCTGAGAAAGACAGGAAACAATGAGAGAGAAAGAGGGAAGGAGAGCTGGAGAGTAAGAGAGGGAAAGACAAAAGAAGAGCAAAGAAGATATAATAAGATGAGTAGCAACAGGGGAGATTGGAATGGTAGAAACCATGGGTATAATCATAGAGTCAGTGCCAGCGGGTGTTAGCATGATCATTGCCAGTGAAGATCAGAGTCAGTGCCCACGGCTATTAGTGTGATTATTATCAAGGAAGATCAGAGTCAGTGCCAGAGGCTGTTAACGTGATTATTGTCAGTACAAATCAGAGTCAGTGCCAGAGAGTGTTAGCATGATTTTTGTCGGTACAACTCAGAGTCAGTGCCAGAGGCTGTTAGTGTGATTATTATCGGTGAAGATCAGAGTCAGTAACAGAGACTGTTAATATGATTAGACCGTGCAGAACCCCTGCAATCTCTCACATGTTTCACAGGATATGGAATCCCCTTTCATCTATTGTCTTCCTGAGTTTCTGTTATAGCATCTGAAGACTGAACCAGCAGGACCTAGCTGCTTAAATGCTGAAATTAACATCTTGGTCCACCAGCCAGGGTGGCTGGCAGATGAAAAAATTTACCAGCCAGTTGAATTTGTGAGAAGCCAGACTAATTTATTGCATTTTTAAAAAATACTATAGCAACTACAGAAGTGTTACTGCTTTCCATTTATCTTAAATTCATATTCACAGGTCAGGTAATGACAAATTGAATTCAAATTTTCTGGCCAACCATTGAAACCTGGTCATGCAGTGCTTCTAATATTGTCGACTCCTTATGGTTTTTCTGCTTGTGTTGTATTACCACACTTGTAAGTCGCTTTGGATGAAAGTGTCTGCCAAATGAATAAATGCAAATGTAAAATGGGAACTTCTAATTGAACTTCATCAGACAATTTGTCATTAAACAGTAAATTAAAGAAAACCACAGATGTATAAACTAGTTTGGGTATCATTGTGGATTAACTCTATGATATTCTCAAACTACTGACATGACTACTTCCTCAATGAGCAATGCTTTCCATTGGCCATAATACAGAACAAGATCTTGTCCCTTCACCACTTCCACCTCGTAAGGCTCCAGTGCCCTCTGTTGGCTAGAAGGACAACAGGCATCTGAATAATCACTTATGAATTAGTAGCCAATCAGACATCTCAGTACTTCTTATACACTAAGTATACTTCTCAAAAAAACCAATGCTGGCCTCCTCGGTTGCCGCTGATATTGCTGCTCGTCAGCATTTACTCTCTTTAGAGGCCCTGACACCTGGAATGTGTCTCCACACTGTAAAATCAATAGTAAAGAAATCAAAATATGTGATGTGGCAGACACTGTAAAGGGTATCTTACTACATCTCAGACTAAATCTAGCGAGTTATCAAATTGAAATCTTCCCACAGTAGAAGCAACACCCTGTTATAGTTAGCCCATGTTGTGATTGGACAACAAGAGACTTTATGGAGATGATCAACATGAGATTTCACAACTGGAAAATGACAGGGATCCAGCAACTTAGCCTGCAGTAAAAAAAAGACTGAGGGGGAGTACATGAATGAATCCTGCAAAGGTGCTTATCACAGTCAACTGCACAGAGCACATTTCTGCTCCCCTCTGAATATTGAAATGAGTGGTGCATCATTCACTTTGTAATTAGGGATATTTATGAACTGCAGATCTTTCCACTGTAATCCTAAAAAATGTAAAGCCGCTGAACCCTCAGTTCTATGAATGACCGACTCCCGTATCCTCTTTATTCATCTCATATACACAAATGTCAGATCATCTCTACACCATCTGCACTGTCTACACCATCTTTGCACCATCTCTGTTTCATTTCTGCACTGCCTTTATACGGTTTCTATATATCTGTATCCCACCTTCACATCTCACATTCATCTCTATGCTCTTTCTATAAAACATTTTAATCTCTGCACGCTCTCTGCAGTGTCTCTGTACCAAGGCTACACTGCTGTGAAGTCTGATGAAAAACTTTGTCTTTCTTATTGAGCAACAGGGGCACCCTGCCTTGTACCCCTGCTGTTGCGCTCACATGCTTACAGTAACAATAACCATGAAAGCAGATTGAAAGAAACCAGCAGACAAAGCGATATTTCCTTTTACATTACTTATGACAATCTGGAAAGTCATAAAATACAGATGCGTTCATGACTCTTCTCTCTCATCAACTCTCTGAACACTCAGTGATGTCCCCGATCTCTTCCTGAGCACCATGCTGTCTCCCGGAGTACTCCTACAGCACCCTCAGCCTGAAGGATACTGGATGCCATGACCTGACTCAACTTTACAATGACTGAAGGATAACTGACCATCCTCATATCATGTTCACTTCCTATTGCACACAATGTCAACAGTATGTGGATGTAGGATGTAGAACATCTCTAATTTTTCTGCACTGGACTGAATATAAAAATTGTCCAGATTCCTCCGACACTGGTGCAGGAGAAAAGCTGTTATTATTTCATTGATTGAGATATTTTAACTGAGTACTGATCTGAATGTGACGTTAGTTGAAAGTTTATTTACTAAACATGAATTAGTAAATAAACAGTTTATTTATTAATTTTTCCATACTGGCCGAAATCAGATAACATTTACGCATTTACAAGTGAATGGTATGTGACGTTTAAACAAGTTTCGACCCACGTTTTTCGTTAAGTTTACAAATTAACAAATAGTCGATTACCAGAAACCAGAACACAAAGATTATGAAACGCGGCACCTGTAAATTTGACTAGTTTCATCCCATGCTCATCGGGAACTGCTTTAGTCTTCATTGTAATTATAAAGAAATATTAAACACATTTCTATTAGATTAGACCGGTGCGCACCGACTACACTTTTTAATCATCCTACTTACGTTTGCAGCGAAGCACAGTTTTGTCCGAAATGTAAATGAGACCGAACTGGTACGTTTTTTTTTTTTTTTTTTTTAAATATAATCCACAAGGGTATACTTCAGTGGAAATCGCAGCCTGTGATTTTGAAATGCGCCATTGTTCTCTTCAAAATTCTAACGTACATTAGTAAAAGGTAAGTATAGCACTGGCAGAGCAGAAATTGTCTTTGTGGCTGCTTGTCGTGCACTCCAGAGAAGTGTCCATACCTGCCAAAGGCGCTTCGATGAGAATGCAGGTGTGAGCACAATGATCTGTTACGGGGGGAGGGAGCCGAGGAACTCGCTGTTTAAGAGGACACACGGCGACGAGCTACGGAGGTGTACCGTCGCGGAGAGAGGAGAAGAGTGACCGGGCTTACATGAACGCGAATGAGCGGGTGGTCGTGACAGGAAGTGTCGCTCTCCTCTGGTATCCGGCGGCTCTTGGAGAGACGGAATATTGTACGTACATACACACAGGTGCAGAGTGATAATCAAACACACACATACACACACACACACACACACACACACACACACACACAGAGAGAGAGAGAGAGAGAGAGAGAGAGAGAGAGAGAGAGAGAGAGATTTCTGCGGTCCACATTGGGCTTGACGGACAGTCGACCACTATAGGGTTTAAAATGTATTATTTTAAATGTAACAGACCTTTTTTCGTATACAGAATGCCTTCTGTGCTACGAAACGCATAAATTCATTACGAAACCATATAACACCATAACGCCTTTTGTCCACGAAAAACACAATTGTTGAATGCCCACATCCACCGCCTATTCCATTTATGGTGGGGACTGGCTTTAACATTAATCCAAATGAATTTGAAGACTTTTTCACAATACATAAGATTAGGATACTGTATGCCTATCTTGCTTGGACTGTAAGTTACTGGCTTTGTATGCTTTTTTAAACTAGGTATCTCTTGAAGAAGGCAATCTGATTAAATAAAGATTAATAAAAACTGGTTATAATGTCATAAAATCTTAAATCACAAGAACAACAACCATGACTGTTCATTTCTTTATTGCTTTGAGATGAAAGTTTGGAGTAAAGAGATCTGTGATCACCAAAAATAAATCTGAGACATTTTGAGTAAATAAGAATGCTCTTAAAGTGGTAAAAAAGGCCAAACCTCAGCTTGGATGATGGTGAAGAATAAAGATGGTGTTGAGCTGTAGCTGTTGAGGATGAGCTCATGTTGAGGATGAGCTCATGAACATGTTCATGTTCTCATGGGCCTCCTTTGCAAATGACTCTCCATCTCCCTGCTGCTCCCTGCTTATGTAGATGTACCCCCCACCCCCACTGTTATGTATCCCTTCTATCTTAGTATGCATTTAACTTCGATAGACCAGACCCACACCATTAAACAATTAATATTCCTTTAGCTTTTTTTTTCTTTTTCATGTTATACATACATTTCATTCTAATAATACTACCCATAACAATATTGGACAATAAACCAGCAAAACCAAGATTATTATTGCCTTTTTCCACAACCATCACCACCATCTCACTCTATCAGCCAGCAGGTTGCGTAGCGGAGCTCTGTGAATAAGGCAAACTCCAGAGCACCTGGCGTTTATCAAGTCCCGACCCAGATAAACCCTCTGCTAAGGGTCCCATTATACAATTCATTTTTTTTTTTTTTTGCTGAAAGTCAGAGCCTTTCAGTGGATGCCAAAGAAGCACCATTTTCATTCCAATAACAGTTTCAAGTGAAATTCTAGTGCATTGATCTTTCTGATGAAAATTCATTACTCTGTAGATAAGTTACCATACTGTACCTGCTGTAGTGTTTGTAGCTACTGTAATAAATGCAACAGCTGCAGTGACAGTAGCTGCTTTAGTAACCGTGGAAACTGTAGCCTGTGTGATTGACGCTGATGTGATGCTCGTCTGTTAAAAGGAAAAAAAAAAGTGTATAAAAAAGTGTCACATGAGGTCTCACACTTCCATGATGCACTAAATCATGTAAAGTACACTTTATCTCTTGACAACCCACTGTATTATGATTTTATACATTTTATGACATAAAACATCAAGAAATATGTACATAGAGACACCAAACAGTCAGTTTTCTCTGAAAATTGGACACTATTTGCAATGCATGGAGCAGTTTGGGAGCCCAGGCGACACTGGGAGGAAGTAGAGAAAAGTGCATCTGGATCACAGGGGCATGTGTTTTCTGCAGAGCCACAATAAATCACATTAACTAATCACCTTACATTAATTTACACACCCCATCAAATAACTTATGCTCACGTAATGGATGGTGCTGTGCATGTCAAAGCAGATCATCTGTCCGAGGGCTTTGATGTATTTTTTTTTCTTCTCACTGACATCAAAGGTGCGTGTGACAATATGAAGTCTGGCGTGTGGCTGTGCATACAGGCACTCTGATCACTGGACACAGCAGAGCTGCAGTGGGACAGCAGCCACCCCAGCCTTCTGCACCGGAGCTGCCACACTGAGAGGAAAAGTCAAATTCCTCAAACAAAGATCAACAAATCAAAAAGATTTTCATCAATACATGCCTTACGCCTGTACTTAATACTTTTTATGGGTTACGTATGAAAAGAAATACACCTACAAGACATGACCAAATGTACATCTCTCTACATTGATCGTTGCGGTCCACAAACAAGGATGAATTGCATGATGTATTTTTAATATATTCTAATAGAAGAAACATTTCTACTTACAATTGTCATTGTATTAGGACATGGCTCCCCTGAAAACATTGCTCCCCGCTGTCTGAGAGAGATGCATGTCTTCAGTGTTCACATAGATATTTTGTATTGAATAACACATCACTTTTTACTTTTTTCTACCTTTTTCCTTTTTATATACGTCAGCTTATATAAAAAATGGTGAAAGTTACCTCAGCACTGCTACATATTTAACTCATTAAATACACCTCTTTGCCCATTTATTTGCAAAGTATGCATTAAATTGTGATGCTGGTCACATTAATCAGGAGCGCTTTAAATGGCACCCGGTATCCACTCAGAGAAAGAGTGAATGCATTTAGTGGTGCAGTGGATACGCATGGGTGAAGGGAAAAGCAGTTAATGAGACTCTCACAAAAATCTGCCAGGGGCAACTGTTTGTCTCGAATGTCTCACCTGCAGTGAGAGAGAAACAGAGAGGAACAACTGTTACTGCTACTGTGCTGTTGGTACGTATGAATGACTTCGATTCTCCCTCCGAAAGGTGTACACCAACATTAAGCAAGACCAGGTGTACTGACACTCTAAAGCTGCATATAAAATCACATTAAAAGGAAATAAAAAAGGGCCGTTGAACAACAATGTCATAAAAGGGTACAGCATTACTTTAATTTGTTCAACATTGACAGGAAGTTATCTGTTTGTGGGAAGAACCAATCTTAACTCATTGCGCAATCCCACAGGTGCCATAAAAGCAGGTAATAAAGCTCTGCCACCTGGTCTGTGGAGCTGGAGTGAACGTCTCTCTCTAGATAGCACAGCATAAGTGCTCCCTTAGTGCACAGACAGATTGGCTGGCCGGCTGAGGACTGCCGAGGCACAATCAGCTCACCATATACACTAGAAAAATAATGTGAAAAGATCTATACTCATAATTAAATATTAATACATCTAAACACAAAGCCATCACCACCTTTAGAAATGAATAAACTGAAATAAAAACAGATATTTACAACATAACATACTTTGCATTAATATCAACCAAAATGAAAAGGCACCATCAATGATGATTTTTTAATGTTGATTACTATTATACAGGACAGCAGGCCAGCTGGCCTGTTTTAGTGACTGTAACATTTAGTGTAGAGGTCTTAACCATGCAGAGTGTTATCTTCAGATGGAGTGCCTGAGCTAGACCTGTATGTTACTACCCAGAATGCATTGTAAAAGTTATGCTAATTCTTACTACTTTTGCCTCATGAGGACATAAAATGGACACCACACTGGTGACATCATGGCATCTTAAAGGACGTGATTATCCTAAAGGACATGTTGCGATGTGTGCACGATGTGTTAAGGCTACAGGACTCCACACCACATCACTCAGATTCTCCAGGACAGAGGATGCCAACTCTCCTCTTCTTGCTCTCCTCCTCATCTCTCTTTCCTCAGGTGACTCCTCACCTCCATTGTTAGTGACGTTTTCCTCGCTCATCTTTCATTATTTGAAAAGGAATCTAGCTGATCCATAGTGCCCAGATATAAACTGAAATATGCTACACATGACAGTTAGTCAGCCAGATACATGCTGCATACAGCAGAGTCAGTCAGTCACTGAGACATGCTGTACACAGGGGAGTCGGTCAGTCACATAGGCGTGCTGCACACAGGAGTCAGTCAATCAGTGTAAAAAAAAGGGGTGTAACAAAATACTTGAAAGGATTTACCTTAATACAATGGTCTGCATGGACCTACAATCTAATTATACTACTAATCTCTACCAAAAACATCCAAATGAACTCTCAGTACTTACATTACCTGAACAGCAGAGGGTGCAATAAACAAGTAATCTTGTTTAGCCATACTTCACGGCTTGCTTTGTATCATTTTATATATCTTATTTATCACTATTTTTTACATACACATATATTTAAAATTTACATTTTTAAACTGACTTAACAGATGCTTCCTGTACTTGTGCTACTTGGACACCCACCCTGTTGCCAAAAGTGCAGTGCTTCTCCCTCCCTCTCTCTTCATTATTTACTTTTTTAAATGCGGGTATTTTGTCCTAATTGCTTGCAATTCATTATAGTGTAGGAGAAAGTATGTCTTTCTTATGTTTCTACCTCACCTTTTTCACAGTGACCACATAGCCTTCTGTTGGGAGCCATGTTTTCTTATGTCTGCCTTTCCCTATGGCCAGGCTCTTGTCAGGATCTGTCCCTGCCTTGTATCTCAGATGGTGAATACTCTGTCAGTGTGTAGCTTTGTCTAAGGCTCTGAAAGCGGTTAGGGTTGCTTTCTAATTTTGTCTCAGTGTCCCAATGTTCCAAACTGTGGTTTTTGGTTTCTTTCATAATTTTGTGATTCCGATTTCTTGATTAGGAGTAGAGCTTTGTTACGACTAGCTGCCCCTGAGCTTGAACACTGAAAATGGCTGTAAAGGAACAGCTATAGTGTAACCTGATTGTGTGTTGTATGAATGTGTGGAAAACACAATCTCAGAAAGTGGCCTGAGGCAGACATCCTACTCCAAGGCAGCAAAGACAAACTCGCTGCCACACAGATATCCTCTTGGGAAAGCTGCTTCTGTTCCCTGGGCTCCACAGCCACAGGTGTGCTTTATGCAATTCATTTTTCTATTAAAAAGGATGACACCAAGGCTATGACCTATTCCTAACAGCTTGGTGTATGTTAGCAGGCATTACCAGGCTAATGGGCTCCAAAACAAATTGACTGAAAGAAGTCCTTTCAGGAGGACTTTATCTTAAACACATCCAAATATTTGGCATTCTTTTTTGATGTTAAATGCCAAGGGAAGCTGGCCTAATTCTACCCTGCATTATTTCTGTAAGATATTTCTGTAGAATTCTGCATATAAGATTTGTATTGGACGGGTGCTCCATTTAGTATAGTTCAGTGTGATGAGTGGAGCCAGGTTTCTCTTCTTTAAAGTGCAATTTTCTGGATAAATGTCAAAATATGTTCTCTTTCTCACTCACTCTCAAAATGAAACTAGCCAACACACTTCCTCAAACCTCCATATAAACAAATGCATGTACACGGCAAAATGTGCACCTGCATGCACCCAAACTCATACACACATGCACATGTGTACACACACACACACACACACACACACACACACCTATAAAACACCACCACACATAGGTTATTTCCACAGCACTGTATTTTTAAAAAAATACTACTAGTGTCCTTCAGACGCCTCTATCAAAAGTACAAAATATTTACAGTGTGCAACAATATACATAACAAAACAAATCCTTATCATTCCTGGACAGCAGGAATACAATCATATTATAAATTATACATAAATATCTGAGAATCTCTGAAAAAAACAAACCTCACCCACTCACTGAGAATATCAGCGTGAAACAACTTGCATTCATATGGTGTTTACTGCATACTTAATGAAGAGTAAACCACAGGAAAGAATCAACGACCAACCGTGAACAACTGCACACATTCAGATGTAAATAAATCTCAGTATTATTGCATTAAATGTACTGTGCTCGTAAACAGGCAGTTATTCCAAACAGTTATCCTCTGTTGGAAGCAGATGTGCATCCTTTAAAGACACCTGTGCTGTGCTATTTGGTAGAACCGAATGCTGCATAAACTGGTGGGAATAAACACACTCTTTCTCGGGTGCAAATCACCTTTAGCTCAGGAGCCCTTAAAGTTTCCTGTGGTAGATCAGGTACACATTCTTAATCTAAGGCAACACATGACCAGCAGGGGGAGAACACATCAAATCCAGTTTAAAGTGCAATCTGGATGTGCAGATTAAACCAATGTAATACTTCAGTAATATTCCAGGCAATAATCCTGGCAGAGCTACAGGCCCTGGGAAAAACTAAGGCTGCCAGTCATCTGTGCACGGAATACTATTCTAATCCCAGGCCCCATTTTGTTCACCTCTTTCCTCACCTCTATAAGGCCAGTCTTCTTTAATAGTGTAATGCACACTCGCATTTGCATAGCACAGTGCCAAGATGTGCAGAGGCAGGTTTCAGAGGCATTGCTGGTAGCAGCACCTCACATCCATGTGGTTTATATGAGGCTTTAGATTGGATCCCTATTGAGAGAGAGAGAGCATTAATCGCAGCCAGACCCCCCAAACCTCCCTCTGCCCACAGTGCCACTGCTGCACCCCAGGCAGGCGAATCACACACTGTTGGCTCACAAGAACAGCGAGGGTCTGAAGAGGTGATGCCGCACTGCCCTTCTGAAGAAGAAAATGGCAAAACTGATGCATATGCACAGGATATTGCAGCCAATTACAGCCTATCAGTCCAAGAAAAAGAACCAGTCACAGTACATAGGCCAGGAGAAAGGGCCAGTTGATGAGCCTAGTAGTCCTGGAAAAAAAAGCAAATCACAGTGTAATAACCAGGAACATGAGCCAGTCACAGTCACACAGGTGAAGGACAGAAGAACAATCCAATCAGCCACAGAAAGACTGGGCAGATTCTGCCAATCACCATTCTGCAGAGATATCTTTTCAGCACAAGTCACAGGCCATGTGTATGGTGTGGATATGTGTATGTGTATGTCTTTGTACATGTGTTTGAATGGTGTGGACACAAGGTGGGAAAGTCCTCCTTCAAAGGTGACAGTGATACGTGAACAGAACCATACCATTGTCCCATCCCATGGAATCTCATGAAATGATGGGGCTTGGTCCTACATTCATGTACTCTGTATTCATTTGCAGTAACAAATCTTTCATCTGACTGCTGACAGGCCAGTTATGTGACTCACTCAGCAATCATTAGCCAGTGCCTGCTAACACTCAGTTACAATTGACTTACATTTCCTTGCAGTCTGAGGTGATTGAATCTTGAGGCACTCATTGGTGGTTAGCCAGCAACTTGTCCAGATTGTCCATCCACTCCTGTGACATCTGGCTCTTCAGCAGTGAGTCCATGAAATCACTCTCCTCAGGAAAGCTGGGTAACCTGCCCCCGGATTGGCCGCTGTATTCAAACGAAAGGTCCCGATTGGCTGTCCTGCTTACCTGATAGCCCTGGTTACACTGCAGGATGGGACAGCTGTCTACCTCTTTGCTCTGGCCATGAGTGAAATGGCTGAAGTCCCCTGGCTGCCTCTGGGACGGCTGCTGGGACAGGGGAGGTTGGAGAGGTGAGAACGGCCTCGCTCTGTGCTGAGTGGGTGAGACCATAATATGGGCAGAGCTCTTGGTGGCCAGGTGCTGGCTGCTGTTGATGGCAGGCTGGGTGCAGGGGGTGCTGTTGGGCATTTTAAACAGGTGAGCCTGCTTGTGGAAGACAGGGTTATTATTGCTGAGTCCTGGAAGGCCTCCTTCTCCAGGCAACACCTGCATGCTCTGCTTCCATGGCTGGCACGGGTGCTGTGGCGGAACCAACTGATTCTGTCCAAAGGCAGCCGCCATGCTGCCATTGAAGTGCTGCTGCAGGGGGGCAGGGCCAGCAGGGGGCCTCTGCAGGGGAGCCGAGCCAACAAGGGGCCTTTGCAAAGGGGCAGAGCTGACCGGGGGACACTGCAAGGGGGTGGATCTGATTGGGTGTGGCTGTGAGGACTGAGATCGCACTGTGTGAAGGCCCGGGCCCAGGCTGTTGCAGGACTGAAGTACCATATCTGCATGGCTTGGCACACGCCCTACAGTCTGCCCCACCCTCATTTCCATCATGCTTTGTGCCTGAGAGAACATGCGCTGCCCCCCTGTGGCCAAACCTTCAGGCCTGCCCATAGGTGCCATGCCCTGGCAGGAACCTACAGAACGGACAGGGAACAAGAGGAGATGAGTGTACAGCGGTGATGAGTTTAACAACATTATGACAGTGTAGCAATGATTATTGTAAAATAGTGAAGAGCATGTAGCAGGAGTTTGTGTAAAGGAGTGATTAGTATGCAGCAGGGATTCATGTAAAGGAGTGATTACTGTACAGTGGGAATAAGTGTAAAAGAATGATCAGTGTGCAGCAGGGATCAGTGTTAAGGTTGACAAGAGTGAGGTAGGGATAGGTGTAAAGTTGTATAAGTGTAAAGGTTGAAAAGCATAAAAGGGTCACATGGTAACCTGTAAAATGGTTAAGAGGGTTCTGAGGGGTCTGTTGGCTCTGGTATGGAGGGGGTTGGCGAGTCAGGTGTCTCTGCAGCTGCTGCTCCTGCTGCTTCTCCTTCAAGAAACAAGTCAAAATAAACTCTCCAATTTCATCACCCACACTCATGGATAAAAACAGTTCCATCTACAGTAGAGTCCCACACAAAGCTTACCTGTTGCATGAGGAGCTTTTGCCTTTGGCTGATGAGGAATCGCTCCATTACCTGATTCTGTGGTGGCTTTAGGTGGACCCTGTTGGTATGGTTACCAGCCGTGGTGGAAGTGGAGGGCTGACCTGAGACGGGAGGTGTGGGCAGGGTCGAACTCTGCTCCTGCTGAAGTGATTGGGTGTTACATAACAGCACTGTTCTGCCACACTGGAGAGCCACACTATACAAATATACCGTTCACTTCAGCAAAATAAAATATGCAAATCACACATATCACTTTCAAACTGATGTAAAATTGTAGTTAATACTGGAGCTAGAATAATCCTCAGAAATATCAAATTAGCCCAATTCATTACAAAGCAATGATATAAGCAATAATTTTCAAACAATATTTCAACCAATAACCTGCCTGATTCACCAATAAGACAGTCTCTTCCAATCACACTGTCTTAGCCAATCAGATCAGACTGTAATGTGGGGTGGGGGACAGACAGCAGAGTTGGATGCCTGTGTAGGGGGGGGGGGGGTGGAAACTCACCTGGGGGTGGGGCAGGTGCGGAGGGAATGGCTGCCTCTCTCCCTGCCTCCTTGACTGCTGTTGGAGCAGGTACAGGAGGGCCTCCCTCTGTTCAGGGGGAGGTCTCTGTGGCGCTGGGGCCTGCTCATAGTGGCACAGGGGTTTGGTATTCCTGTAGTCTAGTGCAGGGCCCACACTGCCCCCCGCGGGATGGCTTGGCAGGCTGGAGTGGCCGCTGTTGGGGAGGACCTCGCTGGCACCCCTTTTTGAAGAGCCGCTGCTTGGCTGGACAGATGCAGGCGGCTGATTCGTACTGGGGAAGTCCTGCAGGTAGGAGGAGGGTTCAGCGGGCTGATTCGGGCTGTAGGTCCCACCCAGTGTGTTTTGGGAGGAGGTCGTCTGCGGCCATGAAGGCTGTAGGGCATGCGCATGGGGTTTCACAGGCTGCTCGTGACGCTGCATCAACTGTGGATTCTGCTGTTCTTCCGGAGCCAGCTGCTGTGCAGGACAGGGGTCTGTGGAGGAGGGCAGAGGGAGGAGGCGCTGCTGGGGCAGGGGCTGGGGGTGGGGTGGAGGATAGGGCTTAGGGCCATGTTTTGGGGGGTCAGTAGGACCGGCACTGATGTTCAAAGGGGGTCTGCAGGAGGTGGCTTTTCCCTGAGCACAGCTGGGTGAGGGATCCTGGTCCACAGTGGCCCAGCTTGAATGGATGTCCCCCTTGACGCTGAGGGGGTCTGTGGGCAGGGGAGCCTGAGGGTTGTGGGCAGAGAGCTCGGGGTCCTTGCGGTCCTCAAACCCCTCAATGAAGATGTCCATGTCATCCAGCTCCTCCATCAACTCCTTCCACTCCTGCTCGTTCAAGTTGAGGTCAGGGAGCAGGTTGTTGTTCATCATACAGCCACCAGAGGGCAGCATGCAGGGTAGGATATCTTCTACTGGCTCCTGCTTCAGATCCTGGGTCATATTAAGACCAGTTTCCCAGTGTTCCTTGTTGCCATTCTCATCTGGGACCAGGGAGGAGTCCCCATGGGGTGCAGGTGTGCCCCGGGGCCACATGTGCTTGCTATCCAGAGGGGACTGGAGAGCACTGGAGCCCCCCTTCACTTCTGCATCCATGTCATCCTCCACACATGGCTTCTGGGAGAGAGAGAATCCATTCCTGACAGCATTGGGCTGGTCTCCATTCAGAAGAGATACTGTGCTCTCTAGTTTTCTCTTCACAGTCTCCTGTAGCTGTGGATCACAGTGATTACAGTCAGCACAGGGATAACCTGGCACTGATAAACTGTAATAATTACAGCAGCTGTTCAAAGCACAACCTGTACAATGTGTGCAACTCCATATACATGTTTTCTGGGAAAGTGTTGAGGTAATTTGCTCCCTTTTAATGTTTTTATACACTAATCACAGTTATTATCATATTAATCATGATTAATGTTATATTAACCACAGTTATTGACATATTAACTCAAGTTATTGATATCAGCCATTTACTCTATCTCTACTATGCATGTGGATGTCTGGAAGTGTATAAGAGAACCAGACAATCCAATCTGTTAGCCTTAAACAAACAATGTATGCATGTATGTATGTATATATATATCCTATTATACTTTGTGTGCATGTGAGCAGAAACTAAAAAGAAGGGTCAGAAGTGTACAGGAGACTGTGGGAAGGTATGCAGCTGTGAGATACAGTATCTCGAAGTAGAACCGAGAGAGAGTAGAGAAGAGAACAATTCTACATGTGTGCCATAAGTTACAAAGTAAGGCCTGTGGTTGGGGAGAAAAATGGGAGTTAAACACTGTCCGGACACTGCCCAGAAGGTATCTGTAAGAGTGTCTGCTTAGTGCCTTATGTTTTTTCAGATACTCTCCCTGATGCTGCCGAGTGTGCATCTATGATACTGTCTCCTGCAGATCTGCGATAAAAGTTTTTGGCCTCTGTCATTATTGTGTAGTGTTGTGTTCCGTCTGCCTGATTTTTGAACCCGCTGTGATTTATTAAACTGGCATTGATTTTAATGATGAATTAGAAGAGGGGGGACAGGATGAAATTTTCTCCTACAAATGTTTGGATTTACATTTCCATTTTGTCATTTAGCAGATGTTCTTAGCTAGAACAACTTCCAATGTGCAAATAAAAAGTGCATTACACAGAACAGCATGAAATGTTACATTGTTTTAACACACTGATCAAAGACAATAAGACACCGCAGGGGGCAAAAGAACAGGAATGCCTCAGCGCTGGTCTCTCTGTCATCACTGTTGGTGATGACAAAGGACAATATCAACACCGGATTTATATGTCAACAACAAACAGCATGAACACTAATCTCATATAAAGCTCATATAAATCTCATATCTCATATAAAGCTACTACAAAACTAAATTAAGATGGGAGCAATGTTTAAAACAGCAACAAACTGCAAGTGCTGACATGGCACTGAGGGATCTCCTGCAAATCTCCTCAGTTTTTCACACCACCTTACTTCACAATGACCGCATAGTAAAATAAGTTAATGACCACCGAACAATGTTTAAAGGAGCACTTACCGCTATCAGAGTGCTGTTTCTGCTCTCTCCAGCTCCGCTGTCCGGGAGGTCGGAGTTACTGCCCACGGATCCGCCTCCTCTCTGCACTACCTGGACGGACCCCGGCAGCGGCTGCCTGTGCTTGCTTGTCCGTTTGGCCTTGGTTTGCAAGCAGCGCTGGTGTAAAGCGAGAGTTTGCTGCCGCTCGACTTCCAGCCGCTCCGTCGCCGTACTGTTGAAGCGGCTCTCGCAGCTGCTGTGGTGCCGCCTGATGAGTTCGAGCCGCCGACGCAGCCGCTCCATTACCGCGCTGTGTCGCGGCACAACAAAATCCGCCATCGCAAACGGACAGGCTAAAGAATCAGTGAAGTCACCACGTGATTGTTAAATGTATGTGAAAGTCATTCGAAGATGTGGCCTCTCACCGTGGGCGTTCTATATCATTTCCTTCTGAAACACACCAATATGCAATATCCGTCTTTTCGTGCTCATTTTACATAAACCTGTGGCACTGGAGAAGGCATACTCACAATCAAAATCCGTGCCTTCTTTGAGCATACCAGGACAAGGTTGGGGGAACCAAACTGTGATACCATCTCATGCTTTCGACATATTCAGACATATACAAATAACACTTATAAAATTCTGACGAGCACAACTAGCCAAAAACTGTGATGTCACGGGATTTTCTTTCAGGCCACTTTGCCAGTCCATGGTCAATCAGATGTGTTCAGTACTGGAGCATTGTAAAGACTTCCTCATACCATTACGCTACACGAGCTTAGTATTTCATATCGCTTAGCAGTCATCTTTTGCGCTGACATAATTTCATTTAATTCCAACTCGCAGCGTGACTCTACAACATGCTGGCTGATTATCTAACTAGCTCTGTCTAACCTGTCCTGAAAACAAGAAACACAAAACATGGTTGAAAGTTAGCTGCCAAGCCAGGTTAAATATTAGGCACGAGTTGTGTTGAATAATTATGTATCTGATTCTCATTTCTTCACAAACAGTAACAAAGCTACACGTGGAACGCAAATGACAGTTTCAATCTCGTATAGTATGGCTACAGCTACTAAAACCTACCTAAAAATAAACTTCAGGTAATTGTAACATATTATTGGACTCACTCTCTAAGTAAGAGCCATCGATTTACTTGATGATTTCGAGGTAAGAGCATTTATCCGTTTGTTTCCCAAACCGACCGCTTTAATTTACACACAAAGTAACTTTTCACAACAAGGGTTAATCGTTGTATTTCTTCCTTACACAGAGAGGTGTCTAGCTACCACAACAACGCTTAACCTTTTTGTAGTTCAGTGTAGCAAGCTGCCCGTAAACATACCCACCGACCTCGAGCCAGGACAGTTTTAAAAAGTATTTGATATGTAGTACAACGGTGCGGAGTAGAACGAACAATGCTCGTTTTAAACACCCTGAGTGTTACTCACTGCTCTACATTGCCTATGCTGACTGTCATTAATACCGCCATCTTGGAACAAGTTTTTACAGTTTCTCACTTCTTGCATCATACTACGTCACGACAGCGGTCCTTTCTATTGATTGACAGGACCAGCAAGCAATCACATGCCAGATTCTCACTTGTGCATTTAGAAATCAACCATCTTCCATCCAGTTCCTAAACCTCTACACTGTGCATATACGAAATAATTCTTCCTCAGAACGGTCTGCGTCAGATCACAACATAGCCACTGGGTTGTATATACAGCATGCAACCCAGTGGCTATGTTGTGTAAATATCTCTATGTTGGGAATGCATGTCTGTTCCAAGTATTGAACACACAGAGCACCACAGGCACAGTGGACATAGTCACTACTGTTGTGGAGTGTGAGGTCAGTATCCACATTGGTTAATAAGTGTCATAATCACTGGGAAAGAGTCTAAATATATTACACTAAAGCCCTTACTGGCTTATCCGTAGAGCTGTTAAAGTTTGCCTAAAGTTTTTTTTTTTTTTTTTTTTTTTTTTTTTTTTTTTTTTTTAGTAGTACCATCTTAAAATATACATACTAGCTGCTGCCAAGTACAGAATGAAATTAAGGAGAATAATGTCTGTCTTGAGAAATACATATTTAAAAACATAATTTCTGTGGAACGGTGGTTTGTCAGTCTGCTCTCCTGCTTTTGTAGAAAGCGAGCCTTCCACAGGTAACTTCTCTTACATGTGATTTCCACCATCAGTGTAATGAGATCAGTCCTTGTTGCAGTCACAGATCTCTACAATGACTAATATCAGTGATATGGACACAGTGTGGGCATGTCTCTGTGTAGTGTGGGTGCACATTGCCTACATGCATATTCAGCCTCAGAATGTCCCCTTTTAACAGCTGCACCAAATGCGCTCAGGCTCATTCAGTAAGGAGCTTTTTGCATTCCAGACATTCCTCCTGCATAGCCCAGACAGCAACATTTGTTACCGTATGCGGTTGGAGAGATTGTCAGTTCTATCTCCTCTACCTTTTACCCATTGGGAATATTTACAATTGACATAGTATCCATTTACACGTCTTGATATTGACAGAAGGGATTTGCATTCAGTGCTTTGCTCAAGGGTACAACTGCAGCGTTCTACCTCGAACTCGAGCCTGCAAAACTCACCCCTCCCTAACAGCCATGCCGCTGTGCTTCCCTAGTATGGCTGCAGCTTTAAGGAGCTCTAGTGGAATGAAACCACCACATCTGCACACTGTGGTCATTGCAAATCTCTTTTAATTGGCTGAGGATTAGGTCAGGTGACCTTCGTCAGAGCATCATGCAGGTGATGTGTACATATACGTTACCTAGAAGAAGAGGTAAACCTCACCTGTGCACCACCAGTAGAGAAGCAAGTGTAGGGAAGTGGCAAGTGGAGCTCTGTCAAGGTATCCAAGTATACAAGTTCACACAACACTATATCAATGTGCAAAGTGTAGGTATGATGACAATATCATCAAATAGCGCAAAATCAAGTGTATAAACCTGTTTAGAGTGGTACATGAATTTTGGACTGGAATTTCTTTCCTTAGTATGCCTGCATATATTTATTTTTTGGAGAATATCTTTTCTTTTAGGCACCTGTGCAAAGTTTGGTTGGACCTGTAGACATTTTCCCACCTTCAAGGAGCTCTGAAATAAATGTTTGGAGAGGTTGTGAACCCTGAAATGCATAGTGGAGCAGAAGCTCTGGAACGAATGTTTGGTGAGGTTATGAACCCTGAAAGGCATAATGGAGCAGCAGCTCTGAAATGAATGTCAGACAGAGTGGAGAGGAAAATCACACCTGTCATCACTGTCCTCCCTCTTTTCATACACTGCAGGTGCACTGTGCCTGCAAGGCACTGCACACATCCAAGTGAAGCAGGTGCTGATGAAGTCAGGACCCGTATTTACAGGCAGTCTAAGGGTATTCTTAAGAACGCCATGCAAGAACATCCTGCATAAAATTACACTTTGGAGTGTGCTTATAACGCTGCCAATAGTATAAGAGGACATTTCTTCTCCTCTTTATGGATTACTATTTATTTAAGAACTGTATTTTTCAACCTGTCATTTTACATCATGTCTATTTGTATGTAAAAATGTTTTTCTTTCAATTGTAAATGAAGCATTTACAATACACCAATGATATATTTTGCTGTTGCTAGTGACCAATCTAATGAGTGGATTTCTTAATCTTTCATTTCGATTCCTGGATTGCATTGGAAGGATTTGGTTTGATGGGAACGTCCACCTTTGGAAAGCTGTTGGCTGGACTGGACTGGACGCTGGGCTTTTCTTTAATTCAGACTAATGCATGTCTCAAATGCATGTCTGTGGGGAGAGTTTATGTAAGCTATGAGCTTCAGAATGTTTAGTGTTTTCTCCTGTCAGCACGTGGGTCCTTGCCAGTTGCATTAAGGGTGTGTCTGCTTTATGACATGCAAGGAATTGATGGCTTGGGGATGGCACTGCTGTTTACCCCTTCCTGCTCCACAACGCCTGGCCATATCCAATGCCCACCACCAGAGGGCACTGTCTACCAATTTCATCAGCAAGGTTGTGCTGCTTTTGGCTTGCCACAGCACCGTGTTCTCGACCCCTGATCCTGGGAGCAGACTCTGTGGGCATTTCCAGCAGAGCATTCTATGTGATTTGATCAAGCTGTTAAATGAACCCAAGAGCCAGGGTTAGAAAGCACTGACATAACCCATACCCTTATGGAAAACGTAGTGTTTATTACTCTACACCTGGTATTCATTCAGCAGGAGATTTACAGAGGCAATTCAGGTCAGACGTCAACGTTATCATATAGCGCTTAATGGGACTAGGCCCTCATCTGTAATTAACTCCAAACCCTTACTGCTACACCATGCTGCTCTCCTAGGCGGGAGTAGATGAGTTACATCTGCCCTCCCCCCACAGGCCATATTAAATGCCTTTTGGTGGAAAAATGTGATGAAACTACAGCATTATACTGTGGAGTTGCTGAGTATTGAAACTATATCTGATGCAGTTTTTGGGACATCTAGAGATATGAACTTTCAATTTACACGGGATTTACATTTTGTGTTCATACAGCAAACTCTTATTTTAGCATTCTGTGCTGGTCACAACAAGTGGAATACACTTGCTATGTTTGTTATATTGGATGTGTAAAATCCAATGGCTTAAATATCAAATATTAGTGACAGTGGAAGACACCACATAAATCACTATTAAATCCTAAATGTCACAGTGTCTGTTATTTATCACCTAGTGACAGGAGCAGAATATTAAGGGCTACAATTACAGAGCAGAGTTCTGGCTGTAATGGAGTCATTAAGAGAGCATTATCCTGCCGTTGTGCTGGGAGATGGCAGGGTCACCCACTGAAGTCGCACATTAAGTGAAAATAACAAAGAATGAATGTCAAAGACTTTGCGGTTGAACGTGAACACTAGAAAGCAGGAGAAAAATGCAGAAGCAATTTTATTTTTTTTTCTTATTTTCCTTTTTTAAACATTAAACATTTTCAGGCTTTGAGTTTAATCTCTATGGCAACATCAAAAGCCCTGCATGGGAGGGAAGTCACTAATGGTGGATGTATCCTATCATAAACTAGGAACAGGTTTCAGGAAAAGACAAACCAGTTGTTGCAAATTGCAAATGTTTTGATACAACTTGTTACTTCCTTCTCGAGGTGATATCCATATCTTGCATTTTTAATAATCCTGACAGATTTCACAGAATTGCATATTGATGACGATTGGAACCCACACGGTCTCTTCCAAGGTTTTCACAAACCCAAGATGCCTCTTTTGCACCATCTTAAAACAGAGAGAGATGGAGCAGAGCACACTGCTCTGGGCAGTCATATCCGAGAACATACAGTGCAAAGTTAAAATAAGCAGCACGCACTACACAAATTCCCTGGGGTAACAGAAATTATGGGAGTGAGCTGTTTCCATGGTGGATGATGACCTATGACTATGATTAATAGCTAACTCTGGCTGCAGTGAGCTGCAGGTTGCTGTAAAATAAATTTTCTGGATAAAACTGAAGTCACTAAAAGTAAAGTACCCAGGATGCAGAAAATAATCTTCAGCACATTCTTATATACCATATATATACTACACAATCCTAAAATATTTAAAATATTTTTTTCTGGAAGAAAAAGAACTTTGGGAAGAGGTTGTATCAAATTGTTTTTGCTCCCTGTGTAAAGTGTTCTACTTGTGGAACAAACCTTGTATTTAATGGCATTGGTACTATTCCATAACAATAAATGAATTGCAGGCACAGCGCTTTTCTGAGAGCTTCACCAGAGTGAAAATTACAGACATGTCCACA
The DNA here is from genome assembly GCF_013368585.1 of Megalops cyprinoides. Taxonomy (NCBI): domain Eukaryota; kingdom Metazoa; phylum Chordata; class Actinopteri; order Elopiformes; family Megalopidae; genus Megalops; species Megalops cyprinoides. Next base: position 23,646,118 of record NC_050585.1, read on the forward strand.
GTTTGAAAGATATAGGAAAAGATAGGCAGAAATAGGCATTGTACCTTTACTGTCTGTTCCATTCAATCACTGTCTGACACAGTGGCCACACATGGAGAAATTGGACAACAATCATACAGTTTTGTCCGGTTATGTGAACATTAAAGACTTTTCATTCATTTTTTGATGTTGTATTTATTTATTTATTTTTACAGATATTTCCTTAAATGAAAATAAAAAGATTCAACTGTCCTTGCATATGGTGTCATTTCCCAAATGAAGACGATCAATTTGAGTCACATAGTTTATTTTGATTATGATGCAAAATGGTAACATATGACAAAGTGATGGGGCTAGGCTGTTGACACTTACATTAGTGACACCTGCATTTATTTACTCAGCAGATGGTCTAATCCAGAGTGACTTATGTAAGCTACAATTCCTGTATGTTATCCATTCATACAGCTGGATAATTACTGAGGCCATTGTGGGTAAAGTGCTTTGCCCAGGGGTGCAACAGCGGTGCTCCAGTGGAGAATTGAGCCAGCGACATTTGAGTTACAAAACCCTGTTTTTTTATTACTACATCAAACTGCTGCCCTGCTTTAAAAGCTTAAAAGCCTTCTTTCTGAACCATTTCTGAACATCTGTGCCCACCCCCACCCCCCTCATTGAAATCTTGGTTCTTACCCTCTGCACAGAGAGGGAAAGCTGGGAGCAGTCCACCCAATAAGGCCAGCAGGACAGATACAGGCAGGAGAGGCTGAACCAGTCAGAATCGGGAAGCACCCATCACCAAGAAAAACTTGTGACCGAGCCTATTCTGCTCTGAGTTAAACTGCTCTGGGATAATCTCTTTTTTGGGTTAATCTCTGCTCCGCCTTAAACTCTGCTCTGAGTTAATCTCTGGTCTCAGTTAAACTCTCCTCTGGGTTCTCTGAGATCATCATCATTATTATTGTTATCAGCATTATCATTATTGTCAGAAAGAATGGATAAAAAATTATAAGAGCAACAACAAGATGGATCACATCTGAGTGGAGTCCTGCAGACTGTTGTCTGGTGTTCCCTATTTGGATATATGGTATTAATAAGAACATTCGGAGCAAAATACTTTAGCTGACCAAAATTGGGGGTGAAGAAAATTATTTGGAAGTTATTGAATTGAGGAGACTAATTCAAGAAGATGTCAGTAGAATTGAGCAGAGACATTTAACATTGACGTGCAGTTTACCAGTGCAGCTTACATCATTTACATTTGTTCTTACATGTCGTCCATTCAAACAGCTGTATGTTTACTGAGGCAGGTCAGGGTAGGTAGCTTGCCCAAGGATACAACAGCAGGGGGACTGAACTGACACCTTACCACTGAACCATACTACTGCTCCTTACCATTACACCACTACAAGTACATTTTATGAAAAGAGACTTAAGACACCCTATGTCTTTAGTCCCACCAAGAGTAGATGAGTAGATTCTGAGAGCATTTGTGATTTTTTTTGTTTTAAAGGGGATTAATAAAGTGGACTACAGTGCTCAAGTTTCATGCTGTTACTAGGAAGTCTTTAATGTGTGGAATAGTTGAACAGGGTTTGTAGGGGAAAGACGGGGGACACTGTTTACATTGAAGGGAACGCGTACATTCACAGCAATGCAGTTTTATCTTGTCTGGACCAATGCCATAATTTTGACAATTTTTAGCATTTTTAAACTTTTTGTGTTGTTTTAAAATTGTTAAATGGAAATGATTCCTTCTGAAAGAAAGCTTCAGGTTATTAATCGTGTCAGCAACTACAACATTTTTTGTCATCGGTTACTAAACCAATGAATAAAATTGCATCATGGTTTGGGTTGGATTTTGCATATTAATTGGAGTAAATCCAACCTTTTAAGCAGCTTAATGCTGCGCTGATTCCAGACCTACCCAGCCCCTACCATGCATGAGCTGCTGTTGGCCAATGCAGAACAGATAGACTCTGCCTTGGACAGGCAGACACATGTGGGTGGGGTGAGAACGGAGATAGAGAAAGGAGATAATGCATAGTACAGAAACTATAAATTAACAACTCCAAACTCAGCATATGCCACCACCCACCTCAGCCACTAGGGGGCACTGTGGCCTTTCACTCATTAATTTCATGATGGGGGGGGGGGGGGGACGACAGCTTTAGGTGTTTGTGTATGATCTGTATGATGGGAACACATAGTATCTTCAAATAAGAAAAATATCATTGATTCACATGTATTTCATAAATGAGAGAATATCAAAACATGCATAAACATGCCAGCACTTACATTTTGAAAGTAAACTTAAAAATTTGAATCTAATGCATGGTAACATTCTTGTCTGTATATTGAGGAAGATGGACCGAGGACAGGTCCCAACTGCACTTCGAAGTAAATGCAAATGCATTACTGCCCATAATATTATGTGCAGGATTTAAATAAGTTTTCCGAAAAGCACATTTAACAGTTCCCAATAACGGGCCTGATGATGGAGCACGTCTTTAATTAAATCCAGAGAGCTCCATGCGTCTGAAACAATCTGAGGCTCCATTACCACAGAGGAGAGCAGGAGAATAAATCGCCAAGAGGGACACTCTGATGCTGGAGCCCTTGACAAGTCAGGGGTGCTTTTGAATATTGATTAAAGCATACAGAAGGATTGAGCAGGAAATTATTCAAACTGCCTGAACAGGCTTCAGAAATCATTGGAGAGGGCAAAATGAGAAATGTGCTTTTGTTTTTGTTTTGATTAAGTATGAAAGCAAGAGGGCTGTGATCTGGGTGGCACGGGGGGAGGGAGGAGGGGGGGGGGGCGGTGGGGGGCTTGGAGAGACAGGCAGAGCGAGGGAGAGAGAGAAAGAGAGTTCTGTAAAAACATCTTACAGGTGCAAAGGAAAACTACAAACAATGCATTCAGGACAGAATTAGGCCATTGTCTATTACCGATAAAAAGTACAATTTTTTGCAACATCTAAGCTCAAGTAAAATGGCATATTATCGGCATATTATGACTGACAAATACCTTGACAAAATACAGACTCAGTGGGCACAGTCTAGCCATAGAGAAAGGTGCCACCACAGAAAAACATAGTTAAATCTAAAGACGAAGTCCACAGTGTCATTCCAAACAAGCCAGACAGTGCTGTATTTCATTTTAAAATGTGAAAAATATACAAAAATCCCACAGAATTATTTCGTTAAAATAATCAATATATGTTGCACTTTCAATACTCCACCAGATAATCCAAAACGTTCCCTCCTCTTAGGAAAGGAGAGTTGGATACTGGCAGCGCAATGCAGCGCTGTCTGCTACAATCTGAGGAACAGTGAGTGAACCAACAGTGACTAAACGTTTTAATGTAAAACATTCCTTTTTCTTGCTATTATAATTATATGTATGTTTGTTTTTTGCATACATACCGACACATTTATATAGTTATATCTTAATTTTGTCTTGCTATTATTATTATCAGAATTAGAAATGTAAATTACATTTGTTTGATGTTCTTCATTATTGTATTATTGTCACTGTTTACATTTCTCTCAACTACTTTGGCAATAAGAATGTGTGCATTTGCCATGCCAATAAAGCACATTGAATTGAAATTGAGTTTAACTGAACTGAATTGAGAGAGAGAGAGAGAGAGAGAGAGAGAGAGAGAGAGAGAGACAGAGAGAGACAGAGAGAAAGAAGAGAAGAATTTGGCATTTTATTCTGTTTTCCTGAATATTAGGAAGAGGGGTAGTGAAAGAAAATTAAATTCACTGGTTTCACTGGAACACAGAAACGGGAGCTATTACACTGTACCTCAGTGTTAGGGAAACCTGTTTGTTAAATCAGATCCATGTCCTGTTCAGGCCTTACAGTCCAGAAGCTCACTGCTTGGCCAATGTATTTCTTCTACATAATTTCAGTTCAGCATATCCTCCACTGCTGCCATGGGCCTATTCTCTGCTATTTATATCTGATGTGTTTTCCATACCAGATCAGCTCTCCTCTGCTTGACCAAACACCAGATTTCTCTTGTGTGGTCAAAGACCAGATCTCTCCTGCTTAACTAAACACCAGATCTCCCCTGCTTGTCCAAACACCAGATCTCCCCTGCTTGACCAAAGACCAGATCTTTCCTACATGGCCAAAGACCCAATCTCTTCTGCATGGTGGACAGCACCTCTTGTGTGTGGCAGGTGGTACCTCCTCTGCACAGTAGGTTGTTTCTCTCTCTGGTAGGTCTCTCTGGGACTATGGCTAGATCCCATGCTCTAACGAGGAAGTTTGCAATTGTCTATTTCCCCTGAGCACATAATCATTCTTACACAAGAGTAAACATTTTGTAGTTACATTCTTTAGTTTAGTGCTAATGAAAATGGCAGTGATTTCAGGTGAACCTGACTCAGAGTCCTATATTATAGTAATTAACTTGCTTTTTAATTGCACTTAACTTATGAATTACTTTTAATTACTCTTAACAGTAAAATTATGTAATTGAATTAGTTATTACAAAGAGCATTTTAATGAATAATAATGAATAAACAGATACTCCTTCTCCTTTACTAAGCCCTTGTTATTTAAGACCAACTGCCTGTTGACCTTAGCATTCCCTACATGGTTAAAGTGTAAGCAGTGAGTAGCAAATAAGCAACTTTTTGACCCATAACTGACCTGCAAGTTCACATGTATTGTATATGTATCGTATGCACACAGCACATTACATGAGCAGCAAAGTGGTAACTGGGCACAGGTTCATCTGGTACACACCTGGAGGTGATCTTATCTCATTATCATACTGTTGTTGTTATTTGCAATAAATGTCATGCTTATTATACACCATTACTGTATTTGTACCTCTGTCGTATGTACAGTGAACACAATCACACATGCATAGATGCATCAGGATCTAACAGCCTGGATATATATCTGGGATGTGAATCTGCTGGGAAATATAGAAGGGGCTGAATCACAGTGGCTCTGATGATGGTTCTCGGGAGTGGAATGATAAGGTGTTTGATCCTATGAAAATGTCACGTCAGTGGAAAAAGGATAACAAGTTATTTCCTTTGGGTGAAAAAGGATTTCTTTTTTATCAGCATATTTCTAGTTGTTGGAAAGAAGGCGAAAGACTAATTTAAAATGAAACACTACAGACACATTCAACTCCCAGAACCCCTTTGCAATGAAATCTTATGCATCCTCTGCTTAAAGGTGAACAGTGGTAGGTCATGGTTTGATACAAAAAGACAATCTCCAGAATTCCTTAACTGTGGGTTTTAAATGAAAAGACCTTGGTTACCTACATATGTACAAATATTTATGTTACAAGTTCTTACAGGGGTGATTCTGGTTTGCCTCTTAATTCCTTGGGCACCAAGGAATTACAGTCTTTTCTCAACTGATATGGCAAACACCTGCCAACTAAGGTGCATGTTCTCAAAACAATTATCACAGCCATCAAAACTGAACGTACACTTCGCAAAACAGTCAGATTCTCCTGCAAAATGTTTACATTCACACATTTAATAATACCTTTATGAAACATCATAACAAAACTGCACCATAACTATAAAAAATGTCAGACATTGAAGAGATCATATATTCACCTATATATATGCACATGAACTGTACCATTTTTCGCAATTGCTTACCCACGTTTCTTGAAACAACATCTCAGAATCTCAAATTCTCAGAATTCTCAAAACTCTAATCACAATGCTCACAACAGTTTGTTACAGCGGCAAAAACTCACACATTTCATGCAAAATGAAACATTGGCTTGAAAACCATGTTAACACCCTTTCATCAAATAATACACACATATCATCATATGAATAGGTCTCACTGAACACCAGTTTTACGCTCCAATGATTACGTTACAGCCTGATCACACCCTATTATGGATGATCCTCTCACGTTTTCAATTCCAAAATGAACGTAACTACTGTGGAAACATTATTTTTTTTCCAAACCATTTTAAGACACGGGAAAGACTTGACCCAAAATAAAAATTTAAATAAATAAATAAAAAACAGAACAGAGTCTCTTGCTGTACAGTGAAGAGTGAGGGATTAGTTGAGAGTTTTCTTTATACAAATACAAATATTTTGACATATGGGGCTACACTTTCCAGTTTTACATACATGTAAATTAGTTATTATCAGTGCTTCATTTCAGCAGTTCACGTTTTTATATTACAGGCTTTATTGCATATTGTATGATACAGAACATAAGAATATGCCCAATAGCACAGCAGAGCACTGTGTAATGTTCTCTTACCTATTCTCATTCCTAAATGTCCAAATTATAAAGGCAACAGTGAAAACTGGGCTGCACCCACTTATGCTCCTCCCATAATACAATGCTCCACCGGCATTGTACAAAATGTCATTGGATAGGTTTTACCATCTTCTTGATTGCACCTCTTCTGCCTCTTCTTCTTCTCCTCTCTACTCCATGTGGTTACAGTGTTGTCCAAATGAAGATTTCCCCTGTGACTTCTTCTCTTCATGCTCTGACTGATTATTGAACAGTTTCTTGAGCAACAGTTTCAATCTGTGCAACCTGAATCTGTTTCTGGTTGTTTGCAATGGCTGTCTGTACAAGATAGTCTGGTACACAGCCAATGTGTGGACACTTTTGCATGAAGGTCATGGAGACCTTGTTAAACATTGATTCATATCTGACGGTTGTTTTCGCTTCTTATGATTTATTGCATTAACTGATCTTTTTGTGTCAGGAAGATCCTGCAGTTTAACAGGGATAAAAGTGGGGAGATAGAGATGAAGCTTACTTGGTGATCTTGTTTGTAAATTTATTGCTCGTCAGCCCTGCCACTCATACTGGTGAGCATTTTGAGATACAAATAATGAAACTGGTGACTGCAGATAATATACAGATTTTTTTGTCATAATACTAAATCATTTACTAAATTGTTTAATGAGTGGATGGACATTTATCAATACACATAATTTCTGAATATGGATGTATTATATTTCAGAATCATATTACAATGATTTATTTGCTGCTTTTTGTGTTACAATGTCATAATTCTTTCATGCAAAAAACCATTTGCAGAAAGTAGGATATAATTATATCCTGGGTTTGAGTCAGTCATTAGTATATAATGCATTTGTTGCGTGAGGGTTAAAGTGCAGACGAAGGCATTGTTCCTTCATGAGGAGCTTTCACTTAATCAGGAACCATTGTAATGCAACTTGTACAGTCATGATGTTATAGTGTCCAACAGACCCATTTCACTTCATCTTTTTTATTTCATCTTTTTTTACTGAAAATGATAAACAATCTAGAGTGGCATTTCCATGTGTGTGTCCTCCCTCACTTACCTCGTCAGTACATTTTTTTAACAAGTGACATTCACTCTGTTGAGAGGAACATTCTGCAAAGACTGACAGTGCAGAGATTAGCAATGCATTCAAAATGACTCTCCTCTTTATTTCCCCAGCCAAGTTTTTAAACAGAATCTTATCCATAATATTGACATTATAATCCATCTCTGACAGTAACGCTTGGCTGATGTGAAATACAAAACTCTCCACTGATTATCAAATAAGCGTGCAGTAATAACAGAATTAGAGACAGCTTGTTGGGCACTTTAAGTTCCATCTCCAGATGGATTGATCAGAATGTGTTATTGATCAGGGTGCATTGTGGCTAGCGCCTACTGCTCAGCCTCTCAGCTGGAAAGGCTGTATGAGTTCTCTGGCCAGATACTGACCGCGCGTTGTTAAACCATTTGTCTTTGTCTTTTTGCTTTAATTAATTTCCATTTGTGTTCATGTTAAAGAAATGGTTCTTACCTTATTTGGTCTTTGTTTGACAAGGGTGGTTGTATGCACAATATAGGTTGTATGCACAATGTGTGAGACTGTCTGAAGTATACTATGTGAGCATATCCACAGGCAAATATTGATGATGTTTATATATATTTTCTTCACACATCTGTAAAATTTTGAATCTCCGGCTCCAGCTCCTGACATCATCCGAGTAACCTGCAGCCATAGTGTTCAAGAGTGGAGAGACGATCAACCCCTACCATTATTCCCGTCCCTCTCCTGCCAACATACCCACCCCTCTCCTGGCTCCCACTCGTCATCAGCCTGTGACACAGCTGGGATTGAACCTGGGCCATGGAGGTCACTCAGGACCATGGAGGCCACTCAAGGCAAGTGCCTCAACCAATGGGCTTCTCAGGAGCAAACACAGATTGTAGAGGTCCCGATCTATCACCTCTGATTGAATTTTACTCTCTTTTTTGATTCGTGCATTGGTACAAGAATGAAATGACAAAAATATGACTGTAGAATTTTAATTTTTAGACAGCCTCATTTTTTGTCATTAGGAACTCCAAAACATAGTGTCAGGACTCAGGCACGGACTCAGACGCGGACCACAAGAGCTCCAATTACAGGCGTTTATAAGCAGAATCGTCAAACAAGCCGGCAGTCCAAAAACAGGCAGGGTCAAAAATACCAGGTAGACAGTCCAAGGGGAAAAACAAGGATCAAAACCAGAAACAGGCAGGGTCAAACCTTGAAGGCAGGCAGATCAGGCAATCAGGACAGGAGGGCAGGCAAAAACGTAGTCAAGGAACAGGCAAGGCAAAAACCAGCAAAATCCAAACAGGAAAACAGGCGGGAAACGAGACAGGCAGAAAACACTGAAACGATCTGGCAAACAACACAGAGACAAGCAGGGTAGATATAGGGCTGGGCTGATTAGGTGATGGGAAGCAGGTGTGCAGGCAGGCGGGTGGAGACAATCAGGTGGGCGGAGACAGGGCGGAGAGCGGGGCAGGGCTAGAACACAAGGAAAACAAAGGCACATGGACAGGGAAAAACAAAAACACAACAGCTAGGGGGCGGGAGCCCTGACACATAGATAATTAGACTAAAGTGGTAGTCTTTAATGAAGTTTAGCATGTATCTCACTCCTGTGTTTTAGGAAACAGATTTTTTTCCCACTGAAACAATTCCTCACAAGATGTATTCTTGTCTCTATTAGTGATCTACCCATGGGTGATGTGTGTGCAGAATAATTCCTCTATTTTGCCTCTCATCAGTCTGGGCTGCTGGACTGGGTGTGGTCAACAACAAACAACCCATCAGCTAGTGGGTGGCAGCCATCGTTGTGCCTTCATATGCTCTGCATCAGTCACAGTTAAACAGCTGCTCTCTAAAGCTGCTCTTGTGTGACTGAGGTGGGCGTAAGCACATGTATGCAGCAATTGTGAGTGGCACATGATTGATTGATTCACTTCTCACATTGCTTGTACAGTAGAAATTATAAATGGAAGGAAATTATTTTAAGCATTCAATGAACTGAATCCATTACCCATCAATCATTTAGACCTGCAATTGTGGTGTAAGTTCTTTATGTAAGAAGGCTTGAATCATTAGGTACTCCCCTGGAGTTAATGTGGACAGGATAGAGTCATCCTGTTTGTAAAAGAGGCACTTCATTACTGTGAGTCCAAGGAGCTGGGAAACATTGTGGTGAATAATGATGAGACTGACATGCAATCAGGGAGTGATTTCAATGGATCAATGTCCAGATGCATAGCGAGCGTGTGGTGTGTGTACTTTTGCAGCATTTAGATACAGGTTCGTGGAGATTTATCTGTGCAACAGGCTGAGGTGGTATTTATCATAGAGACTTAATCCATTCTGAGTTCAGGGAGATTACTTTTGAAAGCATGGGAGTATTTGAAATACTTCTCCATTTGCAGCAACTTAGCTGCACTAGCAGTACAGGTTTATATTCAGTTGAGATATGACTACGAGCGTCTTTTTTAATCAGTAGCTCATCTAGTGAAACCCTCTACTGGCACAAACCAACATGAAGAGTTGCCCTGCGCAAGTCCCAGCATCCCCCCCCCAACACAAATAAAATGGGAAAGCAAGGTTGTCAGACCTGGCTGTCTCATCTAACTGTCTGCAGGTGCAACCATGCAATTCCCATCACATGATGCCATACTGTGATCTTGCCAATCACAGATTCAGGCCTATTAAAGTGCATTGCACTGAGACAAGGGGTGTGGCCTGCATATCACAGAGAGGCTGGGGTGTGGCCTGCAAGTCAGAGAGAAGCTAGGAGTGTGACCTGCATAACAGAGAGGGGCTAACAATGTGAGTATAATTTAATACCTACAAAATAATGTGATAAATCATTATAATGTAATAACCACCAGATAATGTAATAACCACTGAATAATATAATAACTCATCATAACGTAATACCCAACAGATAAGGTAACAAGAACCTAATAGAATATGTATCAGATAATGTAACAACCCCCTGATAATTGTAATAAGTTATATCAAATTGTATTTAAATTCTTGGCCAATTTATCACATTATCTGGTTTTATTGTGTTATTGGTGAAACGTTGTGACACTGTGATGAATTATTGCGTTATCAGTTGCAACAGTCCTTGTTCTGCACGTGATAATCTTCAGATAAAAAAAACAGCTTTCAGGAGATTAACTTCAAAGTGAGGTTTGCTTTGCCAGTGTGGCTCTGCAATACATCAGGGCCAGAGGGGATAAAACACAAATGTACACTCTCTGCAAGCTGAAGGCCCCAGAGGCCTGAGGGCTGGGGCCGATCCTCTAAGCTCCTGCTGGAGTTTAAAGTGGACAATTCTTAAGAGTGGAGGCAGGAAAGGCAGGCTGATGCAGGATGGCCTCTGTACTGATGTGGGTAGTAGAGAATCAAAAAACAGCAGCACGCATTGAATCTTCCATGTCAGGTTTGATAATGTCACAGGCAGACACAACTTGTCAACAATAAATTTGATTTTAGCAAGCACTTTGAAGTGTCAGAGTAAAGTGTATCAGTCTGACATTGATCTGAAGCTGTGAAAGGCACACAAAATGAACAGATGGCTCCTTTCAACAGAAAACCAGAGCACAACTACCTGCGCTTTAGCAGGCTTAGTTGTGCATTCAATACATAAATACATACAAGAGCTGTATTTGGCTTGCATTAACAATATCCGCTTCCTATCTAAAGAAACACAAATCAGCCTGGAGTATGAAATCAACATCCTGGGTTTTCCTGCGATTCAAGATCTGGACAGAAGAGAGATAACACTTCGGTAAGATTACTGATCTGGGAAAAATCTCCTCTACCTTCTTAAGTTCCCACCACTTTATAAATATCTGGAAATGACAAGTGTGGTTTTCTCTGCAATCTGTTTCAGTATTGTTGTTATCAGTATACAAAATAGATATTGAGCAACAGCGAGATAGAGACAGAGTGAGAAACAAAGAATCAAAGAATGGGAGAAAGGGGATTGCTGCATTACAAAGATGTAATAGCTTTGTAGCATCCCCATACAATATAGGACATGAGCAATTAATTATGCCTTTTTTTTTACTTTTGTCGTATTACATATTTATTAGAGTTGTAATGAACTTGAGAGCTTTGACAGTGCTCTAATTTGAATTTCAATGCATGTGGTTGTGTGTGTGAGCATGAGCACATGAGCAAGAATGAGATCGAGAGAAAGAAAGAGAGAGAGAGATAGAGGACAGACCAGCATGAGCTCCAGATTTAAAACATTAATTTGTTAAATCAGACTCATTGTAAAAGAATGCAATTTCTAACCTTCATTTTACCAGATAGGGTTGATTGAAAACCAGATCTCTTTTACAATGGCGCCCTGGGGGAGAGGATTATTCAGTGAGTTAAATTGGGGATTATTAGATGACCAGATTGAAAAAGTCTGATTGGCAATTTAGCCAGGACACCAGGGAACCCTCTACCACAGTGTTTGCAATAAGTGCCAGGGGATCTTTAATGACCAGAGAGAGTCAGGACCTCATCTTAACATCTCATTTGTAGGAAGGAAATAATAAATACTCCACAAATATCTTTAACTTTAAATAGAACTTCCCCATGTTACAGTTTTTCTCAATTACTGAGTCAAAGTGGGAAAAAAACTGCAGTCTGGGGAAGCTCTGTTTAAAGTTATTAGCTTATTACCATAACCACCAAAACTGAAATGAGTGCAGCTGTAACCTTTTTGCAAAACATTTCTCAATGGTTACACACAAAATGCACATTTTTTGCAACAGAGTAGACAATTGTATACAAATTACAGAAAATCATTTAGAGTTTTTTCTTAATTGTTTACCCACTTTTCTTGAAACAATATCTCATGTTCTTAAAACTCTTAACACAATGCTCAAAATAGTTGACTATGCAAAACCTCCCAACGAATTCTGTGCAAAATAAAACATTCATTTCAAAAGTATGTTACCGAATGTTATCAAATATTTACATCAAATGATATACACATCATATTCATATGAGTAGCTCTCACTGAACACCAATGTCAGACTGTTATGATAAATATGAAACAATACCACCGGGATTCATATGTGTTTTTTACCTTCTCATATCTGTTACGGATAATCTAAATACATTCTCAATTGTGAAGTGAACACTGCATTAAAAATATGTTTTTTCTTCTTTTTTTTCAGACACAGAACAAGACTTAACCCAAAAACAAAAAAGGCAACAAAATCTTTAATCTCCACTCCATTGCTGTAGGATACGATCAATAGTAGAACTTCTAACAGAATGTATATTGACGAACATTTGCATTGTCCTCTATCATTTGTTTTGAATGTCTCTCTGCCTGATGCCACTGTTTGCCAACTCCACGTCCACTATTGCAGTCTCTCGTTGTACAGTGACAAGATTCTGGCTGCCGCCAGCAAAGCGTCTTCTTTAAACTCAGCAAATATACAGCTCCATATGTGGACATATGGGCCATCAAATTCCAGTTTTGCATCCATCAAAACTATATTTACAAAGTGAACCATTTCAGTGGTTCACTTTTCTGTATTGATATACATGCTGTATTGCATATTGTATGATACTGCACATAAGAGCATAGCAGATAGCAGAGCAGAGTGCTGAGTACCTTTGCTTTACCTGTCCTCATTTCTAAACGTCCGAATGGTAGAGACCACAGGGAAACAGCTCAAACTGGGCTGCACCTGCTGCCCAGCATCACTCATCTTCAACCTGTGGTTGATGAAATGACCAACCAGCTTTGCACGGATATCACTAGAAATGTTTTGAAGCTTGGATGAACTCTTCCTCTTCCTCTTCCTCTTCCTCTCCTCTTCTCTACTTGAATTGTTAACATTGTTCTTCAACAACAAAGTTTACCTTTTATTTATGCTAACTTCTGACAGAGAATGAACAATGAGTCAATTTGAGTCTGTACAGGTAAAGTGTTAATAAAATCTTAGGAGGGAATAAGGAAGTATGAATAGTTGGTAATTATAGTATATTATCTACAGTCATTTTTCCCATATAAACACAGCTAGCTTTAATCATGAAAACTGTGCTGAAAGTTAGAGCTGTGTGTGAAATGTTTTGCCTGAGTTTTTGCAAAATGACTGTGGCTGGAAAACGCTGGTGTTTCAGCACGTCACATATTAAGTGTATCAAGGACACTTTTATCTTCTCAGCTTAAAGGCCTACAATTGCACATAAAGTCCATGTAGTGTATGCCAAAATAATCAATGTTTAAACTCTATTTCATGTGAAAATCTATATATGTACAATATTTAATATAATATTTAATAATTAAAACAAAATAGTGTAAGTGAAAAGGAAAGATAATAAATAAACACCTTTACATTGGTGGCTAACATTACTTGTGTGGGGAGGATACTCTGTATACCTGGGCTGCTAAGCAGATTACTGTTGCCAGGCAAACCAACTACACCACCAGCTTTAATTCCAATCCTTGTCTGAACTAAATGCCCAGTAAATTCATTTCTGGTTCTGCTACGTTCAGTTTCAATGCACAAATCCATCCAGTAACCAGGTTACACTCACCAGTACACCCTCCTTGTTGTTGGTGATGCTGTTGCTGTTGTGTGTTTGTGTTGGTGTCTGTGTGTTGTTTTTTGTTTTTATTTATTCATCCCCTTGTATGTACATATGTCACTAGAATCTGATCTGAAGCCCACCATCACGAAAATAACCATCTGATTCTAAACTTCCTACATCTCCCCTCTCTGTCTCGTCTGCCCCTGTAGATATGCCATGTCCTCACAATTCTATTTGCAGAAATGATGCTATTAAATATGCCCATTACTTCTGTTGGCTCTTTAAACTCCTTAATTGAAAGTAGGAGGTAAACAAAGGGAAACTAATTATCTTCGTTCTGTCCTCAAAGTCATTTTTGTTAAACTGCCAATCTAAAGTACAGATGTAAGATAACAGTTTTTCAGTCTTCTCTTTTGGAATGCTGAAATGAAAATAATGTGAGACCCTGCTTCAAAGGGTCTCATATTGTTATTCAATAGCATTGTTCTCCCTCTTCAATACTGTGTGGTTTCCATGGTGACTCATGTCATAATCAACCAACATAGTCAAGATGTGCTTTCCCACAGGGAGGCCTGCCAGGCGAGATAACTGAACTCCTAGATAACGCAAGCCTGCAAAACAAGCAGTGTGTGTGTGTGTGTGTGTGTGTGTGTGTGTGTTTTGTGAGTGTGTTTGTGCGTTTGTGTTTGTGTGTGTGCGCGTGTGTGTGTGTATGTGTGTGTGTGTGTGTATGTGTGTGTGTTTGTGTGACAGAGAGCGTGTGAGTGTGTGTTTGTGTGTGTGTGTGTGTGTGTGTGTGTGCGTGCATATCAGAGTGTGTGCATTTGTGAGAGAGAGAAGGAAAGAAGGAGAGAGAGAGAGAGAAAGAGAGAGAGAGAGAGAGAGAGAGAGAGAGAGTGTGTAACAGAGCGTGTGTGTGTGTGTTTGTGTGACAGAGAGTGTGTGTTTGTGTGTGTGTGTGTGTGTGTGTTTGAGAGAGAGAGAGAGTGTGTGTGGGCATGCAATGATAAGTGTTAACAACATGGCTTTCACGTTTGGGGTTAGGGGTTATGATTTAGGGGTTAAGAGTTTTGGTAAGGGTTTAGAAATGTAATGGTTCAGGGTTAGGAATTTAGTGGTTTTGGTATAGCAGTTAAGGGTTTTGGTTGGAGTTTAGAGATCTAAGGCTTCTGGGTAAGGAGTTGTCTTTTAGAGATTAAGGGGTTTGTTTAGGTTTGCTTAGATTTCAGGGGTTGGGGTTATGGGTTCTGGTTTAGGGTTAAGAGATTTGGTTAACGTTGAGAGATTGAAGGGTATAGGGTTAGGGGCTGGGGTTCTGGTTTAGAGGTTTTGGGCTAG
Organism: Megalops cyprinoides; assembly: GCF_013368585.1. Lineage (NCBI taxonomy): Eukaryota > Metazoa > Chordata > Actinopteri > Elopiformes > Megalopidae > Megalops > Megalops cyprinoides. The sequence goes on from NC_050585.1 coordinate 23,661,310, forward strand.
GGGTTAGGAGTATGGATAAGTATATAGCTGACACTTGACTGGGCAGTGGTAGAAAACTCATATTCAAAGCCTTTAGATGTGAAATTAATGCAGACACTTAATGTCAGCACTGCTGAATGCACAAGGGGATTATTTAATGATGATAATGGTTGTTTTCATAACTGTTACCCTCATCATCTGGGTTATGAAGCAATGGTGCATGTTTGCAGCCTTGTACAGGTGATGGTAAAATTGAATTCATATCGCTGCCATCTGGCAGTGTCTGGAAGCAAAGTGTTTGACACCTTTTTAATGAACCGGTAATGAATGTGACAGTCAGTCTGCAGCACACGATCGTGCTGCAGGGAAACCGAAGCACCACTTCCAAGCATCTTCTGCTGTGTTGTATTTGCATGCATTTAATATCAACGTCAAAAAATACAGTGGAATCTATGCTGCCACTTCATGTCGGATTTTTGGGTGGAAAGGGAGAGAGAGAAATGTGCCTGTATATAAATGAGTCTTTCTTCTTCAGCTGTTGAATTGCAGGGACCAGTGAATGTTTCTGTCTCTTGCATCATTTAGATGAAAAGGTTTTTTTTTTTTTCTGGTGGGGTGGGGGAGGGGAGGGTAAGGGCCCATGTTTATCTAATGTGCATCTCAAGTAAAACATAACATACCGAATAGCATTCAAAATACAACATGCCGTAATATTTTAACCCCTTGCTCTCCAGATGTTATGCTTATACGTTCATATTTATGTCTAAGGAATTGACTTCACTTGTGCGCTTGTGCAATCAGAACTTTCTTTAAATGTGTTTTCTCTTAACCAGAAGTAAAGCCTTTGATTCAATAATCCAGATTGTAAAGGTTCGTCAGATAACTCTTGTTTCTAGGTCCCATATCACGATATACCTGTATCAATATATATGCGCCTGTATTCTTACATACACGAACACACACATACAGTATATACTGTGTGTGTGTGCGTGTGTGTATGTGTGTGTGTGCATCTGTGTGTGTGTGTGTGTGTGTGTGTGTGTGCGTGCGCACGTGTGTCTCTGTGTGTGTGTGTGTGTGCGTGTGTGTGTGTGTGCACGTGTGTGTGTATGTGTGTGTGTGTGTGTGTGTGTGTGTGTGTGTGTGTGTGTGTGTGTGTGTGTGGATGTATACATCTGTATCCATATTGTTAGGATTTGGTCACAATACATCACACATGCATCAATTTGACCTGTGCAGCCTCCCCTCCAGGTAAGGTGATAAAGGTAAACTGTTGACTGGAGGGGGAGGGGAGGAAAAGCTTAGTGGCAGCTTAGCGACTGGATCAATGTATAGATATCTGTATCTACGTGTTCCTGTTTCCATCATGTACCTGTGCCTAAATATGATAGTATCCATATTCACTTCAATTCACATATAACACCATTATCTGTATCCACTGTGTATTCTTTCATAAATACCTTCAATCACTGATTACCTGTATCCACATATACCTGTGCCCACAGTATACTGTATCCATATTCACAGTTCTTCAGTTTGCTGCAGGGAGATTCACAGTCTTTTTTCGCAGGTGTAGCGTGAACTGCACACTGAACATTCCAGTCACTTAACCCAAGCGCTGAGTGTTCTGTTCATGTGATTGACCAATCAAAGGCAGACCTTGACAGCACAGTACAGGGTTTATCAACCAATCATCAGTGGACTCCTGCAGCACAGAATTGGGGTTATCACCTAGGCCTGATCGTTGTGGGCAACAATGCAAGAGCAAACACAGAATCAGCGCTCTGAGGACTCAACTCATTGGGGTAGGAGAATAAACTGTGCATGACACAGAGATTATCTGAGCAGCAGAGAGACGTGCAGCTGGTGTGTGTCGATACCGCTGTGTTGCACCTCTCCTGGTTCCACTGGCTAATCTAACCTGCAGTCTGGATGATTTATTGTGTGGTGCCAGGGGTCCGCGATGCTCCAGGCTCAGCGGGGTGGATGGAAGCGTAATTAGAAAAATGTGTCTAAAATGTGCCAACTCACAGGTAAGAGGAGATTTATGGAATGTAAAAAGCACAACAGCTTTTCAGAAACCACTTTGATTAAGTGCACCCCTGACCCTCGTCTGTTTAGTAAATTTGTTTATTTAGCTGAAGCATGAATTATAGGAGCCATTAAGAGTAGCAGTCATATCTTTTTCGGTAAAAAATCATTCGGAATTTGATTATTTCCCGGAGAACTCCCTCAGCCGTTTCCAGCTCAGATATGCACACAGAGGGAGACAGATTGGTAATGAATTCGCCGTGAAAGTCTAACTGGGCTTTGTGAGTGAAAGAGAAAGCCAGCTCTACCTCCTGTAGGATAAGGCCGCTGCAGAAAACGTGTGCCGCCACCTTATTATCAGGGCAGAGATATGATTAATCTGATAAACACACCATTGTTTCCACCCCAGTGAAAGCTCCCAGGGTACAAACGGGGATAAGGCGCAGACTTACCTCAGCAGATTTCGAGACACGTTCGATTGAATGGTTTCTGTGTTCACTGCACCCCATAAAGCACTCCCTCCTCTATGAAATGAATTTCATATAGGAGAGCTGAAATGTTAGACATCAAATCAATGGAGTGTTAAATTGTCATTTCAAATGTGAGGGTATCGATTCCTCAATGAAGTTATAATAATGGGAACCTTCTACGGAGTAATACCCTGACTGACCACTATTCAAGAGGGCTCTGTAGCTCTAAGTACAGACTGACAAGATGAGAAAACCAAAATGTATGGCAGGGACTTCCTTGTGCTGCCTACAGGGGGTCTGATTCACACTGTCTATAGAAAGGAGAAGTGGACAAACATATGGGGAAGTTACATTTTATAATATATTATAACATATAATATAATTATAATCCCGATCATTTGTAATTATAATTTATAGATTTCACAGCTGAAAACAAATGGCTCCTAATTTTCCTCTAATTATGTATTCATATGGGAAGTCATTGCACAAGAATAGGGCTACCCACATGAAAGATAACAGGCTAACTCAGCAAAGGTCTATTGTTACAACCTATATATTATTAAACTTTTGCAGTCCTGGGGTAACTGACTGTGCCTGCCTGGTGGGGTCACTCCTTTCAGCAACAAGGCCTGTCTGTACTGCTTCCACAGTGGTGGAAATGAACTCCCCATGGGGGTCTGGAGACCCACCTCTTCAGACTTTTGGTTCCACTTTAATCGTCACCCCCCCCCCCACAACACCTGCTACTTGTACTAGTTGCTTGCTACTTCTTTACTATGTATATTATTATGCTCTATAGATATTGTGATTTAGTGACATTGACATACAAGGTAGTGCCTGCACTTAACGACTTTCTAGATTAGCACAAGTTAACTTGTAATGATGCTAGAATGGTGTTATGCATCCAATCGCTGGTCCGGGAGTGTTGTTAACCAGGTGCGGCACTTTTGCTTATTTAACTTGGATGTATTATATTGAACTGGAGGTTTCTCTGCATCTGATAAATGAATGTAATGCAATATAAGCTTATGAAGGGTGCCATGACAACAATGCAAATAATGTTCCTCATTATTCTATATTTTGCATCTTTCTTTTAAATGGCAGAAATATGCAAATATCTAATTATTTCTGGTTTGAAAAATGACCCTTTGCCAGTAATGGAGGCTGAATAATCTTTCATGATGGTGCACTTCCAGTGCCTCCCCCACTTTCTGCTGATGACCCCTCCTCACGCCTATTTTACCTGGAGAGGAAGTGGCTCATGAGCAGTGCTGCAGAGTCTTTGAGTCTACAGCACACCGCTGCAGGGGTGGGAAGGAGTCCGCACAGACTCTCATCTGAGAGCTCAGACAGAGTCGCAGATTTTGGTTTCGGGGCTTTTGGATTCGGTTTTCCTTTTGTCTGTCATTTGAAGTGACGTGAGCTCCATGCTGAGTCTTTCTCTTTGTCCGCGAGGCTCTGGAACATTGACAAGGCCTCGCGTGTCATGGGAATGCTCATGTTCGCAATGTGACAACACCAATGGCACCATAGTCTTTGCTTGTGTGATGGCTGCTGTTGAAATGTCCCAGGAAGTGCAAGTGTGTGCGTATATGTGTGTGTGGAGCTCCCAGTGCGACCCCTATTAGAGCAGTCCTGTCAGATGTATTTATGATGTTGCAGCCACACCCACAATCCCAAATCCATCATGTGGCAAGCACTAATTCATCAGAATAGTGGATATTCTCACCTTCAATTTGTAGATTGTACTACAGGATGTCTATCATAATTCAACCATCTTCTGTTCCCCAAACGCACCTCTCTGACAGCGTGCTCCCCACCCAGTATCTCTATGATGAATATACAAGTAGAGTAAAACTCAGCTCTTCACCAGCTGGTCACTGGTGAATTACAGAAGGTTATGTCTACATCTGTCTGCTGCATTTGCAATTCAGAGGATTATGCAATAGACATCTCATCCCTACAGGGATGTAACACAGTAACAACAGGGAGCAGTAAGAGAGAATAGTATAGCAAGGGCAGGAACAGAGTAATACAGCAGGGCCAGGAACAGAGTAATACAGCAGGGGCAGTAACAGAGAGTAATACAGCAGGGGCAGTAACAGAGTAATACAGCAGGGGCGGGAACAGAGTAATACAGCAGGGCCAGGAACAGAGTAATACAGCAGGGGCAGGAACAGAGTAATACAGCAGGGGCGGGAACAGAGTAATACAGCAGGGCCAGGAACAGAGTAATACAGCAGGGGCAGGAACAGAGTAATACAGCAGGGGCAGGAACAGAGAGTAATACAGCAGGGGCAGGAACAGAGTAATACAGCAGGGGCAGGAACAGAGTAATACAGCAGGGGCAGCAACAGAGAGTAATACAGCAGGGGCAGCAACAGAGTAATACAGCAGGGGCAGGAACAGAGTAATACAGCAGGGGCAGGAACAGAGGGTAATACAGCAGGGGCAGGAACAGAGAGTAATACAGCAGGGGCAGGAACAGAGTAATACAGCAGGGGCAGGAACAGAGTAATACAGCAGGGGCAGGAACAGAGTAATACAGCAGGGGCAGGAACAGAGGGTAATACAGCAGGGGCAGGAACAGAGAGTAATACAGCAGGGGCAGGAACAGAGTAATACAGCAGGGGCAGGAACAGAGAGTAATACAGCAGGGGCAGGAACAGAGTAATACAGCAGGGCCAGGAACAGAGTAATACAGCAGGGGCAGAAACAGAGTAATACAGCAGGGGCAGCAACAGAGAGTAATACAGCAGGGGCAGGAACAGAGGGTAATACAGCAGGGGCAGGAACAGAGTAATACAGCAGGGGCGGGAACAGAGTAATACAGCAGGGGCAGGAACAGAGAGTAATACAGCAGGGGCAGGAACAGAGAGTAATACAGCAGGGGCGGGAACAGAGTAATACAGCAGGGGCAGGAACAGAGTAATACAGCAGGGGCAGGAACAGAGAGTAATACAGCAGGGGCAGGAACAGAGTAATACAGCAGGGGCAGGAACAGAGAAATACAGCAGGGGCAGGAACAGAGTAATACAGCAGGGGCAGCAACAGAGAGTAATACAGCAGGGGCAGGAACAGAGTAATACAGCAGGGGCAGGAACAGAGGGTAATACAGCAGGGGCAGGAACAGAGTAATACAGCAGGGGCGGGAACAGAGTAATACAGCAGGGGCAGGAACAGAGAGTAATACATCAGGGGCAGGAACAGAGAGTAATACAGCAGGGGCAGGAACAGAGTAATACAGCAGGGGCAGTAACAGAGAGTAATACAGCAGGGGCAGGAACAGAGTAATACAGCAGGGGCAGGAACAGAGAGTAATACAGCAGGGGCAGAAACAGAGAGTAATACAGCAGGGGCAGGAACAGAGTAATACAGCAGGGGCGGGAACAGAGTAATACAGCAGGGGCAGTAACAGAGAGTAATACATCAGGGGCAGGAACAAAGAGTAATACAGCAGGGGCAGTAACAGAGAGTAATACAGCAGGGGCAGGAACAGAGTAATACAGCAGGGGTGGGAACAGAGTAATACAGCAGGGCAGGAACAGAGTAATACAGCAGGGGCAGGAACAGAGTAATACAGCAGGGGCGGGAACAGAGTAATACAGCAGGGCAGGAACAGAGTAATACAGCAGGGGCAGGAACAGAGAGTAATACAGCAGGGGCAGAAACAGAGTAATACAGCAGGGGCGGGAACAGAGAGTAACACAGCAGGGGCAGAAACAGAGAGTAATACATCAGGGGCAGGAACAGAGAGTAACACAGCAGGGGCAGAAACAGAGAGTAATACAGCAGGGGCAGGAACAGAGTAATACAGCAGGGGCAGAAACAGAGTAATACAGCAGGGGCAGAAACAGAGTAATACAGCAGGGGCGGGAACAGAGGGTAATACAGCAGGGGCAGGAACAGAGTAATACAGCAGGGGCAGTAACAGAGTAATACAGCAGGGGCAGAAACAGAGAGTAATACAGCAGGGGCAGGAACAGAGAAATACAGCAGGGGCAGTAACAGAGAGTAATACAGCAGGGGCAGGAACAGAGTAATACAGCAGGGGCAGGAACAGAGAGTAATACAGCAGGGGCAGGAACAGAGCAACAGAGAGTAGTGCCGTTCTGTAGTTCTGTATCCCTGGATTGCAGACGTGGCCCCACAGTTCCCCTCAAACCCAACAGAGGGCACTCTTTTCACTCTCTCTTTATTCATGTATCTTTTGTCTGTTAATGGCTTTAGCAGCTTTATTGGCACATTTCTGTCACATATGGACCATGGTAATTTGGTACATTAACTTAGATGCTTTGAGGTGAACATACCTTGTCATATCTTGTCTGTAACTGATTTACTGTGTCTCTATATTATACCTGTTGCATTCAGGGTTCCATTGGCAACCATGGCAAATATGACAGCGAAATCAGATTGGAAACAACAGCTGCAAATTCTGAAATTGTGCCCTCAGCCTTTAACCCCCATATGTGGTATTTCCACTAATCAAAGAAAGCAGACACGCTGCCACCCACCTGGTCGTCATGGTAACAGGTTGAGTACTGAACATCCATGACGTAAAGCTGCAATGTGTTTTGGCAGTCTGACCATATTGATGAGATTCAATCGGGGTTAAATCCCATGACCAAAAATCTACAAAAAGCTCATTCACTCAGCATTCACAGCGCAAAAGCTCAGCTTTAGAGGAGCTTTAAGTCAGAGTAGGCCATTCACATGTCCAGTACAGTCTTGAGAGCAAAATTTTCCCCTCTCAACTAATCTGACACAGTTGCCTTGGAAACCAGGCTGTGAGACGGAGGGAAAGAGAAGGTTGTTTATATATTCAGAAAGCTCCAGGGACCGCAGGCAGCTCCAGAGCTGGGCTCTCTCCTTCTCCAAATGAATGTGTGATAGCCAACATTCTCAGCAGAGAGAACCAAAGGCTAATTTTTTTACAATGATATTTTATACATTGAAAAATATGAGTGAACAAGAAAGTGAAGGACTGTCTCATTTAGCTTGGCTGTCTTTTCTTAGTGAAAATAGGTAATGAACCTATGAATCATGAAACAGAAAGCAGAACATATACTCAATTTAATTCCTATTCTCAATATATTTAGAAAATAAATATAGAACTAGTCCAATCTTTATATTATTATGTTTCAAAGTAACTGCCCTATTGGTTTTTAATGACATATAAAATGCATATTATGCAACATTACAATATTAAACAAACTTACAATTTCCAATGTAATTCAATATTGCAATGTGATAACAATCCAATGATCCAATGCATAACAAACATACAGTGCTTAACAAACATATAGTGTTACAATGTTCTCATTATAAAATGTGTTACAGTCTATTACAGTGCAGTATTCCAATGTGTAACAATGTTAGAAAAGCAGAGCCTGGCCTTTGCCATTCCTCAGGGAGGACGATAATTATGTATCTCCAAATCCTGGGGTTGAGAGGTCAGCACCAGGGCAGATTTCAAAGGAATTCAAAGTGTCTTCTCATCCTTACTATGGTCCCTCTGGAGACAGCCTCACTGTGGAGGTGGATGACACAGACACTGAGAGCAGTGCAGTAACCAGGCTACAGATGCTTGAAGGGTCACTTAGCGTGCCAATCACTGAATGTCTGCCTTTCAGCTGGGACCCAGCACATACAACACATACAGAGGGGATTTACCAGTCCTTTAGAATTCCAGTATTCAAAACTGACACAGTAACAAAATCTTGGCCATCTACTTCTGAATTAATCTTCCACAATTACAGGTTACATATAGATATTATGGAATATATCTCTTCTTTGGGGGGCAGTGTGGAGTGGTAGTGAAGACCAGAATATGCAAAAATGCTGTTGTAACCCTGAACCCGTATTTTTGTGTCATGTGGTAATAGTGAATAGCTACAAATAGCACTGGAAATGTACATCACAGCTGCTGAAAACACACTCCATCCCCTGCCTCCTGCTATGCTATAGCTATACACTGTTAATGCTGAATGCATACTCCTCTGGAGTAATTCTCCACCTTTCATTGCTTAGGTTTAGTGATTGTGTAAGAGGGTAATGTTGAGAGTGTTGAGGGTGGTGGTGGGGGTTTGCATTTCTAAAACATATATTTAGGGAAGAATCTCATCCTTGTATTCAAGCCCATATGACATTTCTATGCATACAAGTCTGCTACAAGTCTCACTGACCTGATAAAACATAATAACCTTTGTCCTATTGTCTGAGTTAAGAATTAAGTTGGACATTTTTCAGCAACAATCGAATTGATGATATAAAGAGCAATACAATGAAACTCTTGCTTAAAATTATTAAAGAACATTACACACCAGTAAGTTCTGCAAGTGTTTTATAAGTGTTTCATGAAGTCGGTGCTCAATCTGAGCATAATATTATGGTTTGGTGCTTGCTACAACTGTCAACCTGAACCCCTGGTTTGAGACTGTAAAGGTCAGAGGACAGATTGTGGGGACAGCAGTACAATGTCAAGGACATTTATGAGAGATGTGTAAGGAAGAAGGGGAACACATCGCTTCTGATCCCACCCACGGTGGCTCTGAAACCACCCACATTGTCTCTAACCCCATCTACCCCACTGTTGAACCCACCCACATGTTATCTGATTTTGATTTGCTGAAAACTAAGAAGCTGCCTCCAGCTTTGCACTGGCATGCAATGTTTCTTCAAGCATGTGCTTTTCTCAGGCATAAACATTGTTCCCATGTTTGGGACACATGCAAAAGTACCATGGGTCCTTAACTCTGTTTTTCTCAGACAATATTATTTATTTTTTAAAAAATATAAATTCTGCCATGATTTTATTCTCTCCCTATTTAGATGTTATTATCAAGCTTCACCAGACAATCTTGCATCCACAATTCCTCAGCCGCAGTGTACGACAGAAATGTTACACTGACATCACGCTGACATGAAATTTTCAGAAAATCATCAATCTAACAGAGACTAACAGAGATAGCTAACAGTTGTGACATTGAGTTGTAGAATGACAGATGTTAATCGGGAGTGGCAAACCAGCGACCATGAATGACGCTCATTACATTTACACTGATACCGATGGATGTGCTGCCGATAAACCTCTCAGCTGCCCCGTTAAACTGCAACCAATATTGGGGAGCGATACTGACACAAAACCAATGGATGATATTCTGCATACTGCTGAAATGAAATATGCCCAAATGAACAGTAAAAAACACAACGTATTTCATTATTGAAATGTCTTTAGGGGCAGGGAAGATAATTCTCTCCATTACAGTTTCTCTGCCTTTAATTGTCTACAAATCTCCAATCAAAGAGCCCCCGAATGCATGAAAAGCAACTGAGTACTGGTGGATGGACACAGAGAGCGTCCGTATTATCTGAGATCTAACAGAGTAGCCTCTAACCACGTCTGACCACAGGAGATAAACCCCAGCAGAGAGAGAGACAGAAAAAAAACATGCAGGATCTCATGTTTTTCTTGACAGACAGTAATGGTGATCTGACAGGCAGGTTTGTACAATAAGGCTCTGTGACCTTGACATGAAAGAAAAGCATTCCTCAATCGTTTCCCAGCTCCCAGTCCGAGAGGAAAAGAGAAACAGGATGTTTACTGTAAACCTGATTTGTGCTTTAGCAAGAAAAAGCTTTCTTTACCACAAGAAGTTTACTGAACTGTCAGAGAGAAAGACCTTACTCTGACAATCAGTGTATCATGTACCTTTGCCATGGCAGTTAATACATTAAATAAAAAAAGCTTGCATGGCATAGAATGCAATAAAAAGAAGACTCTACAAAATAAACATAGAGATTACAATTTTGATCAAATTCTTTAACAGCCTATTTCACTTTATGGAAGTGAGGTTTGGAGTCCACTCAGTAATTGTATGGGACATCCAAAATCCAGAATGGGAAAGTTTACAGAAAGATCTTTACATTTGCTAAGAATAGCTTCAAAATACATGCAAGCAAATATTCATATAAACACCCCCAAAATTCTGGGTACATCAAAAATGAAATTCCCAGGGAATGCAAAATTTCAAAGCATTGAAAGCCCAAGAGCTAAACCATAAAATGAATAGCTTCAGTCAGCTGATCTGCCAGCTTACAAACTGAATAACCCATACTAATATACGAGTTCACTCCATACCTGTTACCTAAACACACTTCAGAATAAACTAAATGATTAATTACTCTGCTATGATTGGCTGGTTTCAGTGCGCCCACATGATTGCACATGATAGCTTTATACTATAGCTATGGCAGAGATTCATGTCAACATCACTGCCTCTGTCCCTCCTTGTCTTTTGTAGCTCTCAAGATAGTGGTGGATGTTCTCTATCTGCAGATACTTATTTGCCTGCTCCCTCCCAGTCTCCCCCTATGAGAGCTAGCTGTGTGTTACGGCTGACTAGCAAGTTATTTTAATCACAAAGCTTATACTTCACTGGGCAGCTAGAAAAACAGCCAGCAATAACTGCATATAATAGCAATTTTCTTTCTAATATGGTGGCTAAAATACGGCGAGGCATGGAGCTTTTCAGTTCCAGCATTACTTTATTCAGCATAAGGACATATTCATGCAGACTGCTATGCTTGGGTGATGTATTAGTGTATATCATATGTTATACATTTAATTTATAATAATGACAGAAAATACATGGCCTTCTTACTGCTGATTACATATGTGTCTGACATGTTCCCTTTTTCATTTCCTGATGCATTCAAGCAACTTAAATATTGCTACCCACAGAGACACATGAATACCAGCCATATTGTAACAAGCAGTACAGTATACAAGTATACAGTAAATGTGCTGATTTATTTAGCTGATCAGTTTCATGTTTTGATCGCACTCAGGAAAGAAGTTCCTTGTTCATATTCCATTTCGGAAAAAAACTATTGCTCCTAAATTTAAAGGCATGCTGTCCCACCAATGGGGTCAAGAGGACTTTTGCTTTATATTACAGTGACAGATGTTGCACAAGCCTCTATCAGAAAGAAATGAGGTGCCAAGAACGTGGACTGAACGACTGGCCCCAGACAGCCTATCTTCACAGTGCGCAGCCCGACTCTGCGCTGTGTGATGCCTAAGTAAATGAGTTGGGTGTTGGGAAGCAGGTGAATTAGCCATCTCCTGGCGATCAGCTTTCGTGCTGCCAGAAAAACTCCTTCCTTTGCTGCCACCAACATGAATTATAATTTGGTGAATATATTAAACATAAAACATGAAAACGATTTCAGAAACCTTTACAAATTAACGTGTATTTTGTTGCAATGATTATGTGTGTTTACAGGTATGAACAACTGTTCATCATATTTATCCAGACTATTTTTTACACATTATAGATTAGTTTTGTTGGTGAAAAAGTTTTATTTGGAAAATTCTTAGATATTACATACTTAGACTGACACTGCATACTTTAATATATTTTATTCATTGGATTGGTGTGTTGATAGCTGGAACTTTTCTCTGGAAAATAGTTGGTTTCTTTTATCTTTTGTATTTTGAATAGATACTAACAAGAAAACAAACTATCCTGAATATCTGGGACTGCCCTAAACACAAAAATATGCTGCATTCAATCATGACAATTTAAATATGCAATTTATATTTAGTTTAGTTACAAATCTTTGGAAACATTTTTACTAGTGTATCCTCCTGAATATGTTTTCAGAGTTGGCAATGGCCAAAAAGACGGCAAATTCACATTTGTGCCACTGTTTTAACTTGACCTGTGTTCTGATTAGGCTGATTGAAACAAAGTGGTACTGATGCCAGGAAACAGACTCTTAGGCTGTTTGAGAGAATGTTTGAATCCTCAGCAACCTTCCCAGTGGTGATTGCATGTAGTTTGTAATACAGTAGACCAACACAGTGACAGTACTGGGGCAGGTATAAAAGGAGTGTACCATGTCAGTGTGTATAGGTCAAGATAAGAGCTTGTGTGGATTTCCTTTTTTTTTGGGTTGTGCCAATGGTTAACTTTGGCTTATGGGATTCATTATACAGGTAAAAACATTTAAAAGATATTTAGGCTGGGACCGTTGATTAGTTTGGGTTTGATTTGGTTTTTTAGTAATCCATGACCTGTTGTCTCAGTAGTGTACTTTCCTGATTGTTAAATTTATTAATGTGTGTTAATAGGACATACTCATTGATCAATGTGTGTAATTAGGACACACTGATCAATCAATATGTGTTATTAGGACACAATGTTTGATCTGCATGTGATATTGGCACCTATTGATTTGGTCAGCCTGTGTTATTGGCTCATATCTTTTCAGTCATTTTGTGCTTATGGCTGGTGTTGATTCAGTCAGTGGATGTTATAGGCTGGTGTTGATTCAGTCAGGGTGAATCAGTGGCTGGTGCTTTTTCACTCTGGGTGTGGTATTGGCCGATATGGTTTCTGTCAGGGTGTATTATTTGCTGGTATTAACTTCCTTATTCCCATGGGTCAGACAGCATCACTCTGTTTGGCAATAGGCAGGGCAGGTCCAATCACTGAGCAGTCACATTCCTGAGTGCCCTCTGTGAAGGCTGATGAAAGTGGGATATTTTTAGTGCCTTCTTTGATAGCCTCATTATTTTAATGATCATCAATGTCTGTTTTAAATATTCTGCTTACTCTAAATAATGCAGAATCTGCATTTTGCATTTTCATTAAAATTGAAGCAATGCCCATGGGACAACACTGATACAACCTAAAGCAGCAGAAATTTGCAAAGTCCACCAGGATAGAAACCTAAATATGATGTGCACATCACAAGAACGTAACAGTTTTGCGAGTCCTTTCACCAATTGGAGCATTTGTCATGACAGAATATTGACATAAATAAAATATTTGGCAGATTTGTTCAAGAATTCAGAAATGTTCAAGGGTTAACAGGCTTCTCCAGTTGAAGTGTACCAAGGAAATGCTGCACAGCAGATTACAGTTCCTCCAGATCCAATTACAAATCCCCTGAGTTTATGGTGAATATGAAGAAAGATGAGGAAGAAAGGAAATTTTTATTTAAAAAAAAAATTGAAGCAAAAGATAAGCAGTGTTATTTTATTATTTTATCTAAGGTGTCTAAGGTAACTAACCTAGCTAATTAAGTTAGCTAATGTTAACTAATATTACACTTCATATCCAGACTACGTTAGTTGTACATACATGTGCCTAAGTCACTTTGCGCAAGTCCGTGTCAAGCCTTTGTCACCATGGTAATCATGTTAGATTTAAAGAAAGTTATTGCATTATTGTGAAAATTAGATAACTTATTTAATGAGATAACATTTAATAAGAAGTATTTTAACTTTTTATGAATGAATTGCATGCTGCATTACTCAATACACTGTGTAAAATGAAATTTATTGGGAGTACCTTCATCTCAAAACATTGACCAAGACATCAAAAATAAAGTTCATGAAGACATGAGAAAGATGACCTGGATGTTCTCTTTAAAGTGACTTCACATTTCCTGAGAGGAATAACATTATAGCAACTAAACAAAAGCATTTTGGTCAGTAGGGTAATTGGCACGATGAGGGAGTCAAGCACAGAGTTTTTGCTTTCTTTTTCAGGTTACATTGCTTTTTTAAATTTAAAGGAAAATAAATAATATAAATGAAAATTTAAAATAATAAATAATGTGTAAAATGTGTAATGGCTATGCTACTCCAGTTCAAAGCATACTTCTCTAAAGACAACTATTGCATTTAAAGAACATGAGATTTCAACATCTTTGCACTCAGTCCAGTATGGTACTGGCATACGATTAAGCCACTGTGACTAAATACTCTCTCCACTGGTGCACTGGAGGCTGGGACTGACAGAGTCTTCACTGTGTATGACAGGCAGTCACAACCAATGAGGGAAGCGGTGCTTGTTGAAGGCAAATGTGTCCATTGCGTCTTTGGAAGTAATGATGTTAAAATATGCCTATCTAATACCTAAATCTGAGTCCATTTTATATTAATCTATGTATTAGTTCCCCAATTCCCAGTTCTAATTAGCAACCCAGGAATTCTCAGTTTGCTTTGGCTTGTAGCTGATCAGGCTACATAGTCCACTACATAGGATACCGTACCAGCATATTTAATATAACTCGCTGCCTTTTATATATTCTAAATCATAGAATACATATTAGGCAGACCATCTAGGAACTGCAGACCCATCAGAACAGTACAATACTTAAGACTGACCGAGCGTAAGTATCAATGGTTTTCGAGCGGTAGGAAAGAACTATGGAAAAACCTCAAATCCTGCTTCGTACATCGTTAAAAATGGTCAAATGAGAAATCACAAACAGAGGTTAAGACTAATGCTTTTATTAATCAAAATGATCCCAATCAGCCAGAAATTCCAAGATTACAGCAGGCAGTATGGTATTGTGCAAATGATGATAAGTACACATAAGTCCAGAGTTGATCAGCATGGGGTCATGGAAAGGGCCCCAATAGGTTTTGTTCTTATCTGGTGATTGATTAGTGCCGGTGTTTATTCTTGTCCCGCATTAGTGTTCATCCTTTTAGCTTTCTGAGCCAATTTTCAGAATGATGGTTACGAGACCCCCTACCGTTATAGACCTATCACCCCTTTGCTACTCGCATTGTATGGAACAAACTCAGACCAAACAAGGCATGTATAACTAGACCTGAACAGAATATACAGAAATAATAGTTTATAGCTGAGGATTGGGATTTCACCACTGGTCAGGAGGAAGGGTCCCTAAAGAATTTGGGGTCATCAAGATCCTGTGCCCTCTGAGTCTCCCTACCCCCTGGTGGCCCACCCTGTCATAAAGTTCCTTGGTGTGGAGGAGCGGGGACACATTCCTCAGCCAGGTGGCTGTCGTTTATGATCTGAGAAGGTTTATTTGAGCAGTCCCTTATTTGGTGTGCCACAGTCCACATGTTGTCAGGCATCTCCCATTCCCACCTTGCAATTGCCACAAAGTACAACATTGTGAACACTTTCCCCTGTCTTTTCCAGAAAGTCAGGCCTTCTTCGAAATTAACACCCTCCATCACTAAGCAGGTCTTGAGGCAGCACACAAGCACTGCCTTGATGGTGACCTTGCCATCACTTTTGTTCTGCTTGTTGTGACATCCTGAGAATAAACAAATTATTTTAGTTGGTGGTAATTCACCATCCTCCTCATTGGTTATGTCTGACTCACTCTCACCTCTCTTCACTTCTGCCATAAGGATATCTGAAGTAAAAAAAAAAACCATAACATATGTTTTCCATCATCATAGTGCACATTCTATGCATGACATTCTGACAGATGTAAATGGTTTACTCTAATTATGTGTATTAAGCCAAATCAAGAGAAGACAGGCTTGCATACAGATAACCATTACAAAACTACTCTAAGTTAATGGCATAAATACATCTAAATGCAACTCTGCATCGCAACATTTCTGAAGGCTATTCAGTTTAGAAATTCTTTAGTGTGATAATGCCTTGTTAATATTACAAAAATGCAACCAAATTCATGTTATTTATTTCAACTCAATGAAAGAATATATTTAGGTAGGGGTTACACTGATTTTAAGTACACAAGACCAACTTTGCTTTGGAATGTGTTTGCAACCAGCATATTCGGTATATTCTCCTTGAATACTGCTTTGGTCTCATCTGGTGACAAGAGATTGTGATTCAGCCACAGTAGGCAGAATGTTGGATGCAAGGCTGTAGCTTCCATGTACACAAAGAAGGTAGGACTTCTTCTGCCTTGCATTCTTCCATTTTCACATTCACAAATATTCTCCTGAATCTCATCTTTCGAGACCTCCGCAGTTCCCTAACTCAATTGACCAAGAAACTAGCCTAGACATGGAGATTCTCAAGTTGCTTAATCAAGGACAGCATTATAATTAGGCTAGCTAAGGAATATTACATAAATATTGAAATATTTTTTTTTTTTACTTTTTATTAACATTGTGCCTTGCAAGGCAAACGCAAGTCTCAAGTCAATTCAGCCAAATCCGACTTCTGCCAAATCAAGCTGAGAGTCATTTTTTTGGAGACTTAAGTGAAACTCAAATCCAAGTCTCAGGCTCAACTCCCCAACTCTGTAATAGTATGTGTTGCTTAGCTGACGGGCTTGCTGTTTAGTTAGCTAGCTGGCCAACATAACTAGCTGTCATTCATATTTCTGCTGTGAAACTTCCTGTTTTGTAGTGTGTAAACTTGTAATTATGGTGGTAACCTATAGCAAAAGACTCTCACCATTAATTGAATTACTGTATTTACATTCCTTTATTTAGCAGATGCTCTTATCCAAAGCAACTTATAAAATTGCATACAAGAAGGTTAGGCACAGACAAAAAAGGTTAGGCTAAGACAAACAGTTTAGGCTCAGACAAAAAGATTATGCTAAGGCAGGACGATTAGGCACAGAAAAAAAGGTTAGGCTAAGACAAGAAGGTTAGTCTCAGTTGAAAGCATTAGGCTAATACAAGAATATCTGTCTCAGGCAAGAAGATTAGGCTCACTGGACGAATGAGCGGAACTGAGGCAGAGTTTCTGTAAACTCCATCATGGCCATCTAGTATTGACAGGCAAATGGATCAGTACTATCAGTAGAGTGATTTGGTCAGTACAGTGATGCTGTCAGCATGGTCAGTATGATGATGTGGTCAGTATGGTCCTTACAGTGACGCAGTCAGTATAATTGGCGTCGTGACGTGGTCAGTATGATCGGTAATGTGATGCGGTCAGTACGGCCAGGGACTAGATGACCAGTGCACAGTCTGTTAGAGCATTGTGTCACTTGCATGTCAGGATAAATACATTAAAATTGAAGACCTGGCCATTAGAACCTCTGACACATTAGTCTACCACAAAAAAGCTCTTTATTATTTAGCTTGAAGAGGAATGAGCTGTAACAGGCTTATGGGTTTCCATGACAACTCATGCTAGAGTATGAAGCTTCCAGCCAGCCAGTGGAAGCTGCGGGGGGGGGGGGGGGGGGATTGTCATGTGAAATATCCGACGGCCTCTAATTGAAACTTATGAATCATCAGGTGGATTCAGTGTGAGCAGCTGATAATTCAGAGCCAATATTTATCTACACCTAAACCAACAGCCACAAATTATTCATCTTAGAGATGTGCTCCTAGCATATAGAATGCATAATTCTTTCTCGAGCATTGAATCATGTAACTTTTTTCATGATTAAATTCCAACTTAGAAAAAGAGCTAACTTTGATATTAACCAGAATAATTCATTATTTGGACAGTGGGAGTTTAATCTGTTAGGAAAGTGAATGCTTGTATATCCAAATGCTCTCAGAGACATGAAGATTGGGGTCTAAAAGTAGAGAATCTGTTCATGTGTGAAAATCAATAAACAGCTCCGAAGGAAATGTGCTTAAGAGACCTGCTGGCCAATAATTTCTGCCTAAGAACAACTGTCACTGATGACCTGGAAGACCAAATAAACACATCTGATTTAAAAAGACAAATTTTAGACATAAATTACAATCAAAATACCTTGGTCACACACAGTATTCCAGTTGAATTAATTAAGTCATGTTTGCTATGAATTAAAGGCAGAAGTGTGGCATAGTGGTGAGGAGTAGCGGTGTGGTGTAGCAGTAAGGAGCAGCAATGTGGTGTAGCAGTAAGGAGCAGCAATGTGGTGTAGCAGTAAGGAGCAGCAATGTGGTGTAGTGGTAAGGAGCAGCAGTGTGGTGTGGTGGTAAGGACCATGGCATGTAACCCAAGGGTGTCCAGTTTGAATATCTGGTAGGTCATTGCTGTTTTGGCCTTAGGCAAAGTATAGTGTCAAATTTCCCTAAAGAAAAAATAACATACTGAGTATATATTTTTAGAACAGTCAATATATTAAAAGCATGTAAATTATTGCCATTTTTGTCCATTGCAGTATATTTATGCTTCTCAGGAATATATTTTACTTACATGTTGTCATCATCCTATAATATATTGTACATACTTCTTTAAATATATTACAATGTATTTAATTAATTTGTATGGGGGATCAGTAAATATTCAGCTGCATAAATGGATGACATCTAAAAGTTGTAAGCTAGGTTGTTCTGGGTAAGAGTGTCTACTAAGCAAATATAATCTAAATAAGGGAGATTATTATGCAGGTGAAGAGTGTTTAGGCATTGCATATTGGTTTTTACAACATTGAAAACAGTAGTAAAAATCTAATGACACTGCAGTCTTGCACCCGTGACTGTACCTGTAAAACTGGAACTAGAACGTTTTTTTTATCTTAGTCTGTCTACACAGAGGGTAGAGTTAATGAGACACTCCAGGTAAATATCTGCATGAGCAGTTATGTCTCTTTGATAAAGAGCTCAGGGTGCAAATGTGGGAGGAGGAAAGGCCAGCATTGCAGCAGCTGAAGTGAGCCTTCAGGGGTCCCAGGGATCCCTTTCTCTGCCAAGCCATGCTTTGGTGTCCATGCCTTTTCCACTGCCAGCCCTTGGGGTTACAGACAAACTTGCTTGTTCTAAAGAAGTGATTCATCAGAACAATGTGCTTGTTCATTTAGCTCAGAACAAAATGCCCATTCATTTACAATAACTAATCAGGGAGCAACAAATGTCTGTCCATTGGTCTTTCTTTCTTTTCTCCTTAAGTTTAGAAGTGATTGCAATGATTGAAATAATGCTTGCTTCAGATTGAAGTACCCAGTTATACAACAGTCTAAATATGCTATTTTGTCATTGCTTTGTTTGTTTTTGAATTACATTTATAAATTTCAGTTTGACAGTTTTATAATCTGCCTGGTGTATCTGGTGTGTTACATTATACAGATAATCTGTCCAGCTGTCATAAAGTCAGGTTAGCACCCCACACAAGTTTCAGTGGAATCAGTAGTAATGGATTTACCCCAGTTAGACAGCCCTAATTCATTGGCTAAAATGTTATAATGTGGTCAAGTGACTACAGCTGTGGGTGCTGTCCATGGCTATAATTGGAGCTGTAGATGCTGTCCATGGTTCTGATTGGAGCTGTAGATGCTGTCCATGGTTCTGATTGGAGCTGTAGGTGCTGTCCATGGTTCTGATTGGAGCTGTGGGTGCAGACTGTGGTGACTACAGCCCTGTAAACTGTAAATGAAATGGAAAACAATCCTCTGTATGCTCTGCACGTCTGCTGTTTATTCACCCCACATGGTTTTCATGTCATTTCTAAATTTTTTTTCAGATAATGGCCTCATTTGGACTAAAATGACAATTGATACCTGAGCATTAGTGCACTGAAAAGCCAATGCGATGCTGGCAGACCATTTCAGTTTGATGGTATTACATCACCAATATCCTCTCTGTTCTACCCCGCCAACACTGAGCGCTACTCCTCTTCCCAGCTGCGGTTTAGCAAATTGTCTCAGATTGGCTAATATTAAAATGGACAAGCAAGGATGATGAAAATAAAGAGATTCATATTAAGCACAACGTTCCACAAGGAGAGGGAGACATCTGAGAATGGCAGACCCCTTCCTGAGCACCGCTGTGGTTTAATCTTGAAGAAAAGAAGACCTCCACTGTGCTGCACTGCAAACTTCTTTAGAGAAATATTTTGCATTATATTTTAACTCTGGGGTTTCTGCTGCAGATATCTTAGTAAGTCTTGTGCCTTGAGTCCTAGTAAATATTCATTAAATGTGGCCTGGATTCTGCACATCTGCAGGTTGACATCTGCAGGTTGATTTTTTTTTTTTTTAATGGAGGCAATTAGCTTTGTGATAACTGAGCATAATATTATTTGCCCATAGGGGAGCATGTGGTTGGCTGAGAGATGACAGAATGAAGTCCTTTATATACACAAAGGGGCAGGCCAGTTCAAAGGGTTAATGTGCATATTTATATTAGTGGAGCATAAAGTAATTACTGTTTCCCAGTATGACAATCATCAACATCCACCTTCAGCTCAGCATCTTGCATAGGATACAACCCTGTCTGTACAAGTATGCATTGCTTTGTTAATAACTTTACTGTGCAGGGATCGAATAATTGATTTCACTCCCTCTGTCTGATGAATGCAAGCCAATTAAGGTTATTGTGCAATGATTAAACAATGATCTATGATTGCTCCTTTGACAAGAAGTCTTTAAATTTATGGTTCTGCTACATTACAAAATTTGGTCATTGATGCTTCTTGTTGGCATGCTTAAACACCTAAATAGAAATCCTTCCTTTTGCCAGGAAGGCACCATGCAGGCACCATGTCACTGTATGTAAGCCTGTGTCTATACAGATGGTGTTCCACCCTGATCCAGGACCTGTCGGTTTTGAGCTTGACAGTGTTTCACAGACCAGAGATGTTAGGCAAACATTTATAAAATCATAATTAAAAATTAATTCAAAGCTGGGGAAGAAGCATTACATTTATCCACTGAAAACTAGGGTCAGAGGAGTTGGAAGGTGCTCATATGAATTAGGTTACTAACAGGAAGAATCATACATTACCAAGGCACAGAATATTTTAAAAATTCTTGGATTCCTGAACAGATCAGTCCTCAAGGCAAACACCTTGAGTGTAACCTGAGTTCTATCACCCAGGCTAGAATCCAGCTATGTCATCAGTTGGCAATGACTGGGAGCCCAGAGGGGTGGAACAAACTTGCTTCATTCTTCTGGGTATAGGAGTGGGTGTGTCAGCAGGCGTGGTTGGGTTCACTGCCTAACACCTTGCAATTCGTCAGGCATCTGAGGCCTCTTTTCCTTCAAGGCAGTTTGAGGGCTGGTTTGGAGCCGGTGCCTAATCTTGAACCAGTTCTTCGCGTTTCAACAGCCAAAGAACTGGCCCTCGGCCAGGGAAGCTGGTTTGAGAGCGACACCAACACTTTGCTGGTCTACAACCAAGAACTGATTACGTCAGGGGCTGGGTGCAGGATTTTCGTGACCAACAAGACCAACTAAAACTGTGACCACCATTTAAAAAAAAAAAAAAAAACAGAGCTAGTGTAGCGTCTAGTCTGCCTAAAAAGAAGTTAGAAGAAAAACCAGAGTTTTATTTTTCAAACATTACACCTTGTTGCCAGCCAGATATGTATTTCTTAGCTGTTTAGTGAGCTACTGATTTCTCACATCAATGTTGTGAACGTAACATTGATGGCTAGCTAGCTGGTTACGTTCGATGTTCGTAACATTGATGTGAGAAATTAGTAGCTATGCTTGCTTGGATAATGTTAGCTGACCAACAGCTAGCTAGCCAGCTACCGTAACCTTGGTAACTGTAGCTAACGTTAGCATGCTACTTTCTAACATTGCCATTGACTCACCTACCAACCTCACTTAACATTTGGCTTCACAAAAGGCTAACATTGTATAAAGTGTAGTGGACAAGTTTGTTTTTCAAAGCACTGTTCTCTTGTTTTTAATGTTTGTTACCACTAGTGGGAAAGCAGAGACGTATACAGAGTGTGTATACAGACTGTTTACAGATGTATACAGTGACATAATGATGTGGCTCTATGGTGGCTCTCTAGCCCTTGGAAAAACAAGCCGGTTCAGAGAAGGTTCGCAAGTTGAACCAACTCCAAACCGGCACTAGCACCAGCCCAGAACTAGCACCTAGTTTGCGTTGGTGGAAAAGGGGTATGAGAGTTACTCAGATGACATCAGTGGAGCAGCTCCTATCCTCCAGGGAGTGCCCACTGTATTGCACTAGGTACTGTATCTAGTGTGAAAAATTGCCATTTGCTACATGCAAGTGTATTGAAAGACTGCATTCATTTGCGTCTGTGCTCCTGGATGGATGGAAAAGTTGTGAGATGAGCCTGCTATGGTATATGATTGACCATTCTAAAATGGGGTTTTATATGGGAGAAAAAGCATAAAGGAAAGCCTGATGAGGTCTTGAAAAATAGCTTGACAAACTGGGTCCTAATAATACAGACAGCCTGAATGTGGAGCAGGAGATCCATATGTGCTGAATACAGCAGAGGAATGCTGTTGTCTTTGAAAGATACAAATAATGTGGAATGTGGGAGCTCCCAAGCAGTTAAATGATTTGAGTTCATGCTGAGCTCTATGACCCAGGTTCGATCACAGCCGAGTCATATGGTGAAGGTGTCTGGGGGCTCACAGCGGAGGAAAAAAATTGGCTTCACTCCAGCGGGAATGAGGGTGGGTGTGTTGGGAGAGATCACTTGTCTCGCTGCTCTCAGGCACCCTGTGACTCAGCTGGTACCTGTAGTTTGCTTGGATGATGTCAATAAAGCCAAGTCCATCCTGCAGTCAGTGCTTGGGGCACTGTAGTCAATTGGGTGACTTGGAAAATAGTTGCGGCTGGTATGTGAGCGTTCTGGAGGATTACATTCGCTACACCCCTGTACTCCTGCGTGAGTACAGTGGTCGTCACGGTGAGACAAGCCTACTAACATATCCAATTGGCAACTCCAAAATAAGATGCATTTCCAAAAGGGAAACAGCATTACACAGAAAGAGCATCACACCCAGCAACACAAGCGTATCTGAGACACTGAATTAGACCTCTCCAGAGAAGAATTTTGGGCTCATTGCAGAGGTAAAATCCATGTGGAGATTCACTATTAAATTCAACAAAAAGGGAGACATAGCTATTTCAGCAACACAGTGCCACGGTTCCCTTTTCTCCACTGATCACCCCATTTCACTTTTATATGAGAGCAGGAATGCAACTGTAATTACTCTATATTTGTGGTTTTGGTGGCCTCATTTTTCAAAAAATAATCAAACATTTTTAAATAAAAATAATTATTTTTATTTTGCACTTAATTCATAAATCAGAAAGTGGAAGGCTAGAATTTGAATGCCGGATGTGAAGGTACTTTGTACACAGATTCAGTACAACAGGGATGCCTCACTACTCTTCAGGCCTCTGCAGGAACGTCCCCAGGCCATGAGCCGTCTATTCTACCCACACAACAGCAGATCCTGTTTGTATTGTTTCATGGCACAGAGGGCGGAGATCCTTTGACAGGCTGTGCACTGTTTACAAGATTTCATCTGCATAACCTAAGCAAGGGTTGCCATAGTTACTCAGACTGGATTTCTATTATTTTGTGTTTTCTGTGTGTTTATCATTTGTCTGCTTTGCTACATCACACCCCTCTATTCTGCATTTTTTTCCTTAAGCAGGTAAATTATTCTGTTTAAAAGACATCATAAGTCTTCAACCTTCTGTGAAAAAGCCTCATCTTAACCCTACCTATAATCCCGACCCTGAACTACCATCTTAACCCAGATCTTGATCCACCTCTCAACTTTTCTTTCTCTAAAACAGGATGGCCAGGGTCACTGTCTTCAGACAATAGGACAGCATCACTGACATGCTGGTTCATTATCAAGCAGTTTTTGATCAGTTCATCATATTCACAAGAGAACAGCACTTCTGTCAATAAACCTAACATATTTAATTTTAAAATCATTAAGATTGTTTCAAACATGGATTCAATTCCTTTGTCGTACACTACCAAACTTAGGCATCCCCTTAAATATTGGTGGCTCAGTTCCAGATCTGTGGACAGACCTTGGCAGATTCAGATCCAGAGACGGGCATTGACGTTGTAAAAATAGGCAAATTTGCTAACTTGAAAGGCTCCAGTAAAGAGCCCACTGTAAGCATGGATAATAAAGGTATGCATGTCTCCTTGGATAAGGATATCCATTAAGCAACAAAAGTGATGGAGTGTAAGAAAAGAAGAGTATCATCTGTTCTGCACCTAAAATTCCTGTTTAAAGCAAAGGCCAAGCATGTGGTGATTGCTGGGAGAATGGCAGCTTACTTCTGGGTTTTGCACATGCTCAGTGCATTAGTGTCCCAGAGAAAGATCACTATCTGTGCTCTCTGCTGTCTCCAAGATTATCTTCCCAATCTATCGACATAACAAATGCCATTGCCACTCCAGCATCAATAAAAAGCTTGGCCACTTAGCACTCAGCACTACTCATCACCACACACTGGGATGGGGGGGTTTTCCTCTGCTGCTGTCTTTCCAACATGATGAAATTTAATCCAATACACTACTCTGTAATATCTACAATTTTTATATCTGTTATTACCCTGTAATATCTATAGTTATTATATCTGTTAACATTATAATACAATTGATCAGACTGTCACCGCTGCCTACCAGGGAGCTTCATGAAGACAAGCTCTACTGAGCCAAACAGAGTGTTTTCTACTGCTTGGTAAACAGCGCTCAATTGGAAAGATAATTCAGACAGGGTGACAGGGCTGTGCAGCAGAGATCATAAAACAAACCCACACTCTCCATCTCAGTGCTGAAGTTGTTAGGCTGATGAGCACAGAAACGTCAGAGTAAAGAGGAAGTGATAAAGGAAGAGACACAATAATTATAATCTTTTTCATGCAGCCTGAAGACTCCTTATTGAAACTGGCTTTTTCTGCATTAAAAGAGGGGTTGACTCTTCCGTCACCTTGAAAAACACCACAGTGTTAGCCTCAAAGACTGTCAAGACCCTTGGAGTGACACATGATAGTGATCTGACATACACAGACCGCACAGCAACTGTCAGCAGGACCTGCAGATTCTTTCCACACAACATCTGAAGGCTTCGCCCCCTCCTCATCTCCCATTCAACCCAACTTCTGATTCAAACCCCGCTTCTCTCTCTTAGATTACTGCAACACCCTCCTTGCTGCCCTCCCTGCATGTGCAATCAAACCCCTGCAGTTTATACAGCTTATGTGCAATTAGAAACGTAAAGTGTATTTCAGAGCTTTATGTAATTGGGTATGTGGAGGCTTACTTGCATGCGAGTGGTATGTGTTAGCATTATATTTGGAATGGTATAGTCTGTATGTCGTGCAAATTCTGTCGTGCTTATATGTCAATCTAGGCACGCATTTTTGATCTCAGCAATTGGCAGGAACATTCGCTCATGTGTGGTTTTTAGTATACTGTTTGTGCAACTTTTCATGGCACATTATTAGATACACTGTTCAAGTTGCTCTGGATAAGTGGCAATAATGTAATATAATGTAATGACTCATAGAAGATAAATGAAATAGTTTAAAATAGTTTAAAAGAGGCTCAGTTCTGGTTGTAAGATCCTTGTCTGAAATGTCATTACAAAGACCACAGACTCATATTGTTGCTGTTCATTATTATGTGTGCAGTTGATTCAAAGAAACTTATTTTTCACTCATTTTTTACAATTTCCATAATGATCACTTTCAGATGCCTTCTCTGATAGCGGAATGTGCAAAGTAATATTATCTGACTGTCCATACTTAAGTCAGTATTAAGTCACTTAAGTAAGGTATTTTGAGATAGCAGGTAAAGTGTGGACTAATAATCTCTTTGTGGTTTTAGACTGAACTCCCATGCCATCCATTTTCAATCAGAGATGTTCCCCAGCTCACTTGCTTTCCACAGCAACATCCTATTTATGCTGGGTTAGAAAATACAATAGTTTTCCATCTAGACAATGGTATCTTCATGACATGTTCCAATGTATGATTTCCCAGGCTGCCCCAAACAATTTCATTCTGATAGAGGCCATTCAGTTTCCTCACAGGGCAACCCATGGACCTGCCCCAGGATTTTAACAGCCGCTTCATACTAGGGTGAAAGCACTATGCACTAAGCACATTTCTCAGAAGTAAATGATGGCATGCAGGTTGCATGACTTTTGCATGATGGGCTTAACGTCTTACTTCCTGTTTGTTCCTGGCTTTTTCTGCATTTGCACAATGCAGGGAGTTGCAGAGATGCTTTTTTACAGAACATGCACACAGTGTGCAAAACTCTTTCATTTAGACTGATGGAGAGAATTGTTTTTAATTTTACACTAAGGCTATGGTTGGAGACTGCAGGAGTCTGTATAATGCATGGCTGTACAGTAGCTGATAGCTATATATGTAGTTCAGATGAGGTTGTCAGGGTGGCCAGTTGTGTCTCTGTTTTCACTGGATAGATGAACAGATTTACTGGTTGATTTGTGGCACATTTAGA
Source organism: Megalops cyprinoides (assembly GCF_013368585.1). Taxonomy (NCBI): domain Eukaryota; kingdom Metazoa; phylum Chordata; class Actinopteri; order Elopiformes; family Megalopidae; genus Megalops; species Megalops cyprinoides. Next base: position 23,687,724 of record NC_050585.1, read on the forward strand.
AACTGCATAGGAATAAAAAGTGTTGGGCTGTAATCAGGCTCTATTGAACTTCCTCCACACGCATCAGATGCATTTTGTATAGATATGTACTCCTATTTCCAGTTGAATCCTCTTTTAATGAATTTTTCTGTTATACTGCATGCATGCTTTAGGGATTCCTGTTGTTTACAACGGTTGGGTTATTTCCTTACTCCTAACAAATGCCACTGTTCTTTTTAAACTTCCCCCCTAAAAACTGTTAATTATCAGACTATGTGACCTGCATTTCTCATGCAGTGGAAGTAGGACACTATTGTGCTCAGTCACGTGATCCAGAGATCCACAGTGTTCAGTCTTGTGATATTTTGTCTGAGAGAAGTGGGAATGGAATGAATTCCCAGCATTTATTCACTCTCAAAACTGAATGCATTTTTGTGAAAATGTATGGATTAATCATTATACGTACAAAAATATATGCAGTAGCTGTACTATATACAAAAAGTATATGTTATGTTTGTAAAACTCAGACGAGCTGGGAGACACCATTAGTTCTTTTCAAGTGATAGAAACGCAGCTTTCAAATCTAGGCATTGATGACTAATGCTGTCATCGAAAGAATGAGGCCCAGCCACTTCTATGTTGAAACTGTGGGCAGGCATTACCATTTAATGAGCAAATGGTGTGACAAAGATATGTCCCTATACTGGCCAATAAGGGCACCTGCCATGATACTTTTAGAAGAGCATTTGCCCCAGTCCCGGGGTACATTATTATTTTCACTAACCCCCTTATATCTATTGTTGCACAGATGTGTGAAATACTTTATACTTTCATTTATAAATTATACAATTGCAAAATTAAAATACATAAAGCCAAAAGTGAAATGCAACCATCTCTGTAAATGTACATGAAAGAACTTTTAAAAATTATGTTCATGTTCAGTAATGGGGAAAAAAAAAAATCCTAGAAAGTAATAAAAGCAAAAAGAAAAAACAACAGAAGACATTAAGGAGTTTTGTGTTTGCCCAGAAACCTCTGCTTACTTTGCTCTTACTTCGTGATATTATACCCTGGAGCTTTCCTGACCAATCCCAGCATTGTGACTAAGCGAATGAGTTGGCGTAATGTCCTTTTTGCAGATTCATCAGAACTTGCCACTGTAAGCAAAATCTGCCTTGTAAAGGAAACCAGTCTTATTACCTTGTCAGAATGCTACTTTTTCAATTTAAGATTAAGAAAAATAAAATGAGAAAAGTGAGGCCTTATCTAACATGTATGTGAGGTTTCCATACACAGACACTGCAATAATAACAATATTTTATACTAATACAGTATAGCAAAATTAATATATATACATATCTTACATGCTGCAAGTGTGGACAAAAGTGTCTCGATAACAATACAGTTTCAAACAGAGCACACGAACAATGAAACAAACAAATTGAAATCCTGAAATGTTTCATGTGATATCACATAACCAGTTCCCAATCCCTCAATGTCCAATCAAAGAATCACCGTAATGCCACACGGGAACGGTATCTGTAGGTTTATCACTGCAGCCTAACAAACTAGGCAGAGCAGATCGTTATGGCATCGTGGCATATCCATCTTTGCTCGTGTGAACCTCAGAAACCACATACAATTTGTATTTCCTATATACAGTATGGTGACACAACAAAATTTCACCCTGACACAAGTGAGTATTTTTATGCAGTGTCAATGATGTGTGCCCGTTGTATATCAGGGAATATTGTCACAGCTGGAACGCAAATTGGCCAATAGAAAAATAGTCTACTAAAATGAAAAAAGAAGAATACATAAAAGGTACAGGCCCTGGTTTCAAATATCTAAAGATAAGAACATTTGAATATGCCGTTTTTCATTCAAGGAATGACCCTGGCAAAGGGGAGGATCTTCCTAACCTCTGGGACTACTTTCTACTGCTTGGTGGAAGGCAAGGAGAGAGATTGCATTCAGCAATCAACAATTCAATTTCCATGCATGAGAAGTTGTTTATTCATCTATTATGTGTTAGACAGATATGTACAAACCAAGTCTATTGGTTTCATTCCCCAACCTGAAGTGGTGAAACGGGTTTAGTGTCAACCATGAAGGCCATTGCTACTGCTGCTGTCAGTAACAGACAGGTCAATAACACACTAGTGGATTGAAAGGGCTGCTGGAAAGACACAGAGGTGGTTTTCTTGCACAGGGCAATAACAGCTGAAGTGGTTCAAATGAAAGCACTTAAAGACAAAGGTAAAGATTCCATTCCTTTTCATTGACTGTGGCGGCAAATGGTACCCTGTATTTCCATAATCAGATGGTGAGCTGCGATGCATTTCAATATGCAGCCTGTCCTATACTGCAAATTAAGCTCTCATGAATCCATTTATTCTCATAGGCGTTTTCATCCAGGCCAAACCCCAAAATGCCACATTCATTTTCCACTCCCTCTGTGAAAGGCATTAAAAGATTTTAATGCAGCTGACCTGTCTCATCTTGAAAAAGCTACAAAAAAAAAAATCTGTGACCATTTTTTCATACAGGTTTTTTAGAGGTATCAGCATTTGCTGAAAGCAGCAATTAAGAGTTTTACCGGTGAGACTGGTGACATTTGAGTGGATTTGCACATGTAAACCCCGTCTTAAATTCTTCCCAGAAGAATTGTGCAGTTCTACTGCCACTATGCAAATTGAACTTAAATGGTGCATGAGGAAGATGTGTTTTTGGAGTGGTGTTTGCCCTGAATACGCATGTCTCTCATTTATTACCACAACATGTGCATTCTTGCCTGACATTTAAGCCTGTTTTTACCCAGTAACCCTTAGACAGTTTTGACATTACTATTTGACATACTGTATGTTGCATTTTATCACACACTTATTAATGAAAATCTGAATGGTTACTTCCTTAAACATCACATTCCCATATTCTCTTTGAGGTATGAACCATGTAGGACCCACATAAACAGACAGGACAGAACCAGTGTGATTGGCTTCCATAGTTCTCATTAGTTACATTTCAGTGACAGACATATATCCATATCTAAACATATAAACTTCAGATAATGTCTCCTGGCATATGGTGCTCTACAAGAACAAACAATACAGAACCACAGATTAGTTCTACATGATCCCAGACCTCATCTAGATGGTATATGGTTGACAGACAGGGGGTGCTCAGTGCTTTCAGCTGGATGCAGTGGTAATTTATGATTTATGCCAGCTTTTAGATTTATGCATACATCTTTCCACTACAATTTGAGTTAAACTGTGCCTCTCAGTCTTGGTCACTGGATCATTCCAGCCATTTTACATGAGTGCCATCAGCATTTCCCAATCATCAATGCTGGAGCAGTGGTCACGTTTAGCGGTCTGTGATCCAGACCACTCAGTCAGTTCTCCTGACTACCTCCGTGGCTAGTTAGGTAGTGATCTGAGACTGTTGTCCAGAGGTTCAGACCATGAACTAAGTGGTCTGCTTCATTTTCCTATTGATGTGCCAGCTCCCTGGCTATGCTATGTGTGCTTGGCTTCACGCATGATTAGAAAAATTCACCCCTTCTGTAAATACAGCCAGTGAATTTTTTATGAAAATGCAGTAAATAGCTGGTTAGTACATGCAATACATTACAATACATTATATTTAATGATGTTATATTTAAAAGGCAGAAGCAGCATTTAATATTAACTCTTGCTATAATTGAACTGATCATTAGCTAGCCACTTAGGTGACACTGAATACATTTTATAGGCCAAGACATGCTGAAGATCCCAAACAAGATTACTGTATAAATGCTGCAAACAGCAACATGTAGCTAGACAGGGAAAAGTACTGTGAAACAGACAGGGAAAAGTACAACCTCCTCTCTGTCAGTGTCAAGGTGCTTCATCCAATTCCTTTGTCATTTCATATAAAAAATCAAACCTTAAACCATGATGAAAATTGTAATTCATATGGTTGTTACACATGTACAGACTTCCACATTGTCTGATGTTCAGGCTGTGCTAATTGTCTATCCAGTAACAAATATGAGAGAACACATTGAACCTGGTACTTTTAACACTTTAAACGTAAATATTTGGTATTTATTTTTGACACTTTTACCGTTTACCTGAAAATATCAACTTATTTTTCATGATTAAAGTTATGAGTGTCTTGCACCTTGGTGCTGAGATGAGAACAAATGTCTCTAAAGAAACTTGAGAATATTTACCAGCTACCATGCTTTTAGAAAGGAGACTTGGTTTTTTCCGTTGTGAAAAGTGATTTTTTTCTGAGCTTCCTGTTTAAATGAATATGCACTTTTGGAGGTAAATGTGAATGCCAAAGACTTAAACTTGCATAGTAAGGTACAAAAAGAAAGTGCTCAGCACTCCTACGCTTGAACTGGCTCCATTATCATTGGTAGAAAGTGCTGTTTTACACAACCAGCAGGTAGAGAGTCCTGCTGTTGTATGCAATGAACTTGTCAACAGCATTTTTTTTACACTGTTGTAGAACAGACATTGGTATACATTGGTAATTAATATAATTTGATAATTATTTAATAAGGCTGATGATGAATGCAATTACTGGTGCTTATGAAAAATGCATTAAAATGTGAAATGAGCTTTATTGTTGAATAGCAGGTCTTCTGTGCTGGATTATATGAAAATGAGCTGACACAAGGGGCCATTAATTTAACGAGAGAAGATCACGTTAATCTCCCCTGTGGTGCAGGGCCTGAGAGCTGCTGCGTGGCAGAGTCTGGGCGCTGGACATGCCTGGCTGGTGCCATATTAATTGGCTTTATTTCATTATTTATTTATGATTACCTCTCCGTTTATATACCCACACAATATTTAAAATGAACTATTTCCAACGCTCCAATGTGAGAGTTGATTGTGAAGTTAATTGTTTGAAATGCCTCATAGTTTTAGTTTTGGATGTAGGGCTTATGCTTTAAACTCATCACATTTCTATGCTATTTTTATTATATGATCTTCCCTGACTCTGTTTGATTTGATTTTTACTTGAAACCCACCAAAATATAACAATGCAATAGTTGTATGCATTATATAAAATTTAAAATACTGAATTTTAAGATGATACTAAAAACATTTATCTGTGCGTGGTTTATGATTGATTTAATTGACAATATTGATATGATTCATTGATATATTGATTATTGTAGTTGCTGTAGAAAGTTATTCCTTGTCAGGGTCAGAGAGGTCATCTGCTTTACTTCACATTTACAAAATGGCTCTGCCAACATGACCCAGACGGAATACCTGCTTTACACCATGTTTGCACAAGATAATACTCTGATCTGCAACAAAGGAGGCAGGAAAAATGCATATAGACAGCACATGGTCTCAGACATACAGTACCAGCAAAGGAGAAGTGCATTAATTTTTTATTGTAATTTCAGTCAGACAGTTTTTTATGCATGATGTGTTGATCTGAAATGTTGTTTTGACCCTTGTGTTCAGTGAAGCTTGAAATCTGGGGCATGTATCACTAGCATGACATACACCACCAAACTAATACATCCAATGTTGCCTCTTCCATTCATGTGATTTTTTTTTATTTTTAAAAAGTCTAGTTTAGATTAGTTATAACACATCATCTTTATTTGTCATTAACTCATTCACACAAGATAGCTAAGTAACTTGCATATCTAGAAGTATCTGCAATGTGCATACATGCATGCATTAAGTTGATTACTCTCTCTGGGATAACCACTCACGAAATGATGCTTACAAGACTACTGTTTGACTAATAAATGAATATTTCACTAGGAAAAGAAATTCCAAGACAACTGAAATTTTGAGAGCACTTATAAGTGAAAAGTTACAGTATTACATGACCGGGAATCAGATCTGCTCGGACTTTTGGCTTGACTTGAGGTGTAATCCTCCAGGGAGGCAAGCACAAAAACATGGCCATAGGACAGCGTTGAGAAGACCCCTCTTCAGTCCTTCTTGAGCACAAAGGGGCCAGTCCTGGCAAAAGGGCAAGGACAGCAGAACCCTGAATCCATCCACAGTGAGGGTCTATGAATACTGCCAGTGATGGAGACCCACAGGTAGGAGGAGAGGAGCAAAAGGCAGAGAGAGGGGAAGAGGGATTCACAGACAGCTGATGCAACAGGAGAGGTTAGTAGGTGGTATACATAATTTGCTGGTTTGGATTGGTTTGGGGAGAGTAGGCGTGAGCTGAACATGGCCTTATCTTTTTCAGAATTGTTCAAGCTTTCTGACAGAAAGCATCACTGCTTTGTGGAAGCATGTGACTGTTACTTTAACCTAACTCATAATACATTGGTTTACTTGCACGTGTTCCATTTTAGTCTCTTTGTAGTTTAGCTTCATAAGGTGCCCTCCAAAAACATAAGCAAGGGTTTAAACGGGTTCATTTAGCAAGGAGTTCAGTTGAGTGCAGGCTTAGCCCAATGGCTTGAGTTTGAAACTGGCTGTGCCATTTGTTAGCTATGAATGGGATTCCACAGTGCCCTCATTCCACCTGGGTAAGAGGTGAGTAGGCCGGTTAGGGTTTCTTCCTCTCACTACTCTCAGGCGCTCTGTGACTTGAACTTGCTCAGCTGAAGTCAGTGGGTTTTTTCCTCTACCCTGTTGAGTGCCCACTCCCTGTAGTGTGCTCTGTGACTTGAAGTGTGAAAAATAGCTGTTGGCTGTGCGTGAGTGCATTGGAGGGCTGCCTGTCTCCCGTTTTGTGCTCCTGTGCTAGTGCAAAGGCTGTTGCAGTGATATGGGGTAGGGTGCGTAGAAAGGAAGGAAAATAATGACGAAACATAAACAGACACAGCTGAAGACGAACATTGCTGACATGAAGACAAGGTGCAACACTCATGTGTGACATTAAACAGATATTTAAGACAACGGGATAGGAACCAGTGTTAAACTAATGTTGCTTTTCTTTATGCTATCATAGTTCTAAGTTGTCCTAGTTCAGGCCCTGGTCTTCTCATGCCTGGACTACTATAACTCCCTCTTTGTTTGTCTTCCTGCTTGTGCCATCAAACCCCTGCAGTTAAACCAGAATGCAGCTGTACAGCTTGTCTACAAGCTCCATAAACATAGTGAAGTTCTACCCCTCCTCACCTAATTTCATCGGCTTCCTGTTACCACTCGCATCAAGTTCAAAACATTAGTGCTGGCATACAGGACAGTGAATGGGACCTCCCTGTCATACCTACAGTCAGTCTTCAGACTGTATGTGACTGTCCCTTCCTGATGGGGTTGCTCCTCCTAGCCACAGTGCCTGTTTGTACTGGCAACCCAGTTGTGGAATACACATCCCACAGTGGTCAGGATGGCAGAATCACTGGCCATCTTCCAAAATAAACTAAAGACCCACCTCTTCAGACTGGATCTCAGTTCCATTTCAACCCTCACTCCCTAGCACCTGCTACTTGTGCAACCCCTAATTCTTGCATGAGTTCGGGACGTGATTTATTGACATTTTATGTAATTTCATGGCATTGGATGTATTTGACGATTTTGCATAGTTTCTAAGTTGTCTTAGTTTCAGATTAGCACAAGTTAACTTGCGGTGATGCTTAAATGGTGCTGTGCATGCACTTGCTGGTATGGGAGTTTTGCAGACCAGGTCTGGTTGCTGTTGCTCATATAACTTGGATTGACACATGTCAGTTTCATTGTGCTGGAAGCAGCTCTGGATAACAGCATCTGATAAATGAATGCAATGTAATGGATTTGACTGTGCCTGTGGGCATAACGTGGCTGTTGTGTATATATGTGTATTTCTGCTGTGTGTGTGTGTGGTTGTCATGTTGTGTGTGTGCATGCGTGTGTTAGTCTGCAGTATGTGTGCGAGTCTGCGGTGTGTGTGTGTGTGTGTGTGTGTGTGTCTGTGTTTGTGTCTGTGGTGTGTGTGTGTCTGAGTCTGTTGTGTGTGTGGCCAGGCTTTCACACAGTTACCCCTCTTACACGGCCTGCCAGTCAGACACCAGCAAGGTTTTATGTGTTGCCATGGTAACCCGAGCCATGCATCAGACAGGAGAATGGTTTATCTGACAATGGAGGGAGCAGCTGAAGCACACAGCAGCAGGATGAAAGGTGATCCAGCCAGTCTGTGCAAGCCAGGAAATCTGTCTTTTTACACTCTTCTCCCGTTATACCGCAAATGGACATTCACAGTTAAAATATGCATTTATATAGGGTTTCAAATGGTTTTGTGGTATGTGCGTGTGTGTGTGTGTCTATGTGTGTGTGTGTAAGGCAGTTTTTTTGTCCCTTGTGTTCCCTGAAATCATTTAAAAACCATTTAGTGTTGTTTTTTGTAATTAAATGTGTGTTCCCATATTTACCTAGGTTGGATGGAACAGCATCCAGCCATCTTTGGATTCTGTGGCAGATATAAACTGTTGCAGGAAATGGAAAAAGCGTCTGTACTTCAAAATGTGGATTTCGAATCAGATTTGAGCCTCACATAGTGAGCTGGGATTTGCCCCCACCCCCGCCCTAACTGTGTGAGTGAGACCAATAGCATTAAATAATAAGGGTCACTATGGTTCTTGTAAGACATCAGTCAACAGCAGGTGCTGTATAGATACAGTAATCTTTTACTCACATGGATGCAATTATCTGATCATCTATGTCTATTATCACAAGTCCAGATGATATATTGATCAGCTCATACGTATAACACCCGCTTTGAACTGATGCAGCCTGTGTAAACAGTAGTTTTGCAGAAATGGATAGGAAGGACTGGGAGGATTACGTAATAGGAGGCGGGACATTGTGTTTACTGTTACACATCATTCAAGTGACCTTTCCAAACTCAATCTGATTATGTGTAAGGAATCTCTCCCATTCTATTCAAATCAAATAGCACTAACACAATTACTGTGCTCATAACAATGTGCCAAATTCATACCTCAGGGTTAATTTCATGATTTGAAGACAATTGTGGATTTCATGTGTGAATCAAAAACCTCAGACACAGACAAATGTTTTGATTCTAAGAGGAGGCCATTTTATTAGACTTACTGTTAATTTAGCCTCAGCTCAGAATAAGATACATTTTTCTATATTGTTATCATGATTGTTATTATGTTCTGTATTATGATCTGTATATACATTTATTTTCAAATTTGACTGAATTACAAATGATACATTGTAATTTCTTTCTGTGTGATATTTTATTTTAAAACACTGAACTCACTTTTCTAAAGAAATATAAAAAAATGATATACGCTGTCTACTGTGCTTTGGAAGTTCCAAATTTACTCAGATGCAGAACATTGCCCTAATGAAGACACAATTGCCTTACCATCAGCTTCTACCTCTGAACCATTACAGTAACTGGCACATTTTCTGGATAAAAAACCCCACTCTGCTTAAGGATCATTGGTCAGGCTGCGAATCTGAAGGAAATGTGTGAAAATGAAGACTAAAGAGCTTTCTGAAAAATGAAATTTCAATGTAACAATGTAATGTACTGTAATTCAGTAAAATGTGAGAACTGGTCAAGGGTCTAAATAAAAAAGACATACACCCACATGCCTACACACACACACACACACACAGAGTATATATATATATATATATATATATATATATATATATATATATATATATATATATATAAAGCTGACAGTCCAACCCCCAGCCTCAGGGAAGCAATAGTGAACAGATAACTCAGAAAAACCTCTCTTACAAAAACAAACAGACCCAAACAGGCCCCAAACAAACGCTGCCTACTGTTGTCCCAGCGAAAAAAAAAAAAAAAAAACAGCACTTGGATATGACTGAAATCATTGTGAGCCCCAAAGAATGCTGCCTACTGGTCTCCTTGTCTAAACCGCACCAAAACTACAGTCAGTTCAAAGTTACTGCTAAGTGGTCTTTCTCCTTCTTCAGTCAGTGGTTCATCTTTAATGCTTCCCTGGAAGGGAGGCTGCCTCTAGCAGCATGTACCAAATGAAAGAAACCAAACAGACAGCATGTGCAGGTGTGACGTGACCCAGCTTTAACAGCAGTGCCATACTCACCCTGTGCATTATGTGTATAGAGCAGGCAGGTAAGCTGTACATCAAGGGGAGCTGTCCATTCAGCACCCCAAGCAGCAATAAAGATTGTGCAGCAGGATTTAGCACCTTGGACAGCTTCCAGCAACACACATAGCTCATGCACGATTCACCAACTGCCCATTACATGTCTGATACTCATCTCCTCTTAAACAGCAGTACCAAATTACAATATCCAATATCCACCCAACAACATGACAGAGAATATACCGTATTCACCCTGTGTAACCTAACCTTCTCAACTAAAATGTATTCAGTATGTACAGTCTCTGACCAGCAAAAGTGAGTACAACCCTATGGCTATTACTGCATGTACTGTTGTAAAATAAATGATATGTATACCTCCAGCACATGCATATTTAAACAATATTAACACTTCCCTGCCTGTCCACCCGCTTTGCCTTGTAGGGTCTGCTCTGCTGTGTGCTTGGTTCTGTGGAGCTCAGTGGAAATAGACACACTACAAATGGAGAACAGAGGCTTTCCTGCTGGTGTGGCTCCACCACATCTCCAAAGCGGATCAGATCGGACTGAGGAGACGTGTGACAGCAGCCTGGGGCTGATCTTAACTCCATTCCAGCAGGCGCTCCAATTTCCACACGTGGCAAATGGCAGATTTCGGGTGAGAGAGAAAAACTGAATATATGATTAAATCGAGGCTGCAGTTACATTTAAATTTTACATGAAGTCGTGTCACTTTTATCAACATGAATTAATGTATATGGAATCACAATGCTGTAAAAAAAATACTAACCCGTTGCAGAGGAATCTAACAACATCTTCAACAGCTGCCAGGCCTAGGCTGAGTGTGGTTTTAATTTGTTCTTATCCATGAAATGTAAGCTATGATTTCCTTCCTCAGTTATGAGGAACTTATACCCAGGAATTTGTGCAGTTCAAAGCAATATCTACCCTGTGTGAACCAGCATAAGAGAAAGCGGATGCATCTCTGTGATTTTTGTTCAACAGTCATCTTCCCTCCACTGAGCTCATGCTTAGGTTTACTGTTGGACCCTTAAAATCCCTCTGACACATTTTCTCAGCCCAGTTATAGGTTTGAGTGGTGTGATGTGTGTGAGGTGATTGAGTTGATTTTGTTGCATCAATAAACTTTAATCTGTTTAGTTGCTCTATTATAAAGCGCAGCTACATTGCTGTAATAAAGTAAATATACATAGCTATGGCTGTGCTAATTTGCAGTTCAGCCAAAACCGCTCATTTAAAAGCCAATAGCTCATTTTATGTTTGGTTTTTCCTCACAGGCACTTTGCCTGTTAGTTTGAATCAGTCCAACAGACAGACATGGACATCCTGTTATCTGTCCAATGGTAACTGCAATGTTTTGTATGTGTTGATATCTTTCACAGTCACACCTTCTTCACTGCTCTAGAAAATGCAATAAATTTGGCCATTGCTTCTATTCAGATTTTGTTTATGTTTTTAGAACTGATCGATTCCTGTTCTTTTCAAAGTGCATTTATTGCAGTGTTTAAGTGTGAGGGGATCATTCTGTTGAACTGGAAGGATTGGTTTATTAACCTGTGCAATGATTTTCATCTTTAGCTGTGCATGGATTGCACTATTTACCTGTGCAGTGATTATACTGTTTACCTGTATGCAGATTTGTTAAGTTTACTTGTACAGGGAATGTTCAGTTAGCTGTACAATATTTGTTCATTCTACCGGTGAAGGGATTGTTAAGTTTATTTCTACAGGGAATGTTGTTGCATTTAACAGAATGAGTGGAGGACAGGAAGACTGATCTGCAGTTTCTGTTTTCTACTTGTGTTGATCTACTTGTGTTGTGATGATCTTTTTATCCTGTTACATCTGTTACATCCTGTTTCTGCTTCATGATGTAAGTACTTCATTCCACTTTGGTATAGTCGCAATGATGCTTTCTTAAAAGAGCATGAGAGGCATGAGTGTGTGTTTGTGTGCGTGTGTGTGCCTTACTTGTAAGTCACTTTGGATAAAAGCATCCGCCAAATGAATAAATGTAAATGTAATGTAAATGTGTGTGGCAATATGACACTTTGCTGAATTTACCTCACTTACCATCTTACTCCAACACAGTTGTTGGAGTACATCAGAAATCTGTGAGCTAGTGAAATCTCTTAACATTTTGAAAATAAATAAATAATAAATAAAAATTTGTATGATTTAAGGCTGAAAAATTTTTATGACACATTGATCACAATATTAAATTAAATAGCATGCAAACTGAATAATAAATAAAATAATATGTAATGAAAAATAACTGCATGAAATGGAAATTATGTGTAACTTGCTGTCTTTTGTTGCAGAAAAATTAAATGAACCTGTCAAATGTGTTTAACAACAAAAACAAAACAAAATGTCTAGCTTTCTTACCAACAGCAAGCCTATCTTATTTTAAATAAAGACACAAAATGCAGGTGTAGCCTATTCAGGCACTTAACGTATTACCCATGGCTATTTGTAGGCAAACTGCAGTTGGCAACAATGCACAAATGACTTAGACTAAATTAGGCTGCTCTGTACTTTTAGGCTGTAATTATGCTACTCTACAGCAGTCTGATAATTTTCTTTTTTGCTTTCTTAACTTGAATGTCCTGACAAAGTCACAACTGTTTGCTTCATTGTATTTTGAACTCTTTCAGCCCTGCTTAGTCTTGTCTTGATTGGACAGACATGCCTTGTTTCCTTTCAACTTCTTCATTTTGAATACACAGTGGTGGACAAAAAATACGAAATAATGTTATTATGTGTGAATGCTTTAGTGCCACTTTACTACATTGACAATATGCTTTAAATTGTTCCACAACCCTAAACCTAACCCTAAACCTGAAACTTATTGAGGAATTATTATTATTATTATTATTATTATTGTTATTGACTAAATGGATGATTCCTATTTAGAATGTTTTATCGGGGCTCCCAAGTGGCTCAGATGGTAGAAACCTGTGTTTCAAGTGTAAACTGAGCTCTACAGCTTGTGCCCCAGTCCAGTCATGTCTCAGCCAACAGTCACTGGGAGCTCACAGCAGTGGAACAGGTGGGTTTGTTCCAACAGGAGTGTAGGGGAGGGTGCATCAGCCAGGGGTTTGTCTGCCCTGTTTCTCACTAGCAACCCCTGCTGGTCAATCAGAAGCCCACAGCCTGCCTGAATCAAGCTGCACTTTTAAGTACCTTCCTTCCTCCAACTCATGTCTGCACAAGCTTGGCTTGGGGCTGTGGTGTGTAAAGAAGCAGTGGTGATATCACATGCTTGGGAGGAGATCGCATATTTAACTGCATCCTCTGGGATTGTCTGTGGGGGTTGCAACCACAGGCAGAATATCTATGATTTAATTTGGTATTCCAAATTGGGAGAAAAACTTAAATCAAAATAAATAAATCAAAAAAGAATGTTTATGCAGTTTTTTTTTCTTTGAATTTTACAGAACGGTAATCAATAAATTGTGAAATCATTGCCGACCAGTTAATTAACTGTTGGCCTTGCCTTGAGTGCAAGCAGAGCTTGGGTTTGATCCTAACAGTGCTATCAGCCAATGATCAATGGGAGTTGAGTATGTTATTCAGATGTTCCCGGATAATTAACTTCAAACAGACGCCAATCAATCAAATCAATAAACCACTTTAATTTAATCCGTGATTTTTACAAATCACTGTACATGTAAAAACTTAAAACACAGGTCCAATTTGGAAAAAAAAGTGAAAAATTATTCTTTGACCCTGGAGGAGGTGATCATGAGACTCCTTGAAAATAGCGGGAATGCTTCTTATTCTTGCCAAATATAGGATTCAGTATATCTATATGCTTCAGACATGGTATTTGTTTTGTCCCTGTGGTAAGAAGCACATCTGTCTATTTACGTCCAACGGAGGAAGACGCAAGTAAGGAGCCTCAGACATGCCCACACACTCTTCTCTCTATTTAGATGCAGAGCTCTGTCAGATTTTGTCCATCTCGTCTGAGCACTCTGAGGAACCCTGCAACTCATCAGCCACCTGTAAGTTGCTCCGGTGACGTTGGTAGAATACGTTTGTAGAATACCTCTTCCAAAGAGCGCCCATTCTGCTGCAGTGTGACTTGCAGCATGAAAAATAACCATTGGCTGTGTGCAAGTGTATGGGAGGATTATATTCAGAGGTTGTCGGGGTGTGATATGTCTTGTATACTGTTGGCTGTTGGATAAAGGGAGAAAAACATAAAAAGAGAAAAACCGGTGAAAACTGTCACATGCAGAAACGCACAGTAAATATTGTTAACATAACATCATTTGGTTTGTTGTGCTTTGATCTGCCTGCCACTTTGATTTGAGCATTGGAAAATGAACAATATATGTAGCATTCAAGTGAACCCATATTATTCAGGGTGTGATTATCATGCTTCGATAACTCTACAGGCATTATGCAAAATGTATTTTACCTGACACACTGCTTTCTTTCTCCTCTGCCCCACCTCCATAAGTACATGAATATTCTCCTTAGAATTCCCACTGAATTTCTAGTATGTTTACAATCTAATGTGGAATTAATGTACTGGGTCTGAGGACCTGCTGCAGATGAGAGGAAATCCACCATCACCATGGAAACAGGCTTCTAGGTAGCTATGACTGCATTTCTGGTGTGTAACCTGTTGTATCACTTGTGTGACATGGAAATACCAAATGTCAGAGAAAACTGCATCTCTTAACGAAACATACGGCACCTCTCCACTAAGGGAGGATGCCGAAATCATAAACCTCTGTATTTCCACATCTCCACATCCATTGTTGTCAAATTAATTAACCATATATCACTAGAACATCACCATCAGAATCAGTCAAGGCAATAATTCATGACAACAGATCAAGAAAAAAATATTAACTGAATGTGAGCCATTGTTTTAAGATATGGATATTTCAGACAAGGACTTTATACTTTATATTTTGTTAGTGTCTGCGACATGTCTGTCAATGCTTGACACAGGGTTGAGCAGGTCAATATCCATCAAGTCTATTTTTTTGGTAGGAAAGTAGAGGCATAACTGTGTGTAATCCTAACAGACAACAATAGATCTGCATAATGTACTATACAAAGTATTGATAATAATTACTAATAATCAAGACCTGGTGAGTTTTAAACTGTGCAGGATAAAAATGTTACCTTTAAACTGCCGCTTGTCACAGGTTTTTTTTTTCCATTGTTTTATATTTCTACCAAATGGTCCAATTCCAAGAAGCATCAGCCATGAACATCATATCCATCTTTCCTTAATTGGAGAGGTTTTAGCCACCCCTCTTTCAGTCTCAGCACATACATATCATCAACACTAGGAGGCCAAGGGAGAAATCGAAGAATTAAAATTTTCAAATGGCATAAATGAGATGAGTGATGTGGGTATTTAATGTTTCGTTCTGTGGCCAGACCCAGAGGACACAGAAGAGAATGAGTCTAAATCAATTGTGTTTAACGTTGGGATTTACTGTGGAAATGGACATTCTGGGAGCCTCTCAGACCAAATTTAAAAACATCATAATAACATAAATGTAGTCTAAATCACAGGAAAATGACAACCTCCGTCAAGATAAATGGCCTGTACTCATAACCATGCTTATATTTTACTGGTATTAGATTCTTGAATTGCACATTAGCTTGATGAATTAACCATAATATGTCTGTATGCTGACACTTCATAAATTCATTGGTTTTGCATTGTGTATTTTTACGCAATTTGCCACTTTGTTCAAGGGAGTGAAAGGGGCAAAGCTCTAGATTGATCTAGACAATAAATTATATAATACACAACACAGAGCATGTCAAATGAAGACACAGCAGATGGCATAATTTTATAGGGTTAACAGTGCAGACAATGTTATACTTGTTTTCTTAGTTTTGAGAGAATAAACAAATGAATAAATGAATGCATGAGAACTGTTACGTCTAGTCTAGCTGTAAATTCCAATTAGTAAGAGGGATGTTCACACAAATACATTACTCCCAAGAGGTGGGAAATCTGAGCCATGGGACAAGCATGACAGGTAGAGATGGCCCTGTGCTCTGGAGTGCACTAAGCCAAATTATCTCAGTCTACTAACCATAACCCTAACCCTAGTCTTAACCTATTAACCTCTCCCACCAATAACATTCCCTCACAATTTAACTCTAGCCCATCCTACCTATAGCATTCCCTGTCAGTGTAACTCTGACCACTCCCACCTCTGCCTTCCCTTTCATTCTCTCACTCCAACAGCATTCCCTGTCATCCTGTCATCAATGGGCAGTTAAGGAGCAGGACTTATAAACGAAAGGTTGCCGGTTTGATCCCCGCTGGGACACTGCTGCTGTACCCTTGGGCAAGGTACTTAACCCACAATTGCCTCAGTAAATATCCAGCTGTATAAATGGATAACATTGTAAAGAACTGTAACCTATGTAAATCGCTTTGGATAAAAGCGTCTGCTAAATGAATAAATGTAAATGTAAAATCCTAACCCCTCCCACCTACAGCATTCCCTGTCACTCTAACTCTAACCCCTCCCACCTACAGCATGCCCTGTCACTCTAACTCTAACTCCTCCCACCTACAGCATGCCATGTCACCTTAACTCCTCCCATTAGCAGCCTCTTGTTTCACTTTTTTTCTGTTCCTCCTCTCTCTGAAGCCATTTTTGCACTGTGCTCCCAGGTGAAATGCCTGAGCTCATTAAAGCTTAATTCAGCTTTAATAATAGAGGAGCAAAGATCACATGCCTTTTCTTCATTCTCTAAAATATCTTTTTATTCAGACTGCTTTTAAGCTGTTCACAGCCTTGGTCTGGTAATGACAAAAACCCACCCTGCCTTCCTGCATTAATCTACTGATTTTTTTTTTCTTCTCAATAAATTAAATCAGCCTAAAAGTGAGATGGCAGATGAAATAGAGGTCTGTGGGTTGCCATAGCATGGGCCTTCTGAAAATGGGAGGGAAGGACATTAATTCATAAGGCCTTTGCCTGCCCTGTCAAAGCATTTCTTTGGGAGATGAATGGACGATAGCCACTGCCTGCCAGTTAAAAGACATTACAGAATCCAGGGAAAGCTCCTGCTGCCCCACACACTTTTTCTGTCTGATTGTGTTTGAGCCTGCCCCCATCCTTTCTCTACCTCCACTGTCTACCCTTGCGTTTGTGTGTGTGTGTGTGTGTATTATATATTGCTGATTTTTAGGTGCATGTGTGCATTGTTGCATGTGTGTATGAAGCCAATGGGTTTGTGTGTGTGTGAGACAGTATGCATGCATGTGTGTGTATTATACCTTACTGGTTTTAGGTGTGCATGTCTATTACTTTTTCATGTAGTGAGTGCTTTCTCACAGCTAGATTAAATTAATTAGGAGCACACTGGCTTTTCACTGGGGTCTCTTTCTCTCTCTCTCTCTCTCTCTCTCTCTCTGTCTCTTTCACTTTATAACTCTTGAGTTTCAATTGTTAAATTTACTCACCCCTAAGAAGGCTCATGTTAATATTGTTGCTGTTGTGCTACACCACAGAAAAAAACATTGCCTTATTTACCTGAAATAAATGCATGCATACATCTGTCAGCACAATAAGAGAAATGGTCTTTGCTTATGTTTTTTTGGATAAAAAAGGCTTCTTGATGGCCCTCTACTTGCAGTGACTTCACTAAACTCTGAATGCAGGATTTAAGCTGGGTGGTTATATTAAAGATATTACGATTTTTTTAGAACACATTATAATGGGAATTTTTATTTTTGGTAATGGTATTTTGATTGTGTGCTTTTTTTATTTTAATGCACTGAATACCAGGATAAAGATTCAAGCTCATCTTCATAAAGCACAAATTTAACTTCCACATTATTTTGAGTGTGGCCCAGAAGTAGAGATTGCTCCAGTAACACCATGTTGCATAATGCCCAATGTGGCCAGCATGCCAGACTGTGCTTGGAGAAGATAACACATCGAAAGAAACACTGGCCAATGGCTGTTTTAGTCCCATGTTCAGAATGGTAAAGCCTAAACAGCACAAGGCAACAATAAAATCAGAATGCTGCTTACAACTAAACCTTCAAGTTTTGCAGTGCTAGCCTATGCAGGAACATTCACCCACGTAGGTCTTCCATATTACACATAAGGCCAGGCATTTAAAGGTGATCAGAGAAGGGAACAAGCAACTCCACGCTGACAATCAGCCCTATCTGTGCAGGTGCCTGTCCATAATTCCACAGCGGTTCTGAAAGCTTGTAGGAGCAGGAGGTGTATATTATATAGATCAGCACTGGCAGAAGACGTGGAATATGTAGATCAATGCTGGTTGAAAGTGTGTATTATGTAGATCAGTAGCTGTGGGAGGTATGTAGCATGTAGATCAAAACATTACATTACATTACACTCATTTAGCAGATGCTCTTATCCACAGCGACATCCAGCACAATAGAACAATAAGTGTGTCTATTCAAGTTAAATGAGCAGCAGTGTCAGACCAGGCTAACAACACTCCCAGACCAGTGAGTGTGAGCATAACACAATTCAAGCCCTACCACAAGTTAACTTCTGCAATCTGGCTAGGCAACGGAAGACAAATATGCTACCATACATCAGTCACATAGGATTTGAAGACTGATCATAGGTATGAGGGGGCTGTCCCATTCACTGTCCTGTATGCTAGCACCAAGGTTTTGAACTTGATGCAAGTGATAAAAGGAAGCCAATGAAATGAGGTGAGGAGGGGAGTAACTTGACATTTAGGGAGATTTTAGGCAAAACTGTGCTGGTTGAAGGTGTTTAGTATGCAGATCAGTACTTGTGTGTAGTGTTTAGATCAGTACAGATGTGTAGTGTTTAGATCAGTACTAGATATAGGTGTGTTGGGCATGGAGAAGAATTCCAGTGGTTTGGAAGAAAGCCAGTCTGACTCTTACTGAAGGCAGAATTTTGGCAGGAAGACCTACATGCTCGAATGCTGCAGAAAATCTTCTGCAGATTTCAGCTCACATAGATTCCCCAGTAGTTTTGGATTAAATTTGTCTCCACTTTTGTAAATTGGGGATATAAACCTTGGTTCTAGATGTCAGCAAAGCAGCCTATTTGTAGAACTGAGATGAATAATTGAAGTTAGATCTGCCATTCTGCCCCCACCCCCCCTCATTCTCTCTCCCTCCTTTCTCTTTCCTTCTCCTCTCTCCCTCTCTCCTAATCAGGTTTCTTTCTCCTCCATATTTCTTTTTCCATCCTCTCTTTCCCTCTCTCTCATGTGTCTGCGTGAACGTTAGTGACATTCTACAGCAGTAAATTAACCAACAGGTCAGTCAGAGGGCAGATGGAGGCTGCATCCCTGCAGGAATGGAACCAATACCCATTCTTCTGCCTGGAGAACTGGGCCTCTGGCCTGGATGAACAGAGCATATAGCTCTCCGTCTGCCTGGAAGACTGGGGTCGGTTGCCTGGATGAATGGGGCCTGTAGCCATCCCTCTAGGTGGAAGACTGAGTCATCTGGCCTGGAGGACTGGGGCCTGTAGCCTGGGAAAATGGGGCCTGCAGCTATCCCTCTGCCAGTAGGACCAGGGCCTGTAACCTTGAAGAATGGGGCCTGTAGTGTGGATAAATGAGCCCTATAGCTACCTACCTTGGAGAACTTCAGCCTATGGCCTGCAGGACTGGGGGCTGTAGCCTGGACGACTGTGGCCAGTAACCTCAAGGAATGATATCCATACCTATCCCTCTGCCTGAAGGACTGGACTGCTCACCATGCTCCTCAGGCTGCTCTGCTACACTAGACTGTTGGTGCCCCGTTTACTGGTACCTTCACAAGGAAGACCTATACTGTTTTTCATTGCAGGTGCTGCCATTGCTGTTTCTATGTAGACAATAACAATCATATCTCTGCACACTGTAGAAAAATATTGACTTTGATTGCAAAATGGTCCACAATGAATCTGTCACATAAATAGATTTATGAAAAATAATTAGCAAAATATGGCACATAAATGCATCATTAGCAAAATCAATTATATCAGTTTTTTTATTGATGAAATTAAGGTTATAAAGATTCAGCAGAGTAAAACTTGAATTAACAAAATCCCTTTGTTCTAGTGTCTTAGGGGGCAAAATATTAATATTTCGCCCAAGTGTATTATGTTAGTATTTGGGCATTCTGGAATTAATGTTCATAAAGTTCAGCATTGAAAGGGTTTTCCCCTTTTGAGTCTTCATTAATATCATAACAGTAAATGATTTATAGCGCATCAATTGTTAGACCACTGGCTTTCAAAATGTTACTAATAGTGTGTGCTAGATAATAAATGTTTAACACATGATGAAATTTCTGATCAATTCTGCCATCAGGTCTGCATTACTTCTTCTTCCAGCCATGCTGTACAAAATGCCAAGTACTCTCTTCACTTTGTGGATCCACAAATGAACAACATAGAGAGGTCATGCTGGCATTTACACAGTAAAGAAATGACGCTGACATTTACCCAATAGGAGGAGGTATTGCTGAGATGTGCTCAGGCAATTTATTATATTTATTTTTTACATTTACATTTTACATGCATTCATTTGACAGATGCTCTTATTCAAAACAAATTACAAAGCATAGGATATTAGTGCATTTTGTAAGGATACATGAGCAACAAACACACCGCACATAAATGTTTCATACCTCAACACTGTTATTAACATTTTTTTTTTTATTGTAAACGAGCATTATATATTATTACATGTGTTATTTGTTTTATCGTAACTGGTAAAAGTGCAGCAGTGATGTTAAGGTATTAGTAGCTACCATATAATACCCAGAATGTACAACACAGAAAAAAAGAAAGTGCTACAACATTCTTAACTATGGAAGACAAATCGAAGCCTAGATTGGTCGATCTTCAGTTTGCAGTGGAAGAATGCAAGTGACTCTACTCTTCTGAGTGCTGTGGGAAGCTCATTCCACCACCTTGGGGCCAGATCAGACAGGATATGTTACCCACAGAGAAGGGGTGCCTAACATCCCAAGTTTTCAGAGTGGGCTGATCTGGTTGGCGTTTGGATGATTGCTTGCAGATACAGTGGAGTCATTTCTTTCATTTGGCAGATCAGCACCACCATTGAACTGGATGTGAACCATAACTGGTAGTCAGTCGACGGAAATGAGTAGAGGTAAAAGTGGGAATATTTTATGAGGTTGTGGAATAACTGAGCAATGGTGTTCTGGGTGGGTTTTAGAGTTTGATTAGCACCAGGTTAGTTTTAGGATTAGAGCTAGATCTTGGATTAGAATTAGGATTAGGGTTAGGGAGACCAGTGAGAAGAGAGTTGCAATATTCTGGGTGGGAGACCACCTAGGCAGGGCCAGATGCTGAGTTGAAAAGGTGGTGAAGAAAGGTTGGATGTTGGATTTTTTTTGGTTGGATGTTATACAAGAAAAATATGCAGGATTAAAGCCATGTTTAGTGCTGTTGTCATGTTAAATTTTTATTCTAGCTTCTGAAGAAAATGAAGATTGAAAACAAGGACCACCAACTGTAAACATAACCATTATCATTATCACCCTCTCTTTCCATGGAGCTAAGGCTGAGCTTGACTGAGTGAAGTATTGATTTACAGCATGACCAGACTCTTTATTCACTTCCTCTATTCCCTTGTTTCTCCTCTGTCTCCTACTCTCTGACTCTTTCTTTCCTTCTCTCTCCAATTCTCTTCCTCCCTCTCTCTTCCTCTTTCTCTCCATCCCTCTGTCTATCTCTGTCGCTCTCAATCTCTCCCTGTCCCTGACTGCAGGGAAAGGGGTCTATGACAAAATGCATTTGAAACACTCCAGTGCTCCAGCAATGGCCCCTGGTGGATCATTAATCACCACACAGCATCTAGGAGATCTGTGCAGTGCAGCCCTTCTGTGACACACTCATAGTACAGGGAAATCAATGTGCAATAGAGTGTCCAGTATAAATAATAAACAGTTACAGTGTGCTATAGCTGTTCTCTATCATTTCCTCTGGAGCCTATCCTATCTCTAACCTCTTCCACCTCGAGAGAGCATGACCCCCTGGATAAAGCGTCAAAATATGCACCATGGATGCAGCAGATACACCACCAAGACACACCCCTGGATCTGGCATCATGACATACCCCTTTATACAGCACAATGACTACCCTGAATAGAATACATTGACACAGACCTTAGATACATCATTCACTCCTAGTGTTCATCATCAGAGGCTATTTTAAAATGAGGCCCATTTGAGGCTGTGAATTACACTGATGCATTTTTGAGGCTGTACATTAAAATGATGATCTTTTGAGGCTGTGAATTAGACACGTGTTCTGAAGCTGTATATTAGAATGAGGCCCATCTGAGGCTGTAAATTAGACTGATGAAGGTTGAAAATTGTACTGATGTACTTCTGAGGCTCCAAGTTAGACTGATGCATTTTTAAGGCTGTTAGACTGATGTGTTTTTAAGGCTGTGGGTGAGGATGAAGGCACCTAGGAATGTTCTATGAAAAAAATAACCTAAGGGAAAGCTTTGGTTGACATTACACAACAAAAATAAAGGTGGACAGATGCACTCTTAAAAAATATGTTCTGTTTTTTAATGGTTTATAGGCATTCTTTTATTGACAGATGGCAGGAACTAAAATTTTTCACTTCCAAGACAGGACTGATGCCAGGATATACAAAAATAAATGGTAGATCAAAAGTGCAGAAAGTATACAAATATACAGTAATTATCAAACAAGAGCACTAATAAATGTGTAATATCTGTTCATTGTAGATCTAAATACAACATAATTTAGTACTGTCTTGTATACATTTTCCATTTTTTACATGTGCAGCATAAAGGGAAACATGGCATTTTTAATCACACCAAGAGCAGTCATAAACAGCACTGAGACAGAACTGAACAAAAACTAGCCATTTAAAGCACAGAGGCAGAACTGAACAAAGACCAGCCATTAAAAGGAAAGAGGCAGAATCAAAACTAAATGACAGACTTAGAGTTTCAAGTAAAATGTTTTCATGAAAATGACAAAACTAGCAGTAAATAATAAAAGAAATAAGGAATGGTGTCTCTCTCGCTCTCTCTCTCTATGGTCTATGTCCTATTTCTCTGTACTCTGTACTGAGTGTCTATCTCTCTCTGTACTATGAATGTACCATCTATTTCTCTGTACTCTATACTGAGTGTCTATCTCTCCCTGTACTGTGAATGTACCGTCTATTTCTCTGTACTCTGTACTGAGTGTCTATCTCTCTCTGTACAGTGAATGCACCGTCTATTTCTCTGTACTGAGTGTCTATCTCTCTCTGTACAGTGAATGCACCGTCTATTTCTCTGTACTGAGTGTCTATCTCTCTCTGTACTGTGAATGTACCGTCTATTTCTCTGTACTCTGTACTGACTGTATCTACTGTCACTGTCTGCACTGTCACTTCAGGTCAATTCAAATTCAGCTTTATTGGCACTACAATAACCAAACTGTATGTTGTATTTTACATGCATATTCACCCTCTATGTGACAATGTGTGTGTGTTTTTTCATTTTCATCAAAAACAGATATTTTGAATGTTAGACTGCTTTGAAATGTATGTAATATTTGTCATTACCTTTATTATTAAGTTCATCTGTGTGTCAATCTCTTCTCCTATAACTCACCATGCATGCACTAGGTCTTCTCTTTCCTTTTTCTCATTCTTTTTGTCATTCAATATTCTACACCTGTTCAGAGCCTGATAGTGTTGAATTTTGTTAAGTAACTTTAGTTTTGCTCTATTTTCAATGCATTCATTTTAATTCTGTACATTTTTGGCATGTCTAGTTGTTTTATGTTGTTGTTCTTGGATTTGTCAGAGGCTGAGTGATTTTAGTGGGGCTCACAGTCGGTTCAGGGAGAAGATCTGAGTTATGATTGGGTAGGGGAGTGGAGGTGCAGCCTGTAGAGGTGGGTCATCAGCCTTTTCACTCTTTTTGAATCTGAATACACAGGTGGGAATTACTTACTTCATGGTCTATTGCAGACAGGGTTTGCCTGGTTTTCTTGTAGTTTGTTTTATTTGTTCTTTTATTCTGTTTGTGATTGTGAGGCAGTCCTGTGAGGCAGTTCAGTCCTAAACATACTTATATTTTGCCAATAGTGTTTCAGCATTCGACCAATGATGACTTAATTATTGCCATTAATACTTAAAGCAGAATGCTTTAGAGAATATGACAAGCGACACAAGATAGCTTAATGTAATTTTTGATAATCCTAATGTCTGGGTTCAGTTTTTAACTGTGGAAGTGTTTCATCAAACCATGCTTTCACTAAAATAATGAAAACTGTTAAATTAAATGCTGATGTCTACCTAACAGATTCCCTTCCCTCATGCCTCATGTTTAATCTCACATCTGAAGACACTATGCTAGGCTTTGGGTGGCATAAATGCATGGGTACTATGTCCACTGTGTTGTACCCAAAATACCACAGCAACCTGAATATTGATATCCACATATTCACTAGTATGACTACTAGCCAGCACCCTCACCCCCAAGCTTAGTGCTGTTTTCATTTTTTCCTGTCTATGCTGGCAACAAGGTATCAAAAATACCTGCCTTGCCATGAAAGTGAGATTTTTGCATCATCCAAACCAGGCCCACAAATTCCTCTCTGGAAAAAAAATCTATAATTGTGACAAAACCAAACACACAATGAACACAAAATATTTGCACGTATAATACGCTACTGATGTCAGCATGCACCTGGCAGCATTTAAACCAGCTCTCATTTTGGATACCAGTGAATACAGAATCTATTAGTTGTTTATTCATTTTTTTCAAGCACATGCATGAACATGGCAAGCGAAAAATTGTTTGGAGAGAGGTAGAAAGTTTTCATGAATACTTTAGCGTTTCAGCACTGAGTGTTAGCATGACCTGTGCAGGGATTTACAATAATTATTAGACTGTCTAGGTGATGGGCATGATTACTGTGACAACATTTACACAATAAAAAGGGAAAAGACACTCACTAAGCAAATATTATGACAACGAGCAAATGCAACAATGATTTAATTGACAGCAGAGACATTTCCATGAGCCCAGCTGCAGGGGCAGCCAACAGCATAGCCATCCTAATAGTGTGTGTGTGTGTGTGTGTTCTTAACAATGTTCATTCATACCTAAAAAACACATTTGTCTCACATCAGTAAGTCCTCCTTGAAGGTAAGCAAACATATACCTCCTATGTTGTTCATCGCATTCAAAGTTTAAAAATCACACAAAGTAGGTGGACATATATCGAAGCAGAAAAGTTGAACTTTGTATTGTATTGTGTGAGGCTCCATTAAGATGAGAACTTTTTTTTTTACTTTTGTGTAAAAACATTTGTGTAACATTGTTCAATGTTATGTTGAATTTGAAAAATATTAGCTAAGGGAGGGAAATTAAACCTAAGAGTTGTGCCTTTAAGTGACAGATGTCTAAGGCACCCAAAGGACTTCATTTACAAAACGTGAATTAAATACATTAGGAAAAAATTAAAGTTAAATTCCCCAGCTGCAGAAAATTAAAGCAGGAGCAGTAATACTCAGTACTACAGCCTGTTTATATACGCGGCGGAGCCACACCCGGCGATCAGTTGGGTGTGAGAGAAGAGTGCTGGCGCGTGGACTTCTATAGACGTGTTTTTTTTTTTTTTCTTAACAGTTTCAATGTTAATTAAATGCGCACAAAAGGAATAAAAGTAAATGCACATACGATATAGAAAAACACGACTCGTTCATAGTCACCTTTAAAACAGCGTTTATGACACTTTAATGACACATGACATAATTTATGTCGGCTACCTATAATTTGCACTGTGTTGTCAATGCGAAATGGTATGACAAACCCAAAATACTCTAGCAAATATCTAGCTCGGGCGACAGACGATGCGAAAGAGAACCTGTCGAGTTTCAACTGTCTGAGAAAGCACTACCCTCTCTCTGCCGTTCATGCTCCGGAAGAGCCAGAGACAGGGTAACAAGAAAACGCCTCAAACACAGGCGCGCATGGTGTAGCCACGGAAATCTTGCCCGTCTGCGAGCGAATCGCACAGCTATCGACAGTAACAGAGAGGACAGACGGATATCCCCACTGAGGTCTGGAATCTGACGAAAACAGCCTGTTGTACGTGTGGGTTTAAATGCGCAGCGAATGGGAAAACTTCAATAAAGCTACAGTAACGGTAGAGCATATAGCGTCGTGCCAGTGTCGAATTATTCTTCGTGGGCAATAGACAAAGCGACGGAATGCTGTGACAACCGTTCGCATCTGCTGACCCTTCGAGTTCTCTGTTGTTTGCAAGAAACAATAGGGGCACGTTGTTTGTGTTGTTGGTGCAGCTCTGAGATTTAAACTGGAATGTTTTGGAATTTCGTGGACATTCACCAAGGTCCGGGCAACTGGGGGGCACAGTTCCTGTGGATTTTGTCACTGTGGGAATTGTGTTTTCCTGAATAGTGGACGCTGCATCGTGGGGGGTAGAAGGCTGAAGTGTTTGCGTCTGGGAGCCAAGAGGAACCGCGCCTCCTATTTCGGCAGAACCGTACAGAGAAGAAATTTCTACATCGGGAAGGTATCCACTGTATGGCTAAAGATATTAGGTATAATATGTGCATTAATACATTGAGATAAACATTTGGTGACGGAATTCAAAATGTTTCCAAAATGATGTAGTCGTGACAAGTTTAAATGTAATTTGAAGTGTTAATGTTATAACTAAAATGTAGCCTATATACAGTTGTGAGTTTGTTACCTGTATAGTTACTTAAATGACTAACCAACATTGTAGGAAAAGCATCCCGCTGACTAGTTATGTCCCTTGGCTGTGTATCATTTCCTCATTATTCGTCTTCGCCAGATGCACAGTCTACCACCAGTAACAATTAACCGACCAAATCCGTGAAAATGAGCGAAGTAAATTTTGATAAGGAGGCTTAAATACACCAGTATGCATTCAGTACTCCAACTCAAAAGCATCAGGTCGCGAGCGCAGAGACACGCCTGGGCCGTTTTTATCCGTGCCTGAAGGGAACACTTGTTTGCCACCACTGTAATGTCCATTGTATTTATCTCATTCATCTCCCATTAGCGACTGTATCCATGCTGCCTTTCTCTGATCTAGTGTTGGGGTATGCTCTGTACAGTCTGAACAAGCGTGTATTTGTTGGTCCTGGATTGCATTTATGTTTCGATGACATGAAATGGCATTTTCTCTGCGTCTATCGCAGAGCAATCCCCGGCGGGAGATCGTCTGGTTCAGAGGCTTGCATATGTATTGATTCTTCTCTCTGAGCGTTCACGAGTTCGCTTTGCAATCGCGTATAACCACTCCTCAACTGAAAATTCAATCTAATTCGTGAAGCATTATATGCTTTTTAAACCAGCCAAGTGCGTTGGTCCTAGTAGCACAGAGTGTAGCTTGAATCAGAATTAATTGAAGACGCAGGCATAATATGGAACAACTTGTCTTTTTCAATAAAACAACCTACACATATCGACGAAATGGAACAATCAAGCTGCAAGCATGGCAATAGAAGGTGGGTTTAGAATAGTTGTTAAGGGCAGAATTCCGGGCATTCTACAAGTTGCAGAGAGGACAGTAATGATGATAGAGTTGCTGAAAGCTGCAAGATGCATGTTGTAGAGGATGCAGACAGGTTACCGCACAATCATTTGCAGACTAGAGGATGCAGACAGGTTGTTGTGCAGTCAGCTGCAGACTAGAGGGTGCAGACAGGTTGCTGTGCAGTCAACTGCAGACTAGAGGATGCAGAGAGGTTGTTGTGCAGTCATTTGCAGACTGTAGATAATGCAGACAGGCTGATGTGAGATGTATTGGTAAGGGGCAGGACTTGTAACCCAAAGGTTACCACTTTGCAGCTGTACCTTTGGGCAAGGTACATAACCTAAATTTCCTCATCAAGGATCCAACTGCATAGAAACATGTGACATGTAAACTATGCCAGCTGCTCTGCATAATTGCACGTGCTTTGCAAACTGCAATGCTTTTTTGAGAGATGCAAGTCCTGTGGCATGTTCAACATCATCTTTCTCCTCTCCCTGCCATTTGGGGTTTTTACTGAGTTGAGAAAGGGTAAGAAACAAGTAGCATCTCTTATTGTTGATATTTGACCTCATGGTTTTCATGGTTTCCTGTGTTGTCAAGATCAGTTTTGGAAAGATGTGTTCCCTTTCCGCTCTGGTTAACTGCACTTTGTCATATTAAATTCTGTTGTACTGGAAATTCTATAGTTATTATACTGTATGTGTTTGTGTGTGTGTTTTATGTTACAGTCTGTCCTCATTTATTAGTTCAATGTTGTTCTGTGAATTTTCAACTGCCTTATTACTTGGAGAAATGGCGGCATCTACTGGCCAATTGAAATAATCACTTTTTCTTCCTCAGGGATTTCCAGGGTTGATTGAAATGCGGGATGAAAGCTGTATAAATACCATTAACTAAAGAAAATTTATGTTTCTAAGAACTAGCTAACAATTAATCATCCTTAGTTAGCCATTTAATTAATTTCCAAAAAACTGCATGAAGATTACAAAATCATCTTATTTCCAGTGTTCCAAAACATATGTGTTACAATGTGTGTCATTTATATAAATATAAGCTAGTACTGTTCCTAAGTTTTGGTGTTTATTCCATTGCTTATATCCAGTATTTCCACGCCTGATTTACCCAGACATAAGGGTGGAGCCCTCATGTCAAACCTTTCCTTCATTTGTCAGTCACAGAAGTACATTTACCTAAATTGATCTTTTAATTTTTTTTTTTACAATATTGACAACATTGAAGATGAATCCCTGATGAATCATAACTTTGCATAACTTTTCAGACTACGAAAGAGTGTGCTGAAATTACCATAAACCATCAGTCTTGTCTTGAATGGTTTCTTTGTGTTTCAGGAGGGATATGGAACATGTTTTACAGTTGAAACTGATAAAATTGTGTGTAGAATTAATGACTTAAATTAAAAAATGTATAATTTCTTTTAAAAGCTTCTCATGAGCACTCCAAGTTATTGAAACTTTGGTGTTGAAAATGACTGGTCTTGCCTAAATGAGACAGGACTGGTTGTTATGTACCAGCGTTGATGCTGTATGCTGGACAGAAAAGGAGATGTTGTGTGCCAGCAGGCATGATTATTCATCCTGACATGCAGATCAAATGGGTATCAGCCAAAGTGCATAGAATGGGTATCAACCAAATCAATTAACACCCTGGAATACTGATTAAGAGGTCATTGGAGCAAGATGGAAAAATGCCATGATCATCTAACTGCTCACCAAACAGTGGCATTTTTCCAGGTGTACAGTGACTTAT
Source organism: Megalops cyprinoides (assembly GCF_013368585.1). Classification (NCBI taxonomy): domain Eukaryota; kingdom Metazoa; phylum Chordata; class Actinopteri; order Elopiformes; family Megalopidae; genus Megalops; species Megalops cyprinoides. Next base: position 23,717,076 of record NC_050585.1, read on the forward strand.
TCAAAGACAGAGCTGTATAGACGCTATGGTGTTAAATACTGTAATTAACTTGCAAAAGGGAGCTGAGAAAAGGGTTACTGAGTTTCAGGCAGAAGTTGGTTTTAGGGGATTGGCTACTGAGATTCAGGGTGGAAGCAGGTGTTAGGGGAGGGGTTTACTGAGATTCAGGGGGGAAGAAGGTGTTAGGGAAGGGGCTACCTAGATTCAGGGGGGGAGCTGATGTTGGAAAAGGGGTTACTGAGGTTCAGTAAGGAGAAAGGGAAGCTGGTGTTAGAGGAGGGGTGACTGGTGTTCATTATAAAAAGCAAATCTTCTTTGATAATTTGTGTCAGCAAATCCTCAAAAGCGCTCCTTCTATAAGCTAAAACCACTGTGAGCTTGCATGCGCACAGTAAGAGTTGTGAGGCTGTTTCTGAGTGGAAGCAGTCAGATGAAATGTTTGAGTTTCACATACTCGTATATGGCTAGTGTGGGTACACATAATTGTTAACATACACCATCTGCCAGAGACAATGAATGAAGGGCTGATGCTGGAGGGGGGGGGTTAGTGGCCTAAGTGGGTGGAGCCAGTGTTATTGGAGTTACTTTGGGGGTCTTACTGGTCTAAGTGGATAGAACTGATGTTGGGGTGGGGTTTCTGTGTATTGAGTGGGTGAAGCTGTAGGAAGATTTACCGGAGTTCAGAAAGGGGAGTGTTAGCAGCAGTGTTACTTGGGAGGAGGATGCGTTGCTGGTTGGTAGTAAGTGGAAGGAGCCCATGCTGACCCCATTTCAGCCGAGGGTCTTACTGAAGTAGTGGCTCACATGAAATCATATACTGGTCAAATGGATATTGTTCCGTACAAGATTAATGAAGGAGGTTATGTACTGTCTGTTCAGGACATTATTAACAGCTCTCTGGCTACAGGTCCAGGCCCCACTTGTTTTAAATGGGCAATCTGTTCTGAAGAATCTGAATACTTCTCTTTTAACGAACTTTAGAACAATTTCCAAGTTGCCCTTTATCTCAAAGATTCTAGAAAAGGTGATCACCAAACAATTAGCTTTTTATGAGTACAAATAACCTTTCTCAAAAATTACTGGCTGTTATTCAATGGAAGCATTGAAACTGCCATACTTAAACTGACCGATGACCTTCTCAGAAATGCTGATGCTCATAATTCCTCTATTTCAGTTTTATTAGATATCATTGCTGCCTTCAGTACAGTTGATCATATCATTATATTGGATGGTATTAAAAAATGAGTTGATATCACAAGTTTTGCTCTGTTTTTCTTATCTCTAGTTTTGTGTCTGGATTGGTGCTCACATATACTTAGCTGCAATTACCTGTGGAGTGCCTCAAGGATTAATCATGGACACAATTTTATTTTCTATCTACATGCTTCCTCTTGGCCATATTTTATGCAAGCGCGATGTATCTTTTTATACTGATGTATGTTTGTTAATCCTAGTGATCTGAAGAAGTTGCAGGCTTGTCTGAGTTATATTAATTGCTGGATGGGGTTGTAATTTTTTACAGTAAAATAAGGATAAGACAGAAAATCTAAATTTAGATGCATCCACTTAAAGTCCCTCCTGCCCAGCTCCAGTGTGACAGCAGCCTCCAGGAACTTTGGGGTTATATTTGAGCCCTTCCTCAAGTTTTAGCTGTATACTAAAAGCTAATACAATCTCGTTATTACCAGCTGAGAAACATTGCCAAAACTAGGTCATATTTATTTCCTGCAGACACTGAGAAGATCGTTCATGCTTTCATTTCCTCTCAGCTGGACTACTGTAAATGTCACATAACATTTATCCTTGCCTCACTGTAATGGTTGCTAATGACTTATCGTATTGATTTTATGGTCTGATAATTACTTTTAAAGCGAGGCATTGGCTGGCCCGTGATTATAATGCAGAACTGTTAACCCCTTACTGCTGAGAGAGAACTTCAACGAGATGTATGATTGAACTATTCCAGAATCTAGACTTAGAACAGTCAAGACTCCTAGACTCTGGAACATGCTCCCTGACAAGATAAACGCTGCCAAGCTTGTGTCTTTTAAAACCTTTTTGAAAATGCATTTTTACAAAGTAGCTTTTAATGAAGTTTTACATTGTGTTGCAGTGACTGATTTTTATTGTGTCTTTTAATCTTGTTTATTTATTTTATTAATTCTGTTTTATTTTTGTCTGTCTTGTTCTTTTCTGGATTGTAAAATATTTAGCGCAGTTTGCATGAGAAGTGCATGCAAGTCAAGTTTACTAATATCATAATATGATTCATCATCAACAAAAATTTGAGAGGAAAGCAAATTGTTGTGTTGTGGACACTCATACTATCATTGGCTTGGTGTGTGGATTCATAAAACCATGTATCCTCCTCACACACATACACACACTGGTATACTTGCACCTGCATAAATAGCTCATTATGTACCTGGGAGTTTGTGTTGGTGCTGTTAACGTTGTCCCCATGTTGTTTGTTCTTCATAGGCTGAAGCGGTGCCCAGCAGCTGTGTGATGGAGCTGAGGCTGGGTACTGTGCTGGTGTGGGCTGCGCTGCTGGGCTCCTGCCGCTTGACTCTCGCTGGTGTTCTGTACAGAATGCAGGAGGAGCAGCCTCCCAGCACTTTGATCGGCAGCCTCGCTGCAGACCAGGGCCTCCCAGATTCTGGACACCTTTACAAACTGGAGGTGGGCACTCCCTACCTGCGTGTGGATGGAAAAACGGGAGACATCTTCACCACGGAGGTTCCCATCGACAGGGAGAACCTGAAGGACTGTCGGGCTGTGCTTAAGGCAGACCCCTGCTTCCTGGAGTTTGAGGTGTCGATTACTGACCTGAACCAGAACCAGAGCCCACGGCTTATTGAGGGACGGATCGAGGTTCTGGACGTGAATGACAACACGCCGCAGTTCCCGTCCCCCATCCTGACCATCTCTGTCCCGGAGAGCACTCACCCCGGGACCTTGTTTTCAGTTCCTGTGGCCACTGACCGAGACTCAGAGAGGAATGGCGTGGTGGACTATGCCCTCACCACGGGTCCAGATGCAGTGGCACTCTTTGGCCTGCAGGTGGCAGAGGACCGGGGTGAGAAGCTGCCTCAGCTTATCGTCATGGGCAACCTGGACCGTGAGCAGAAGGATTCGTACGACCTCAACATCAAAGTGGTGGATGGGGGGAGCCCCTCACGCTACAGCAGCGCCCTGCTGAGGGTCATCGTCACCGACGCTAACGACAATGCACCCAAATTCGAGAAGTCCATTTACGAGGCAGAGCTGTCTGAGAACAGCGCCGTGGGGCACTCCGTTCTGCAGGTAGAACATCTACAATGCTTGCATCATCTGTGGGACTGTCCAGCTGTGTTATTGGTCATCATATATGTGTTGTGTAGTGTACAATTGTTCAGCCGTACTAATGCCAATCAGTCACATAGGACATCATCAGTGTAGGACACTTTTCTTTGGTGCAGTTCTAAAATGTTAGTGGATTACTGGCAATTACTGCTATCCAGGCATGAAACTGTAGTGCAACCGGCTGAGTATTGCAAAAAGTTGTGATTTTAATGGGGTTCCAGCATTATCTAATAGTGCTGCCACATGGGAAACCGAAAAGTGGTATTTTAGCAGATGTTTGGCCTTTTAAAAAGGTGTTAATTGTTGACTGCTGAGTAGAGTGGAAGCTGTCTTCAAGAGACTTTCAACACTGAGACTAATGCTACGTTGTAAGAGTTTCATTTAGAGGGTTGTGATACTTAGCTTGTTGATGGGTTCATCTGTATTTCAGAGGTTGCTCATTTAGTCAACAATTATTTCCATGGAATAAATTGTTTTTTTAGCCATTACCCCACAAATGTTAGGTATTTAAACAAAATCATAACAAAATTATGCTATTTGGTATTCAGAATGATGTTGTAATGAATCATGCAACGCATTGATGTTTTCTGTAGAAGGTAGGGCCAAGAGGAAACAGTCAGTTCTTGGTGCACTGTTAGCTATCACTCTGTAATGTTGCTGTAAGCTCCCAATCAATAAAGCTATTTCAGTCTGTAATGTTACAGCTGGGCTGCTATATCAATAATGATATTGCAAGACTGCTACATTAGTTAGTAATGATACTGCTCAGCTGCTATTTTAGTGTATACTGTTACAATTCAGCAGCTATATCAGTCAGTGACAGTAAGGTGGCCATATCAGTGAGAAATGTGACAGTTAGGTGGCTGTAGTGTGACAGTGTGCCTGGAGCTTATCTCAGTACCATGTTATCTCACCTAATATCTCCATGCTCTCCATTCTGCAATTGCAGGTGAAAGCCAATGACTCTGACATGGGACCTAATGGGGAGATTGAGTACACCCTGCACCAAGCCTCAGAGGCCACTCAGAGGCTTCTGCGGATTGACCACTCTACAGGTATAATCTATGTGAAGGGGCATGTGGATCGTGAGGAGTTTACCTCCATGAAGTTCTATGTGGTTGCAAGGGATAAAGGGTCAATGCCAAAAAGTTCCAAGGTCTACGTATCCATCAACATAAAGGATCAGAATGACAATGCCCCCACCATTGAGATCCGTGGCATTGGGCTGGTAACCCACCAGGACGGCGTGGCCAACATCTCTGAGGACATGCCCACTGGCACTGCAGTTGCACTGGTGCAGGTGTCAGACCGGGATGAGGGGGAGAATGCCGTTGTCACATGTGTGGTTGCAGGGGATGTCCCTTTCCAGCTAAGGCCAGCTGGTGATACCCCTAATGACCACAAGAGGAAATACTTTCTGCAAACGACCACGCCCCTGGACTATGAGCATGTCAAGGATTACAGGGTTGAGATTGTAGCTGTGGACTCAGGCAACCCAGCGCTCTCCAGTACAAACTCTCTCAAAGTTCAAGTTATGGATGTGAATGACAACTCCCCTGTCTTTTCTCCAAGCCAATTTGAAGTGGATTTCACAGAGGAGAACGAGCCTGGGGATAAGGTCCTGGATGTCACGGCAACAGATGCTGACAGCGGCACCAATGCTGAGCTCACATACAGCATCATTGTGGTGGACTCCTCCACAAAGGGACTATTTGAAATCAATGCCGACACAGGGGAGGTCCAAGTGAGGAATCGCCTGGACCGAGAGCACAGAGAGCGCTACCAGTTCCACGTAGCAGCAACTGACAAGGGTGTCCCCAGCCACCGCGGGATGGCCTCAGTCCTGGTCAGAGTGCTTGACCGCAATGACAATGATCCCAAGTTCATGCTGAGCAGCTACAGCTTCTCCGTCCTGGAGAACATGCCTCCCCTTAGTCCTGTCGGCATGGTGACAGTCACGGATGCAGACAAAGGTGAGAATGCACAGGTTCAACTTTCTGCAGAGTCGGATGATGGAAACTTTGTCATCCAAAATGGCACTGGCACCATCCTTTCCAGCATCTCATTTGACCGGGAGAAGGAGAGCACCTACACATTTCGCTTGAAGGCAGTGGATGGTGGAGACCCTCCAAGGTCCTCCTTTGTTGGAGTAACAATCAATGTGCTGGATGAAAATGACAATGCCCCCTATGTCACTAAGCCTTCAAACTCCTCCTACAAATGTCTCTCTCCTTTAACCAGCCCTGAAAGCCAAGTGGAAAGAGTGGAGGCCGAAGACATTGACATTGGGCCCAACGCAGAGTTGGTTTATAGCATAGCCAGTGGAAACCCCCACAACCTCTTCCGAATATCACCCTCTGATGGGGAGATCACACTGGCTAAGGAGTTAACCCAAAAACATAAAGGCCTCCACAGACTTGTGGTCAGGGTGAGTGACAAGGGCAAGCCCCCAAAACACACCACTGCCCTGGTGCACATCTATGTGAATGAGACCATCGGCAACATCACCCTGCTGGAGTCTCTGGTGGGGCACAGCCTGTACACCCCACTGGACACAGACATTGCTGGGGAGCCTGACCTCAGCCTGACCTCTCACCACAGCAACATCCTGTATGGCAGCCTGGCAGGCATCACTGGGGTCATCTTCATCATTATCATCGTGGTGGTTGTCCGGCACCATCTGCAGCATGAGGCTAAGAGCGGGTACCAGGCTGGTAAGAAGGAGACCAAGGACTCCTTTGCCCCTAAACAGGCTCCTAAGAGCAAGAAGGGCAAAAAGGGGAAGAAAGGTGCAGCTCCCAAACAGGCAAAGCCATTGGAAGAGGATGAGGAGGAAGAGGCCAGCCTTCAGAAGAGTCTAAAATTCAGCCTTGATGGGGTTAATGACAGCCCCAGGATCCACCTGCCACTGAACTACCCCCCGGGCAGCCCCGACTTGGGGCGACACTACCGCTCCAACTCCCCCCTGCCCTCTATCCAGCTGCAGCCCCAGTCGCCGTCGGCCTCCAAGAAGCACCAGGTTGTGCAGGACCTCCCCGCCACCAACACCTTTGTGGGGACTGGTGACGAGAACTCCATCAGCTCCGATCAATATTCAGATCACAGCTACAAGCCAAACACCCAAAAATACAGCAACAAACAGGTAGGAGACTGCCTAAATAGGACAGGGCTGGAGAGGTGGCTGATGTTGGGCACTGATGTGTGGAATGAAACCAGTCAAACAGGTTCTTTACCTACACTACTTACTGACATGAGTGAGGAATATGTTCTCGCTTTTAAAAACATTATCTATTTTTCAAGTTTCTCATAAACATATTCATACCCAACCTGCTGAGGATGATTAAATTGCCTCTTAGGAATATCCAGTGAGGGGAAAGTACTTCTACACAAGTACTGTCTTTCGCACTGTGAAGAATGCTTCAATTATGAACCATACCTTCCATCTTGATGTCAGCTTGTGAAAAATGGCTTTAATTAGACCATTGTAATTTACTGGGGTTTTAGTAAATTGCGAGATAAATCACAGGTAAAGCCAGCATCTTGCATAGCTGATGTACAGAGGCTTGAATGCTGTTAAACACTGTTTTTACAGAGGCTGATTGCAGAGGCTCCCACTAGTCTTCATCTCCTATCAAATCTGCTAAATTTCCTCTTTTAAAGGAATCCAGCCCTGTGTAGAGAAATGGTCTTAAAATTTCCAAATCAAATTTTATGAATCTATAATCAGAATGTCTGAATCTGTTTCAGTTTGATTGGTTTTGAATTCACATGTCCTTGTTTGATATTCTCGTGTCTATTCTCGTGTCTCGTGTTCTTTTTAGGAGTGAGAAATGTTTCATTCATTCAAACAGAGAATGTTCCAAAAACTATAGAGTTAAAAAAACTGACATCCTATTCTGTCTCCAAAACCTACCATTGCAATACATGTAACTGTATATCACATTTCTCTGTGTTTTTTAATGGTGGGCCTGGAGACCATAAATGTTTATATAAATATTAAGAGTAGTGTTTTTCTTAATCAGATTTTTCAAAAATACCTTAAAAAGTATTACAGCATTGATCAAATCTGAAATAGTTTTGGAAATGTGAAAGTAACCACTTCACACTTCACACCACAAATCACTCCAACACATAACATTTAACAATAGCCCAAGTCAAGAACATTCCCAGATTACTGATGTTTTCATCAAGCATTTGTCTCTTCTTCCAGTCTTGGAATCTCTCTACATTGTGAACATGTATTGCAAGTGTTACACTATAAAAGTAGTTTTGATTTGGATTAGATAAATTACAGAGAGAAATGAACTTTAGATGGATTGGAACCAAACTAATTAAGCACAGTGTTGTCACTGTAAAAGAAGTCAAATGTATATTTGGCAATTCCTAAACAGGGTTTCCTCATTCGTACAAGGCAATAAAATCATGTTTAAAATAAGGCTAATATGCATTGTTATTTTATAAAATATGAAAAACATACTTGGTGACACACTAGATGACTTTTTTATAGTTTGTGTGAAGAAAAACATATTTTCATTGCCAAGTGGCAACAATTGAAATTTATGCTGTTTTAGAATAAGCCGGCGTTCTAATGAAGAAACAAAGTCAAAATGGCCATCCTTTCCTTCCAAGATGATCCATCTTTAAGACAATTCAGCCTCCTGTAGCACTTTACTCCTGATGTCAGAGATAAGGATGACCTGCCCTAAAATTCCCTATCCACCCTGTCTTAAATGTGTGACATCCAGAAAATGGTTGCTGGGAGACCACCTGCTCACATTGGGAACAGCAGTGTTAATTGGCTCAGCTGGGGCAAAAGTGAGATGCCTTTTTCACATAGAGCTTTTTAATGAGGTGCCTCCTTCTCTGTCTTTCTGTCAGTTCTTAGAAACTGTCTGAGAGACGTTAGAAGCAGGTCATCGGTTTCTATTTTTATTAGGGCATGAAAAAAGCATTTGTAAAAAAAAATAATCACTGATTGAAATATCAACACAATTAAAACCCCACTCTCTACTTTTTTGTCTGTTGTTTCTCATCCTTATCTCTCCTGCTTTTGGTGTGAGCAGCAAAGAAATGGGAAGACAGAACTGTCAGCTGTTCTTTTAAACTCTAGTTTTGTATCTTCTCATGTATCTCCCGAAAAGGACAGCTAAAAACTCCTGCAAATCAGCCAATAAATATATCTGACGACATACTCTAACACCTGTCCCAAAATTTTCCTATAACAAGTCAACTGTGATTGCTTTATTATCACACTGATTCCAGAGGGTCTGTGAGCTGATTGAAGAGGCTGCCAGACGGGATAGAAATCACCAAATGATGTAACAGGCAGTAAACCTTCTGCAGTCTTCCACACAGCTGCACCATCCAGGGGCTGAGAGCTGAAGTGTTTACCTGGAGACCAGACTCTGGGGCTGAGAGAGTGTGTTTGCCTGTGGGCCGGATTGAGGGAATAAATGATTTTATTATCCTACAGCTTTTCCAGAAGTCTCTTTCATCAGAGCTGATATTTTACCTCTCTCTGGCTGTAGAGATATGGCAGGGTGGGCACGAATGCGTGAGAGAGGCAGCAATCTGTGTCTCTCCGAAAGCCTGGGTTTCTGGGTTAATGAGAAAATCTTGTTTCACAGAGAGGCTTTCAAACCAAATTTGGCGAACACAAATGTGGTGTAGGGCCTAGAGGTTTCCATGGTGATAGCAACGCTAACACTACACACAGGAGTATGAATAATGAGTGCCACGCAAAGAAGGAAAAGCTCACATGAAAGTTCTGTAACAACACCATAAAGAAGAAGAGTAATATGCAATGAGGGGACTAAATGCATTCATACTTCTTAATAGCATTAAACATATTTACATTTATGTTTAGTCTTATGGAAGACACGCTCATCCATATCTTACAAAGCAAAGGCATATAAGTACTTACAATAAGAGCACTTGAGCAAGATTGCATACAGAAAAAATGTGACAATATCTAAGCATCTTTCAGTCTGCCATACAGTGCTACAATAACCAGTGCCATACTGGATATGAAAATACACTGAAAACACGCTGAATATGGCCTTTTATTTACTCCAGCCTCAGACCTGGTGCCAGTAAAGAAGGAGAGGAAAAGTAAAAGAGTGGAGGAGAGAGTACAGCAGAGCACATTGCTGACCGTGTAAATATTCAAAGGTATCCAAAAATCACAATGTGTAGGCAATTAATTTAGGATATTTTAGTGAGATTTCTAATACACTTGAATGGAATTACATTTTAAAATTAATAAGTAATGAATTAATTCTTCTTCTTGTAAGTTTAAGGTTGGGTGTAGTCTCACAGGTTTCCCAGCTCCATGACAAACTGGATGTTACACTAGGGACAGAGAGTGCAAATGTTTGTGGCTGTCTTGTAGTGCACTGTGGGACTTCTAATGTGTGAAGCAGCCACTGGCTGCAGGTGACTGTATTGAAGGATTGCATGGGTGCGATCCCATGGGTGAAGAAGAGCAAAAAAAAAATTAAATGCAAAATAATGTTTATTTGCCTTATGAAATATAACCTAACCAGTGGTGTAGTCTTGAATATTTTAATTCAACAATAAGTGGTTGTATATTATAAACTTTCTTTAAGATATGAATCTTGAGGAAATGAAGGATTATGGGGAGATTACCATAAGAACATGAATGTGTATTCACCATATACATTGTGACAAACAATTTGACACCAAGTGTAAATGACTTACTAAGTGTTCTACAAAGTGTGCTGTAAGGTTTACATTCATCAAAAATAAAATAAGGCTTTCCACATGGTGAACACATAAAAGCAAAGAAAGAAAGGGCCAGTTGCCAAACTGTGCATGAGACCAAAAATTGCTCTATGTCATCTGTCACCCAGTTTTTAATTTTCAAAGCCGTGTATGCTATTGGAGGTTTGATTTAGAAGAAAAGTTTGGTAAGACACAATACTTTTTATTTCCTTGGGGTTTAGAGAATACTGGCATTCATTTAAAGATTTGACAGCTGAGGAAACTTAAATTGTCCAAAGAAGTATGAAAAACACCTTTTTCAGCCACAGTGGGGGCGACCTAAGACTGAGCATTGCCAGTGTAGCGTACATTGAAAGAGGTCTGCAGCCCTGCAGTTGACCCAACCCCCAACGCAACAATCCTAACTAAACGGAAAGTGCTCTGCTGCCCACTACCCTAACATCACTGGCTTTAAGCGTAACTCACAGAAGCCGTTACCTAAAGCTCTGCTCACCAACCTACTGTAATGAGTGTATAAAATTTAATTCAGATCTGGCAAAGTTCTTGAAGAGAAGTCCATGCCACAAAGAGACAAAAAGACTAATGAGAGAGAAAAGAAAATCAAAATGCTGGCAGTGACATTAGGCTTCATTCACTTTATTCCCTGTGCTAGCAATTGTAGAAAGCCACAGGCTCTTGCATTCTGCTTTTCATTCTTTCTTCGTACCTTTTCCTCAGTCAGTAGGGTGCTTGTACCCTGTTTCTTACTGTCATTTGCTTGGGGAAATCTGGGGCACATTGAGATCCTGAGCTTCTGGAAGCATTTCCTTTTGCTGGTATAATTTATCACACCACATTTTAGCTGCTTTATGCCTGAGAGATAAGTGGTTTCATCTATAAGCAGCTTAGTACCCGCACCCCTCACTCACTGATTCCTCTCTCAGTGAGTAAAAAGGAGAAACCAAAATAGTAGAAGTAAAATCTACCCGAAAAACTGGTTGTTTTTGCTGCAGTGGGTGGGATTTGTTATGTTCAATGGACATGAATCGTTACTTTTTTTCTGCATTTTTCCATTTATGCAGCGCAGTTTGTGATCACCGGTTGTATACAGTGGTATGCTTGTTGCACTGTGGCAACCTCTGTACTCATGCTGGCGCACTGAAGTGAGAAAAATGCAATCCTCTGATACACTTGCACACAGCCGACAGCTGTTGTTAAGCTATATTCAGTGAGGTGTAAACCAAGTGGAGGATAGGCATCATACCTCTGACATCATCTGTGGAACTCACTCACAGGTTAACTCACAAATCATGCGGTGCAAGAGAGTGGAGAGACAAGGAAACCCTTGCCAATGACACAAAGCTGGGCTGTAGGGTTCGGCCTACACTCCATGCCTATACACAACTGAGAGTTAGACCCTTTACCCCATACCTAGAAGTCTCAGAACTAAGAACTAAGAACTACAGAACTAAGAGTTAGGCCCTTTGCCACATACATATACAGCACTGAGAACTTTGCCCTTTACCCCATACCTGCACAGCACTTTTTGGCTTGTCTCTCATAAAAACCACAACACCTTTAGGCATGCTTCCAAACAGTTATTTCAGTACTGTCGAACTAAAGTTGAACACAAAATTCAGACATTTTATGTGGCCACAAAAATAGCCAGATGTAGATGGTGATACCCGAAAGCACACCTGTGAAGATGTGGGTCTGAATAAGGACAAGGGACAAACTCTTGACAAAATAAAAGTCACTTCTCTAAATCTCCAAAGTGTCATGACTTCACAGAATCATATTTCTACAGGTTCATTTCTCCAAAGAGACATTTCTGTACAGAATGATAACTCTGCAGGGTAATATCCACAAAGAGTTATTTCTGCAAAAATACATAACTCTGCTGGGTCATAGCTTCAAAGAGTCATATTTATACTTTCAAGAGATCCTTTTGAAATCTGCTGACAAACGTTTTATAATATATAGAACATCCAATTTTGATTTTCTAAAATAGTTGGTCTTTTGAAATGTTAGTGTTGATATTTAGGAACTCATATTTATGAAAACTGAGTCATGTACATGTCAGCTTCAGAGAAACCTAAGAGCTTTTCAAGTAGTGAGGCGAGTCAGTAATTGCACTGTATGGCTGTGTGCTTGAACGGTGTTGGCTACCTATTGCATTAGCCTCCCCGTTTGGTAATGCTTGATTTACAGTATTACATGCATAAAACATTATAGGCTACACAAGATTAACAGTTAAATAAGTAAGCAATATTACTTAAAACTTGTACACAAAATTAGTATGTTTGTCATCCATAGTATGTCCATCGCATTTTAAAGACATTTCTGGAGTTTAATTTAACCTACACGTAAGGTCAACGATTGCATTGCAAAAGAGATTGTTTGGTGATGTACAGTATGTGGCCAAGGTCCTGAAAAAGCTGAGCTGGGATTCCAAGCGGAATCTCAGCTGCTCAGCAGCCGGAGCAAGTGATGTAGCACAAGGAGTATGTGGAATTTAAATATCACAATACTCACAAAGGGAAGTCGGACATTGGGTAGCATGTTAATGCATGTTCCTCCCAAAGTTACGTTTGAACATAATTTATTTTAAATGATAGGCCCATCTGTGCTCCCCTGGTAGGCTACTTTCTTGTATTTTACAGGTGAGCAGCTAGGCGTTAGTGTGTTATAAGGGTTTAATCACTGTGTCAAACTAACAAGGTTGAGGCTCACAGTCATCACTGATAGGCTTGATAAGCTAATTGGTGCCCCACCAGAATTTCTATGCCAAAAATGCCACTGTATGTCACGTGTCACTTTGTAGATGATATTGATCTTGTAGATCTTGGATCTACATCTTGCTTGATGTAGATCATCTTTTGATTTGATTTGATTAGGTCAGGACTTTGCACATGCTGTGCTAGAGTCCTATATTGAGCTTCCCAAGGTAAGAGAAGACATGTCCATGTGTTAGTGTCCAACCCATACGCAGATGTGGTCTGTCTGATTTGAATGTTCAGATACCAGGGGAAGACTGTAGTGAGATGGTGGAGGTTTACATGTTGATTGATGATTGGTGGTCATGATTTATTACACCAATCCAGTGCTAAAATGAAATGCCAGGCTCGCAGGACAATTAATAGCTTCATTTTCTCTCTTCTTGGTGTCATTGTTCACGTTTGTTAAAATGCACAGCAGCATGCAGATGCAGCAGTAGTGCTACACTGGAACTCCGTGAAAATTACATTTAAAAGCACAGGTTGCATACCATCTGTCGTGACAAAACCTCAAACAAAGGTTTGGGAAGAATAAAAAGTCCTGGACCATGCCTGGGGTGTCAATCAATCAATCAAGCAGTCAATCATTTTGTCTCTATTATCCCACATAGGGGAATTGGATTTTGCACAAAACATAGAAGAAAAACTCATAATAAAAATAATAAAAATACCGGTCATTCAAAATGTGCACGTGACATAAAACTTCATTATAATGCACTGTACAAAAACTGACGACTGAAGTACAATGAACAGTATAAAAATAATTAAAACAATAGAAAATAAGACAAAAAACTGACAAAAGAGTGTAGTGCAGGGAATATTAAAAGAAATATTCAATCATTCCTGTAACCAGGGATGTAATTTCATGAGGATGATGATGGCTACAGTGGATGGTTACAGACTGAGAGGATGGCTATTGTGTTGTTCCTCACTTGCTTGTATTACAGCCCAGAGAGAGCAGACTGTTGTTTTATTGTCTTGTTGACCGTACTCTTGTTCTTGACATTTAGGTTTCCAAGCCAGCATATGAATGAAAATGTTAAATGGACTGAGTGTAAAGATCTATGAAAGAGTGTCATGATGATTTTGTTGATCTAAAAATAACCCAACTCCCTCTGGAAAAATAGCAGTTGTTGCCCCTTCTTACACATTTTATATTGACATCAAAGTTCAGTTTGTAGACTGAGCACCAGACAGTACCCAGGTGTTTATCTGTCTATCAACTCCCCACAGCTGTTTTTGTAGACAGACAGTAGTATGGTATGAGTTTGTAGGTAGCAGGATGGTGTCAGTTTGTAGACAGCAGGATGGTATGTCTTTGTGGACAGACAGCAGTATGGTGTGTCTTTGTAGGCAGCGGGGTGAAGTGTGTTCACAATGGGTGCTCTTTTTTCACTCCAGTGTACTCATACATACATATATATTTACATCAGTGGTGTGGGTGGAGTAAATCTCTGAAATTGAGTATGAACATAGAGCTGTTGGCTGTATGAGCTGTGATCGGTGAAGCATGCCAGATCAGGAAAACGTCAGACCGATTACTAAAAGTAGGTGTCACGCCTAGTCATAAACATTGACACTGTTTACCAGTGGTTTTGTCGTCAGTAACGACCTCCTGACTGTGCCAGTCATCATTTGCCTCATGTGTCATCATGTGCATTTTGTTTTTGCTTTGTTTGCCATTCAGATGGATTCACTGTCAGTTCTGAGGGGCTCATTCAGGGTACGCCCAGGGCTGGCGATTTCAAAATCAGATGGAAACTCTTCCCATCTCGAGCACACCGCACAGCAAGATATCTGTAGCTGGTGTGACAGGCACAGGCAATTCCATTATAAATACTACACAGAGACTACTGTGTCCATCTGTACCATTTTCTATGCTGCTACCCAGTTAAAAAACGGCTTATATGAAATGCCCACATTGCATACCTGGACGACAGTCATGGTTATTAAATCATTCATGATCCAGCCCCAGTGTTTCAACACACTCCAAAATTTCAATTTATTTTTTTTTTCAATAAGTACTCCAGTTCATATGTTCAATTTTTGGTGTGCCAACATAAAGAAATATTAGTTTTTTTCTTTTTCATTACCGTAACAAAATCATTAATAAAATCGAAATATCACAAAATCATTAATGAAATCCACACAGATTTACCCAGAGAGCAATGTTCTTATGAATGCAATGTGAAATGTCAGATGGAATTAGGACTGCATTACTAGAAGCAAGTAATTCCTGCTGGAAAAATGAAACATTTATCATCTACAAATATATTACAAGCAGGACTTCAAGTCATGGTTGACTGTTAATTATGTGATATACAGTAGCTATGCTTAGCTACTTTAGCAGATGTAGGAGTGTCTTATTTTAGTAGAGGTGCATAAGGAGCAGTAGGCATGTGTGAGGGGCAGTAGGGGTGTATCATGGTACCTGACAGGCAGAATTCTGCATTCATACCCTGCCCTGAGGCAGAATGGTATATTTACCCCTTGCCCTGGGACAAAATTATGTATTTACACCCTGACCTGGGACAGAATGCTTCACTGACCCCCCGTCCTGGGGCAGAATGCTGTGTTTTTACTCTTTGACCTGGAGCAGAATGCTTTACTGCCCCCCAGCCCGGGGGCAGAAAGCTGTATTTACCCTTGCTCTGGGGCAGAATACTGTATTTACTCTGTGCCCTGGGGCAGAATGCTATAGCTATGCCCTGCCCTTTACCAAAATACTGTATTTACTCCCTGCCCTGGGGCAGAATGCTGTATTTAACCCCCACCCTCTGGCAGTGTCTGTTTACCTTTCACTCACACAGAATGCTGCATGTGTGAGAGTGTGTGATAGTCCATGATGTGCGTGATAGTCTATGATGCGGGTATTCAACCTTGTTAGAACCACAAAACAAAAACAGAAAATGAGGTCATGAGAAATTCTGCTTTCTGCCAAGGGAAGTGTGAGAATGAATGACAGCTCTGGATTCATTTCTCTTTCTCTCGCTCTTTTCCCATCTGGTTTAAGTATTCAGGCCTCGGGCCATTTTGTCTCTCAGCTTTGAAAAGTAGGCCCCCAAAACAAGAACAAAATGAGCAACAACCGATCTGCGCTGCCTTCGTTCAGCCAGACAAACACAGAGGGCTGGAGGTGGTGGAGCTGAAGGGGGCGGGCGCTCGGCTGTTCTTATGTTCTAACACGCTGTGTGGTGCACAAGGTGCACTTAGTACCTGACAGAAAAGAGTGCTTTAATCTCTACCCAATTTTGTGGAATTTTGTTAGGATACACTTAATGTTTACCGAGGCTGGATGGGTGTGTGTAGGACCAACTTCATATTCTCACCAATGCACCACTGTCACCTCTATATCTGAATATAAGTGAATACGTGTTTATTAGGAGGACTGTCTATATGAAACAAGCAATCTATTTTTAGTTCCTGGCAGGCACACAGGGAGAGCGCAAGAACAGACTGTAGACACAAAGAACACAGGTGCACTGAGGCTGAGGAAGAACAACAACTGACAAAGAGTAAAATGAAAGGTGAAGTTAAAAGAGTGAATATTCATGTAGTGTTGTAAGGATATAAAAGCTGAGGGGTTAGTAGTGTGTCTGAGGACTTATTCTTATGGTAGGGGTTAATAAATTTTATTTAAGACTGAGAAGTTAGTAGTAAGGCTGAGGAGTTATTTATGTGGTAGGGGCTTATCAATGTTAATTTGATAATGTCAGTTTGGGATTAATCATGTGTCTGTGGGCTGAGTCTGGATGGTGTTGAGTTTCATTTGCATCTGCATTACCTGGCACCTACCTGAGGAAGGGGAGCTAATATTGTCACAAAGTGCTCTACATGTAGCATAATGGATTTTCCAGATGGAATTAAAAAAAGGAAAAAAAAAAACAGGACCAGTTGAGAAAAACCTGGAAAATTATACCCTGACTCTGACTTAAAGTAAATAAGATAAGTAAAAATACTTTCAGATGTTATAAGAAGATGGTTAGAAACACATTATATGGAAAAAATAGTTACTTTGTAAAGTCCATTCCAAGGGTGATAACGAGATCTAAAGTGTATTTTTGATAATGCGTTGGCTTGGCTATATACCAGATAAAACCAACAAGTCGAGTTGAGACTGTAAAGGAGTGTGCCCCAGAGACTAGACATAGAGACCATTTTAGTGCATTGGTTTCACTGTCAATGTGAATATTAAAATCCCCTATGATCAATACCCTCTCAGCCATGACTAGAGGCTTAACCTCAGCTCCTAAAGCCTCCTGGACAATTAGTCAGTCAGCTAATGACTTTGTTATTACCACATTCTCATGCTTACCCATACTTTTAATTGTTTATTGACAAATCAAAGGTCTGCCATGAGCCCGGAATTTAACTTAGAATAAAGAAAGCTACCAGAGGTCACAAGACAAAACAAATAAAAGGATAATAGCCAAGTTACTTTTGATCAAGGTATTTCCTCCATATCCATTTTGATCCCTCTGATGCTTTCTCCCTCCTCATGCTGGAGGACACCTCAGATCTCTCCAAATTTGGCAGTGTGAGGCTGCTGTGTATCCCCTACAGGCAGTTTCTAAAGGGTCTGTTCTCCATCCCCTGACTTAAGCCTGCTCCAGCAGCCCTGATATTTTGCCATTTTTCTTTTATTTGCCTGTCCCATGTTCTCCTCCTGAGGAATAGTAAGCTCGATTATGGTAGGCTCCTGGGTGTGAGGGCTCCTGAATGACATGGATGGTAAAAGAATTTGTTTCAAATGCAGGGTTAAGCCCGAAGGCCCAGATCCGAAACCAGCTGTGTGATTTGCCAACTATAAATGGGAACCCGTGTCGGTGGAACAGATTGACTTCATCCCACTGGGGGGGAAGGTCAGCCGGGTTCCCCTTATCACTCCTTGTTCCTCTCTCTCTTTCAAAAGACTATGGTACAATGGTATAGATAAAAATACACTACAGTGAAAATGTTTATTTTGACCAATTGGTAGCCTACCAGTAAAGAGTGAATTTACGATAAAGCATTTGAGGTGCAATGCCATTAAATTGTGCAAGGAAAAGCACAGCACTCACGTTGAAGAGGAAGTGTGACATTTCAGCTATGTTTCTTTTCAATAAAATATAGACCTGCCAGTATTGTACCCGTTATAATTTCACTTTGATATTTATGATCCCCCCTCCACATTTTTTAATGTGAGACATTTAAGGCCTGTCTTCAACAGTATCCTGCCTCTTACAGACACCGGAGCTACTAATAGAAGTTTTAAAGTATATATAAAATGAGTATCTATTCCTTATCTCATGTACATTATTTGAAAGAGCCTGATCCTCCTCAACAAGAAGGAGACAAACATCACTGTAATTATTCAACATTATGTACTGAATATTCAAAATTCAGTTACATTTTCATTTAAAGTGTTTTGGGCTCACTGGTTAGCTAAATTGTGTCGACTGTAGCCTTAACATTTGTATTTCGTCTTTCATCATGAGAGTTAAAGAAAGACTGCTTTCTCCCAATCCCTCTGCATATATTAGCATTAATAAGCAGCCACAGGTGTTCCAATTAGACTTGTAATCACATATGGCTTCCCCTCGCTGTATCTAAGAAAAATAATTAAACAGTCTTCAGTCTGTGTAAGGAGATATTACAGTGTATTGTTGATTGTAATTGAACACAACATCTTTGTTCAGTCTTTCTTGTTTCTGTGAGCTCTCTAATCTCTCCGTCTTTGATAACTTCATTTCGAGTTATTTCAGATATAGGAAGCATAAAGAATGCTCTCCACACAATGATCTCTTATGTCTTGGTTGAGAGCTCTCATGAAATGGTTTCTGTGCTGTTGCTAAGGGATGAGGGTTTGGATCGAGGTGTTTATGGTTTAACTGGGGGAATGGGGACTCATAAGAAGTAAACATCAATATGAATATTTCCACACAGATTCATGTTTTGCAGACAGCACTCTGAAGGCTTCTTGAAATGTCAAGCCAAATTTAAGAAATAAGATAATCCTTGCTTCTTTTTCAGTACTTATATGGTGACATTTATAATACTACACAGTACCGCCTTATAATCATTGATTTTACTTTGGTGATTTAACTTACTGTAAATGGGTGTAAATTGATGTAATTCCTACAAATATTTAAGTAATTTAACTATAGGGATTTAATCTCTCTCTCTCTCTCTCTCTACATACATATATATATACCTATACACACACACACACACACACACACATACAATCTATTTAATACACATGACCTCAGTCTGGTGTCACAATATTATTCACAATAATATTCTGTTATTAGGGTATTTTCTATTATACTAGCAGTTTCTATACCAGCAACCTTTGAGTCATGGTACTGAGACTGGAATAAGTCAGTACACAGTACAATGATTCTCACTGAGTGCCTACAGTTCATTTGTTCGTCAAGTTCATTCAGTTTGTGAATGGGTCTGCTGCAGGTCACCGACTCACTACTGATTCATTCAGTCCTACCAGTTCGTTTAGCTCTTTCAGTACATCTCATCAGTTAATTTCATTCAGTTCGTTCAGTACATCTCGTTTAGTAAGTCTCTTTCAGTTCTTTCAGTGTGTTTCCTTTTCTGACCACAGGGTGACTCCGTTAATGATTATATTGGGCTCAATTTTAGTATTGTTGTAATGCTCCAGTTTGTGAAAATAAACTAATTGAATGTGTAAAATAGATCCTAACATTAAAGAAAATAAATGACTTTTTAAAAGTAATTTTTCAAATTACTACATTATTATGAAGCTAGTTGCTAAGTTTGTTCTTGGATGAATATTTATTTTTGGCAGTATTATATATTAATATATGATATAGCTATATATGTGTCATAGTAGCTAGTTGCTGTAATATAAATGGTAAATCTAGTATAATTACTTATCCAGTGTACTTCAATACTCAAATTGCAAATTCAAATTTCAATATTCAGATAATTTTGGCATTTCTCATTGGAGAAGTGCAGCCTCTTCTTTTGTTACTGCCATCATTCGAGATCTTCAGTGGAATTTAGGAAGGGCAAATTATGACATTGCATTGTTTTTAATGGTTGTACAAAATCTGTTGAACTGTTGAATTTGAATTGAACGACAGAGTATCATCAAGTCACCACCCTGTGTCCAGAAGAGGAGCCATACATACTGAGCAAAGACAGTCTTTGTAGAAATCTTTGTAATCACTTTCTCTGAGAACTTGAGCAGTGTTGTTCAAACTGTGGGGGAAGCGCATGTGGGTCATGTTGTGTAATGTATAAACTAAATAACTGAGCAAACCAGTGACTCATTGAACTGAAGAAAAAGATTTGGTTCAGCAAAAAGAGTCAAAATGCTTATTACATCTGTATGCCCAAAAGTGCAATTTCATAGACTTTCCAAATTAGCATTTCTTTTTTTGTCCCATTAATATTGCAGCACTGATGTTTAAAATTAATTTGTAAGTTAAATACTCAAAATCAATGAATTCTTTTATTGTTGTTGAATTGTTGTTATATGTATTTCAGAGCCATACTGTGGTGTGCATTAGGAGTAGTCATTGTAGAGTATGTCAATTTAGCATAATTGCCAAGGGATTGTAAAATACATTGGTACTATGTTGTTGTTCTGTGATACTAATGAAATAATTCCTCATTTTACTTTACAGTGCTTACCTATGAAAGTGATAATGGACAACATTCTGTAATGACAGAAAATTTTCAACCCCGTCTCTTGTTGTGACTGATGAAAATAACTCCAAATCACACACAGTATTATCTTCTGCACACAGCTGATTGGTATGAAAACATATTAAAAGAACTAATCAACAGATGGGAAAGACCATTACATTATACGCATTTTATTTATTCTGCAAGGAAAATCCATCATTCACGCTTTGAAAGTCATCCTTGCTGACACAGTGTGCCCTGCCGCTGTGAATTACTCTTGGGTTGCATCAACTAATATTTACAAGATTTTGAGGTTGATTTAAAAAATGTGGCTGCATTTGTTTCCAACAGCATGACCTATTTTTTAAAGGTGTATAATGACATCCTCAGAGGTTTGTTGCCAACACGCCCCTGCACAACATTACACACGCGTTTGCATCGTCTCTGGTTCTAGTTGAATTAAATTCAACCCATGACAGCGTGTGATCTAAACATTGCTATCATTTGTACTAAATTAGTTAGATGAACTTAGATGACTTAGTGAAATCAGATCATTGTTTGACATGTGACTTGAAATGAGGCTGTATCAACCTCTTGGTGTTGAAGGACTTACATACAAAACAAGTATATACAGGTCTATGTTTATGACTCTGCCATCTGAAATAAGTCCTGTTGGATCAAATATAATATTATAGACATGATTTTAATGCTTCTATTAGAATTGCAGAATGTAGTCTCTGTTTAAAAGGCTTATTGGTCAATTCGGAGAGGACCACACTGGATTTCTGCCATTTTGTGAAATTTATACAGTGTAGTAAACATATACATACCTGGGATTTTTTAAAAAATATGTTTTACATGATTTTTCTTCTTTTTCACATGTTTTGGAGACAGTACAATGCAACATCAATATAATGAATATATTTTGATGTGTAGATTAGCAAAGTAGAAAAGCTAGTTGCAAATGAAAAAACAAATTTTAGGAGAGAATAATAGAAATAAATTAGTAAGAATAAGTCACAGTAAGTAAAAGCATATAATAAAATCATGTAGGAACTTTAAAATATGTGTCGATATATAATATGAAAGGGTAAATTGGGACACAGCTGTCTTACCCTTGGGCAAGGTACTTAACCCACAATTGCATCAGCAAATACCCAGCTATATAAATACATAAAATGTATTCTGGATAAGAGCAGCTGCTAAATGATAATAATGAAACGTACATTTTAGTGACCTTGTAAATTTTTATCTTTTTTTTTGGACTTTGTGCGCCATGTACTGCACTGCTATTGCATCATATCGGTGACTGTTAACAGTAGTATTTGCTGGGGTTACACCAAAGATTGCAGCAGTTGGATTTTGTTCGATGTATTTTTTGCATATAATGGAGAATGTCTCAGAAGAGGAGAACCGGAAAGTGGTTAAGGATTTACAAGCCTAGATATAAATTTCCATAGAATCAAAGCATGAAATTGCATTTTGATGTGGTTATAGCAGTACTTTTATTCAGCTGGGAGTCAAATGAAGGGATTGAACCTGGCCGTGAGCTGAGGGTGTTGAGCCCCTGTGTAGACATCATAAACAGGTAAGAGAAAGGGGGAGATGGGCTGGAGGAGGGATGCCATGAACATCTTATGCAGAAAGGAGGTGGTAAGTGGGATTTTTATGGTCATGGATGGGACAGGTTTGTCTAAGTTTGGTTAATTGCATAGGGATTGTCTGAAAATTGTTTAGAACTTCAGGTAAAATGCAGTTGGAGTTTGATGGTGTCATATAGAAGTGGGGTCTAAATCTTGGTTAATTTATGCCACTTTACTCTCTGAGAGGTGTATATGGTGCAAGGATTTGAATTTGGAAAGAGTGGATGGGAAATTTCTTTGGAACTTCTCTTGGAAAGTTTTTAGAGACAAAGCTTTGAATTTGTAGGCGTGTGAAATAAGTAAGAGTTGGGAATTTTCTGTTCTTTTGACAGAAATTTATGTTCTTTCCACTGAACTTTTTATCGAAATTCAAATGAGGCAATCATGCCTTTGGGGAAAAGGTCTTTTAAAAACCTTAGACCATTTTATGCAAAGAGAGGGTTAAGTATGGAGTCAGACCAACTATCTCTTTGTATTTGAAATGATTCCTAAACTGTGTTCAGTTTTACAGATGGGATTCTTTAATTCTGAAATAATTGTGGAGATTGCTTGTGAGCAAAGAAGGCAACCCAGCAGGATGACATCAGTGGTGTTACAATGACTGTGAGGGTCCACCATAATTTAAAAATGGCATGATTTAAAATGCAAATTGATGTGCATTAGCTGACAACTATTAATGGAAAACATTTGGTGTGGCAAAGCTTCCTTGTGGTTTTTGTCTTTCGGAAAAAGGCTTTATGGATTATGGGAGCCTTTTAGTCCAGATCAAAGCAGGTGTTATTTGATTGAGATTTAAAAAAGGACTTCAGAAAAAAGGAATAGATTTTCGGAACAAATACAACTATCTGGGCAACATGACCATTTTAATGGAGCTGCGCCCAGCAAGAGTGGTAAGCAATGGGTACTGGATATGAGGATAAAGGATATGAAATATGCTCCTTCCGTACGTTCTGGAAGTAGATTGAAGTGGTGTGAACATTGAGTTTCCTTAGCTTATTTTGGACGAGATCCCTCTGAGAAATGCCAAGAAATACTGTCTGCACTGTAGTATTTCTTGGCATCCTCTGCTGAATGGAAAGTACTTGTGTCCTTGTGGTTAGATTTGTCATTTTGCAAGAAAAGTAGCTTGACTCAGATCCCGTTGCCTTACGGTTCCAACTTTAAACGCCACCTTTTTTTGCCATTTTGGTAGAGCAATCAGGAAATAAGTAAATTGCGTGCCCTTGGAACAAGGTGGTCTCTTTACTGCTTGGAAGTCATGAAAGTGCTTAAGCAAAGGTCGAAGCCTTTGATTTGCATTTGGCATTTGTCCAGAGATTCTGTGAACATCATCTAATTTGGCTGGAGTGGGCAGTATATCTTACCAGAACAGGCTGACAAGAGCTCAAGAACAGACTTCACAGGATCCTAACCTTCCATTTTCACTGGAAGACCGAATAGTCTCAAATTTTGATGTCCTCTGTGATTTTCCAGGTCCTCTACTTTTGAGGTAACCATTGTTCTTTTTCAAAGCAGAGTGAGTGGACTAAAAAGTAGTAACCAGGACATCCATGTCTTCTGCAGCCTTCTGTAGTGTGTAGTGTTCTTGGAGTGGGTGTCTTCTTGCTTTTAGTTTTTCTTAGCCATAGTGAATTAATATCACTCTAAACAAGAACATATTTGAAGGAGGCATTTTAATCACAGTGTGGCTTAAAAAAATAAAAGCAGGTGGTGGGAGCAACTGAAACACCCATCTCACCCCATTGCACTAGGAGTCAACCACAATGGAGGATTCAGATGAGAAATTTTGTTTTAATTTGTGCGTTTTCCTATATTTGATTATTTGTGTGTTTACTCCTTCTGTAACCTGGGTGAGTTTATTAATGGTATGTATGCACATGCGAGGGCTGTTATTCCTGACTTCACTTTCCATCTCTCTCACTTTCTGCGTTGCAGCAGTCTGCTTAGTTTGCTGCCTATGCTGTAGAAGTAGAGGAGAAAGTATGTTCTAGCACTCATTAGTCCTTTCAGAAATCAGAGGACTGACCTGAGAGCAACTGAGTTGGCTTTTAGTGGGCAGCTACTAAGACTGATCTAAGAACAGTGAAGTGCACTTTTTAGTGGACTGGTATCATAACATGGTAAGATGCTGTGTATTGCATATGTAGGGTGTGATGGTGTATTTTACCCATGCGGTGTGTCTCAGTGTGTTATACACACACAGAGTGTCACAGTTTTCAACATGCATAGAGTATCACATTTATGTAGGGTACGTAAGTGTATTATACTTACACAGAATATTGTACTGCATTTTACAGATGAGATACCTGTATATGACATAACACAATACTAATCACCAAACACATTACACAGCTTCATTCAACATGGAATTTTTTTCTTTGTCTTGCAGCTGCCTCATCGCCGAGTGACATTCTCCACAGCCAATCCAGCACAGGACCTGCAGGACTCCTCCCAACACTGTTTCTATGACAGCGGGCTGGAGGAATCTGAGACCCCCAGCAGCAAGTCATCCTCGGGGCCACGCCTCGGCCCCCTGGCTGTGCCAGAGGACCATTATGAGAGGACCACTCCCGATGGCAGCATTGGTGAGATGCAGCACCCTGAAAGCGGTAAGAACTGATCACATTACATTACATTACATTACATCATTTAGCAGACGCTCTTACCCAGAGTGACTTACAAATAAGTGCATCACTATGCTAAGAATAGACATCGTAAGGCATTACAAGAGGTCAGTAAGATACAAAGTTAAGTCCTAGGCTAGTGTGGAGTGCTAGGCTAGTGTGATTACTCTCACTCCAAATTCAAATATCGAGACACACCTGTCAGTCAAAGCCATAAGTGGCTGTATCTGAGTGGAATGAAACCACTGCTGCTCCACTGTTCCTCTGCTGCTGTTCTGAGACACAGCATCTGTTGACTAATACTAGCATGAATGTCTGTCTGTACTTGCAAGTGGGTTTGGAGGCTCTGTGCATGTTCTTAAGGGAGCGCGTGTATGTGCAACTGTGTGTTTGTCAGCATGTGTCTTACAATCTCTGAGCTCATCTAAGGCATGTAGATGAACGGGCCTTGCATAAACGTGCAAGGACTGCAACTACAAGTGAAAACAGAGCAACCAGAATGAGAGCCTGTGGGTAAAGCAGTAGCAGAGAGCTCTGATTGGTGAGACAGCAAAGACAGGAGGAGAGCTCTGGTTAGACAGTAATACAGGAAGACTGACCATATGACGGTTGGAGAACTCTGACCAGTACTGCTGTCTATTGTCTATTACTAGCTACTAGTTGGACAGAGCCAAGGAGGGCGAGAAAAAGTGAGAGAGTGAGTGAGAGAGAGAAAGAGAAGAGCACAGTGAGTGAGAGTGGAATAATGGGGGGAAATATAGGAGGTTGCATATAAAGGAGTCTCTCCTTCACATGAACAGTAAGGAGGCAGAGAAAAGGAATAATTGCAGTACTTTATTTTTCATACGAAACCCTAGAGCTAGCTTTATCACAGGGAAAAAAGAGAACATGCCTGTGTTTAATTATGAATGAAATAGGCTCAGAAATCTTTAGAATTTTTTATTTTTCATGAAAAATTAAAGGGCTTAGATTGGCATCCTTTTCTGAACAAAAGCATGCACAGAAATAAAAGTCAGAAAACTAGAAGACAAAAGGAAAGAAGGATTTTCTGGCATAACATACATATGTTTTCTCAGTAAAAGCACTCATACGTTGCTATGATTCTGAATGAGGCCCTGGTATAGCAGAGAGTTACATGTGTTTATGTAACATGCTAACATGGCTAGATGGGGAATATGCATCAGTTCAAGCACTACCAAAAATGCAGGACAGCAGCAGCTGGAGAAAGTGGGGAGAGGAGAGAAAGGAGAATGAAATAAACAGCAAGCAGAGGAGTAAAGGAGCCATTGTGGAGAGGAATTAAGGAGAGTGTGGAAGAGGGAGGCAGTGAAAAGGGGAATTAAAGTAACATGTTTTTGGAACCCCAGGCAATTTAAATGGTCTCTATATATCGATGTTGATAAACACATTAAATACATTACCACAAGTGTATGACTCTAAAGGGCCTATGTGTGTCAAATACCCTGAGGGGAGAGCAATTTAAGAATTTATATTAATGTACACCCACAAGAAGAGGGCTTCTGACCATGCAGGCAGGAGGCTGAAGGAGGGGTCAAGGGAAACACATTGCGTTATCTGTCTGGTGACATCACTGGTGGAACATGCAGAAATTCAGTGAGCTTTTAAAATAGCGAGTGTTGAACAACCTGTGGTTGATCTTAACTGGCGTTTCCAAGGGACTCCTCAACCTAAAAACTGAAATGGAATAATTGCCTGACCTTTAAAAGGTTTCCAGGTGTTGTATGTTCATCAAAGCAGCTGCTATCTGAGGAAAGTAAACTGTTCCCTAGTTTTTCATATGGTGCTCAGTGCCATTCATCAGAAGTGATGCAGTCAGTCTGTTGCCACATAAGTTATCTCTGGCAAATTTGATTCCAAATTGACTAACCTGTATCTTTAAACCTCTTATGAATTAATCCACATGCTTGTTATAGAGGTGCAGATGACCTATCTGAAGACTACCAGCCGTTCTAGGCTACACTGTCTTTTAAGAGACCAGGTTATCCTTAAACACACATGCACAGGAAAGAAAGGATTACAAACTCATACTTGCAGGTTTACAGTGCTCATTTTTACTGCAGCAGGTAATAATTTCATGAAGAGAAACAATAAAACAAACCCTGGTAGTAAGCAGTCCATGTCATGATACTAACCCCATGTATACAGTCTGAATTAACCCCTTAAAGGGATAAAACGAATGCTACGTCACTGCAGCTTTTCATTTGGTTTTTTATATGTGTATTCAACAAATTAGTAGAGCCTCCACGATAGCATTCATATCCCTCTAAGCTCAGTTGTCATTTTACATATAGAGTATGAATTCACAGCTCTGCCAATTTGCTATCATGTAGCATTTTTACTTTGGTTTGACAGCCTGCTGAGAGATCTGAGCAACGTTTCTCTTTTTAACTCAAACTCTGATATGAAAATCTCTACCTTAGTCTCACAAAAGATTCTTGTTCTTTGGACATTGGTGTGAGGCCATTTTTTCCACACACTGAATCTGCAGTTTGCACCTCATTTTTTGAAATTCAGAATGCCCCATGCTTTTCCCATTTTGTCCTAAATCTGGAATTCCCAATTATGTCATAGTCAAGCACCTCATCACTGCAACCCTCACAGACAAGAGAAGGTGATATTGTTAGCTGATAACATGGCTGGGATCCAGTACAGGCTGTAGGGTGCAGCCTCACTTTATCATCTGAACCACTCGGGAGCTCCATTTTCTAAAAGGCCAAAAATTACAGCATATGGAAAAATACAGGGCATATTTCATGCATGTACAAGAAAATTTAGGGCACATGATGAATATTACCTAAATGGAGCCTGCAGTGGTGTAAAAAAATAGCCAAACACCACAACAGAGCCTCAAGAACCTTTCGGTTTGGGAAACAATCACTCGGGCCTTTAAGTTTCTTTTGGCGTGCATCACACATGTACTCATCCACTAGTCGAGAATAGGGTGAAGGATGGCTTTTTTGACCATGTGACTTTTTTTCACTGCTCAGAAGACCACTGCCTGTGTTCTTTGCACCACTTTACTCACAAACATGCAGTTTAGGTGTAGTAAGGGGTTTATGTACTGCAAGCTGATCACAGTATCCCACTCTGTGAAGCTCTCAACAGATTCTTGTTGATGAAACTGCCTTCTCATGTCTTAGATTGATAACTTGTTCAGAGTTTCTCACCGGTTTTGCCGTGCATCTCAAACCAATACACCATAATAAACCAAGACATCATAATAAAAAGTATGCGCTTTCAACCACAGTTGCTCCTAGTTAATCCTGTCTTTCCCCCAGGCTTCCATGTTAGCGTCACCTTAGCCAGTGTTCCTTGTGAAACATCAGAAATTTGAGCAGTCTTCATCACTGAAGCTCCTGCCAAACCTGCCCCAACAATTACCCCTTTCTCAAAGTCACTGAGATCTCCACCTGTAGCCATGGTAGCCAAAATAATGTCCACAAATTTTTACACATAACCCTAACCATGGTGGGATGTCCATTGCTGAATAAAATCAGGAACCACACCTCTGTGGAAGCACATGCTTTCAATATACTTTGGATCCCTCATTTATTTGTTTCCTTTATTTTTGGCTTTCCACACTGATAATTGCACATCAGTTCTAGTGAATGAAAATGTACAAATAGCCTGCTCTGTTCAAAGCATCTTGTTTTCTCTTGCTGATATCAGAGTATGCAAGGTCTTCCATACTGCATGGTTTCCATTGATGTGTAAGTGTTATTATTGTATGGTTAAGCCAGTCTGGTGTTTCTCTCAGCAGATGTGCGGTCTCTGCCTGATGTTACAATGACTGGAAACTGTACTCCAGAATGCACTGAACTTGGTCATTCGGACACCTGCTGGATGCCAGGGCAGCCCTCCCCAACCCGCAAGACCAAGAGCACCCCAAAACTCTCCACTTTCGTGCCTTACCAGGAAAGAGGGAGCCCAGACCACCTGACCAATGGGTGCCCAGGCCGTGTGGAAGACCGCAGCACCAAAGTAGCCAGTGGCTGCTTCCTGCCGTCCCATAGGGCCTACTCCGGCAGCAGTGGCCATGAGCCCAACAAGGACTGCCCCCTGGAGGACATTCCCCTGAGCCAGGCCACCACAACCCTGCGCCATGCCTCCAAAAGGGAGATCTACCTGTGAGGAGAGCTGGCCTGCCTTTCACAGAACCACAGAGGAAAGCCTGAATCCAAAAAAGAGTCAGATGAATAGAAAGAATGTAAACATTGATTACGCTGGAATGTTGTTGTTTGTAGGAATATTACTTTGATTTATGGAGATACTATGAACTGTTTTTTACTTTTTTATTATTTCTTAAACTGCATTGGTGTTAGACAAAAGCAGAAACAAAAAGACAAATATTTCTGATATGTTACTGTTTTGGAAGTCTGTGAAATTTTCTGTCAACTCCAGGAGTTTTGAAGGTGCAATCAGCGCTGTAGTGCTAGAACCAATGTCTTATTTAACTCAGATCATGTTTGTGACAGACCGTTTGAACTGGAGGAAATATTATTAGCATCCTTAAATCATAGCAAGAAGTCTTTGATACTGTACAGTACTGTAAATACATTTGAATAGCGTGCATATGTTTATCAGACTTCAGTACTTTTTCGTCAGCTATAAAGAGCTTAAAATTTGGAGCATTTACTGTTGATGTTGTTTTACAGTGATACAGAAACATTGTTATGGATTGGCACAGGAAGAAAGCAACCTGAATACAGTTGCCTGAGTTGTGGAATGTCTTTCTGTTACATAGGGTACAGAACGGACCAGGAGGGAAAGGACTATTTTGTGATCTTCAGTCTTTGTTCTGTGGAAGTCTCATGTATTTGGAAACAAATACCAAAAAACCAAATTGACACACTGTGCTTTGTTAAGAGAGTGACTTACCAGTTTTCCACAGCATTAGGCTGTATCACTGTGGCTTCAATGTACAGCCTTCCTTCTCTCATCATCACCCTCTCATCATTAAATATGAGGCCACACCTCCACACAGGAGAACATACCTCCACATCATCATTGCCCAATCCCATCACACCGTGTGCCACCAAAAAAAAAAAAAAAAAAACAGGATTATGGGTAGAAAGAGGGGCGTGCAGGTGATGAGGATTGTTGGTAGAAGGCCGGGATCGGAAGTGCTGAGAATTGTGGGTAGAATATGAAAATAAATTTATAAAGGAAATAATATCCACTCCATCAGACCTCAATGTACAGCATACACACAGATATTGATATGGTTAAAAAGCAAATATGGACATTGTAAGACATTAATGAATAAGGTTATAAAATATCAAGTACTAAAGGTAAAAAGTTTACTCCATAACCACAAAGTCATTTCTTGATGATGAATATTCCAGAAGTTAGCATCTCTTGTAATTCGATTTCAGTCCAGTCTTCTTCAGAGCCTCTGTGTGGAAATTTGCAGGCCCATCACCCTTCAGCTACCACAACCTTTATCTTACAGCTTGCAGGGACAAGTCATACAGAGTAACCTAGTTTACATCTGTAATTTAATTAGAACTGCTGTTTATTCAGTAAAATAATATATTTGTTATGTGCTTTTTAAATGCTCATTGACAATCCAATTCTGAGGTGCAGCTGTAATTGATGTCCTCACTGCAAACATCATTGTTCTGTTTCATCCTTCATTTTATTTATTTATTTATTTATTATAAAGCTTGCTTTATACTTTTCTGGCATTCGTGATTAATTTATTTTTGTAAGTGATACTTAGTACCCTCATAGCAGCCTCAAACATGCACATACAAGAATCACATGCACATACCAACTCCTAGTGCATCGGTAACATAGAAGAGGGGCTTAATCACAGGTACACATGGATTTGGAGCAGACGGTACACAGCAGTGACAATGACAGATGTTCATATTATAGACACACACTCTCTTAGTATAAGCAAAGACAGCTGGCTGAGAATCACCGTCACAAATGCAGCTGCATGCTGGGTGTCTACTCTGGAGTAAAGTGCTGTCCGCTCACTGTATTAAATGGGTTTGTTTACAGAAGCCTGCATTTATGCCTCACAGACTTGCGTGCACTGGTTTGTATGTATGAAAGAACCACAGGAGACAGCAGATTTGAATCCATCATCCGGTGTTACTGTAGGACAAGACAAAGAACACTAATCTTCTCCTTAAAGGGAAACAAGAGCTCCCATGAATACTAATTTGGCTGCTCTCTAAAGCATTTGTATTTTGGTGTTTTTTTTTCATAATAGTTCTGCAAATAGCTTGGTTTTCCTTGCTACAGAGACAGCATTTTTCCCAGTTCCTGTACAAAACCAGTGGTATATATCACCATATGATGTTCTATACTTTGATTTACATATCCCCTGTGCTCTCAGGACTATGATGTTTAGCATGGACTCCATAGATAACTAACCATGAGATTTTTACTCTCATTTCTCAGTAGTAAGTGGTGGCTCCTGTTCCATCTAGTGATGGATGTCATCGTTCACTTGAAGTTATGGAAAGACAAAACTCTTCTGCCTTTAAAGTGTCTTTTCAGAAAGTACAGTTGTTTGCCTAAATGTTGGTTATATTTGTGATGCCATGTTTTTGCAGTTTTCTGTACATGCAATGTGCTTTTAAAACTTACTGTATGAACAATCTAACGGTAACTGAATCTAAACTGTTAAAGCTAGGGGCTTTATTTGGGATTCAGTGGGTTTTCTCAGTGTCACTGTGGATGTGGCTGTTACATGCCTGTATTGTAGTTATTCCCTGGCTTCTACTCTCCTTGATGGTTTAATCACTTTATTTGGATTCTAAAACGGTAAACTTCACAGTATAAATGCTGGGTGGTCCTACATTGCTGGTTTTATTCCCGTTTGTTCTGTTTTGTTCAGGTGAGTATTTGCATGTTGAGAGAATCCACTGTAATTAGTCTTATACTTTAAAGCTTCGTAATAAAATTAATTTAGAAAAGGAACTGTTGTGAGTGATCTTTGTATGATCTTTGTATTTGAAATTGAAGTACTAATCACACTGATTCCAGTAATGTCAGGATGAAGGACAGATCATGATTGCTGTTTTATAACATCTTTTCAGAGATCATGTTTTAGAATAAAGAAATACAAATTATACAACAGTGATATTAAATGGGTCTCCATATCTGGCATGATGAAGGCCAAACTATTGTAAATATATGACATGCAACTGATGTCAAAGTAGAGAATGTAATGTACTTTCATCGTCTCCTTCCCATTCAGTCTAAACTGAAAAAAGTCGGTACTACGAAAAAACACAAACCAATCACATAGCACATACGAGACACAGCAGCTGTTCTGATTTTTCTCCTGTTTGCTTCTTGGTCTTTGTGCAATAAATGTGGGTACAACACCTTTTAGAATGTCTTATATAAAACTTAAACACTAACTCCTCTGAAAGACAAACACCAAAGCTTAAGCTATAGTATTATACAGTAGCATTATATAGTATAGTATATAGTATATCTAACTAATAACTAATTTCTTGATAAAATGTATATTGTTTGATTTATTGTTCTCCTCAAAACCTAAGCTCAGTTTTGTACATAATGAGAAAACATTCATGAAATCAAGGCCTTATACTGTAGTGGAACTAAGGAAGGGTCATGTATTCTGTCCTTGAAGGGAGACTGAAGCAGCTGAGCAGGGCTGGCCCTGGATATAAGCCATACATGTGGTGGCCATATAGGTGGTGGCCTAGGGCACTCCTATCACTGGGGGCATGAGCAGCTGAGTGAGCCAGGACCAAAACAAGGTTATGTGGAGCCTCAGAGATTGTGAGCCTTGCGTGAAGTTAAAGTTACCTCAAGCTGCTGATCCAGGATCAGTTCTGGTTAATACCTTATAATGGTTAAGGTTCATTTCAGCTTTCCTTTGTCAGCTGGATGCATAAAAATTGTGAATGAGGTCAATCAGTTCAAGGTGCATCTAGTCTGAATTATGTGAACTTCACTGTCTCCACAGGACTCCATTGTCCATTGTCTCCAGTAAGCCAAGCACCACTTTTGGAACTTGTTACTGTGCTAAACTGTGTTGTATTTTTTCCATTGTCTCTTAGTTCTGCAGGGTATCACATAGCATTGTAAAGCGATCATGTGAGATTGTTTGCTACTGTCTTTGTCTTTGCATTTTATCTGCTAGTCTAATTAGTCTGTAGTTTGGGCTTTCCACTTTCAGCTGGCTGCTC
Source organism: Megalops cyprinoides (assembly GCF_013368585.1). NCBI lineage: Eukaryota > Metazoa > Chordata > Actinopteri > Elopiformes > Megalopidae > Megalops > Megalops cyprinoides. The sequence goes on from NC_050585.1 coordinate 23,750,039, forward strand.
ATATATTCATTAACTGAACAGGACATTTATTGGGTGTGCCTGCTCAGCAATAGAAATGGCAGCCTTACACAAAGATAAGGGAGTCTATCTATGGTCTATCTATCTAAGGCATGCTCCTTCTGTTAGGTATATTGTGTTGCACTAGTGTGTGGGGCTGGGTGTGCACTTGTGGACTGTGTCTGGCAGTGGTGCCTTTTCATGTGTGGCAGGTGATGCCCTTTGTGTAGGCGTTTCATGTCATTTTCTTGGATGCACTGCGTGTCCAATTTTGAAAGTTTGGGAGATGTCCTGGATGAGAATGTCTGCTGGATGACTAAACTGTAACTTGTATCTTGCTCTGGATAAGAATGTCCTGCTAAATGACAAAAATGTAAGTGTGAATGCTAGGATCGGCGATATCTGATAATAGACCCACACTAACAGGCAATTAATTTCATCCTGACCTCACCCTGAAGCCAAACCAAGACAGGGACAACACAGTGTACCAACTGAGGGGAAAGCCAGCAACAACAGCAGCTGATAAGAGAGACAGCAGGACAGACAGTTGTGGAATATCCACAAAACACTGCTGAATTATGAAGGTCCAATGTATTAAGCACACAAGGGAGAAAGCAGGGAAAAGAGGAGGAGAAGCGATCAGAAAACAGCAGTATGTTGTAAACATTTTTATTTTCATTTTACTTATTTCATATGATTTGTTATCTAGCTAATATCAGCTACATGATAAACTTAGCCTGGTAGCTAGCTAGCTATCTTAGCCAAGTTATCTGAACCTATATGAGGCTGGCTCAGGTGTTGAGGACTCTGGGGAGGCACCAAAAACTCTAGGACCGGCCTACAGCTGACTCATGTATTCTACCAAAACTGCTGAGTTATGTATTGTACCTTGAAGTGAAAGTCTGCATCATGTCTACCACTAAAGGTATCTGTGGTATTTCCTGCCATTGTCATGGGCATAGTGTGATGAACTCACTGGGGGTTTCTGGTGAATTGTTTATACAAACAATGAAGGGCCCAGCAGTGCCAAGATATGGTTCAGGAATGATCAGATGGTAGGTCTGAGGTAAAGTCATCTGGTCCGCAGACTGAAGTTTCTTAAATATTGAGGTGGAGAGGTGAGGTGTACACAAAAATAAAACACAGAACTTTGTTGGCTCACCCTCACAGGTCTGCCATTCCAAAAAGAACTAAAACAACAGAAAACAAAATAAGCAGAAAGTTCACCCATGAGGCTATCCACCATACATGGAGTCTTCTAGACCTTTTTGTTCCTGTCACTGCCACAGCTTACTCGCTCACTGGCTCACTTGCTCTCTCTCATTCTCCGCTCCTGGACACAGGCAAACAAAGCACCCTTACAGAGTCAGTTACCGTCATCTTGCCCAGGGGTGCCGGCTCCTGCTGCAACAAAGAGGGCTGTTTCCCCTTGCCCCTCCTCACAGACAGACATACACCATAGGCAGTTTCTACGTCAGGTTAAAAAACACAGTGGATATGGCCCTTGCGTATGCCAGTATATATAGCTAGAACAAATACCTTCATTTCCATTGGTTTGTTCTGACAAATAAGACATTATTACTACATCTGGGACAAGCAACATTGCCATAAAAGTGTATGAACTTTAACACTATAAACCCTGTCATAATTCTATATTTTTGAGGTTTTAGACTCCCCTCAGTTTTAGGCAGGTTAGTTAGGATATGTAACAGCTATGCATGACATATATAATTCTGTTCAGAACTAATTTGTCTAGTGAAAATGCCATCAGCATCCTTGACCATGATGTAAGGAATTAGATATGGCCTTTTATACAAGCATATATTAAAGTAACTCCAAAGCTTTGCGATGCAAGTGAGTTTGTTTGTGTGGTACTAACATAAAACTATCTGAAAATAAAATTAGCTAGGCAATCTAGCCAGTGCTTTAGCTACCTAGCCGATGATTTACCTGAGGCGTTACTGGTTATGCTGTAGGTAGCTAACAAGGCAGCAAGCCTGCTAGCAGTGAACAGCAAATCTAGATTGAGGACATAACGGCATATCTTTCAATCTGACATGGGGGTGATTTTATTGTGAAATCAGTAGTCCTGAAACATTTTAAATGACATAATTTGAATGGAAAATTGGGAGGAAGAAGAATAAAATAAAAAGATCCAGGTTTGGGCATTTACTGTTCATGATGGCCCATACTTCCACTTTCAAATCATAGCGTCAATATTCCTTAAATATAGCTTTATTCCATATTTGGCTTTATTGCATTGCAGAAATACTGGAGGTAAAATGTTCATTTTGTTGCAAGAACCAAAGCAGCAAAGTGTAATGGTCTGGCAGGATTATCTCTAGTAAGATATTATTACTGCATTGACAGAGCAATAACAGTACAATATTCTGTTGCTGTAGCACATCCCATAGGCTAAATAGCCCACATATAAGGCCTCTGTTGAGCCACTGTTGCCATAGAAATACAGCTGCCCATGCTCCCTTGCATGATTCTCTGTGCATCATTAAATGCTGACATTAAGAAGCAAAATGAGAATGGGGAGGCTGCCTTTAATTTGGTCCCTAATTATAAAGCCTCAGATATTTCTGCCATTAAAAGGCTGGTTTGTGTGGAGGGCCACAGTAAAGGGATAGTGTGAAATTAAGATTTGTAAATGACCCTCCAGAGAAACAAAAGCACAGCAACCAATTTCCATTTAAATAATACATATTAAAACCATGTGGAGTTATATTCCTATCACACTATAAGGAATAACTCTCTTAAAACTTTGTAATTGAAATACCATATAGCTGATAAAGGGACCTTTATCCCACAGATGAAAATGGAAAACCTTTGAGAATGTAATGAGATTATTCATAGAACATAATGACGTCTCACAGAAAATCATTCCAACAGCATTAAAATGATTGCCCCTTGTATTGACGTTCATATGTGTAATTGTTTGATTAAAATCTAAGCAGTAATTTAAATGGCATGACAATTTATGGCATTTGTGCAAAAAAAAAAAAATCAATGATGACATTTAAGTTAACCTGTAGTGTTGTAAAACCAATATCAGTGAAATTCCTGAAAGGATGAGTCTCCCCTGGATTGCTAACCAATATATGTATATTTAAATATATTTATACTTCATATTTTATAAAGAAAACAAAAATTAGAACACTGTACATCACATACTGACATTAATTGAAAACAAAGGTTATGTAAATAAAATTATTTTTGCATTTTGGTCATTCAAGTATTAAAGGTAGCTATGACCCTATCCTCAGTTTGTTGGCTTCAAGTCTTCTATTTTACCAGACTACAAACTGAAGGACTACTCTCTTCTTCATTTGAAAGGACTCCATTCTTATTGATTTGTTGGTAAATTGTTGAAAATGGGACCATTCAACATATACAGCATCAACTACAGTTAAAGGCTTCAGTGGATTGTTCACATTTAAAAAGTGTCACAAAGTTCACAAAAAACAAACATATTCAAATGTTATTTTACTGTCTTTTCACACCAGCTATAACACCTAACCCCAACTGAAACCCACCTAACTGAAATGCATTAAAAATGAATCCAGAAAGAGAACATTATTCCTCAACACCTCCAATAAATACACTCCTGACAAAGATTGCTTAAAAATTGCAAAATATTTGCAAAAAATCACTACAGGCCACATATTAAATTTTCTCATCTCATGTTCTCATTTATTTGGCACAAAGTTTAGAGGTTTTACCTCTCTTGCTTGTCATGGAACAAATGTGGTGATGAGGCCTACCACCTGGTTAATGTTGCCTACAAGAAATATTTCAGATATTTGCATTAAGTAACAACAACTGACCGCAGCTTTGATTTTGTGGTCGGCTCATATTCTTACTAAACAGTCTTGGAATGCCATGTTTGGAAGCTCAACCTCTTTTCTTGTCATGTGGTGAGAAGGCATACTCAACTTGACCTACAGCTCCAATAAAGGTATCCTGGTTGACTTAAGTCAATGGAGTTACGGGGCCTGAAGACGCACCTCTTCAGACTCTACCTGGACTGACCCAGCACACAATTGCTGCCCCCCCACGCCCATCAGTGCTGTTGTAAATTGCTGTGCTTTTTAAATTGTGCTTTTAAATTTGTCTCTTGTTGCCGCCTTTACCCTGACGCTCATTGTGCCATTTGAAGTTGTCGAAGTCCGCCGTTTGAAAGTGTATCGTATTAGTTGCCCTATAGGCTGTAATTGTACAAATCTAATAGTACTGTGTCCTCAAACAGACGCTGCTCTCAGCTGAGAACTGTCTCATTGTGGAACTGTACACATCATGTCCCCGTACTGTCGCTATACTTGCTGTATGCACTTTTGTAAGTCGCTTTGGATAAAAGCGTCTGCTAAATAAATAAATGTAAATGTAAATGTTACAATAGGGTGATATGAGTTCCAAATTAAATATCTGATCCTTACAGCGATCGGGGTGCCAATAAAAGTATCCGTTGAATTTTAATTGAGTTACAAACATATGATCTATTGGTCCACAAGATGACTCCTCATTGACTTTGAATAGAGTTAAAAAAAACCCTTGATCTAGAGTTCCAATAAAATCATACCCGTTGATTTTGAATGGAGTTACAAAAAGTGATATGGGTTCCAAATTAAATATCTGAGCTGTAAAGTGATCTAGGGTGCCACCAAAATCATCCACTGACTTCGACTGGAGTTCCAAATATATGTTCTCAGGAGTTCCAAATTCATGATATGAGCATCACATGCCCACCATTGGTCAATGGTTTGATCAGGTGACATTGCAAAAGTTGGACCTGGAGTTCTGATGAAATTATCCCCATTGGTGACGAATGAAGTTCCAAAAATGTGACAATGGAACTCCAGAAATATGATCTCATAGACTGTAATGAGCTCCAAAAATGACATCTTAGGGTTCCAAATTAGAGATCTGAGCATGAAATGACTCATGATTGGCTGCTGAACTAGTCAGGTGACATTCCAAATTTGAAATAGAGGATCCAAGAATTTGATGTCAGACTTACAACGCCCCCTATGAAAAAGGGTGATACTGCCATGGCCACTTTTCCAAAGTCTGGACGTATTTTCACTGAAGTTGTCTAATTAGGGTTTGGTCTGTACAGTAGTGACATTTAATTAGCAGTGACTTTAATGGAAAGATACATCTACACAGTTCACATATAGGTTACTTGAATGAAAAGTTTTATCATTTATCAGGCCTTTCATGCATTTGAACTATTATAAATGAGATTTTTTTTTGTCTATAGGTCTATAGCTACAGTATAACTGGCATAAATACTAGCACTACAGTTCAACAGAGCTCTATCTATCCATAGCGCTAGGTCTACTGCTTAGCAACAAATAAATAGGAAAGCTGAAATAAATGTACAAATTGTAAGCTCTGGAGGAATTCATGGTGTGTCTGGGCAACACGACCTGTAGCTATAATGTTATTTCTCAACATATTAACAATTATTCAATACTAAATATCAATTTTTCTGTTTGTGTTGTTATTCGTTGTTTTGTACATAGATGGTGCACACCATTTATGTACGGCTTACATATTCTGTGAAACAGATTACTGATTTTTGGAAAATAGTCCTGTATAATGCTTCATAGTGTGTGTTTATGTCTGGTGTGTGTGCATCTATTCTAACATCATGGGGCAGTTTGTGGCAAAACATTTTGTTAAGCATAAAGTGTAAAAAGATGCCTTTGCATCAGTTATCATGGCTACAGGTTCAATTGGACATCTGGATGTGAGTCTGTCTGGGTTGAAGTTCAGTGGTCATTCACACAAATTAGCTGCTCATCTTTTATGAGCTCAAACCCTAATTGTAACTCTCACTTGTAAGTGGGATGAAACTAAGAAACTGTTTGAGAAAGGGAGAGAGAGAGACAAGTGGGTGGGAAGAGAAAAGTGCTTCACAGCTAAACTGTTTGCATTGGGGAGTCAGCTCAAGGAAAAAAGGATGACTTATGGTCCTCAAAAGCTAATGTTCTTGTTTTCTCCAATATAAAAGTAAATGCTGAAGTAACCCTCAAGGCCTTGCAGGAGGAGTTTGAAGAAGAAAGGGAAAAGGCATACTCTCTAAAAAGGTCACTGGCTGAGTGTAATGTGGCATACAATAAGCTGTACCAAGAGAAAAAGAGGTTTTCCCTGAGCCTACAATTGATGAAGCTGAACTTTAACGCAGACAAAGAAAGGCATCACTCATGTGTGCACACATTGTCGTGGTGGGGCTCGCAAAGCCAATTTTGTGGGATAATAACAGTGACAGTGATGATGATGGGTACAGTGTAGTTCCTGTCAGAAT